>NW_028327177.1:57710244-58344619 GCF_987537825.1 Furipterus horrens
TATACCAATATGTGCATAGAAAAAAAGAGTAGGGCTTTTAGCAAATGCTTAGAGTGGCTGCCCTGATAGTATTTGTTTATTTTTTTCTATCTTTCCATAGTGTATATTTTATCATTAGAAAAAGAGGTTGTTTACTAAAGTGCCAAAGTCATCAAGAGGGCAATAAAACAGAGACTGGATTCTTATATTAGACAGGGCTTCCCAGAGAAACAGAAATAAAAGGGAGGGAGGAAGGGAGGGAGGGGGAGAGAGAAAAAGAGAGAATGAGAGATTGTTTTAAGGAACTGGCCTGTGCAAACATGCCAGCTGAAGCTGGCAAGTCTGAACTCTGCAGGGTAAGCCAGCACATTGGAGACCCAGGAAAGCACTGATGCTGCCGTTCAAGTCCAGTGGCAATCTACTGGCAGAACTGTTTTATTTAGAGGTCAGTCTTTTTTCTATTAAGGCTGACTGGATGAGGCCCACCCACATTACAGAGAGTAATCTGCTTTAATTATCTACTGATTGAAATGTTAATCTTATCTAAAAAATACCATGACAGAAACATCTAAAATAATGTTTGAGCAAATACCTGGACACTGAAGCCTAGCCAGCTGACATAAAATTAATTCTCACAATTTTCCAAACACTTAAGAGTTCTTGCCAGTAGGCCCAAGTTTGATGTCAGAGGCTCTGTCTACTGTCCATCTTTGTGTCGCAAAACACAGGCCTGACTCATGGTAGATGTTCATCAGGTGTTGGAATGAGGGAGGAAGTAAGGGAGTGAATTGCTAAGAGGTGGGCAACAATGTTACAAAATTATCAACTCAAAATGTCACAAGTTCAGTCAGGGGCTCTCAGTCTGGGACCTGACCAGTCACCTCAGAGGAAGTAACATCATAATATAAGGGTTGGCCCTAGTCACCAGGATTACCTCAAACCTTACACCACTCACCTATCTAGACCTACTGAAAACTGGCCCTGAGTCCAGAGACCAGTGCGGACATGCAGTCCACCCCAGTGGGGTTGCCCTGCCAAGAACAAGGGTCAGTGGGAGGCAAGAGTCCTTCTGGACCAGAAATGTGGACCCTTAGGAAGTTGCCTGAACATAAGGTCCCCACTGGATCCCTCCATTGCCTCAGCCCAGGTGGCTTTGGGCACAGCTCTTCACTGTGAACTGCACCTGGACAGTGGTTCCTGCTGCTCAGCCCCCGATGAGCAAGTACAGCTTCTCCAGCTGCCATAGAGTTCTCTCCCTTTTTTCAGTGTGGGCTCTTGTCCCCTCTAGGTTTCTTGTCTGCTGATCGCTCAACCTTGCCCTGGGCTGGAATCTTTCCTGAAGATCATCTAACCCTCTGGGGTTCTACATCCCCTGGAGCCTCATAAGGGCTGGACTCTGGGTGCCCCATCTGTTCAGAACAGCCTAGATTACTAATAATATTTCAATAGCTATAATCACCAAGCTATGAATGTCAGAAAACTTGGGAGGCCTATGAGGTCACTAGAAAGAAGAAATGAGCAAGATTTGCTTCCTTATACTGTGGACAATTAAAAAATTTCTATTCAATGTTGTGGTCTTGTTCTACTCAGGGGAAATGTTTTTGGTTTTTTTTTCTAGTTTATCTTTTTTTTTATTGTTATTCTATTATAGTTGTCTTAATTTTTCCCCTTTTGCCCTCCTTCACCCAACCCACCTCCGGCTTCTACCATCAATCCCCACACTGTTGTCCAGTATTTTCTATTTAAAAATCTGCTATGAGCCCTGGTCAGGTGGCTTAGTTGGTTGGAGCATCCTCCCAGACACCAAAAGGCTGTGGGTTTGATTCTTGATCAGGGCACATACCTAGGTTGTGGTTTCGATCCTTGGTTGGACCACAGATGGGAAGTAACTGATTTATGTTTCTCCCTCACATCAATGTTTCTCTCTCTCTCCCTTCCCCTCTCTCCCCTCCTCTTTCTGTAAAATCAATAAACATATCTTCAGGTGAGCATTAATTTTAAAAATCTACTAGGAGGAGTTAGTTCTAATATATACATATTTCATAGGGAAATTCAGACACAAGAATCCTTATTGAGAGAAAGAGACTGTTTTCATGTAGGGATGGGGCTAGAAGCTGTGGTGGGTAGTCATCTGAGCAAGTCAAGCCCTGTCAGAGGCAGGTTTAATGTGGGAGTGAGGGGATCAGGTACTCCCCACAAAGGAGTGGGCCTGTTAGGTAAGCTTGTCCCTTTCTAAACACAATACTGTTGACATGCAACCTGTTAGCTCTGTATATAGCAGGTGAGAAACACTTGGTGGGCAGGAGTCCCAGAAAATTGACAGCCCCATAAATATGGTTCATAGATGTTGTCTGATGTGATAACAGCACACATTAATGGGGTACTTACCTACAGCCAGGCACTGATCCAAGTGCTTGGCATAGATAATCTCATCAAATCCTCACAATGTCCATATGAAGTCACTACTAAAATTTTCCCTACTTCATAACTAAGGAATCTAAGGCCTAGAGAAGTGACATGACTTGATTTGCCCATAGTACACACCTCATAAGGGATGAAGCTAAGGGCTTAAGCCCAGCAGCATAATCGCACAACTGTCACTCTTAAACTCTATCACACATGCACACACACACACACACACACACACAGGCACTGATTTCTTGGGATGCTAAAGTCAGATTCCTTTTCTTCTCTTACACAAGAATGGTATACAAACTCAGTTTCTTATCTTCCCAATCCTGGCCCTAAAGCAATTTTCTGATTCCCTATCCCTGTTTCACCTGACCCCAACATTTCAATCAAATCTCAAGAGTCTTGTTCTTTTCTTCTTCTGTTCCCTGCTATGACAACTCCAGACAAAGAAGTCACCACATACTGGGATGAATAGACATTCTACACCCACTAGGCTACTCCTGGACCCCTGTCTCTTTGGTCTTGGCAGTGGTGGAACAGTTTGGAGTCCTAGATCAGGACTCAGGATACCCCAACTCTGCCTCCAGCCAACAAGGCGGCTTCCCAGGAACAGGTTTCTTATCTCTAAACTAGAGGACTTAGTCTCAGAACTCCCTAAAACACTAGCACGTGGTGTCTCAATGGGCTCTTTCCAGTGATGCAAGACTGGTCATTCTTTTTGTAGCCCACATGCTTTCCCACAGGCTTGCTGGTCTAGCTTTAGGCAGGAATGAGACATAAGGAGACTTATTCTAGGAAACTGGCCATCCACACACATGTATCCATGGTATTCTTTGAGCATAAAAAGGAAAGATCCAGACATTGACAGCAAATGTATATCTGCCAAATCTCGCAGGGGAGCTTTCTGATTTACAGGGTCAAATTTATTGCTCACTTCAGAC
Organism: Furipterus horrens; assembly: GCF_987537825.1. NCBI lineage: Eukaryota > Metazoa > Chordata > Mammalia > Chiroptera > Furipteridae > Furipterus > Furipterus horrens. The sequence goes on from NW_028327177.1 coordinate 57,713,577, forward strand.
AAACTTAATTTCTTCTTCTCCTTTCAGAATATTTGCAGAGGATAATTCTAGGACTATTCAGGGTCATTCAGTGAGCACAAAAGTGGCATGAGACTAAAGGACTGAAATTTTTGAACCAATGAGAGTTTCCTGGGACCTAAATTTGAGAAAGGTAAATATTTGCAGTCTTATACATGATGTGAAATAAGCAGAGTGTTAGAAAAGCTTATAAGAACAGAAATAGCTTCTGGGAGGTAGGCAGGTGCCACAGGCATTGAGAGAGCTGAGTTGGAACCAAGGAGCATGCGTAGTTAGGGAAGCCACTCCTCACAGAGCTACAGGACAGCTGTTTTCACTTTGATCTACCACCCTGGCCTTTTGAATTCTCCGAGCCTTCCTTCGAATCACAGGAGTAATGCATCTAATCTTCTCTCAGACTCTGCTGGGCTCACCCAAACCAAGAGAGAACATGACCGTGGTTAATGGGTTGGCAACTAATTAGGTGGGTGGGGTGCTAATATTCTGTCATACCTGACCAGCTGGTTTCTTACATTCTGAAGCCCTGCTTCCCAGGGTGGAATCCCCCAGAACTACATTTCCCGGCCTCATTTCCACCTAAAGTATAGCCATTAACCAGGACCAGCTACCAGCTAAATTGTGGGGCCTAATGAAAAGTCAAAGTGTTGCGTCCCTAATTTAAAAAGCAAAGGGAAAACCTGTAGTTAAAGGCACTAAGATATAATCCATTTTTTCTTTTAAAATATTTTATTACTCATCAAATGCCCTACAGGATAATAGTAATATATTAATAATGTATATTTATAAATTGCAAAAAAGTCATAATTTTAAATAATATAATACTTTATTATATGATGTCTCAACTGAACTTAAGATTTTTCTAACTTGCTTTTCTGAAAATTCATTTATTAGGTCCTCAAAATTTATGCCTTTAGCAACATAGTTTTCAATTAATAGAATCAAAAGTGATGACAGTTGTTCTTAACAAATGTAAAATCACATATAATTTTTATAAGTATTAATTTTGATAAGGAATTTTCTAATACCACTCTTACTGGAGTTGTTAAGAGTATCTTATAGTCTATGACAACACTGAGATACATTTTTGATTAATTATTTTGAAATATAAAATTTAGTACTTCTAGAACTGATGATTGCTGCAGAACAAATTTTCTGAAAAGATTTAATTCCTCACACAAAACAGCTTTGTGTAAGTCTGAATTTAATTTTAATTGAAAATTTATACAATGGCATTTTGATGTTTCCTTTGACAATTACTATACATTCCATCACTGTGTATAAAATTACGAAGAAAAATTAATTGTAAAATTACCTTCCTTGTTAATAGTTGATTCATCCAAAGCTTTGCATGAAAATAGTGTTTTTTTGGTCAAATGTGGCAATCCTAAAATTTCACTCCTGTTGCTAACCATATGGATATTTGCTTTGCAATGTTGCAGCAGTTTTCAAAACCCGAGATTCTGAACTCTGAAGAATTCTAACAATTCCCTGTTATGCTCTACTGCAATGTCTATGTGTATGCTTTTACTTTACTGCTTTATCACAGTGTCTATGAGTGTGTGGTCATTCAGAGTCCACTTTAAAGGACTAAGGACCAGCAGTTCCCATTCCAGCTCTCAGGCTGCAGAATCTACACTATATTAGATTCACTGCATTACCATTTGTACAGATTCCGCAAGGAGGCCCAGACAGCCTGGCTTCCCACCGTAGTCCACTTTGGAGGACTAATCTGCATGCTGGGAAAGAAGGTCTCTCCTTTTGAGATTGTAATCATCGTGTAAGCTAATAGGGGCCATTTTTTTCTGTCCAAATAGGGAGAACCTATTTGAATAAGAAGCTAACATAGAAAAAGGCAGAGCTGAGAGGCACTCCTGATGATGTCATTTGAGCCCCTGGATCTAGCCATTCCTGAAGCCTAATAAGTGAGCTAATAAATTCTTCTTTTTACCTATGCTTCTTCAAGTTCATTTTCTTTCTCTAAGCTTAAGGGGAAAAAAACCCTACAAAGACACTTCATATACAGAAGGGATGGCAGACTTGAGTCATAATTCTAGCCTCTATAACTGCTTATGCAGACTTCTCCTCTGACTCAAATAGCTCCTCACCAAGGATCATCTCTATCCTGTGGCTTATTTTCTATTTCTGTTCACAATGGAGACTGCAGTGAGCAGGAATTACTGCTACAACTGTCTACACATCGCTTATGCATTCTTCTTTCTCTTTACCCTCTCTCCCTGGCCATGTTTGATTCTTGAATCAAAGGCATTATCAATCTTTGTCAGAGTCAGAGAAGGGAAGAAGGAAGAGCTTCTCTTTAATTTCTAGGTTATCTATGCAACATCTGGTGGCACCAGAAACAACATGTAATACTGCAGAGGATGTGACTTATTATAGATAATATAGTTTGGTTAATAGCGGTGTCTGGATTTCTTCAGAACTAAAAACTACCAGGGAGGTAACCTTTTTCAGTGTCAATCAGGTATGTATGGCTCTCACTGTTACACAATAGATGCTTTCATAGGAACATGGATGTGGCAATAAATAATACAATCAGAAATACATCCATCTTTCCAGAATCTGCTCTACATACCAGAAATTGAAGGTCAATCTATATAATAACTAGCCTGCATTCTTCAAAAATTGGTAAAGTCATGAAATACAAAGAAAAGCTGAAAAACTGTTCCAGATTAAATAAAACTAGAGACATGATCACTAAATGCAATACATCATCTGAACTGATTCTTGTACTGGAGGGGGGAAAATGCTATAAATGACATTATCGGGTCAACTAACAAAATGGAATTATCGTCGTCGGCAGCCGTCCGTCTCGAGAGACGATGGTGTAGCTTCTTAAGAGTCTATCTGCACCGCCGAGAATGGCTGTGCAGTCCAACTCGGGAGTGACACGGTGTCTGTCTCCTCCCGTGTTGAATCGACATCTTGCGATGACGCTGGAGTGTCCTCTCCAGTGAAGCTGAAGCTACAGAGCCTGGGCAGTGATATGGAGGGTCTGCTGTTGCCCATGCAGCAGACCCCCCCTCTCTTCGCAGCTGAAGGGTCCAAGGGAAAGATGGAGTCAATACAGCTTGGCTTCAGGTGCGCCGCAGGAGTTGCCGGTGTTGACTACAACGTCAAACCGCCTTAGGGACTCCGGCTCCGGATTTTCTGTCGGGGTTTACTCCCTTAGCCTTTCCCCTAAAGAGGTATGCCGCAAAGCAGCGGAGGTTTTTTGGAATCAGAGTTTTCCTTCTCTGAAAATGGAATTATAGCCTGTGGTTAAGTTGAAGTATTGCATCAATGTTAAATTTCCTGACTATGATTATTATACTGTGGTAATAAAAAGAGAATCTCCTTATTCTTAGGATGACATTCTGGAGTATTAAGGGCATGGGGTAAGCAGCCTACTCAGTGGTTCAGAAAAAAAAAAACATATAAGCATACTCATATGTATATAGAAAGATAATATGATAATAAAGACAATGTTCAAAACTAGTAATTCTGGATAAAAGATAACTGAAGTTCTTTTGAACTATTGACACATCTTTTCTGCAAGTTTGAAATTATAGTTTCAAATAAAAACTTTTCTTACAAAAGAGTAAGCCACTCTTTCGAGTTCCCTTCAACCTTCATGATAATGTCAAAGAAAAAGTATCAGTTTGGGGTTAATATATCTTTAACACTTGCTAATCTCCCTTTTTAATGAACAGAGGGCAAGCCTCAGGCAGACTTTGGCAAGCAGCAGTTACTGGCTAGAATTTAATAACATCGTTTTGTTTTCATTGTACTTACTTTTGCATTTACTTTATGGCAAATGGGGCAGTTTTCCCTGTATGGTAAGATATAAAAATCACCTTTTAAGTATTCATATAATTTAAAAATAGCTAATGTAAAGAAAAATATTAATATAAAATTTGAAGTGGGATTAAGATGTGCTGTTTAACCACAAATTGCCTGACACTTAGGAAGTGCTGGTCTATTCTAATGGTCTGGTTTTACAGAAAGGAAACTGGAACTCTGAATGTCGGGTGCCTTGTCTAAGAACACCAGCCTCCAATGATGAAGATGGGACAGGAAGGTAAATGAGGGAGCCCTCCAGCCATTGCCCATCCCACCACAGCACATTGTCATGTGACTCATGCCACAGGAATGCCAAGCTCAGAGTGGCAGCATATATTACTTCCACACATGCAAACCAGTTATCCATTTTGCAAATCAGGCAACTCATAGCACAAGCAGCTCTTACCCGTGAGTTAGACCTTTGACATTGGAACAGTCTTGTTTCTTCTTGTCTCATTTCCCAAGTGGCCAATGGAACAGAGCACATCATTCCTATATAATTTATAGACAAACTCAAAATATCTTTTTTTATAAGCACTGATGTGAGTCTAGAATCCTGGAAGCTTGAAAGAACAGCTAACTCAATCTTGTAAATAGTTTCAGAAATAGTTGAGGGGAGCAGAACTGGGCCTTCCCGTTTGTGTCTAAGGCACCGACCTTGTATCACAGCTCTCACTCTTAAGATTGCTGGAGTTGACAGATAAAACATTTCCCTTTTTCTCTTGTGCTCTTATTCACACTCAATACTGTTTTCCATAAATTTGTAGGTGGATTTTATTTGGCCTCCAGTAAATTATGAGAGTTTTAAGGTGAGTGCTGATGTGTAGGCCTGATCTAGTCACTCCACTCCCATCAGGGAATTCATCCTCATTAGGAAGAGAACTCCCTCTGCTAACAAGGGCACTAGAGGAGGGTAGGCAACAGCTTTCTGGGACCCATTCTGGGCTCTCGCACTCTGACTGTCAGGACAGCCTTGCCTCAGTTACCTGAATCCACCTGAGTAAGCATGTGTGCCTGGGTCTCATTGTTCTCTGCTCTGTAGGGGAGCAAATGGCCTCCAGTCCTTGGAAATAATTTTTTTTAAGGATTTGTACTATGATGTATTCATGCAAATGCCTTTAGTAATAAGGCAGTCTGCATATGCATCACTAGAACCTTAAATGACTTAATCAAAGTATTTATTTTTTATTTTTATTTTTTAAGTATATTTTATTGATTATATTGTTACAATAGTTCCAATTTTTCCCCTTTTCTCCCCTCCACCCAGCACCCCCCCTCCCCCAGCAATATCCTCCCCCCAAGTCCATGCACATGGGTCGTACATACCAGCTCTCCTGCCTCACCCTTTAATATATTCTTTTTTTAAATAATTAATTAATTTATTAATTATTTTAACAATAAAAAATAACAATCCCTCCCTCTCAGACTTAAGACCCTTTATAATTTTATAAAGGACAATGGGCAAAGGTCTCAAGCTCCTCTAGCTGCTTCAAGCTGGACATGGTCATCGTCCTACCTACCCTTGGGTCCAGAAATCCCTAATAAGAGTGGGGGTGTGGAGGGGAGGGTGGCCTTCCCACATGAGAAAGGATCGTGAAGACTCCAGGTCAGCTGGCTGTCCCCGGACAATGGCATGCTTGATTTAACAGGCTGCCATCCTTGTTGTATTCTGGAGGCAACAGATTTGGCAACAGGGTTAAAGGACATCATTCAATCCATAAGCACTAGATGACAAAAGACAGGTATTAATTTTTCAATGTCCCACATTAGGGAAAAGAAGGGCTTCTTTGGAGGAAGGTGTGCCAGGTACATCTCACCTGTCCAAAACCCTTTTTCCCACTATACTTAGTTTGGGCTGAGGGAAATATTTTAGGTTTCCCCCCTCTCAGGCTTCTGGGCTCTTTCTCTCCAAGTCATTAGGATAGAAAAGAGAAACCAGTTTTAAAGTGAAGCCCACAGACCACCTCATTCTTCACCAACCCAGCCACTTAGTTCAGTCAAACCATTGAGTCTCAGGAGGCAGACATGCAGACAGGATTAAGTGAGGCCTATATGTACAGACAATCACTCAGGAAATGAGATCGTAGGCTTATGCCCTTTGAAAACAGAAAACACATGTTAATTTATGTAACACAACCCACATACAAGTCTCTAAATCTGTAGGACTGTCTTATCGGAAAGACATCCAGTTGCAAGGCACTTGACATTCTTCTTGCCTGTAAATTAAACATCCTTGATAATGCCACAGACATAGTTTAACTTTCAAATGAAAACAAATTTTAAATGAAAAGAAACCTTAAAGATGGTTAGCTGCACTACTTTACAGGCCACCACTGAGCATTGTGATTTTCCTTGAATCACGATTTTTCTCCCTAGGATTACCCTCCTTGTCATTAAAGGGACTACATTAAGTCCATTTTTAATTTATCCTGTTCATTTGCATAAACACAAGAGCAGAAAATGATCACTTATGATCTTTAGTTCTGCTCTGCTGGAACTTATGCAAGGAACATTTAGGGTGACCTTCAGTCTTCCCTTCAAGGCACAGAAGCAGAACCACATACCTGGCATTCAGCCTTGCCTGTAAACACCTGTCTTTTCCAAGTCCTTCTGGTTTTCCATTGGGCCTTAAGGTCCCATCTAGCCATCTTTCAGGAAAACAACCTTCATTCCTTCCCTGGAAAGATTGCCATGGACCATGCATCCATCCAAGGTACCAGGCCTTTTATCTTGTGGACTTCTATTACCTTTGAGAGAAAAAACGGGAAGCAAGGAAAATGATGAGAGGATCAGAAACCTCTGGGACAGCTATAAAAGGCCCAACATAAAAATCATTGGTTTGCCAGAGGGCGAAGAAGATGAACTAGAAATTGAAAAATTAAGTGAAAATATAGTAAAGCAGAACTTCCCAAACTTGGGGAAGGAAATAGACTTACAGGTCCAGGAAGCACAGAGAGTTCCAAAAAAACTGGACCCAGGGAGAACCACTCCAAGACACATTATTATCAAAATGTCAAAAGTTAAAGATAAAGAGAGAATCTTAAAAGCAGCAAGAGAGAAGAAAAGAATCATGTACAAAGGGGTCCCAATTAGACTATCAGCTGACTTCTCAAGGGAGACCCTGCAGGCAAGAAGGGACTGGCAAGAAATATTCAAAGGAATGAAAAGCAAAAACCTACAACCACGAATACTCTATCCAGCGAAATTGTCATTCAGAATAGAAGGGCAGAGAAAGTGCTTCCAGGACAAAATAAAACTGAAAGAGTTCATTAGATCCAAACCACTGTTATATGAGATGTTAAAGGAACTGGTTTAGAAAAAGGAGGATCAAAATTATGAACACTAAAATGAAAACTGCATCACAAGAAACAACAACAGAAGCTATGGAATTGAAACAAAGGCAAACTAAATAGGCAACGAGAGTGGAAAAAGAACTATAGGTATGGGGAACATATTGGGGGGAGGTCAGCAGGGAGGGGGAAGGGAGAGAGGGAGGGAGATGATATAGGAATTAAGGATCATGGTAGGAGGGAATGGAATAGACAGAGAGAGGTTGAGAAGAACTATATGCACAACTAATGGACATGGTCTAAAAGGGGGGGACAACTGGAGGGAAGGGGGCCGCCGGGTGGAGGGGAGAAGAGGGAAGGTAAATTGGGACAAATGTAACTTTATAATCAATAAAACACATTTTAAAAAAAGAATAGTATAAGAAATGGAGAAGCCAAAGAAATTATATGCACGACGCATGGACATGAACTAAGGGAGGGGGGAGTTCCTGGAGGGTAAGGAGGTACTGGGCAGAGGGGAGCAAAGGGAAAAAATTGCGACAACTGTAATATCATAATCAATAAAATATAAACAAATGTAATGCAAAAAAAAAAAAAAGAAAAAGAAAGTCAATCTCAGTTCCTCGGGGCTTTTTGGTAACAACCAAAGCCCAAGCATGTCTCCTTCAGGCATGACATTCAAGTCAAAGTCTTAGTTACAAAAAAACAAAAACCTTTATTAACAACAGGTCTTATTAGTTTTATGCAAAAAAAAACCTGTGTCATTACTTACTTCTCTAGAATGACAAACTCTGGAGGGATTAGATAGGGAGAAAAATATACAACATGAAGGAAAATCTTTGTCCTAATATTCACTAAACTTGCATTTCCATTCTTTATATTTTTATTTTTTCCCCCACTTAAAATTTTTTTGTTTGTTTTTCCATTACAGTTTTCTCACTTTTTTCCCCCTCTTGCTTCCCTGCCCCCTGCCCCCCTCTTCTCCCACATTCAGTCCCCACCCAGTTGTCCATGTCCATGGGTCATTTATACATGTTCTTTGACTAGACCCTTCCCCTTCTTACCCCCTTCTCTCCCTCCCATCTCCCCCTTTGTTACTGTTAGTTTATTCCTTGTTTACATACCTCTGGTTCAATTTTGCTCATTTGTTTGTGTTGTTCATTAGTTTCCCATAATAGGTGATAGCATAAGGTATTTTTCTTTTGTTGCCTGACTTATTTCGCTAAGCATAATTCTCTCTAGTCTATCCATGTTGTTGCAAATGGTAGAAGTTCCTTCTTTCTTTCAGTACTTATTCATTGTCATTTCCCCCCTTTGTACTCGTGTTCCTCTCTGTTTCTTCATCTTAAAGCAGAGCCTTTAGCATCTCTTGCAATGCTGGTTTGGTGGAGATGTATTCTTTTAGCCTTCTTTTGTCTTGGAAACTCCTTATTTCACCTTCCATTTTGAATGAGAGTCTTGCTGGGTAGAGTATTCTTAGTTATAGGCCTTTGTTTTTCATTGCTTGGAATATTTTTTGCCATTCCCTTGTGGCTTGTAGTGTTTCTGCTGAGAAATCTGATGATAGCCTTATTGGAGCTCCCTTGTATGTTATTAGTTGTTTCTCTCTTGCTGCTTTTAGGATTCTCTCTTTGTCTTTGAATGTTGCCATTTTAATTATGATGTGTCTTGAAGTGGGCCTGTTGGGGTTCATCTTCATTGGGACGCTCTGTGCTTCCTGGACTTGCGTGACTCTTTCTCTCCTCATGTTAGGGAAGTTTTCTGTCATTAGTTTTTCAAAGAGGTTTTCTATCCCTTGCTCTTCTTCTTCTCCTTCTGGAATTCCAGTCACATTGTGATGTAGTGGCCTTTCCTGTCTCTCCGTGATTATAAGACTTCTCTCCAGCTAGTGTTCAGTTGGTTATTCCAGATGATTTCCCCAAAATTAAGTTGTAAATCCAGACTAGTTCTGGGAGGAGGTTAGTTAGCTTCCACTTACTCTTCCGCCATCTTGTTTCTCTCAACTTAATCAAAGTATTTAAATGTCTCAACATTACCAATCCATGCTAGTCCTCTCCTCACAATGCATTCAGAGCTTTGGGCTCCTCTTTCCTTTGAAGACATTGGTTGACTTGGTTTGAAGCTTCTGAATCTATGCAGACAGCATGGTACAACTTGTATTCACTGCCCTACACACATGCACTTGAAGGACTAGCAGCTTGAAAGGACCTCTATTCCAGGTGAAGTCATCAGTGCCCACATGTGGGCAGTGGCTGTGGGATGGTGGTACCATTCAATGTCTTCAAAAGTGGTTGCAACCATCAGGGAAGCTGTAGCAAAAATCACATGAGGATATTAGGGGTTAGTTCTCTTGAGATACCTCCCATGCCTTTTGTGAATAAATAGATGGATTCCAAAGTTGCTATAAATCCTGTGTTCGGAGATACTTGAAAGAGATAGTTACCTTGAATTATTACTTAACATGTAGCCCACAAAGGCTCGTATTGCCTGGAAAATGGAATTTTATGCTATTACAAATGAGTTTTGAGACTCCCAGACCAACTCATGGAAAAACAGCCTGGACCCTCTCACTTCTTTTTCACATTTCTCATTAGCTCTTGCCCCTTCCTATCATCCTGACCTTTCTTCTTCTTGTTCCTGGCTACCCACACCACTATTCCCTAATGAAGAATGTAAATGATCTTTGTATGTTTGAGGATGATTACCAATCTCCCCTTACTACCTCTTCCCAAAGTGAGGTCACCCAGATTTTTCATCAGCATGCACAAAATAACATTTCCCATGTAATCATCATCTTCATGGCTCCCCTCTCAGCATTCGTGCTGTTTTTTCCTATCACTTAAAGTCGTTGAGTCCACAACACAGCACAATATTTTGAGGGTGTGTGGCAGTCAGTGCAAAAATGCTCAACACTTCTGCTTCCTTGGGAGCCCAAACTTCCCACGATATGCCAGAACCCCATGGGCTCCCCAGGCCAAGGCAAACCTGGTCTGGGGCCCTTGGAGTCCCAGACATGCCTTTGGTTGTTCAAGTTCCATCCACACAACATTTTAGAGGAGAAACCTTGGAGACATACCCTATAACTTTATAAGTAGAAAGTCCAGTTTAGTACAATACTGAGTCCCTCAGTAGTCCAGAGGACTACAAAAAGGTTGACCAGGTCATCAAACACCCCTAGAGAACCAAATCAACTATTAATGAGAAATCAGTCATATAGGTCATTTTGGGACTTGTGAAACTCTTACAAAGGTATCTACTTATCTGAGGCTGCCATGTAGAATGATTTAGGGACACTAAAAAATCACAAAGAGATGCCCTCCTCTGTGCCCAACAAAGTCAATTTACCTAACACATTTGAGCTTTGTTTAGCAATTCTGTGTAAGACTCTTGCTCTGTCCCCCTTGGGTAGTGATGGAATTAAATACATATGGTAACACTCTGAAATTCAGAAAAGCAGAAAGAGGATAGAGGGAGGTAGGGTTGGGGGTAAAGGGTCCTAAGAGTTAGTTTTTACACAGTTCTGTGTCTGGTGTGGTCTCAGAACTATCCCAGGCCCTGAGAGGTCATAAGGCCAGTTCAGAACTTGAACATTCCACCTGTCAGGTTTCAGGAGTCAGCCCAAAGTTCCCAGATTCCATTGGGGGTTGATGTGGTGGTGCTCATATGGCTGCATCTTGGACAATCTACCCAGATTGTGGGGAAATTAGTCTCTAAACAGAATTTTATGCTAGTCATTGGAAGCCAATAAGTCTAGACTCTCACTTTACACATAGGGAAACTGAGGCCCAGAGAGGGTGACTGGTCCAAGGTCAGGCAACAAGCAGTGGCAGAACCAGGACTAAAACTGACTTCTTTTTCTTGCTCTTAAAAATACTAGTGCATCAGATCGCTAAACAGCATGGAAGAAATTTCTTCCTCTCTCTATCTAGACCTTTGTGATAGATGAGGGCACATCAACTGCCATGTTCTGGTTTAGCTCAGATGGCAAGTGCCAGGTTGGGAAGTGGGAGGCTGGGTTGAACAGTGAGCATGTGTACATTTCAACTTCTTTCTTTGTATTTTGGTTCTATTTAACAATGTGTTACCTCTTCGCAGAGTACTTTATATCATTGCAGGATGCCAACAATGACATCAACACCTATTAAAACCTAATGTTTCACATTCTCAACTGTAAACATTAACATTGCTTAGTTTCCAGATATAAACTCAAAGTCATTCTGAAGTTGGATGGTTTCTTTCCAAGAAAGTTGGTGTTACTGTAATGAAATTTACCTAATTAATCTATTGAAAGGTGGTTAATAAAGACTTTAACATTCTTATTGTAATCAGAGCAAGGCAATCTGTGGATTCATTTTTGGAGAGACCATAACTTTCCAAATAAATCTTAGTAAAGCTTTGCAGACAGGGCACTTGAGCTATTTCCCCACTTGGCTGGCTTGCTTTCAGATTTAACTAGCTCAGTGTAAACTTCTCCAGAATTTTGGGTTGTATTTATATTCACCTATGACCTTGAGCCCCAATGCCCAGGGTCACTGTTCTTGATGCCAAGAATTCATATCAAAGGTAAATTTGAATGAGTCATTGATGGAAACTCTGGATCTGCCATATTTCAAAGCTAGTCCTTCCTCAAGTATCAGCTGCACTCTGTGTGCATGGATCATCTTTTGATATGTGCACAACACTTTGGTTGCACTGAGCAGTGAATGTGGAGAAAAGTGGCAGTCACCAGCTGACCCCAAAAGAGCTGTCCACATGTATGTACTCAAGAATTCCTCCTTTCAAAGAAGCACAGGGCTCACATCAGAGTAGAGGAAGTCACACAAGGAAATAAGAGAAATCTCTATCTGTTTCCTGGCTCTGAGTTCAAGGGGTCTGGAGGAGTGTCATCCACAAGCAAGAGTCTTCTGAAAGACAGCCTTCTGCAAAGGTGTTGAGGAAATGGTGGCGTTATTAACCCTGCAACTGGGGGTATAACAGGTAAAGGGGTCACTGGATGGGAGCCTTGGGAGATTTTATCAGAGCAGTGTGGACATGAGGGTATGGAAGATTTTGGAAGATTGGAGACAAAGCTTTGAAATGTGGCAGGAATCAGTTTTCAAAATTGGGGCAGCTGGTCATGGTGAGACAAATAGTCGAGGGTAACTTCAGCTTCAGCCCTCGAATACAGAGCTTGATCTGTTTAAGTCTAATGGTTCAGGATGTGATCATACTGAGAAGTCAGGTGGGGCTGGGTTTGCAAGTGGCAACTGGAACAAAGGGCATCAAGGCATGTCACATGTGAGGCCTGACACCATCTCAGCAAAGAAAGCTGTAACGAGTTCCTGGAGTCTGGTGACCTGAGGAGGCTTTTCAAGAACAGAATATCTCCATTCCTCCCCACCCCATCCATGAAAAATTTTGTTCAGGCCTCAATGTGTAACATTCTAGAGTAATCCATCCCTAAAAGTTCATGGCAGCCGTTCTCTGATCTGCAGTCCTCACTCCACTTGTGAGGGGTCTTCTATTTGAGGCTGGGCTCAGCCTTTACTGTAAGTGCTGGTTTCATCATTTGTGGCCCACACTGGATTGTGAGCTCAACGAGAGCAAGGAACAGATATATTTTTATAGATCAATTTCCAACACAATGATGGCACTCAATAGATATGTGATGAATGAATGAATAAGGGTGGCAGAAAGTATTACTGTGCTCAAGTATTCACTTCTTCCTTCCCTATAACACATCCCTTTGGGCTTGACCATGTGACTTGCCTTGGCCAGTGGAATACAAATTGGCATGAGCTGCAGGGAAGTGAGATTTCATGGTGTGACTCAGCCTCCTGGGCTTTTGCTATGCCTGCCTCAAGGCTGCATGTTGTAAGTGGGAATGCACCTGGGTCCTGAATGTCAGAACAAGAAGATGCAAGAAGCTGACCCAGAGCCTGCCTGCAGCCTAGATGGAGCAGAGCTGTGGCCAATCCAGTGCTCTCATGTAGCATTATAAAGAAATGAATGATCACTGGTATAAGCCACTGGCATTTGGGAGTTGTTATCATGGCAAAAACACAAGAGGAATGAGATATCTCCCACTGAATTTCACGCACATACTGGCCCCGCTGCCTCCAGTTCCTCCATCTCACCAGAGCTGGAGAAGGTAGCAACCCATTTGCCTTGCTCCCATACCATAGAGCAAATGGCTTTTCTGCTTGCCTCTCTGAAAAAACCACTCAGCGCTTCCTCCATCCCTGATAAACTTAATGGTAACTGTCAAGTCTGTTTACAGTGAAAAGCAAGCTTACATATATTTTAAACATTTATGCCATTTTAAAATAAATACAAGCCCAAAGCTGGCTCTGGTCCCCTTCCTTACTTCACCTGCTAGGGAAGCAAGTTCTCTTCAGTTCTTCAAAAAGCCAGACTGAAACTCAAGTGCTGGAGGTGCAGTGTGCAGCATTGTCTAGAATCTCAAATGAACTGATTGGAATCTCAAGGTTGGCTCCTTCTGCACCAGTGTTTAATTGATCTTGGGAAGAACTTTGGGCACAAGCAAAGGCAGACCAAAACAAATCTGGTGACTGTATTCTTTGCTCAATTCCATCAATACTGTCAAAAGCTGTCTATATATTTCATGGTGAAAAAAATGCAGGCAGATTTATGAGACAAGACACTAAAGAGTCAAACATTTGGAAACAACTAAATGGTTTGTATTTTTATCAGAGTCTGAAATAACACCCACCCTCAAAGTCTCAGCCTCTATCAATGGACTGCTTAATTGTCCACAATACTTCAAAGGTCACATGTTTAAAATTAGATGTTGCATAACCCCCTAGAGCATGGGCTCCTTTCCCTCCATGTCTCTTACTGATCAGTGACACCCTGCCCACCCAGTTGTCCTACTCTGAGACTGGGAGTCTTGCTTAATGCCTCCTGCCCCTCAGCCCCTGCATTCATGTGGTTAGCAAGCCCTGAAGTGCAACCCCAAACTCTTGGTGGAAAAGAGCTGCTATGAATAATTTATACCTACATACATAAATAAAGGTTCCACTTATGGTATATCAGAAATTTCCCTTCCCCCCATCCCACTCAGCTGCCCACCATCATTGTGTCAGCGCGCCACCACCTTGGTAAGGACCACCTAACCGACTCCGTATCCAGTGTAGCCACTGCCCATCCACCCGCAGGCATCCTTCAAGACCGTCCTCTTCTAGGAAAGTCTATGGCGGCTTTCCGTTGATTGTAGAATGAAGCTGCAACTTTGACTGGCTCGGGAGAACTTAGTGAGCGGAACTCTAGGAATTTTCCAGGCTCATCTCCCAAGGTGTCCAAACTCTGCATTTTGAACATTCTGTTCTTTTCCCCTGGGAACATAGTGTTTGACAAGGGGATCCCTGCTCATCCTTCGCAACTCAGCCCAAGGGTTCTATCCTCCATGAAGGCTGCTCTGATACCCCACCCTCGGCATCCAAAGCTATGTTATAGCCCCAATAGCATTGCTTTTCATGGTGTGTTTACCTGTCTGTCTCCTCTAGCAAACTATGAGTGACGTGAAGGGGGCAGCCTGCCTGAGTTACCTCTCTAACCCCAGGACCAGGTACGTTGCATTTGCTCTGTCAACGTCATTGAATAAATGGAGGAATGAATATTGGAATGAATTCTCTAGCCATAGCCTAAACATCCTTAAGTGGATAAATGACTTAGCATATTAATTTTTCTATCTGTAAATGAAAACCAGAATGAGAATCAACATACAAAATATTTAAAAATCCTCATACAAGGACATTTTTATTGATTTTAGAGAGAGAGGAAGGGAGAGAAAGGAAACATCATTATGAGAGAAAAACATCAGTTAGTTGCCTCCCATATGTGCCCCAACTGAGGATCAAACCAGCAAGTCAGGTATGTGTCCTGACCAGAGATTGAACCCGCAACCTTTTGGTGTACAGGATGACACTCCAAGCAACTGACCACTCATCCAGGGATGAATTCTTTTTTAAAGCAATGTTCTTCTGAATAGAGAGACAAAACATTATGCTATCCCAGCATTATTTCTGTAAGAAAAATTATGTTTGCTCTAAAACTGGAACATGAGAATATAATATGCTAACCTAGGTAGCATGAACAACTCAGTGCAGCAATATTACAGCATGAATATTAGAGAAGGAAGTATTTGGAAACTCAGCTCTTTCCTTTGACATGAGAAAGCATAGAAGCTTATTTTGCAGAGCTCTCCAGACTTCTCTTTCATGGTCAGCATAGTCACTATATGCATGAACTTCAGAACCAAAACTCAAGGTTTGAATCTCAGCTCTAGCACTTCATAGCTCTGTGACTGTAGGCAAGTGACTTAATCTCTCTGTGCCTCACTTTTTCTCACCGAAAAATTAGTGTGTTAAGAGCACTTACCTCATAAGTTATTATAAGGATTAACTGAATTAATGCAGATAATGCACTTAAGATAATTCCTGGCATAACATAAGAGCTCGTTAAGCCTTATATTTTCCCCCAAATATTAAGATACATTTTCTACATATCAGAGATTGTTAGATCCACTCTAAGTGGCATCTCTCCTACATAATCAAGCATTTATATATTTCTCTCTTTCCTCATCATTAATAACTGTCCAAAGTTTTACAAAAGCTGCACAATTTTCATAATGTATATAATAAAGATTCAGAGAGGTAGATCCAAGATATAGAGCTTTAGGAAGTTTGTTCCCCACTCCATGCCTTAACTATCCTCCAGCTTTTGTCCAAAGATAATCAGGCCAGAAAGGGTGAGTCTAGGAACCCCCAGGCACCTGTTGTGTGTGTGTGCTCAATGCCACTGTGCCATCTAGTGGACACAGTGCTCAGCCACTGTTTGAAGCCCTCCCAGAGGAGCTGGATGATCCAGGGAGAGCATGACTCTCCTGACCCATCTAGCCAGCTCCTAGGTGATCTCACAGCACCATTCCATCCTGTGCACCAGTAGCTCTAACCATCTAGGATCTGGGACACCAGGAATCCCTCTTACGTGCTGACAGACCTACCAGTGACCTCAGCTGGCCCAGCCTCCATCACAGCTGTCTTTGCAGAAGCAGGCAGAGAGGAAAGGAATGAAAATGGGAATGGCAGCACTTATAAAAATGGGAAAGAAGCTAGCCAAAATTCACCTATGTTGTAATGAGAATACACCAAACAATCCAGCCAACAAGATGTGCCAACACTTACTAACTTGTTGACCTTCCTTTCTGGCTTCAATGCATCTTGGCCCAAGGATACTTGGAGCTTAAAGGGGCTGAGCTCACTGAGGGCCCAATCCCACTTTATTGAAGTGTTTCTAGGGGAGGCCAACTGCTCTTTGTAGGTAATTAAAAGCTTATCCTCAGAAGGTGAGTAAATACTCCCTTGCCAATAACTCAGCTCTGGCATGCATGGCAAAAGGTATTGAACACCATAACAGGGAGAGACGATCTACATAAAACCCAATCAAAGGCAAGGTTTGCCTTTGAGGGGTGCTTGGAGGCCAGTAACCCACATTGTCTTTATAACTATACAAAGTTCTTGGTCATGTTAACTAGGGAGAACAACATTAAACTTGAAAGACAATGGGTTTGAAATCAACAACTAACTGAAACCACTTGCTTGGATCTTGGTTCAACACATTCTGGTAAGAGACATATTCACCAATAAGATGGTAATGAGTTTAGCCACGTCTTGTCCAAAATGCAGGCTCTTTGGGTGATCAGTTTATTTCATGATTCTTTGAAAATTTCATACAATTATTAGAAAAAGTAAGATCTTTGGGACACTATTTGTCCCAGAAAACTTAATTTTGATGAAAATAAAAATTCCAAATCAAGCAAAAGATTCAAGTAAAAAAGATCTAAAAATGTTCCAAAGTAAGTTTGTTTGTTTATTTTTTAAAAAAAAGGAACAAGTAGTGAGACTTACAGTTGAGGGAGAAAATTTATATGTGGAGACAAAATCACATTTCTTTCCATTTTTGCTAGTCCCTAAATCACAGAGTTCAAGCCTCATTCTTTTTAAAGACTAATTAGAGAAAATACACTGAGTCAAGTTACCATTTTATTTTAAAACAAAAATAAAAACAAAACACCAAAGGAGAAGCAGCTACTGCCCTGTTTATACCGCAGAGGTTTGCAGGAAGGAGGAACATCTTGTCCAATCTCTTTGTTGACCAGCTTTCCTGAGCCACAAGCTCCATTTACATTCATGGATGGCTCTATGTGGACATAGGTCCTTGAGAGTCTAGGCCTTGGAGAGCAGGACTGCAGTCCACCTACCCTCAACAACTAACCCTTCATCTTACAACAATGCAGCCCCAGAGAGGTGACCTCAGCCACTCAGCTAGTGAGGCATGGCTGGGAGTCAAGATTCTAAAATTCATGTTCTTCATTTCTTGGAGACAATTCACTTATTTATTCATTTATTCTTTCATTTCATTCAAAAATAATTTCTGATCTGCCACAAAATGTGAAGATATCACAGCAAATAAAAGATAGCCTTGCCTCCGGGGAGTCTGTAATCCAGTAGAGAGAATAAATAAGCACATCAATGTCTAAAAGGTGTGTGGTCAGATGTTATGGGTGCATGACGGAAGGCATCCATGTCAGCTCTGGAGTGTAGAGGAAGTTTTCCTTAAGAGATTTGACACTGAATCCCAAAGCATGGGCAGGAGTTAATCAGAAGACAAAGAGAAAAGTGTTTTAAAGAGGTCTCCAGATGGAGGGAATATGATAATTCAGGGGCCTGCAACATTTCTATATGGTTAAAGCAAAAGAATCTATGTGCACATCGTCTGTGTGTGCATGTGTGTGTGTCATGTGGGGAAGGAAGGAACGTGGAGTAGAAGAGGTGATAAGTCCAATGAGACAGGTTGCAGCCAGATCATAAGGGTCTTGAAAGCCATGCTCAGGAGCTGTGATTTCAGCCTGAGGGTGACGGAAAGTCCCTAAAAGATTTTATGATAATGAGATTTAATGTACATTTACAAAGAGAGCCCTAGCACTGGGGTGGAGCGTGAATTGAAAGGGAATGGGGTAAAATTCAGGATGATTTCAAAAAAGAAATACGTTTGTTTCCCCAACTAAAATAGTTTATGTAAATATTGACTATTACAAGATGTCTTTCATGGGAAAATGGAGAAATAAGGTGAATGGGGCCAGCAAACCCTCTCGAAAACCATACACCCTTGGTGGTTCCAGAGGGTCTTCCCCATGGGCTCCCTGCTCATGCCTGTCACCCTCATCCTGGCCACAATTTTTTGAACCAGAGTGAGCATCTTATCTGAGCCACCTATCTAGGGCCTATGGTGTCCCCTAGTGTGTGGTTTGTGACAAAACTGCCCACCAGAAATAACATGGTAGATTAATCAAATCCTATTCTGCAAAATTTGAACAGAAAATGTTCAAAGAGGGTCAAGCAGTGGCTGAAGGAGCAGAGGTTGAAAAAATTGTGAAAACAAATACAGAGACTATTTGGACATGGTAACAGTTTGCCCATGCTGCTGAGGGCACACCAGAATACCCTAGACACTCCCAAAGCATATCCATCTGGATGAGCCCCAGTTCTTCCTGGTGCTCACGAGACTGAGCCCTGTCGGGATACTTTTCTTTCTCCTTATCTCTATAGTATCCTGACAACAATGCCTTGTTAAGTCAAGTGAGTGCCCTTCAGCTTCTGGTAACCAAGAAGGATGACAAATGTTGGTGTCTAGGGAGCCAGACCACGGTTGAGATCAGTTGATGCAAACTCAGACTTGTCAGCATTTACCGACTGTTATCTAATCTCCCACCATGCAGTTTCCCAGTCTTGTCTTGAAGAGAGCTATTGGATTCAAAAGTCCTCGTCCTGAGGTGACAAGTCTATGGAAGGTGTCACAGAAGCACCCTGATCAGGGTCAGGATCCTGGGGCCCATTATAAGCACTGTGGAGGCAACCTGTAGGTGCCAGAAACAATAGGCTCCATCCCTGGGGCTCTGAAGAGCCAGGCAGGTGGGCAGTGAACTGTTTCTGGGCACAGCACCAGGCCCTGCATTTCCCAGGTGCAGTCTCACCATCTTTCAGTTTCATTGCACAAGCCTCATTGAGTGTGTACTGGATGTAGATTATACAGAGAGATCAAAGGAATGTTCTAAAGGGGCTTGGGGGCTCTTTGTGGAGGTGATGATGACTCAGGAAACACTGCCAACATATAGGTATGAACAAGCATTTGTTGAGTGTCCACACTTGGCCAAGCCCTGCTCCAGGCATTTGTGTGCATTACTTGTAGCCACAGCACAGACCCACTGGCTGTTGTTATTATACCATTTCACAATAAGCAACAGGATTTCAAGACGTGAACTGATTTTTCCATGGTCAAAAACCAATGAGGAATCATAGTAGATTCCCAGGAGAAGAGTAATATAATAATAATGGCACTCTGAGAAGACTAATTAGGAGATGGTATTCAGGGTTGTCCTGAGGTAGAAGAAAATACACATTTTATACTAATCTATGCAGAAAAGGGGGGACAATCTATGCAGGCTGTTGCAGGGATAAGAGAGACAAACAAGATCACCAAGGAGCCAGAGAAAAGATCCTGTAAAAGCTGACCCAGTCTCAGTCCAGAAGAAAGTTCACTAATAACTAATTTTAGATATACATACATACATACATACATACATATACCCTATTAAAAGTCCCACATCTTCTATCAGATTGGGAAAAATATAAAAAGAAGATATGCAAAGTTAACACATTCCCGGGCATGTTTGGAGTTGCAGGTTTAACTGCCTGCCCCAGCCCAGCTCTACTTCTGCCCCCAACACCCAGAGCCTCTGCTGTAGACATAGCCTAGGTGGTCGCATTTTACATGACCCCATCTCCAACGTACACCTCTTAGATAAGAATGGATGTCTAGTCCACTGCCAGCAGCTTGTCTACTCCCTCAAGACTCTCAAATATTTCTGTTTTGTTTGTTTGTTTAATTTTTATTGTTTTAGAGTGGAAGCCCAGGCAACTGGGCAGAGATGAGCTTGTGGCCAGTACTTGGAAGGTTGCAGTGAAGGTTATCCCAGAAAGCAGAAACCCGAGTGTCTGGGACGAGCACAACAGGAAGGATAAATGTGAGATGACCGTGATTAGCCAGCAGAGAGAAGGACCAAGATCGTAGTTCAGACAGAGATGACTTAGGAACACGTGATCCAGCTGGAGTGAAAGCAGAACTGAATTGTATTGTAACCAGTCTGAAGAAAGAAAGTGACCACAGATAGGAACTGGGAGACCTGCCTGGAGTCCTGAAGGGGAGGAGGAGAGTGAGAGTGAGAGTCAGCTGCTGGTCTCACCCATTATTCCCAGAGCGGGAGCGGTCCTGACCTGACCACTGGGCGTCAAGTGCGCAAACAGTCACGCTCAGGATGCCTGAGTTCATGAACTGGTAGGTTTTCTTCTGGGCTCTGAACCTCAAATTGTCTAATGTATTTCATCATATATAAGGTGCACCATTATTTTGTGTCCTGCAAAGAAAAAACAATTATGTCAATTATACCGTGACACCAGGCTTTCTTACCACTTCAACGCGTAATCATATAGATGATTTTTTACTTACCTAGATACAGACTTTATCATGCATCCAGTCTGTGCATACATGAAAAGAAAAATGTAAGGGAAATAAATGGATAAAGTAATACCTAAAACTTCTTCATATTTGGTGTCTGTGTCTGCTGAATCACTTTAAGACTTAGAGTTTTTGATGTTTGTGTCTTTTCCTTTTCAATATCATCCTCAACCTTCAATGCTGTTGATGATATAACATTTTTTTAAAGAAAATAATACTGAGATATATACACTAGAAATTTTAATATGTGCTGTGTATCATATAATATTAGGATATCAATGTTAACTTCTTGAGTGTGATAAATGGTCTGTGGTTATCTAGAAAAATGTCTTTGTTCTTAAAAGGTATATACTGGTAGAGAATACAGTCAATAATATTGTAGTACTAACAGTATGTTGCCCTGGCTGGTTTGGCTCAGTGGATTGAGCGTTGGCCTGCGAGCTAAGTGTCGCTGGTTCGATCTTCCAGTCAGGGCACATCAGAGAAGGAAAACTCTGATTCCAAAAAACCTCCGCTGCCTTGCGGCATACCTCTTCAGGGGAAAGGCTAAGGGAGTAAACCCCGACAGAAAATCCGGAGCCAGAGTCCCTAAGGCGGTTTGACGTTGTAGTCAACACCGGCAACTCCTGCGGCGCACCTGAAGCCAAGCTGTATTGACTCCGTCTTTCCCTTGGACCCTTCAGCTGCGAAGAGAGGGGGGGTCTGCTGCATGGGCAACAGCAGACCCTCCATATCACCCTGTCCAGGCTCTGTAGCTTCAGCTCCACTGGAGAGGACACTCCAGCGTCATCGCAAGATGTCGATTCAACACGGGAGGAGACAGATACCGTGTCACTCCCGAGTCGGACTGCACAGCCATTCTCGGCTGTGCAGATAGACTCTTAAGAAGCTACACCATCGTCTCTTGAGACGGACGGCTGCCGACGACTAACAGTATGGAGCCCAATAAACACTTGAATGAATTATGGGGAGAATTGCTTCATAAATTACATAATTGTCTAACCATTATGCTTTACACCTGAAACCAATGTAAAATAATATTGAATGTCAACTGTAATTGAAACATAAAATTAAAAAATAAATAAAACTAATAAAGTACATTTTCTCTACCTGACTAAAAGTATAATACTTTATCCTGGAGGAGAATGCTATCAAACTAAAATTAATAAAAATTATAATACCAGACATACCAACATAATAAGTGTCATTACTAAAAATCATATTTGAAATCTGTAATGAGTCAAAAAAATGTTCTAACTAATAAAACAAATGGGAAGGGTTTAGTCAAGGAATGTGCATAAATGACTCATGGACATGGACAACGGGGAGGGATATGATTGTGGGATAAGGGGTGGGCTGGGTGGGGGAGAGCAATGCGGGGGGAAATGGGACAGCTGTAATTGAAAAACCAAAAAATAAAAAAATTAAAAAACAAAAACAAAAACACTAAAGCTCTGGTAATCTGGACACTCTGGGGAGCTCAGTGTCCTAGAGAGCTGATGGTTTTCATATTTAGGCAACCACTTATATAAATCTTAAATGTATGTTAATCTTTCCTTAAAATTTGGAAATTAATTCTGTTATAAAGTAATCAGTCTTTGTTCTCCAGATCGCTGCACTTCAATGCTTTTTCTAAGAAATAAATTTTCTGGTTTGTCCTTTGTTGTAAAATTATCAAGAGTCCCTCCTCACTGTGACCATGGTCCCAGGAGAACTCTCTTCTAAAACTTGCTCTTTCTAAAGGACTGTGGGTTAGAAACCAGACCATCACATTACATTCATTAATGTTAACAAACAAACAAAAAGGTACATGCTTAAATATTTAGGAGTGAAGTGTCATGTTATTTGCACATAACTTTCAAAATGATCCAGCAAACAAATAAACAAACAAAAACTCCCCCAAAACACAGGAGAGATAAGTAAGGCAAATGTCTCAAAATGATAAGAACAGATAAATGTAGGTGAAAGATATCTAGGTATTCATTGAATTATGTTTAGCTTTTCTATAAGTTTAAACAATTTTTAAATAAAAGGTTATGGGAAAAATAAAGAGTGCTCTACTAAGAAACCCACTCAGATTTTCTTCCAAGTGTTTTTCAAGCTGCCAACACAAACTCTGAGGGTTTTGATTCCAGTGTTTTCTTGATCTAACCAGATGGATGTTAACTGATGTTTTCAGACAAGAATCATGATTCATATTCCTTACCCCAAGTAGTCCTCCCTGGTTTGCTGACTAAAGCATCAATGGTTGCAGCTTTCCAGACATGTCAGAAGAAATGATCAAATTAGATGGATATTTCCAGGCAACAGCAACTATGTCAAAGCTGCTATCTGGCTCGCCATGGTTGTAAAAGGAATCCCTGCATCAGGGATGCTAAAACATGAGAGAGGAAAGGGCATCTTAATGTCAGACATTTGACACATTCATGCCACATGGCTGTTATGGATCTCACTGTGGACTAACAAGTTGGAAATCTGGTTTCCGTGTCAGTTGCTGTGAGCGCGGTAAGCAGGAGTGACTTCCCCTGGCCTGGTCAGTTTCTGGAATGGACCATGTGACCCTTTCCAAGGCATTACGGTCTGTGAGATGCTGCCTAAGTACTGGTGGCTTTTTCTCTCATTGGCAGCTCTGTCCATTGTCTCTGAGGGCTGCAGGGATCAGCACTGTCTAAACAGAGGGATGCCAGGCTAGCTGAGAGGGGTTTCATATCATGTGCATCCCTTGTAGTAAGATGGTATCAAGGAACAAGAGGCCTCATTCCATTCCTGGTTACATCTGAACTTATCTGGGATCTGAAAATGACAATGTCTGCATTGCCTTCTCTCATCTTCAATCAATGTTAAATTTCTGCTACACCTCGTGGATTATGGTGAACAATCAAAAAAAAGTATGATGTACTATTATTATAAACAAAGATCTTTGAAAAGACATATAGGAATAATGACCTCAAGACACCAAAGGAGAATGGTTGAATTGCAATAGTCTTTCGGTTGTTTCAGAAACTTCTTTCTCTGAGGACCCAGAACTAGACAGAACTCATCCTCTGCGAGAGACTCAGAGAATCAAACCTGAAATTAACGCTCCAAGTTGCTCCAGCTTTGTGAGCAGGTGTGCTGGGATTCCAGGACCACTGCCGTTTCTTTAGCACATGAGTTTTCAATGTCTTAGCATTACCCCAAATTGCATTCTGAAAATAATTCCTTTTCTTTTTAATTTTATTTTTTGGTTTTTCAATTACAGTTCTCCCATTTTTTCCCCATTGCTCCCCCCAACCCAGCCCACCCCTTCTCCCACAATCATATTCCTCCCCGTTGTCCATGTCCATGAGTCATTTATACACGTTCCTTGACTAAGCCCTTCCCTTCATTCCCCCTTATCTCCCTCCCCTTATCTTCTGCTCCTTGTTCTATTTAGTTCATTTGTTTATGTTGTTCTTTAGTTTCCTATATTAGGTGATATCATATGGTATTTTTCTTTCTTTGCATGGCTTATTTCACTAAGTATAATCCTCTCTAGTTCCATCGAGGTTGTTGCAAATGGGAGGAGTTCCTTCTTTCTCTCTGCTGCATAGTATTCCATTGTGTAAATGTACCACTGTTTTTTGATCCACGCATCTACAGATGGGCACTTAGGCTGTTTCCAGCACTTAGCTATTGTAAACAGGGCTGCTATGAACATAGGGGTGCATAAGTTTTTTTGAATTAGGGTTTTAGGATTTTTAGGGTATAATCCTAGCAGTGGAATTGCTGGTTCAAAAGGCAGTTCCATTTTTAGTTTTTTGAGGTAATTGCATACTATTTTCCATAGTGGCTGCACCAGTCTGCATTCCCACCAACAGTGCAGTAGGGTTCCCATTTCTCCACATCCTCGCCAGCACTCGTTGTTTGTTGATTTGTTGATGATGGCCATTCTGACAGCTGTAAAGTAATATCTCATTGTGGTTTTTATTTGCATCTCTCTGATGGCTAGTGATATTGACCATTTTTTTCATGTGTCTATGGACTTTCTGTATGTCCTCATCAGAGAAGTGTTTGTTCGGGTCTTTTGCCCATTTTTTAATTGGGTTGTCTGTTTTCTTGATGTTGAGTCATATAAGCTCTTTATATATTTTGGAGATCAGTCCCTTGTCTGAGATATCATTGGCAAATATGTTTTCCCATATGGTTGGTTTCCTTTTCATCTTACTGATGTTTTCTTTTGCTGAGAAGAAACTCTTTAGTTTGATGTAGTACCATTTGTTTATTTTTTCCTTTATTTCTCTTGCCTTAGGAGATGTATCCATGAAAATATTGTTATGTGGGATACTTGAAATTTTCCTGCCTATGTTTTCCTCTAGGACTTTTATGGTGTCACGGCTTACATTTCAGTCTTTGATCCATCTTGAGTTTATTCTGGAGTGTGGTGTAAGTTGGTGGTCTAGTTTCATTTTTTTGCACATCCCCATCCAGTTCTTTCAGCAACATTTTGTTGAAGAGGCTCTTCTCACTCCATTTTATGTTCCTTCCTCCTTTATCAAATATTAGTTGACTGTATAGTCCTGGATTTATTTCTGGACTCTCTATTGTGTTCCATTGATATATATGTCTGTTCTTATGCCAGTATCAAACTGTTTTGATCACAGTGGCTGTAATGTTTGGTGTCTGGTATTGTGATTCCTCCTGCTGTGTTCTGTCTCAAGATTGCTTTGGCTATTTGGGGTCTATTTTGGTTCCGTATGAATTTTTGAAGTATTTGTTCTAGGTCTGTGAAATATGTCATTGGTATTTTAATAGGGGTTGCACTGAACCTGTAAATTGCTTTGGGTAGTATGGCCATTTTGATGATGTTGATTCTTCCCATCCAAGAACATGGTATTTGCTTCCATTTATTTGTATTTTTCTTAATTTCTTTCTTCAATGTTACATAATTTTCAGAGTACAGGTCTTTTATCTCTTTGGTTAAGTTTTCTCCTAGGTACTTTATTTTTCGTGTTGCTATAGTAAATGGTATTTTCTTTTTTTGTTTCTGCCTCTGATATCTTATTGTTAGTGTACAGAAATGCCTTAGATTTCTGTATATTTATTTTGTACCCTGCTATTTTGCCAAATTCACTTATTATATCGAGAAGTGTTTTAGTGGAGTTTATAGGGTTTTCTATGTATACTATCATGTCATCTGCATATAATGATAGTTTTATATTTTTTCTTTCCCAATTTGGATGCCTTTTATTTCTTCTTCTTGTCTGATTGCTGTGGCTAGGACTTCCAACACTATGTTGAATAGGAGTGGAGAGAATGGGCAGCCTTGTCTTGTTCCTGATTTCAGGGGGAATGCTTTCAGTTTTTGTCCATTGAGTATGATTCTGGCTTCAGGTTTCTCATATATAGCCTTAATTGTGTTAAGGTATGCTCCCTCTATTCCCATTTTGCTGAGTGTTTTCATCATAAATGGGTGTTGTACTTTATCAAATGCTTTTTCTGCATCTATTGATACGATCATCTGATTTTTGTCTTTCATTTTGTTTAGGTGATGTATTATATTTATTGACTTGCAAATATTAAGCCATCCTTGCATCCCTGGGATGAATCCCAATTGATAGTGGTGTATGATCTTCTTGATGTGATGCTGGATCCAGTCTGCCAATATTCTGTTGAGGATTTTAGCATCTATGTTCATCAGTGATATTGGCCTGTAGTTTTCTTCCTTTGCTATGTCTTGACCTGGTTTTGGAGTTGGGGTAATGCTGACTTCATAGAAAAAGTTTGGGATTTTTCCCTCTTTTTGGATTTTTTGGAATAGGTTGAGGAGGATAGGAGTTAGTTCTTCCCTGAATGTTTTGTAAAATTCACCTGTGAAGCCATCCAGTCCAGGGCTTTTGTGTGCCGGGAGATTTTTGATTACTGTTTCAATTTCCTTCTTTGTTATTGGTCTGTTGAGACTTTCTACTTCTTCTTGATTCAGTTTTGGAAGGTTATATGTTTCTAGAAATTTATCCATTTCTTCTAGGTTGTCAAATTTCTTGCCATACAGTTGTTTGTAGTAATTTCTTACTATCGTTTGTATTGCTGTGGTATCAGTCGCGATTTCTCCTCTTTCATGTCTGATTTTGTTTATTTGGGTGTTCTCTCTTTTTTTCTTAATGAGCCTGGCTAAAGGCTTGTCAATTTTGTTTATTTTTTCAAAGAACCAGCTCCTAGTTTTTTTCATCTTTTGAATTGTTTGTTTGGTCTCTATGTCATTTAATTGTGCTCTGATCTTGATTATTTCCTTCCTTCTTCTTGCCCTAGGCTTTGTTTGTTGTTGTTGTTCCAGTTCTTGTAACTTTAGGGTTAGATTTTTTATTTGAGATTGTTCTCTCCTTTTCAGATATGCCTGTATTGCTATGAACTTCCCTCTTAGGACTGCTTTTGCTGTGTCCCATCGGTTTCAGGCTGTTGTGTGTTCATTATCATTAGTTTCCAGAAAATTCTTGATTTCTTCTTTGATGTCATTGTTAACCCATTCATTATTTAATAGCATGTTATTCATCCTCCATGAGTTTGGATGTCTTTGATTTTTTTTCTCTGAGGTTGATTTCTAGTTTCAAGGCATTGCGGTCTGAAAAGATGCTTGATATAATTTCAATTTTCTTGAATTTGTTGAGGTTTGTTTTGTGTTCTATCATGTGGTCTATCTTTGAAAATGTCCCATGTGCATTTGAAGAGAATGTATATTTTGCTTCTTTTGGGTGAAAAGTTCTATATATATATCAGTTAAGTCCCTGTGGTTTAGAGTGTTGTTCAATGACTGTATATCCTTGGTGTTTCTTTGCTCCGAAGATCTGTCTATTGTTGATAATGGAGTGTTAAAGTCCCCTACTATGAGTGTGTTGCTGTTAATATCCTTCTTGTAATCTTCTAATATTTTCTTTATGTATTTGGGTGCTCCTATGTTGGGTGCATATATGTTTATCAGTGTTATATCTTCTTGATGGATTGTTCCCTTGAGTATTATGAAATGCCCTTCTTTATCTCTTTTTATTGCCCTTGTTTTGAAATCCGTTTTGTCTGATATGAGTACTGCTACCCCAGCTTTCTTTTCATGTTGTTTGCTTGGAATAGTTTTTTATATCTCTTTACTTTCATTCTGTGTAAATCTTTAGTTTTGAGGTGTGTTTCTTGTAGACAGCAAATATGTGGGTTCTGTTTTTGTATCCATTCCGTTACCCTATGTCTTTTAATTGGAGTATTTAATCCATTTACACTTAAGGTTATTATTGACATGTATTTATTTATTTCCCTTTGTACCTCTGTTCCTCTCCTCTTTTTTTCTTCTTTTTCTTAAAACATTCCCTTTAGCACCTCTTGCAATGCTGGTTTGGTGGAGATGTATTCTTTTAGCCTTCCTTTGTCTGGAAAACTCCTTATTTCACCTTCCATTTTGAATGAGAGCCTTGCCAGGTAGAGTATTCTTGGTTGTAGGCCTTTGTTTTTCATTGCTTGAAATATTTTTGACCATTCCCTTCTGGCTTGTAGTGTTTCTGTTGAGAAATTGGTCGATAGCCTTATCGGAACTTTCTTTTATGTTATTTGCTGTTTTTCTCTTGCTGGTTTTAGGATTCTCTCTTTGTCTTGGAATGTTGTCATTTTAATTATGATGTGCCTTGGAGTGGGTTTTTGGGGGTTCTTTTCATTGGGACTCTCTGTGCTTCTTGCACTTGCATAACTTTTTCTCTCATCAGGTAGGAAAAATTTTCTCTCATTACTTCCCCTATCAGCTTTTCTACTCCTCGTTCCTCTTCTTCTCCCTCTTTTATTCCAATGATCATGATATTATTTTTCCCCATGTTATCCTGTAATTCCCTTAGATCTTCTTAATACTTTTTCAATCTTTTTTCATTTTTTTGTATTGCCTGGGAATTTTTTTCTACATTGTCCTCTAACTCACTGATCTGATCCTCTGCTTCGTTTAGCCTGCTTTTGATCGATTCTACTGTGTTTTTCAGTTCCGAGATTGTATTCTTCATTTCTTCCTGATTCTTTTTAATAGTTTCTATGTCCTTTTTTATGCTGGTGTAGTTCTCCATAAGTTCCCTGTAACTTTATTTGAGCTGTTGGTAACTTCCTTGGAGGTTGTCATAGTTGTTTTTGAGGTTGTCAAGTATATTGAGCTTCTTCGCCACCATTGTTTTGAATTCCATGTCTGACATTTGGGCTATGTCTATTTCATCTACCTCTCTTTCTGGGGATTCCTCTTTTCTTTTCATTGGGGGGTTGTTTCTGCATCTTACCATGTTGGATTCTTCTTGTTTGTGTTTGTTTTTTGGATTTTTCTGCTTTGACTTCCCACCTTTGTGGTATGAGATTCTTAATAGGGGATCTGGGGGTTTCAGTGTTACAGTCTTTTTTATCTCCTGAGCCTGATGTTCTTGGGATACCCTTTATGTCATTTTTTTATGCTGTCTGGCAATATTTCAGATGCTCTTTGGTGGAACCTTCCCTCTGACTAGTTGATTGAGAGTCACTCTATCCACTTTGTCTTGAGTTCTTTTGTGGAGATGCTGTTAAAAACATAAACACACAGCCCAGGTAGGAAACCCACACCCTCAAAAATATTCCCCACCCTATATCCCACTACTGTCAGCAAATGAGCCAGTATTAATATAAATGTAGAGAGGTTAGGGCTTTTATACTATAGGAACAATAGATAAGAGTTGTTTTTAATGAGAAAAATATGATTTTTGAGAGAGGGAATGATAGATTAATAATAGTAGCAAGTAGTGTCAAGACTATGCAAGACAGTAAGTTATATTTACATTATATATTAATAATAATAAAAGAAAAAGAGGAAAGAATGCAGAATATAGTAAGTGGAGTTGTATAGTATTAGATTTATATAGTAGTTATATGCTATATATTTAGTGTGAAAAGGAGGCTAAACAAAACAGACAAATAAAAGTTAAAGAAGGATGAGAAGGAGAGATGGTATGAAACAAATTAAAGAGATAGTTTTAAAAGAAAATTTTAAAAAATAAAAGTAAAAATTAAAATTTTAAATAAGAAATTTAAAAAATAAAAATAAAATAAAATACAAATAAAAACACTTAAATAGAAATAAAAATTTAAAAAAGAAAAGAAAGTTTTTACTCAGTTCAGCCTTTGTGTGCCATCTTCTTTTTCTGGATCCACAGCTGGTCTATTGATGTGGGCCAGAGGTTCCTGATCCTGGCTGCAGCAGTGTGCGCTTGCGTGTGGCATTGGTCATGAGCCCGGGTAACACCTGCACGCCCGTGGTGGCCAGCACGTTCATTTGGCGCCTGTTGGAACCAGCCAAGGTGCTTGTGTGCGCGAGCACGGTGGCCTGCTCACTAGCCTGAGGCCTACCGAGCCACACCCTGGGTATTGGTCTCTTGCCCCTTGGGGCAGGGTCCCAGAAACTTGTGCACGGTGGAAGTGGGCGTCTGTGAGTCATGCCACCCACTGTTCTCGCACCTGCCTGGGCGGGCATGAGCAGAGCTTACGCAAGTGGGCTGTGCGCCGGCCTGGTGCCTATTGAGGTGGGCCAGGGGTGTCTGCGCAGTCTCCTGCGTGCCCAGCAAGCTGACCCTGAACCCGTTGGCATGCTGATCTTATGCTTGTTGGGGTGCGTCCAAGGGTCACCACTCATCAGTGGATGAGTGCACCTCCCTATGTGTGCCCTCGCAACCCAAGGGGAGGGATGGGGAGTGGGCGAGCGCACTTCTGCTCCTGCACTCCTCAAGACTGTCCTGTCACCCCCAACCTTTCCTCTTCTCTCTGCAGCACACAAGAGAAAAATATAAAGGAAAAACACATTCTTACATACACAGCAGTACGCTGTTTCTTGTCTCTCAGTGCCAGATGCCACCTGGCCCATTTCTGGCTCTACCAGTGGGCAGAGACCTGCTCTTCTCCTTATTCCTCTCTGGGGAAGCCTGTGGTCACTAAAAAGTCTTTGTGTATTTCCAGCCACAGCTCGGGAAGCCAACCCAGTCAGAAATCCTGTCTCATTCCTTTTTCTTCCGCTATCCTCACCAAAAAGGTCATTCCCAGATGGTCTTCTCTGATGCAGCAGTGCCAAGGCTCAACTCCTGCCAGTGTCCAGACACTCACTGAGATGTTCTGTCTGCAGTCATTCCAAACTGCAGACAGGTCTTGGGAGCCAGAAAACGCAGCCTCGCCTCACTCCTCTGCCATCTTCAAACCCCCACAAAATAATTCTTTTTCACTGTAGCTTCTAATATGCCTAAGTGTTGCCATTAATTGGGTGTCATCTATGAATTATTAAATGCATTAAGTTCTTTTGGACATTTAAAGTTCATTATTAAGGTCCATTTGAAAGCTTCCAATTAAGAAATAGAGCAGCCTTGTAAATAGCTACAAATAATTCTCCAGTAGATTCTTTGCCTAGCACACATTTATCCATAGAAGTTGCTTGGATGATAGAAGAAATAAAAACTTCTATGGGTTTACTTTGTCCTATTTTATCATGAAGTTTTGTTTTTTTTTAATTTCTTCTTTCATAAGATCAGGGGATATTCAAAATTTCCACCCCAATCTGCTAGAGATACTTCTTAAGTGACATAGGTTATTGCCAATCTTGTTCTCTCTCATTGTAAAAGGACTGTCTCTAGATTTCTCCTTTAATGGGGACTCACTGGTCCAAAATTGACTGTGGCCCAAAGGACTTATTTTGCTCTTGAATATTTGGAAATGTGAACCTTTTTCTAAAAAGGATGGTCATGAACATTATACTGCAATGTTTTCTTTTTCACTTTTGCCTTTAAAAAAACAGGAAGAGATTTGCTGCATATCTTTTTAATAGGCCCTATATATGAGGCTCTGACCTTCCTACCTCTCGATAGTCTCCATTCACCGATTTCCCACTTTCCCGCAATAATGACATGCACACTCATACGCCCAAGCCATACTGTTCCCCTGACTCGAAATGACTTTTTTTCTCTCTTTCCCGCTTAGCAAAGCCTCTTTCAGATGTGGAGAATCTCCTGTAAGTCTTACAAGCAGCATTAGTCCCTCTGACTTCTGTGCTCACACAGAGCCTTCCACCCACTTCCATTTCTGCACTTGGACCTCAGTAGCAGATTCGGTTGCCTGTCGGTCTGTCTTTCCCCCAGTAAAGAGCCAAAGAGATAAATCTCTGCATTCCTAATTTGTATCCCAAGCCCTGTCCTGTTATCTTCTATAGCACAGCTATGGAAGTGGTGAATAATTCCCTGATGGGAATAAATGAGCAATAATTGGAGGACCCAGCCTTCCATCACACTCTGGGCCCATGACATTGCCACACCTGGAGAAAACTACTCTTCATTCAGTAAAAATATTGGGATTTGTCTGCAACATCTCACAAGCCAAATCTCTCCCTTGTGCCCAGCCCACCCTCTCTGAGGCCTCATCCTCACCTGGTAGTATTGCAATGAGTTTGTCCTTTGTGCTTACAGAGAAGATAGTTAAGTCCCCACATAAATACCTTTGGGAAAAGTGAGTCTAAGCCACATATTGGAATGTAAATCCACCAATGTAACTCTCCCTCATAGGACAAAAGAAGATGCTAGATATGTTCTGTTTGGTAAAGAAATAGTGAAGCTACAATAAGGTACAACATTGAGATACAATTACATACATTCCAGTTCATTATAAATGAGAAGCTGTTTGAAAAGAGAAGTCTGAATTCTCTATAACCCCATAGAGGGTCCCACACTTGGAGTGCAGCATAATGGTTAAGAGCACGGGCTTTGGTGTAAGACAGGCATGGGTTCAAATCTTACTTCTGCCATTATCTATGGGACCTCAAGAAAGTTACCCAATCTCTGAGTCCTATAAAAAAATGGGGATAATAATGATAACAATAATACCTGACTCATTGAGCTCTTGTGAGGAATAAATGAAATGGTATTTATTGAATACTTAGTACCTGAAGTAAATCAGACAGATGTTAATGGTAGTTAGTAATCTGTACATCCTCTAAATGTCACCTGCTTTGGACCTCCTCATCTCACAGGTCTCCATGGAAATGTCACGCTCTGTCTTAGCAGCCTAATAACTTTCATGGTTTACTGGTCTCAAACTTCTAGTACCACTTCTTCAACAGCTGATGGGGGTAGGGGGTGGGGAGACAGTGAAAGTTGCTCTTTCCAAAATGGAGGCAGAATATGGTTAAGTCACCCACTGATGGCTGATTTTGTATGCAAAGTGTGTGTTTCCAGCATCAGTCTTAAACACTGGACAACAGGGTTCTGAATAAAAGAGAAAAACACTCAAAGGAAGAAGAAAATCATTACGGGGTTGGCAGAAGGTGTGTAGGAGGGAATCGGAGATGCTGTGTTGTTATCTTGAACAAATATAATAAGAACAAGAGTTGGATATTGATGTCCTTTACTTGGAAAGGAAAAGGAAAAGAAAGGGGCTAGTGTAAAAGTTTATTTAAGAGAATATATAACAATATTTACTTAAACTCCAGTAGGAGCATTTACTTATTATCTTTCAAAAATGGACCCAGGTCAAAATTATAAACTGCCGCCAGGTAATTTAAGAAATCATATCCACTGCCCTGGCAGAACAGAGCTCAAAAGTGCTCAGAAAAGTCCTTCTAAACACACTTGTACCAGCACACAATCTCAATGTTAGCAATTATGAAAGATTCCTGGCCCTATGTCCCTGTGTCCCCAGAGAAAAGCCAGGATTCAGTGGAGTGCTCTAGTGTGGTCCCTTCATTGCAGAGTCCTTCATCCAATTCCTTCAGATGACCCAGAGATGGTGCAGACACACAGCAGTGCCTGTGATTTTTGTCAAGAGCTGGCAAGTCTCCTTTTATCTGATTAAAATTATACTCTTTCTTCTAAGGTTGAAAAGAAAACCAGGACCTGGTCATTGTGTCCTGCTCAACCTCCTTCATGCTGGGAAGGGTGGCTGATCAGCTCTTCCCATTTATGGTTCTTTCCAATTAGCACTTTATTTCTCACACCACCTGACACTCCAAGGCTTTTGCTAAGAGGTGAGAACCATCTTGATAAATTAAAATAACACAATTAAGCACCTTGTGGCAGACACATTATTTTGCTTACTTCTACCAACATCCCCAAGAAGTAGGTGTCATTATTATCTTGTT
The DNA here is from genome assembly GCF_987537825.1 of Furipterus horrens. NCBI lineage: Eukaryota > Metazoa > Chordata > Mammalia > Chiroptera > Furipteridae > Furipterus > Furipterus horrens. The sequence goes on from NW_028327177.1 coordinate 57,747,399, forward strand.
TTTTTAATCTCCATTTTCCAGATGACACTTGGAGAGGCAAAGAAACCCGACCACAGTTAAACAGCTATCAAGTTTGACCCCAAGTAGCCTGGCATCGGAGCCCACATGGTTAACCTACTTCCTAACATGAACTCCATCTGCCCCACTAAAGATATTCACCATAATTCTGGAAGGTCCATGCTACTCCATATCCACAACTGCTCTGAAAGCAACAGATATGGGACTCAGCAACCAGTGACCAAGCGAGACTCTATTCTGGACTCCAAGGCCACCTTCCTGAGCCCTGGATTGGACTTCAAGCCATAGCCACACCCATGGGTCTTCTCAGGGCACAAAAAAGCTAGACTGTGATAAACTTGCCAAGAAATAGGATAGGGCAAATGAATTTAACTGTAGTGTTGGTGAATGTTCTCAGGCAACTTAGAAGACTGCAGCTGTGTGTTGAGTTTTCATGTCCATATATATGCCTAGGACTCTATTTGCTTTCAGCCCTATCCAGTCTATATAAACAATATCAGAATCCTTACATTTCTCCAAGAGCTTACAACTCCTTCTCTAAGACCAATTTCCATCAGTGGTGAAGTCATGATAACTCAACTGTTTTCTTGAGATGTGGGGTTGAGATGGATGGATCTTCTGGTCTAACCACTCTTTCTAGCCACAAGTGTACACCAGCCTCAGATGTCTTGGGCCCCAGGCCAACTCCAGACTGGTATCAATGGGAGGTCAAGCAGCTGATCCTCAGGATACAGAGACCCTTCTTTCCCTCTCTTCCCACCTGTTTGGATCAGAGTCCTGCAACACAAAAGAGATTGTTTCTCACCTCTTCTGCCACCATAGAACCTAGGGTTCATCAGTTAGAGTTCGGTCACAGAAGCGTCCCAATACATAAGAAGATCTATTTGGCCACCCTAGGGTTAAGAAAGACCTGACCTTCAAAAGAGAAAAATTTTCCACTACTTCTGGGGAAGTTAATATCTTCCCTCCTCAGCCCAACCCCAGCCCAAATGATGGGGCCACAACCATGCCACAGCCATGGAACACAAAACAGTGAGGTCTCAACAGCCCACTCCACTGAACTTTTTTTAAAAATATGCTTTATTGATTATACTGTTACAGTTGTCCCAATTTCTTTTCCATTTGTTTCCCTCCACCTAGTGACTCCCCTCACTCCAGTTGTCCCCCCCCGACCTTAGTCCATGCCCATTGGTTGTGCATATAGTACTTAAGCAGTCATTTTGGAAAATTCAAACACTATACATTTGAAATATGTAGTCTATGTAATATCTAAAGTTTCCTGTAAAATAGAGGAAAGAAGGGTGAAGATACATATCTTGTGTTGATCTTTTGATAGCAAACACTTATGAATGTTTTGGGATACAACATAAAACACGGAAATATTTACGTAAAATATTAAAGGAAAAATTACTGTGGTCATTCACCATTTTGTCCAAGAGTTCTTGAGAAGTGCTCACTATTGAAGAATGCTGAGCTAAATTATCACCTTGTTTTATTAATAATTAAGCCACTCCCTCTGATAGTAGCTGGTAGGAAGCTACTCTTTTTAAGTCCTTTTAAACCATTATCTATTGCTATAGGTTGCTTTCCTGTCTGGGCTTGCATAAATATAAAAGGTTTCTGGAGGTCTCATTAATTACGTGGAATGTATAATTTACTTCAAAATAGCTGAGATAAACTAGCATGTTCAATGTGTGCTATTCAGACATTTTGTTTATTCGTCGGCAGCCGTCCGTCTCGAGAGACGATGGTGTAGCTTCTTAAGAGTCTATCTGCACCGCCAAGAATGGCTGTGCAGTCCGACTCGGGAGTGACACGGTATCTGTCTCCTCCCGTGTTGAATCGACTCTTGCAATGAAGCTACAGAGCCTGGGCAGGGTGATATGGAGGGTCTGCTGTTGCCCATGCAGCAGACCCCCCCTCTCTTCGCAGCTGAAGGGTCCAAGGGAAAGACGGAGTCAATACAGCTTGGCTTCAGGTGCGCCGCAGGAGTTGCCGGTGTTGACTATAACGTCAAACCGCCTTAGGGACTCCGGCTCCGGATTTTCTGTCGGGGTTTACTCCCTTAGCCTTTCCCCTGAAGAGGTATGCCGCAAGGCAGCGGAGGTTTTTTGGAGTCAGAGTTTTCCTTCTCTGATGTGCCCTGACTGGAAGATCGAACCAGCGACACTTAGCTCGCAGGCCGACGCTCAATCCACTGAGCCAAACCAGCCAGGGTCCTGTATATATAGTTCATTAATATTTTGCATCTGAAAGCTGTCCTGCGGACGGTCATAGACACGCGGGAGTCACTGGTGGTTATCACACTCTTTAGTCATGGACTATACGTCAGAGGAAGTAGAAGGAGGCTGTTTACCCTCATTGTTATTACATAGTGTCTGTGAGTCACATTTTACACATACTGCACTTTTCTCCTCAAAAGCACTATCAACATTACTCCCACATCTCATGTTTAATGACTGAGAGTCGTAGGATTTGTTATGATGCCACCAAGATGAATATTTCTATTTTTGGTGCTGGTGACGTCGTGATCCTGGTAAACTATAATTATATTGCAGAGCGATGATATCATGAGATAACTGTGGGAACCACAATTTATATCAGCTGAACGTTTGGGTCATAGTGTTAAAGTAACATTTTTTTATTAATGTAAAATTTTGGAAAAAAAAGGGAACAACAGAAGTGAATTACTAAGCAGATAGCAAAGTTTAATTCATAATTAGAAGAAATAAGTTCTTATAAATGCGTCTGTGTTTAAATTTCATTGAAGAAAATGAAGGTATGTGCAATAAATAGCTCAGGGCTCTGGGGCTGTCTCCCTCGCTGGCGGGTGTTCGCAGGGGTGCTCTGGAGAAGGAGAGGAGATCCACGCGGTTTACAGAAAGAAGACAGTTCGCAAGGAGGCTGAGAATCCCAGCGGTTTTGTATTGAGAGCTGAAGGGCACCACAGCGCAGAAAGGACCTCCCCAATCAGATTGAATGATTGGCAGCCGCTGGTAAAGCTGAACTGTGTTTGGGAAGGAGGGAAACGGTGTTTCTGACCTTCCCAAAACTGGCTCGGTTTGGTAGGGGGGAGGCAAGGATATGTGTAACTGTTACATAAACAATTTTCTTTTCACTCAACTGAAGTATTAAGAGTTTTGTTTATTAGAATCACCAAATAATGGTCTGCTTTTATTTTTTTATTTTTCTGGGGGGGTGATGCCTAAGACATCTTGATTTTTTTTTAACATATGCTTTATCGATTATGCTGTTACAGTTGTCCAAATTTCTTTTCCCTTTGTTCTCCTCCGCCCAGTGACATCCCTCCCTCCAGTTGTCCCCTCCCCCTTAGCCCATGTCCATTGGTTTTGCATATAGTACTTCTCAACATCTTCCTATCTACTCCACTCCCTTCTACTATGCTTCTTAATTCCTGTACCATCTCCCTCCCTTTCCCCACTTCCTCCTCCTTGCTGACCACCCCGCATAATGTTTCCCATACCTATAATTCTTTTTCCACTCTTGTTGCCTACTTAGTTTGCCTTTGTTTCAATTCCCTAGCTTCTCTTGTTGGTTGTTGTGATACATTTTTCATTTTAATGTTCATAGTTTTGATCCTCTTTCTCCTAAACAAGTCCCTTTAACATTTCATATAACAGTGGTTTGGATCTGATGAACTCCTTGAGTTTTACTTTGTCCTGGAAACACTTTCTCTGCCCTTCTATTCTGAATGAGAGCTTCACTGGAGAGAGTAAATTGTGGCTGTAGGTTTTGGTTTTCATTACTTTGAATATTTCTTGCCAGTCCCTTCTTGCCTGCAGAGTTTCTTTTGAGAAATCAGCTGATAGTCTTATTGGGACCCCTTTGTATGTAATTCTCTTCTCTCTTGCTGCTTTTAAGATTTTCTCTTTATCCTTAATTTTTGACATTTTGATTATAATGTGTCTTGGTGTGGTTCTCCCTGGGTCGCTTTTGGAACTCTCTGTGCTTCCTGGACCTGTAAGTCTATTTCCTTCCCCAAGTTAGGGAAGTTCTGCTTCATTATTTTCTCACATAATTTTTCAATTTCTAGTTCTTATTCTTCATCTTCTGGCAACCCTATGATTCAGATGTTGGCCCGCTTAAAGCTGTCCGATAAGTTTCTGAGCCTCTCCTCATTTTCCTCGCTTTTTGTTTCCTCTTTCTGAACTAGTTGAATGTTTGTTCCTTCCTTATGTTTCGATTTGTCGATTTGATCCCTGGTTTTCTTTCCCTCACCACTAGTTTCATATGTGTTTTTGTTCATTTCCTTCATTCTTAGCCTTCATTTTTCCGTGTCTTGTTTAAGATCTGCTGTTAGGTCTGTAAGCATTTTCATAACCAAAGTTCTGAACTGTGCCTCAGAAAGATTTCCTATCTGCTGCTTCGTTAGATTAGATATTTGTTGTCTGGTCGGCTGCATCACCAGGATCTCTATCATGATCTGTTCCATCCTGACAGTTTTGTGTTTACTTTTGCTTCCTGGGTGGGGCCGTCACCTCTCCTACACTATTGGGGGCAGAGCAGTGTCCACTCGGCACAACCGGGTGACTCTCTCACCACGCAGTGGCATTTCCTGTGGGGGTGGGGGTTCAAGATGGATTCCTGCCATTCACTCTCCTCTGAGAGACCAGAGCCTCCTCCTCCATCACCACCAGCTCCAGGCCTCAGTCCAAGGTAATCGGGGTCTGCCTTCCTCAGCGTTGGAATCGCAAGCTGATGAGTCTGGTCTGCAGCTGAGGGTTCTCCCCAGGCACTTCTTGCCTCCCCTTAAATATGGGTGTCTGTGCTTATCGCCATCCCACCACCATCAATGCTGCTGCCACCGCCAGCAGAGCTTGACGTCTCCACCCTGGATTCACCCCTCTTACCCATTCGGACGAGCACCACTTCCTTATAACTTCATATGTTGGACTTACATTTATTTCTGGTTATTTCTGGTTTTGCAGTAGTTGTATTCTTTCTTAGTTGTGGAGAGAGATGGAGCGTGTCAGTCTAGGCCTCCATCTTAGCCAGAAGTCTCCTGTGTGTGTTTGCCTCTGCATCTTAGTAGAGCTATCGCTCCTTTTACATTGTAAGGGTAGGAGCCTTAGGGATTCATTAGGATAGGGCGACCTGTTTCACCACATTGTGGCACTGTATGTGGGGGAGGGGTCTGAAAAGGAACAATCCCGCTTGCCCAGCACTCGCCCCTTTTCCAGGCATTTCTCCCACTTCCATATGGGACTGGTGTCTCTCTAGCTGTTGCCCTGGCTCTTGTTCCCAGAGTGGATGGGTATGCAGACATTCTAGGACTGTGGGGGCCCTTTAAACAAGCGGACTCTGCTGAGAGACTGGGATTTTCTTCTTCCACCCCAACCCGTGCTGGTTTGCACAATCAGAAGCAATGAGGCTTGATTTTCCCTGCTGCTGGGACTGTGAGCTGGAAATGCTCCCCAGGTGTCCCTCCTGACTTTTTAAAACGTGTAACTATGCTTTCCACCGGCCTGCTGCTGCCACCACTGCTGCCATCACCATACCATGTCCTCTCCACCCAAGCTCCACCTCTGCTACCTGTCTAGATGAGTATTTCTTCTTTATATCTTTGTTTGTTGGAATTCCATGCAGTTTTAATTTTCTGGAATTTCTGATTGTTTCTAGTTTTGAGGTATGTAGTTTTATTCCTTCTTAGTTTTGGAGGGAGAAGCAGCATGTCTGTCTACAACTCTATCTTGGCCGGAAGTCCCTCCACTGAACTTTTTGATGGGATATCCTACTGTAGGTGCCATGTGTATCATTCTTTTCTTCCTTTTATACAAAGCTTCAGAACTTTTTGCCTATGTGCTGGGATGGCAGAATTCAGCCAAGAAAAGTAAAGTGGGAGGCAAGAAAGGACGTCAGTATGAAACAAAACAGCAAGAGAACTCAAGATTGTTGAAGAGAATGTACTTAATGATACAAAATTGTACAATTAAAAGTGATGAAGAGAGTAAATTTTATGTTATGCCTATTATACCATACACACAAAATGATTATATGAGGGGGACCCCTCCAAAATGGAATTTATTTACAAAAAAATTGTGTATTTATTCTTACATGTTTGAACTTCAGTTACCTTCAAAGTACTCTCCATTTCACCCTCACTGGTGTGGCTCAGTGGATTGAGTGTCAACCTGTGAATCAAAAGGTTCCTGGTTTGATTCCTAGTCAGTGCATAAACCTGGGTTGCAGGCCAGGTCCCCAGTTGGGAGTGTGCAAGAGGCAACCACACATTGATATTTTTCTACCTCTCTTTCTCCCTCCCTCCCTCCCTCCCACTCTCTCTAAAAATAAATAAAACCCTTTTTTTTAAATAGTACTCTCCATTTGATGCAATATACCTATCAAAACACTTTCCACTGCTCAAAACAGTTTTTGAACTCATCGATTTCAATGCCTTTTAGTGCTTCTGCCATTTTTTGTTTCACCTCTTCCACATCAGCAAAACATTTCCCTTTGAGAACCTTTTTCATCAGGAAAGCAAAAAAAAAAAGTCACTCAGGGCAAGATCAGGTAAATAGGGAGGGTAGGGCACAAGGGTCATACTGTTTTTGGTCAAAAACTGCTGAACACACAGTGCACAGCAGTTTATGTTTAGCTGAATATGTTGATGAAATCAGAGGCACGGGTGGCCACTTCTATCCTTCTTTAAACATAAGCATCAATCAGGTTACAGACTATAAGCATTTTGCAATAGTCATACATTAAGAGGCAAGAACTGCTTGAGGAGGAATCACAAATATTTATTCTAAAGCAGGTCTTAGTTCAACTTTCCTCTGACTTGGGGCTGTCTGCTGACATCAGTCATTTATTCAACACCCCAACCCCGTTTAAATAGGAGCCAGCTCTTCATAATTCCAGTTGGCAATCCTCCCTTATTTTCAAGGCAGAAAAATCCAGATAGAAAAACTAAATAAATGTTAAGCACTTGAAATCACATGGTTGATTATGAGTTTATGATGGACCTCAAGGAGGGATGGGGTGCTGTGGGGAGATGCCTCTCAGTAACCATGTGGCACTGAGGGACCCACTTGACTTGGGAACCCTCCATTGTCCTCATCCATGACAAAAATAACCCATGTGACATCCTTGTGTAACCTCATCTTCCAAGACTCAAATGAAATCTTGTGAGTAAAAAAGCTTAGTAATCCATAGATCATTTTATAGTTGTCAGTTATTGTGAAAAATTTAAACTATTACTTAGCATTGTATAATATTTCTATTTATTTTCCAAGGTGGTTATACTAGACTTTTCCTTCCCTGAAACTTCAGGCCCTGAGTGGGTTGAGGAAGGAAGAATTAATGACAGTCTGCTTTGTATCCACAGCCTAAACTGCGGCCAATACAATGGCCCATCAATTAAATGTTGCTGATGGACAAGTCCAAGTAGGGCAAGCAAGGACCTACTCACAAGCCAGAATCGCAGAAGGGCACTTTTGGAACTGGAAGGACAGTAGCAATGACATTGTATCATGATGGAGAGCACAGGGACTTGGGATTCAGGCAAGCTCAGGTTCAAATCGTTATTTATTTATACAATGGGAAAAGAGTACCTTCACCTTGCTGATCACAGTGAAGGTTAGAAAAGATGTATGCAAATCATTTGTTTAAATTCCTAGGGCTACCAAAAAAATTACCACAGTGTGGTGGTTTAAAACAACAGAAATTTATTTATTTTTTCATCGTTCTGGAGGCCAGAAGACTAAAATTGAGGTGTCCACAGGGCCTCCCTCCCTCCAAAAGCCCAGGGAGCATCACCCCTGGTCTCCCTTGGCTGCTGGGGGCCCCAGGACATCTTTGGCTTGTGGCTGCATCTCTCCAATCTGCTGTGATCTTTTCTCTTCATGATCTTCTCTTCTCTTGTGTCATGCTGTGTGCCTGTTATAAGGATACTTGTCATTGGATTTAGTGCTCACCTGGGGATTAATGAGGATGATCTCATCTTGAGATCCTTAAATTAATGGCACCTACAAAGACCCTTTTTCCAAATAAAGTCACCTTTACAGGTTTCAGGGATTAGGACATGGACATATCTTTGGGGAGGGAGGTGGCCATAATTATAGCATCTAATGTATACCTGACATAGAGCAGCCGCTCAGTATGAGAGCCACTAGGATAATAGTTACTATTACTAGTTCCAGCACGGAAAGATCGGGTTTTCAATTTCCCTCTTCCCTTCCCTCCTGGCCTTGCTCCTGGTGGGAAGGGGACTTAGCCTGAATGACTCATCAAAGCAGCACTATGGGAGTGGTCATGTTTACCCAGAAGACTGTGTGTCTTGCAGGTGCTCCTCTGTGAAAAACCTAAAAGACCCAGCCTACTCCTAAAGAGGAGGATTGTTTACACACCGCCACCTTTTCATCTTCTCAGAAAAAAATACTCTCAGAGCCTGAACCTCCCACTCTCAGGAGTGAGCCAAGACCGGGATGGGGCAGAGGTAGGCCACATGGATTAAAGAGAGAGGAGATCAAGGGAGGAGACAGGCATTCCCAGGTGCCTAGTTCAAGCTGGCTAGATGGGGAAAGGAACAAATATTTGCCACTATCATTTGGACTCAATGTATGTTCATTATCAGTCATTGATGATATTTAGGTGATGGGTTTTGAATGCATCATCCCATTCCAGTCCAACTCCCTCACCTTAAGGTTTCCTGCTCCCTCCTTTCCCCTCCAGACATCACACAGGGTTTTTCAAGCTGCATGGCACATTAAAGCTGCCCTCCTCAAGGTCACTTGTCCATATGCCACTGGAAGAAGATCTGGTCCTCCATCTGACCCTGGTTTTGGAGACCTCAGCAGGAACAACAAAAACAAAATAGTAGCGTTTCATGGGAGTGGAGACAACGTGAAATGGTTTCTGAATTCTGTGGGGTTTGGTGGATTTCTTGCTTTCTTGGGCTTTACATTACCCGCTAAGCAAGGCTTCTTTCCCCTCAGTCCCTCCAGCCCTTCCATCTGGGACCATTTGGTACCATCTTTTGTTCACCTTTGCCCCTGTACTTTGGGTCCAAGCCTCTCATCAGTGACGTACCCAAAACTCAGTTTCATCCTAGGCTCTAGGTCAGCCTCAGTCTTGGTCAGTAGAAAAGGCTGGAAGAGAGGGTAGCATCTGACTCTTTGCCCTAAGTTCTAATTTGGGGTGGTTTTTAACTTCTGCCTTTTGCTGGTTGTTCTCCATTCAGTTCATCCTGCTCTGAGCCAAGATGCTGAGTCCTATGGAATGCCTCCCCCAAGCTCTCTTATGAACCAACTTTCAACTGGGGTTGGCTGATGTGGGACCTTGGGGGGAGGTGGGGAGTGGTGGTCAAGAAGGTGGGGACTTTTCCACTTCTATGGTGCACCTTCTGGCATCCCCCGTGACTGAAGCTCCTGTCCCCATTGGGCTCAGGTGACACTATTTTCCTCCCTAGGCCCTTCAGCCCCAAGGGTGATAAAAGTCTTCCACTACCAGTAGTCTCGGGTTCCTCACAATCTTGTCTGCTTCTTTGACCCTATCCATAAAATCTCTTCACTTGAACTGTTTCCTAGTAGGAGCCTTCCTATGCATGGTCGAGCCACCTTCTTCCTCCACTCCTGGGTGCTCATCTTCATTCCCTGATACTTTGGTTTCCCTGGGCAGAGGGGTAGTGGCCACTGAGGCGTGCCACCCAAATCTCCCTTGTTGGACCACAGCACTCATCCCCCAGCTCTGGGTTATTTGTGGCTGACAGTGCTGTCAACTGAGTCCTTTGTCAGGAATTTGCTCAGCAGAAGAGAGCACCCTGCCCAGGGTCACAGCCCAACTGCAGTTCCCCTCCAATGACTGACTGATCAGTAGGAAGAAGGGTGGGATTAATAAGGGTGAAATCTCCCTGCTTCAAGTTTAACAACTCTGAGAGGCTTTTCCAACTCCACAGCTCTGCATGGGGTTGGCCGAGGTTTTCACTGAGACTGCAATGCTGTTCAGCTCCTCTGCCCATTCCTTCTGGGGGCTCTTCCCTCCTTGGAGCTGCTCCTGACAGCACTACCAACAAACTCCCTGTGCTCATCTCCATCTTAGCATCTGTTTCCCAGGAATCTGTCGTGAGACAATAGGCTCCTCACTGCTGACCAGGCAATGGCCATTTGACCTAGGCTGCTAGCCTTTGAAGACAGTACCTGCCAGACTAGACCCAATTTCCTTCTTTCTGGTACTAACCAAAGTTTAGCTGACAGGATCTCCTACCTGTTCTCACTCCTTATAAATTCCATTAGTGATCATGTCTCCCTCTTGTTGACTGGAGAGTCCAGTGTCTTTGGTCTCAACTGTCTCATTGACAGCTGACCTCTGGTTCTGCATTCCTTCTCATAAAATAATTAAGTGCTTCTCAGTTCACATTTAGTGCTGGGCACAGTGCCAGATACTAGGCACACAGAAATGGATAAGTATTCTCTACCTTTGAAGGTTCAGATCCCAGAAATGCCACTTCACTAGCTGTATGACCTTTTTAAGGAGACAGAGGAGAAGTGGCTAGTATGGTTGTAAAAGGAAACACAGATCATTAGAGGTAAAATGTTGGGTTAAGACAAGAGATTCTGCAGCAAGTTTGTACATTGGTAGAATGACTGCGTCAGAGGGAAATGATATCTGTGCACAAGTGAGGAGGTGCTCTCAGGAGCATGGGCAGTTAAATGCAGGAGTGCAGAGACAAGCAGGACCATAGAGGAGTGAGTGGAAGTTCTCTCCTGATTGTTCCTATGTTCTCAAAAAATAAGGAGGAAGGTCATAAGCTAAGAGTGAGAGGTTGGGTAAAGGCACTAGTGAACTGAAGTAAAAAGGGAAGGTATATAATAGTCACCGAGGAGAATGGAGTGAGAATGAGTTGAGTATGGGTTGTCAAGTGGGGTTGTTGGAATAATTCAGTAAGATATTAGATAAAAAGCGTTTAGCATCATGCCCTGTGCATAGTGAATATGTAAAAAATTTAGTTATTATTGTCATCCAGAGAAGGTATTTGCTTTTTGGTGACTATATTTATTCAGAAATCTAAGTTACATGTAAGAGTGTTTGTTGTTTGATGAGCTTAAAATTAGAGAAAAGGCAGTGAGTCTTGGGAAATTTCTTTGAGACTGTTATTGACCAATGATTTATCCTTCACTAAACTATTTGTAAAGAACTGTTTTCTCATCTTATAATCAAGACTCAGTCTTGTCATCCTAAGTATTTATCATAAGGTACAGTTTCTCAAAATTATGACTGTTATGGCTTACACAGGTGGAATTTATATGTTACTGATTGATGAAAAAAGATAATTTCTGGCAATACTGTCTTCAACCTGAAACATAAATTTAAATCCATGGTAACTATAATACCAGAACTTGGCATTTCATCCTTATCTCTTAATTGTGGGTATATCTTACTTGGGAGTGATACTAGATACTAAATACATGGTGGTTTTTTCTAAAAAGTTCATGAGGAACAAAAAGAGTAAATGTAATGTAAGAAAGTGGAGGCTGTGGGCTTAAAAAAAAAAAGGTTTAATGAAAAACATGTTAAATTCAACCCAAGGCTAAAAAGGTGATTAATTATTGTCAGCACATCTCATTTATTAAAAAGAAATAAACATCCCACTCCTTTCTCAAATTGAATTGACTTAAACAATTTCATGGGGGACACGGGGGAAGGGGTCTTTCTATTCTACTGGTATAAATGCTCCAAGATGTGTTGGCGTCGTAAGTCAGGAACTCAATATTACAAGATATTTTCCTCTGTGCAAGTATTAACTTCTAAATTTTAAGTAACTAAATCATGATGTATCAACTAAGTTCAGGGGTTTAAAAAATTCCATTAAGTTTATATATATGAGCTCTGGAGCTTAGTAGGTGGGAATTTAGTTCTATTTTATAGCTTGAGACCCAGTGTAAAACAAAGACCCTTTGTTGACTTTACTTATAAAACATAATAATATAGGACTTCTGGCCAAGATGGAACCCTAGACAGACATGCTGCATTTCCCTCCACAACTAAGAAGGAATACAACTACCTCAAAACTAGAGACAACCAGAAGTTCCAGGAAATCAAGCAGCATGGAAGTACAACAAATAAAAAATATAAAGAAGAAATACTCATCCAGAAAGGTAGGAGGGGCGGAGCCAGGGTAGAGAGAACACGGGGTGGTGGCAGTGGCAAGCTGGTGGAAAGCGCAGTCACACATTTTATTTATTTATTTATTTTTTATTTTTTAATGTATTTTATTGATTATATTGTTACAATAGTTCCAACTTTCTCCCCCCTACTCCCCTCCACCCAGCATCTCCCTCCTCCAGCAATCGCCCCCCAAGTCCATACCGATGGTTCGTACAGACAAGCTTTCCTGCTTCACCCTTTCATATATTCTTTTTTTTTTTTAGTAAATATGTGATTAATTATTTTAACAATAAAAAAAATAACAACCCCTCCCTCTAGCTGCTTCAAGCTGAACATGGTTGTCGTCCTACCTACCCTTGGGTCCAGTAATCTCTAATAAGAGTGGGGGTGTGGGGGGAAGGGTGGCCTTCCCACATGGGGAAGGATTGTGCAGACTCCAGGTCAGTTGGCTGTCTCCGGACCACGGCGTGCTTGGTTTAACCGGCTGGCATCCTTGTTGTGTTCTGGGGGCAACAGATTTGACAAAAAGGGTTAAAAGACATCATTCAATCCATAACCACTAGATGACAAAAGGCAGGGATTAACTTTTCAATGTTCCACATTAGGAGAAAAAAGAAAAAGAAAAAGAAAAAAAGGGTTTCTTTGGAGGAAGGTGTGCTAGGCACATCTCACTTGTCCAAAACCCTTTTGCCCATTATACTTAGTTTGGGCTGAGGGAAATAGTTTAGGTTTCCCCCCTCTCAGACTTCTGTGTCCTTTCTGTCCAAGCCATTTGGATAGAAAAGAGAAACCAGTTTTAAAGTGAAGCCCACAGACCACCCCATTCTTCACCAAGCCAGCCATTTAGTTCAGCCAAACGTTGAGTCTCAGGAGGCAGCGCTGCAGAGAGGATTAAGTGAGGCTTATAAGTACAGACAATCACTCAGGTAATGTGGTCATAGGTTTATGCCCTTTGAAAATAGAAAACACATGTTAATTTATGTAACATAACCCACAAACAAGTCTCTAAATCTGTAAGACTGTCTTATTGAAAAGATATCCAGTTGCAAGGCACTTGACATTATTCTTGCCAGCAACTTAAATATCTTTGATGATACCACAGACATGGTTTAACTTTCAAGTGAAAACATATTTTAAATGAAAAGAAACTTTTAAGATGGTTAGCTGCACTACTTTATAGTCTACCACTGATCATTGTGATTTTCCTTGAATAATGATTTTTCTCCCTAGGATTACCCTCCTTCTCATTAAAGAAAGTACATTAAGTCCATTTTCAATTTATCCTGTTCATTTGCATAAACACAACAAGAGCAGCAAATGATCACTTATGACCTTTAGTTCTGCTTTGCTGGAACTTACGCAAGGAACATTTAGGGTGACCCTCAGTTTGCTCTTCAGGGCACAGAAGCTGGGCCACATACCTGGCATTCAGCCTTGCCTGTATACACCTGTCTTTTCCAAGTCCTTCTGGTTTTTCATTGTGCCTTAAGGTCCCTTCTAGCCATCTTTCAGGAAAACAACCTTCGTTCCTTCCCTGGAAAGATTACTGTGGACCGCACAACCAACCATGGTACCAGGCCTTTTATCTTGTGGGCTTTTATTACCTTCAAAAGTCATTCCCAGTTCCTCAGGGCTTTTTGGTAACAACCTGAGCCCAAGCATGTCTCCTTTAGGCTTGACATTCCAGTCAAAGACTTGGCCATAAAAAAAGAACCTCTATTAACAACTGGTCTTATTAGTTTTATGCAAAAAAACCTATGTCATTACTTATTTCTTTAGAATGCCAAACTCTGGAGGGATCAGATAGGGAGAAAAATACACAACGTGAAGGAAAATCCTTGTCCTAATATTCAGTGAACTGGCATTTCCATTCTTCATATTTTCATTTTTCCCCCACTAAAAAAATTTTTTGTTTGCTTTTCCATTACAGTTGTCCCACTTTTTTCCCCCTTAATTCCCTGCACCCTGCCCCTCCCTCCCCCCACATTCAGTCCCCACTCAGTTGCCCATGTCCGTGGGTCATTTATACATGTTCTTTGACTAGACCCTTCCCCCTCTCACCCCCCTCTCTCCCTCTCCCCTCCCCCCTTGTTGCTTAGTCTACTTCTTGTTTACATACCTCTGGTTCAATTTTGCTCATTTGTTTGTGTTGTTCATTAGTTTCCTGTAATAGGTGACAGCATAAGGTATTTTTCTTTCATTGCCTGGCTTATTTCGCTAAGCATAATTCTCTCTAGTTCCATCCATTTTGTCACAAATGGTAGAAGTTCCTTCTTTCTTTCTGCTACATAGTACTTCATTGTGTAAATGTACCACAGTTTTTGGATCCACTCATCTACAGATGGGCACTTAGGTTGTTTCCAGCACTTGGCTATTGTAAATATTGCTGCTATGAACATTGTAGTGCATAGGTTCTTTTGAATTGGTGTTTCAGGATTTTTCGGATATAATCCCAGTAATGGAATTGCTGGTTCAAAAGGCAGTTCCATTCTAAGTTTTTTGAGGAAATTCCAAACTCTTTTCCATAGTGGCTGCACCAGTCTGCATTCCCACCAGCAATACACCAGTGTTCCCATTTCTCCGCATCCTCTCCAGCACAAGTTGTTTGTTGATTTGTTGATGATGGCCATTCTGAATGGTGTGAGGTGGTATCTCATTGTCGTTTTTATTTGCATCTCTGATGGCTAGTGATGTTGAGCATTCTTTCATATGTCTATGTGCCCTCTGTATGTCCTCTTTGGAGAACTGTTTGTTCAGGTCCTTTGCCCATTTTTTAATTGGGTTGTCTGTGTTCTTGGTGTTGAGTCTTATGAGTTCTTTATATATTTTGGAGATCGGTCCCTTGTCTGAGATGTCATTGGCGAATATATTTTCCCATATGGTTGGTTTCCTTTTCATCTTGCTGATGTTTTCTTTAGCTGAGCAGAATCTTTTTAGTTTGATGTAGTCCCATTTGTTTATTCTTTCCTTTATTTCCCTTGCCTTAGGAGATATATCAGTGAAAATGTTGCTATGTGGGATATCTGAAATTTTCCTGCCTATTTTTTCCTCTAGGACTTTTATGGTATCACGCTGTCACACATTTTAAAAAGTGGGGAGGGACACCTGGTGAGTGTTCCCAGCTCCTGACCAGACTGCGGAGCTCATGGTCCCAGCGCCAGGGAAACTTAAGCCTCATTGCTTCTGACTGTGCAAACCAGTAGGGGTTGGGGTGGAGGAAGAAATTCTCAGTGTCTCAGCAGAGTCCATTTGTTTAAATGGCCCCCAAGAGTCCTAGAACATCCGCAGACCCACCCACTCTGGAAACAATAGCCAGGGCAACAACTGGAGAGATGCCAGTCCTATACAAAGTGGGAAAAGTGCCTGGAAAAGGGGTGAGTGACATTGTTCCCTTTCAGACCCCTCCCCCACATACAGCGCCACAACGTGTTGAAACAGGTTACCCTCTACTGACAAGGAACCTAAGGCACTGCCCCTTACAATGTAACAGAAGCAATAGCTCTACCTAAGACACAGAGGCAAACAAACACAGGAGCCTGTCAAGATGACGAGACCGAGAAGTATGGCCCAAAAGGTTCCAGTGGGAGAACTAAGCAACGAGGAGATAGCCAACCTAACAAATGAGGATACAGCCAACCTAACAGATGCAGAATTCAAAACACTGGTGATAAAGATGATCACAGGCTTGACAGATATGCTTAAGTACAGCAAATGCATAAGGGAAGAAGTGAAAGCTATGATAAATGAAACTAAAAAAACTCCACACAAAACCAATGGTGAAGGGAAGGAAACTGGGGTTCAAATCAATGATTTGGAACATAAGGAGGAAAACAAAAGTCAACCAGTACAAAAAAAGGACACAAGAACTGAAAAAAAATGAGGAGAGGCTTAGGAACCTTTGGGACAACTTTAAATGTGCCAACATCCAAACCATAGGGATGCCAGAAGGAGAAGAGGAAGAGCAAGAAATTTAAAGCTTATGAGAGAAAATAATGAAGGAAAACCCCCCATATTTGGTGAAGGAAACAGACATACAAGACCAGGAAGCACAGAGAGTCCCAAATAAACTAGACCAAAAAAGGACCACACCAAGACACATCATAATTAAAATGTGAAAGGTTAAAGATAAAGAGAGAATCTTAAAAGCAGCAAGAGGAAAGCAGAGTTACCAACAAAGGGATGCCTATAAGACTTTCCGCGGATTTCTCAAAAGAAATTTTGCAGGCAATAAGGGACTGGAAAGAAGTATTCAAGGTGATAAAAAGCAAGGACTTACAACCAAGATTATTCCTTCCAGCAAAGCTATTATTTAGAATGGAAGGGCAGAAAAAGTGCTTCCCAATAATGGTAGAGCCAAACAAGTTCATCATCATCAAGCTATTATTATATGAAATGTCAAAGGGAGTTAGTTATGAAAAAGATCAAAATTATGAACATTAAAATGACAAGAAACTCACAACTATCAACAACTAAATCTAAAAATAAGAACAAAATCCAACTAAGCAAACCAGAATAGGAGCAGAATCATAGGTATGGGGATCATTTGGAGAGTTATCAGATGGGAGGGGGAACAGAGAGAAATGGGGAAATGGTGCAGGGATTAAGAAGCATAATTGGTAAATACAAAGTAGATTGGGGAAGTTAAGAATAATATAGGAAAGGGTGAATCTGAAAAACGTATATGCACGACCCATGAACATGAACTAAGGGGGTGGGATTACTGGAGGGAATGGGGGGGTACTTGGCAGAGGGGAACAAAGGGGGAAAAAGTGAAACTACTGTAACATCAATAAAATATACTTTAAAAAATAAATAATATCACCTACCTACTTTTTCAGGTGTTCATAGGGTTTACAAATAACATTGAGTGTTTAGAGTACATAGTAGGACCTCACTAGATGAAACCCATTTGACAATTGAAGGTATTGGGTTTGTGAAAAAGTCTGTAAGTTTTTTTCCATAAAGTAAAAGACACATTTTTCATTTTCACCAGTAACTTTATTGATCTGGATATTTTGACTATCTCCCACGTGTTATAATGTTGATTGTTCTCAATTAATGTCTCAATTTACTTGCTATCAACTTCAACTGGTCTACCCGACTATGAAGCATCATCCAGTGAGAAATCCCCAGTACAAAAGTTCATAAACCACTTTTGACAAGTTTGATCAGTCACAGCACCTTCTCCATACACTGCACAAATCTTTTTTTCTTTTTTGCATTTCAGTTTTGGTTTTACCTTTCTTGAAATAATAAAGCATAATATGCCGAAAATGTTGCTTATTTTCTTCCATCTTCAATATTAAAATGGCCGTGCAAAAATTCACCAATTTTGATAAGAATTTTTAAATGCACGATGATATGACAGCTGTTACAATATAACCTAACAAAATTGTGTTGAATGAAGTTAAAGACAACTAAGAGCCACTGGAGCTATCTTACAGAAAAAAACAAATGAACTTTTTGGCCAACCCAATATTTGTAAGTGCTCATCAAAAATGAAGAAGTTCATGGGTGAGGAAGATAGCGGTGTTATCTGCTCGCTCCCACCACGGAAGAACTTCCGGTGCAAACACGGAGAGGGGGGAGTGAGTGAGTACTTCAGACTGTGTACACAAACAGGG
This sequence comes from Furipterus horrens, assembly GCF_987537825.1. Classification (NCBI taxonomy): domain Eukaryota; kingdom Metazoa; phylum Chordata; class Mammalia; order Chiroptera; family Furipteridae; genus Furipterus; species Furipterus horrens. Next base: position 57,765,164 of record NW_028327177.1, read on the forward strand.
AAGGGAGTGCAGGAGTGCCATGAAGGAGGAAGAAAAGTTCAGCAGCTCACACCAGACTGAGTCGCTGGGCCTCCTGGACAGGCGCTTCTGCCATACCACACCCGAGGGGGGCAGCTGTTGACCAGCTTGTTAGCCAGGAGCTGCTTGGAGGCTTCCCCTTGCCAGAGGAGCACTGACCAGCGAAGTCTCACAGGGAGTCAGCAAGAGGGTTTGGCTGAAAAGGCTGGAGGCGTGGAAGTACAGTGAACAACCTGGACTGGGAGAAACTGTATGAACTGAGTCTAGGTGGGGACCTCCTTGGCTGCAAATCTGGACTGAAAGCTCTGCGCTCTGAGCACACACAGCGCTCGTGCCAGGGCCCTACCGAACAAAGGGGAAGTATTGAGGCAAGGAGAGCGGCCTACAGGGGAAAACTGTGGCAGAACTGCAGACTCGGGGGGCAAGGGGGACCCCTAGGTTGGCACGTGGTGCTCGCCCCGGTGCTTTGAGCAATTGTGCCAGAGCCCTACCAAACATAGGGGCAGATCTGAGGCAAGGAAAGGGACCCAAATGGGAAAGATGCTGTGGATCTGCAGACTTGGTGGAGACCCCAGGTTGGCAGATGGCACGCGCAAGCATATAGGCAGGGACACGAGCAGATGCTGTAGCTTGGGAATAAAGACACGACTGGAGGCAGAGCAGAGATTACTGGCATGTGCACACTGGCCCAACCGTTAAACGTTTTGCTAGACAAGCCTGAGGAGGGCTGAGGGTGCTGCAGGAGGGGACTCAACTAAATGCAGCTCACAGCAGAGCGGCGGCAGGCCCACAAGTAAGACTAGCAACCCCAGAATCAAGCTGGATCTCCCCACAGCCAGCCAACCAACCAGGAAAGATTTGAAACCCATGGAATTTTGACCAGGGACGGATCCAGAAAAAAAGGAGACTATGCCTAAAAATTGAACTGAGTAAAAACTCTTTGTTTCTTTTTTCTTTTTCCCTCTCTTTTCCTCCCCCTTCCTTTTTTTTCTTTTTCTTTCCTCCCTTCCCCTTCTTTTCTTTCTCTTTCTTTTCTATCTTTCATTCTTTCTATTTAAAAAACTTTTTTTCTTTCCTCCCCTCTTTTCCTTCCCCTTTCTTTTTTCTTTTCCCCTTTTCTTTCTCTCTTTCACTTCTCTTTCTTTTTACTTTTTTTCCCTCTCTCTCTTCTTTCCCCTTCCTTTCTTTTTTCCTCCCTTTCACTTCTTTTCTCTTTCTTTCCTTCTTTCCTTTTTTCAAAAAGTCTTTTTCTTTCTTTAAAACTCTTTCTTTAATCTGTTTCCTACCTTCTATCCCTCATATACTTCCGCTTTAATTTTTGCTTGTCTGTTTTGTTTATCCTCCCTCTTACACTAAACATATAGCATATAACTGCTATATAAACCTAATACTATACACTTCCACTTTCTCACTTCATTCTGCATTCTTCCCCTCCTTTTTAAACATACAGTGTAAATATTACTTGCTGTCTCGCATAGCCTTGACCCTATTTGCTAATAATATTATTCTATCACCTTCTCTCTCAAAAATCATCTTTCTTTCATTCAAAATGACTCTTATCTGTTTCTACTATAATATAAGACTCTTAATCTCTCTACATTTATATTAATACTGACTTGTTTGCTGCCAGTAGTGGGATTGTAGTTGGGGGATATTTTGGAGGGTGGGGGTTTCTTGCCTGGGTTGTGTGCTTATGTTTTAACAGCACATCCACAAAAGAACTCAAGATGAGGTGGGCAGAGTGACTCTCAATCAACTAGTCAGAGGAAAAATTCCACCAAAGAGTAACTGAAATACAACCAGACAGCTTAAACAAATGGCATAAAGGGCAACACAAGAGCATTAGGCTCAGAAGATCAAAGAGACTACACCACTGAATCCTCCAGGTCTCCTATTAAGAATCCCATATCACGAAAATGGGAAACCAAAGAAGACAAATCTAATAAACAAAAATAAACAAGAAGAATTCAACATGGGGAGACACAGAAACAACCTCCCAATGAAAGGAAAAGAGGAATCCCCAGAAAGAGAGATAGATGGAATAGTCATAAGCCAACTATCAGACATGGAATTCGAAAAAATGGTTATAAAGAAGCTCAATGACCTTGACGACCTCAAAGAAAACTATGACAAACTCCAGGGATATTTCCAACAACTCCAAGAAAACTACAAAGAATTGCAGGGAAGATACAAGGAACTTACAGAGAACTACACCAGTATTAAAAAGGACATAGAAACTATTAAGAAGCAGGAAGAAATAAAGAATACAATTTCTGAATTGAAGAACACAGTAGAATCAATCAAAAGGAGGCTAAACGAAGCAGAGGATCAGATCAGTGAGTTAGAGGACAATGTAGAAAAAAATTCTCAGACAATACAACAAAATGAAACAAGATTAAAAAGAATGAAGAGAGTTTAAGGGAACTGCAGGACAACATGAGACTAAACAACATTAGAATCATAGAGATACAAGAAGGAGAAGAGGAGGAAAAAGGAATGGAAAACCTGATTGAAAACGTAATGACAGAAAATTTTCCTAACCTGGAGAGAGAAAAAGTCATGCAAATCCAGGAAGCACAGAGGGTCGCAATGAAGATGAAACCAAAAAGGCCCACTCCAAGACACATCATAATTAAAATGGCAACGTTCAAAAACAAAGTGAGAATCCCAAAAGCAGCAAAATAAAAACAGCAAATAACATACAAGGGAGCTCTGGTAAGACTATAACATGACTTCTCAACAGAAACACTACAAGCCAGAAAGGAATGGCAAAAAATATCTCAAGCAATGAAAAACAAAGGCCTACAACCAAGACTACTTTGCCCAGCAAGGCTTCCATTCAAAATGGAAGGTAAAATAAGGAGTTTCTCAGACAAAGGAAGACAAAAGAAATACATCTCCACCAAACCAGCATTGCAAGAGATGCTAAAGGGAATGCTTTAAGAAAAAGAAGAAAAAAGGAGAAAGAGAGGAACACAAGTACAAAGGGAAATGAATAAATACCAGTCAATAATAACCTTAAATGTAAATGGATTAAATGCTCTAATTAAAAGACATAGGGTAGAGGAATGGATACGAAAACATGACCTACATATATGCTGTCTACAAGAGACACACCTCAAAACAAAAGATCTACACAGACTGAAAGTGAAGGGATAGAAAAAAGTATATCAAATAAATGGACATGGATAAAAAGCTGGGGTAGCAATACTTATATCAGATAAAACAGATTTCACAGCAAAGGCCATAAAAAGAGACAAAGAAGGACATTACATAATACTGAAGGGAAAAATCCATCAAGAAGATATAACCCTTATAAACATATACGCACCCAACATAGGAGCACCCAAATATGTAAGGACAATTTTGAAAGACTTCAGGAAGGATATAGACAATAATACACTCGTAGCAGGGGACTTTAACACCCTATTGTGAACAAAGGACAGATCTTCGAAGCAAAGAAACACCAAAAATATTGAGGCATTGAACAACACTCTAGATCAAATGGACTTAGTTGATATATATAAAACTTTTTGCCCAAAGAAGCAAAATATACATTCTTTTCAAGTGCACATGGGACATTTTCAAAAATAGACCACATGATAGGGCACAAAACAAGCCTCAACAAATTCAAGAAAATTGAAATTATATCAAGCATTTTTCAGATCACAGTGCCTTGAAACTGAAAATCAACCTCAAGGAAAAAACTCAAAAACATCCAAACTCATGGAGAATGAATAACATGCTGTTTAATAATGAATGGGTTAAAAATGACATCAAAGAAGAAACCAAAAAGTTTCTGGAAACTAATGATAATGAACACACAACAACCCAAAACCTATGGGATACAGTGAAGCAGTCCTGAAAGGAAAGTTCATAGCAATACAGGTGTACCTAAAAAGGATAGAAGAATCTCAAATAAAAAATCTAACCCTACAGCTACAAGAACTAGAGAAAGAACAACAAGCAAAGCCCAGAGCAAGTAGAAGGAAGGAAATCATCTAGATCAGAGCAGAATTAAATGACATAGAGACCAAACAAACAATTCAAAGGATCAACAAAAGTAGGAGCTGGTTCTTTGAAAAGATAAACAAAATCAACAAGCCTTTCAACAGGCTCATCAAGAAAAAAAGAGAGAGGACCAAATAAATAAAATCAGAAATAAAAGAGGAGAAATCACAGCCGATACCACAGAAATACAAAGAATTGTAAGAAGTTATTACAAACAACAGTATCACAAGAAATGTGGCAACCTAGATTAAATGGGCAAATTTCTAAAAACATATAATCTTCCAAAACTAAATCAAGAAGAAGCAGAAAGCCTGAATAGACCAATAACAACCAGTGAAATTGAAGCAGTAATCAAAAAACTTCCAGCACACAAAAGCCCTGGACTGGATGGCTTCACAGGTGAATTTTAAAAAAAATTTAGGAAGAAAATAACTCCTATCCTTCTCAAACTATTCCAAAACATCCAAGGAGAGGGAAAACTCCCAAACTCATTCTGTGAAGCCAGTATTACCTTAATTCCAAAAGCAGGTCAAGACACAACAAAGAAAGAAAAACACAGGCCAATATCGCTGATGAACATAGATGCTAAAATCCTCAACAAAATATTGGCAAACTGGATCCAGCAACACATTAGAAAGATCATACACCACGATCAAGTGGGATTCATCCCAGGGATGCAAGGATGGTTTAATATTCGCAAATCAATAAACATAATACACCACATAAACAAAATGAAAGACAAAAACCACATGATCATATCAATAGATGCAGAAAAAGCATTTGATAAAGTACAACACCCATTTATGATAAAAACTCTCAGCAAAATGGGAATAGAGGAAGCATACCTCAACATAATAAAGGCCATATACGAGAAACCTGAAGCCAACATCATACTCAATGGGCAAAAACTGAGAGCATTCCCCCTGAGATCAGGAACAAGACAAGGATGTCCACTCTCTTCACTCCTATTCAACATAGTATTCGAAGTCCTAGCCACAGCAATCAGACAAGAAAGAGAAATAAAAGGCATCCAAATTGGAAAAGAGGAAGTAAAACTGTCATTATTTGCAGATGACATGATAGTGTACAGAGGAAACCCTATAGATTCCACAAAAAAACTACTCGACTTAATAAGTGTATTTGGAAAAATAGCAGGGTACAAAGTCAATATTCAGAAATCAAAGGCATTTCTGTACACCAATAATAAAATCTCAGAGACAGAAACTAAAAGAAAAATCCCATTTACCATAGCAACAAGAAAAATAAAGTACCTAGGAATAAACTTAACCAAGGAGGTAAAAGACCTGTAATTAGCAAACTACATAACACTGAAGAAAGAACTTAAGAAAGATACAAATAAATGGAAATATATACCATGTTCATGGATGGGAAGAATCAACATCATCAAAATCTCCATACTACCCAAAGCAATTTAGAGATTCAATACAATCCCTATTAAAATACCAGTGATGTATTTCACATACCTAGAACAAATACTTCAAAAATTTATATGGAACCAAATAAGAGGCCAAATAACCACAGCAATCTTGAGGAAGAAGAATACAGTAGGAGGAATCACAATATCTGATATCAAAATATACTACAAGGCCACAGTAATCAAAACAGTCTGGTACTGGCATAAGAACAGACATATAAACCAATGGAACAGAATAGAGAACCTGGAAATAAACCCAGGTCTATACGGTCAACTAATATTTGACAAAGGAGGAAGGAACATAAAATGGAGTGAAAAAAGCCTCCTCAACAAATGGTCCTGGGAGAACTGGATAGGGACATGCAAAAAAAGTGAAACTAGACCACCAACTTATACCGTATACCAGAGTAAACTCAAGATGGATCAAAGACTTAAATGTAAGTCATGGCACCATAAAATTCTAGAGGAAAACATAGGCAGGAAAATTTCAGATATCCTGCATAGCAACATTTTCACTGATATATCTCCCAAGGCAAGGGAAATAAAGGAAAGAATAAACAAATGGGACTACCTCAAGCTAAAGAGTTTTCGCTCAGCAAAAGAAAACATCAGCAAGATGAAAAGGAAACCAACCATATGGGAAAATATATTTGCCAATGATACCTCAGAAAAAGGATTGATCTCCAAAATATACAAAGAACTTATATGACTCAACACCAAGAAGACAGACAACCCAATTCAAAAATGGGAAAAGGACCTGAACAAACACTTAATGAGATACCACCTCACACCAGTCAGAATGGCCATCATCAACAAATCAACAAATAACTTGTGCTGGTGAGGATGTGGAGAAAAGGAATCCCTGGTGCACTACTGGTGGGAATGCAGACTGGTACAACCACCATGGAAAAGAGTTTATAATTTCCTCAAAAAACTAAAAATGGAACTACCTTTTGAACCAACAATTCCATTGCTAGGACTATATCAGAAGAATCCTGAAACACAATTCAAAAGAACCTATGCACCCCTATGTTCATAGCAGCAATATTTACAATAACCAAGTGCTGGAAACAACCTAAGTGCCCATCTGTAGATGAGTGGATCCAAAAGCTGTGGTACATTTACACAATGGAGTACTACATAGCAGAAAGAAAGAAGGAACTTCTACCATTTGCAACAACGTGGATGGAACTAGAGAGAATTATGCTTAGTGAAATAAGCCAGGCAACTAAAGAAAAATACCTTATGTTATCACCTATTACAGAAGACTAATGAACAACACAAACAAATGAGCAAAATTGAACCAGAGGTATGTAAACAAGGTGTAGACTAACAGTGACAAGGAGGGAGGCGGAAGGGAGAAAAGGGGGAAAGAAGGGGAAGGGTCTAGTCAAAGAACATGTATAAATGACTCATGGACATAGACAACTGGGTGGGGACTGACTGTGGGAAAAAGTGTGGGCAGGGTGCGAGGAAGCAATAGGAAAAAAAAAGTGGGACAAATGTAATAGAAAAACAAATAAATTTTATTGGGGGAAAAAAAGAAAACATTAAGAATGGAAATGCAATTTTAGTGAATATTAGGACAAGAATTTTCCTTCACATTCTGTATTTTCCTCCCTACCTGATCCCTCCAGAATTTGACATCCTGAAGAAGTAATGACATAAGGTTCTTTGCATGAAACTAATAAGATCAGAGGTTAATAGAGGTTTTGTTGACGAAGACTTTGGCTGGAATGTCATGCCTAAAGGAGACATGCTTGGGCTCTGGTTGTTACCAAAAAGCCCTGAGGAACTGGGAATGACTTTCGAAGGTAATAAAAGTCCATGAGAAAAAAGGCCTGGTCCCTAGGTTGGACGTGCGATCCATGGCAATCTTTCCAGGGAAGGAATGAATGTTGCTTTCCTGAAAGATGGCTAAAAGTGTCCTTAAGGCACAATGGAAAACCTGAAGGACTTGGAAAAGGCAGGTGTTTACAGGCAAGGATGAGTAACAGGTATGTGGCTCAGCTTCTGTGCCTTGAAGGGCAGACTGAAGGTCGCCCTAAATATTCCTTGTGTAAGTTCCAGCAAAGCAGACTTTAAGATCATAAGTGATCATTCGCTGCTCTTGTTGTGTTTATGCAAATGAACAGGATAAATTAAAAATGGACTTAATGCAATCCCTTTAATGACAAGGAGGGTAATCTTAGGGAGATATATCGTGATCCAACGAAAATCACAATGCTCAGTGGTAGACTATAAAGTAGTGCAGCTAACCGTCTTTAAAGTTTCTTTTCATTTCAAGTTTCCTTTCATTCACAAGTTAAACTAGGTCTGTGGCATCATCAAAGATGCTTAATTTACAGGCAAGAAGAATGTCAAATGTCTTGCAACTGGATATCTTTCCAATAAGACAGTCTTACAGATTTTGAGACTGGTTGGTGGGTTATGTTACATAAATCAACATGTGTTTTCTGTTTTCAAAGGGCATAAGCCTAGGATCTCAGTGCCTGAATGATTGTCTGTACATATAGGCCTCAATCATTGCATTGCTGCCTTCTGAGACTCAATGGTTTGGCTGAACTAAGTGGCTGGGTTGGTGAAGAATGAGGTGGTCCGTGGGCTTCACCTCAAAATGCTCTCTCTTTTCTATCCTAATGACTTGGACAGAAAGGACCCAGAGGTCTGAGAGGGGGGAAACCTAAAATATTCCCCTCAGCCCAAAATAAGTATAGTGGGCAAAAGGGTTTTGGACAAGTATGACATGCCTGGCACACCTTCCTCCAAAGAAGCTGTTCTTTTTTTCCCTAATGGGGGACATTGAAAAATTAATACCTGCCTTTTGTCATCTAGAGTTATGGATTGAATGATGTCTTTTAATCCTGTTGCCAAAACTGTTGCCCCCAGAATACAACAAGGATGCCAGCCTGTTAAACCAAGCACGCCGTTATCCAGGGACAGCCAGCTGACCTGGAGTCTGCAAGATCCTTCCCCATGTGGGAAGGCCACCCTTCCCTCCACACCCCTATTCTTATTAGGGAATTCTGAACCCAAGGATAGGTAGGACAATGACCATGTCCAGCTTGAAGCAGCTAGAGGAGACTATCACCCATTGTCCTATATAAGATTATAAAGGGTCTCAAGTCTGAGAGGGGGGGTTGTTATTTGTAATTGTCATTAAAAATCAATTAATTAATTTAAAAAATAATAATAATATAGGAAAGGGAGAAACCGGAGAGCTTGTATGCATGACCCATGGGTAAGGACTGGGGGTGGGGAACTGCTGGGGGGGGGGCTGCTGGGTGGAGGGGAGCAAAGGGGAAAAGAATGAAACTATTGTGACAATATAATCAATAAAATATGCCTAAAAAATAAATAAAAATTAAAAAGTTCATCAAATTTTTGTTTAAGAGGAACTTTTCTCCTGTTCCCCATTTTTTAAATCATTGAGTATACTTGGAATGGGTGACTAGAGGATAGAAAAGGTACAAGTAATAACTAAATCATTCTCAATTGAAATTCAGATGCAAGCACAAACATCTTCATGTAAGTTTACGTAGTTACCTCCCAGGAACTAATGCATTATGATAATGCATACACATATATATTAATACTGTATTTTATACAGTAATATAAAGCATGCAAGAACATGAAATATGTCCATTCTCCTGTATCTGTGATGCTTTCATTTGCTCTTCTATTTTTGTCTTTTCCTGTTTCCTCCCATCCCTTCTGAACCTGAGATCTCTTTACTCTACATTTTTAGCAGAACTCAAACTTTGCAATGCACATTTTGCCAAGTTCTAACTCTAGTCAACTACCTTTTTTCCAGAACTGCACATCTGCTTTCAACTACCTGTTTGGCATCTCTATGGATGTCTTGATGGCACCTGAAACTGAATATACTCAAAGTTGCATTCACCTTGTTATTCCTTAAAACTAGCATCTCCTCATGAGAATCTTATGTTTAAAACTGGAAATGCATGTGTTTTTAATTCCTCTTGTTTTGATACCCTATGGCTGATCAGTTGGTCTTAAGTACTTTGCCTTGATGTCCTACTTCTAACTTTATACCAAGAGATTCTTACCTCAATTTTTATAAACATCTCCTCACTGGTTTCCCTGACCCCAGTCTCCTCCCATCACAATCTAGCCTAGTAAACTATACCTGGATGAATCTTCCTAAATTACAAAAGCATCTACTTTTATTCTCAAAATCTCCCATTGTGAAAGCAAGGAAATATAAACTCATCCTTGGATCTGAGGCTCTGTACCAGATCTTGACTGGTTATTTCAAGTCCTATCTCCCTCTAGTCCTTTGACCCTCAAGTTGCAGAAATGAATGGCCCCTAGCTTGCACATGCAACTTTCTCTGTCCCACCCAATGGCTTTGTAAAGTCTGAATTAGTTGCTTATTTCAAATTAGTTGCTAACATTTACACATTTTAAGTTTTCAAATACAAATCTGGAGTCTAGCTTCTCATAAAGTTGGAATATCTGGCAACGTTGGGCCTTCATTCCCAAGGGACACAAAGGGCTGAGGCTGTGTGGTGAGTGTCCCAGTTCCCTTCAGCTTTCATGTCATTGATGTCACTAATGTGTTCCTTGGCTTGGTACCTGTAGACATGTAACTTCTGCTGCTCACTTTCTACTACCCAGTATTCCAATCATGAGTCACTCCCAAATGCACTGGGGTACCTCAGCTACATTATTCCATCTTTCTAGAAATGCCCTCCATCTCTCCTGCCTTTAAGTTCCATTTTGAACACTGCATGTTCCATGAAGCCTTCCTGTTGGATGCTACCACCCTGTTCTTGAACTGCTGTGACATTTTCTGGTTCTCCTGTGACCCAGATCCCACTCTCACTGGATCACAGGCACTGGTGTACAGGATTTCTCTGGTTCCACGGGGAGCTGCATTGACACAGACACTTGTCTCCCACCCCTCAGGCTCTCTGAGGGGCAGAATCCTCCTGAGCTAAACCTTCCTCCTCCTCCCCATAGAGAAGGAGCGAGTGTCTTCCCATCCCCTTCCCCCTCAGAAGCCTGCCTGTCTACACAGTGGAGAACCTTGGCTGTAGAGTCCCTGACTGGGCAGGGGAGTCTGAGCTTATCAGGACTGTCTCAGATTGTGCATTGGCCCAGTTCTGACATTCATACATCTAAGCCAGGGTTTCCCTTCCATGTTATATCAGAAAACAAAGCTAATATTTTCATCTTTATCTGCTTGAATACTTATCTCATAACTGTTTCAAACTCAAGCAGAGAAGAGGAGGGGTTTTAATTGGGCACTTTCTAACCCCAACAGGAAGAGCTCACTTTTTAAAAATCTTCTGCGGCTCCCAGCAAAGGTCATTGTACAAAAAGGCACTCAAAACACATTTTTCAAGTTGAGTCGAAAAATATAATGAATGTACATAAAATTCATGAAATATAATTTTTGTTATGCTAATGTCTGTCTGCATAAATAACTTAAATGTCTCTTTGTAATGCTAATAAAATACAAATTATTCTGAATGTAACATAAAATATTTATTTCCTATTTACATTTCCATTGTTTTATCAGACCGCATGAGTTACCAGCAGTCTCACAGCTCTTGTTTCCTACCCTTTTTTGACTTTCTGGTTGTTTCTTGACAAATGGTATCACACTCTAATATGGCCATTTTGGAAAGTCTCTGTAAGTATTGAGATGGTGCTCCTGTGAGAGGATCGCTGAAGCCAGAACCTAAGAGGGAAAAAATACCAGCTATGAAAATACAAATAATCACATGCTAGTGATGATCTCTAAAATATAGTGCAAGCAAAATGTCTGTTCCTCAAAAGACCATCAAATACTATGAGTTATTTGAAGTAGAAGTGTCACTACTTACTTTCTAAATGACTGTGGTAAGTCATCTCAAAAAGTATTTAACTAAAAAGCCTGCAATGCTTGCATTTAATTATATAAAACTAAATCTGTGTCTATAGCATGCTTCTTAAAACATGATGATATTATGGAATTTATTCTCTATAAATAATTGTTAAAGATTTGGTCAAGATGGAGCTGAAGATAAACAGAGTCTGCCTCCTTGTACAACCACAGCAAAACTTACAACTAGACTGAAAAACAAATATCACCCTGAACTGTCAGAAAATTGAGCTCTACAGAAGTCCAACAACCAAGGAATTAAAGAAGCCACATTCATCCAGACGGGTGAGAGGAACACACATGCAGAGACATGCAGAGAGGTGTAGAAACATGGAATGGGCAGTCCCACACACATTTGTGGTGGATAAAAATTGGGAGGGATATCTTAGAAGCAAGGGGTACCAGCCCCACACCAGACCACCCAGCCCAGGAGTCTAGCACCAGGAAGATAAGTCCTCATAACTTCTGGCTGTAAAAACAAGTGTGGGGTTGGAGTGGTGTAAGAAACTATGGGGTTCTCAGGAGTCTCCTCTTAAAGGACCTGCAATGGACTTAAGACACATGAAGATTCACTCCCTCTGTGCTTCAGCATCAGGGAAATAGCCGACGGGCACCACTGGCATAAGGCAAGAAAATGAAGTGTTTGGCATCAGGGTGAGTGCCAGGAGATAGCTTCCTCCCGGACAAAACTCCAGAGGCCAGTCAGTGGCATTGTCCCTTCTCTGAGCTCTCCTACACATAGAGGCACAGAGCAGTGACATGAGTACCCTGCCCTGGTGATTATCTAAGGCTCTGCGACATCCAGCTTACCAGTGTGCTTGTCTACAATAGGCTACACTACTAAGACAGGAAGTCAAAGCAGCTCTACCTAATACATAGAAATAAACACAGGGAGGCTGCCAAAATGAGGAGACAAAGAAATATGGCCCAAATGAAAGAACAGATCAAAACTCCAGGAAAACAACTAAATGAAATAGAGATAAACAATCTACCAGATGCTGAGTTCAAAACATTGGTTTTTAGGATACTCAAGGAAGTCATTGGGTACTTCAACAGCACAAAAAAGATCCACACAGAAATGAAGGTTACGCTAAGTGAAATAAAGAAAAATTTACAGGGAACCAACAGTGGAGAGGATGAAGCCAAGAATCAAATAAATGATTTGGAACATAAGGATGAAAAAAAATACTCAATCAGTAAAGCAAGAAGAAAAGAGAATCCAGAAAAATTAGGATATGAAACTGCCTTATGAACCAGTGATTCCACTGCTAGGATTATACCCGAAGAATCCTGAAACACCAATTCAGCACTGTTTACAATAGCCAAGTGCTGGAAACAACCTAAGTGCCCATCTGTAGATGAGTGGATTAAAAAACTGTGGTACATTTACACAATGGAATACTATTCAGCAGAAAGAAAGAAGGAACTCCTGCCATTTGCGACAACATGGATGAAACTAGAGAGAATTATGCTTAGCAAAATAAGCCAGGCAATGAAAGAAAAATACCATATGATATCACCTAATACAGGAGACTAATGAACAATACAAACAAATGAACAAAATTCAACAAGGAACAGAGTAACAGTTATCAGGGGGAAGGGGGGAGAGAGGGAGGGGAGTAAGTAGGGGAAGGGTTTAGTAAAGGAACTAATATAAATGACCCATGAACATGGACAACGGGGTTGGGATTGACTGTGGGAGAAGAGGTGGGCTGGGTGGGGGGTAGCAGTGAGAGAAAAAGTGGGACAATTGTAATAGAAAAACAGTAAAAATAAAAATTAAAAAAAAATGAGGATAGGCTGAGCCTCTGGAACATCTTCAAACGTACCAGCATTCAAATCATAGGAGTGATAGAAGGAGAAGAGGAAGAGCAAGAAATTGAAAACTTATTTGAAAAAATAAAAGAAAACTTTCCTAATTTGGCAAAAGAAATAGACATACAAGTCCAGGAAGCACACAGAGTCCCAAACAAGTTGGACCCTTCAAAAAGGACCACACCAAGACACATCATCATTAAAATGCCAAAGGTTAAAGATAAAGAGAGAATCTTAAAAGCCGCAAGAGAAAAGCAGAGAGTTACCTACAAAGGAGTTTCCATAAGACTATCAGCTGATTTCTCAAAAGAAACTTTGGAGGCAAGAAGTATTCAAAGCGATGAAGAGCAAGGACCTACAACCAAGATTACTCTATCCAGCAAAGATACCATTCAGAATGGAAGGGCAGATAAAGTGCTTTCCAGACAAGGTAAAGCTAAAGGAGTTCACTATCATCAAGCCCTTATTATACAAAATGTTAAAGGGACTTATTTAAGAAAAAGACGATCAAAACTATGAACATTAAAATGACAACTCACAACTATCAACAACTGAATCTAGAAAACCAACCAATAAAAAACAAACAAACAAAAAAACTAAGCAAACAACCCAAACAGGAAAAGAATCATAGGTATGGGGATCATTTGGAGGGTTATCAACTGGGAGGGGGAATGGGAGAGAAGGGGTAAATGATGCTGGGATTAAGAAGCATAACTATAGGAACAAAATAGACAGAGGGATGTTAAAAATAGTATTTGGAAAGGGTGGAGCCAAAGAACATACATGCATGACCCATGGACATGAACTAAGGTGGGAAGGGACTGTTGGAGGGAAGGGGTGTACTGAGCAGAGGGGGACAAAGGGAAAAAAACTGGAAAAGCTGTAACTGCATAATAAATAACATACTTAAAAATTTATCTCTATAAGTAATTAGCTCATTCAATACTTTAAATGCTTATCAAGTTATTTTCTCTAAATAAAACCATGTCTTATAAATACTAAGTGAAGTTAATCTAGTAAAATTATAATGTAAAATGAGTCTTTCTCTAATTGAAAGAACACTAATCATGCCTCTATTATAAATGGTAGTAATAATAATAATAAGTTAACACTTACTGAGTAATCTTTCTATGTCAAGTACTCTTTTCATCTACTTCATTCACATAACACTATGAAGTAGGTAACTAGTACTGTCTTGGATTACAGATTTTTTAAAATGTTAGTGAGGCTGAAATACCTGCCCAATGGCAAATACCTAGCAACTATTAGGGACAGTATTTGAATCTAGATCCATCAAATTCAAAGTTCCCTTTTAATGACTACATATTGCCCTAAATATGTAAATATGTATAAATACTTCTCTTTAGAAACACAGGCTTTGAAAATAATATACAAATCCATATTGCTTGAAAAATACTATTATTTCACTTCAATCAGTTTCAAGTGTCAAAAAAGCTGTCTTCGAATCTCCAAGGTAGAAGAGCTTCCCAGACAAGAAAAAGTTGAAGAGCACATTACCACCAAACCAACATTATATGAAATGTTAAAGGGTCTTCTTTAAGAATAAGATGAAAAAACATGAACAATAAAATGGTAACAAATACATATTTATCAAGAATTTAATCTACAAAACAAAATAAACAAGCAAGCAGAACAGAAACAGAATCACAGATGCAGAAAACATATTGATGGTTGCCAGATGGGAAGGGGCCAAGGGAATGGGCAGAAAAGGTGAAGGTATTAAGAAGTACAAATTGGTAGTTACAGAATAGTCATGGGGACGTAAAGTACAGCACAGGAAATAGAGTAGCCAAAGAGCACATATGCATGACCCATGGACATGGACAGTGGGATTGCCTGAGGGAGTTGGGGAGCTGGTGGAAGGGGGCAAAGAGGAAAAAACTGGGATAACTGTAATAGCATAATCAATAAACTATAATTTTAAAAAATCTCTAGTGTAGTTGGGGTTTTTGGTTTGCTTGTTTTGTTTTTATATGACTGTGTAACATGAGTGGCAAGTTCAGAGAAAAGTGGAGGGCAAGAATATGATCAGCATTCCTGTTCTTAGCACTGCAATGGACTTCATCTTAGAAAGATTCTCTGGCTACAAATGATATCGTCGGCAGCCGTCCGTCTCGAGAGACGATGGTGTAGCTTCTTCAGAGTCTATCTGCACCGCCAAGAATGGCTGTGCAGTCCGACTCGGGAGTGACATGGTATCTGTCTCTTCCCGTGTTGAATCGACATCTTGCGATGACGCTGAAGCTACAGAGCCTGGGCAGGGTAATATGGAGGGTCTGCTGTTGCCCATGCAGCAGACCCCCCCTCTCTTCGCAGCTGAAGGGTCCAAGGGAAAGACGGAGTCGATACAGCTTGGGTTCAGGTGCGCCGCAGGAGTTGCCGGTGTTGACTACAACGTCAAACCGCCTTAGGGACTCCGGCTCCGGATTTTCTGTCGGGGTTTACTCCCTTAGCCTTTCCCCTGAAGAGGTATGCCGCAAGGCAGCGGAGGTTTTTTGGAGTCAGAGTTTTCCTTCTCTGATGTACCCTGACTGGAAGATCGAACCAGCGACACTTAGCTCGCAGGCTGACGCTCAATCCACTGAGCTAAACCAGCCAGGGCAAACAAATGATATAGATCATAGGTATTATGCAATATTCAAAAAACTCCAAAGAATTGTTACCATATAGAACAATAAAATTTAGTTGAAGTTGTTAACAATAAGACAAATTCAAAATTCTGCAATATTTAGAAATTTATATACACGTCCTAAATTATTCATCAATCAAAAAAATCATAATAAACATTTAACTAGGTGATAAAGAAAATATTAACAAAACTTGCGTGGTGAAGCAAAAGAGAAATTTTAGGGTATAAACCTCTCTATGGTTTATAAAATCCTAAAATCCCTATGTTAGAAAAGAAAGCTGAAAATTAATAAGCTAGTTATAAGATATACATTAGGAAAGAATAAACCCAAAGAACATGGGAGAAAAACGATAATACAGAAAAGAGGAGAGAGTGTGGTGATTGCTGTGGGGAGGGCGATATAAGGGGACTAAGTGGTAATGGAAAAAATACAATAAAGATTAAATCAAAAAAAGAAAGGAAGAGAAATCAATGAGGTAGAAAACAAACTTACAATGAGAAAGATTTTTTTTTAAGACTATTAAAAAAGACTTCACTGACAAGATTAATAAAAAATAAAAGTCTCTGGTGAGATGAATCAAGAAAACAAGGCAGAAGGAACAAATAATAGGAGATGAGGAACAGAAGTACAGATAGAGCAAAGACTAAACTTTAGGCCAATAAAATTGAAAACTTAGACAAAATGAAAAAAAAAATCTTGAAAATATAACTTACCAAAATTGATGGAAGAAGTAGAATACCTTAAGAGTCCTAAAATTAAAATGACTGAATCACTATCAAAAGACTCCTCCAAAGAAAACAAGTGACCCAAATTATGTACTTGTAAGGCTCTGGTTCACCTTTAGTTTTCCAGAGATTAAATTTTCTCCTGGCAGGCAGTTACTTTAACCCAGTCAAGTCTGCGTTGTAGACTGTTTTAAGGCTAGTTTCTACCTGGGATGCCTTTATAGTGTGGCCCTTCAGGAGTTTTAACCAAAAGCCTAGGTGTTTACAAAGGGCTCTCCTGGATAGACCTTAAACTGCCCCCTCTGCCTTCCTAGCAAATGCTAAGTTACTAAAGCCTCTGCCCAGTTCTTTAGTCTCCAAAAAGCTGTTTTCTGCTTCAGGTCCTGAAATATTACCCAGCAAACATGTCACTCAGGAACAGGCAAACACCTGGGGGAAAACTGCTCACAGAATTTTGGGTTCACTTCTCTGTAATTATTTCTCTAGTATCAGCCTCTCAAGTCCTGTTGGAATAATAGCTCTTGACACCTTAAAGCAGTTGCTTTTTAATATTTTTATTATTTTATATAAGTAATATATTACTTTTAATTATTTATTATGAAATATATTCTTATTATATCCTTTAATAATTAGCTCATATGCTAATTCTCAGTGGTAAAGCTAATTGATAGAAGCTATTCCATCACAGCCAGAGGTGGAAGTTCAACGGGATGTTTTTTAAAAAGGTCTAACTACTGAAATAGAGGCCAGTTGCCTAACGATCCTTTAAAAACTTAAACCAGACCACATTAAAATCATTCTTTTGTTAAAATTATTCAATGGCTCTTCATGTCAATTAGAGTTGTCTCTTCCAAGGCCCTACAGGGTCAGATGTCACCTCTCTTACCTGGTCTTTTTCACTCTAAAATTAGTCACACTTGACTCCTGATTTCTTCCAACAGGTCAAATACCGTCCCATCTTGGGATCTTTTCTGGCCCAAGAGAATAACTATTTCCCAGGAGTTTAACTCCCTCACCTCTTTCAAGTCTTGGCTCAAATATTACCCTCTCCATTAAACCTGTTCTGACTCCAGATCTGATCTTTCCCTTGTTCCATTTTGTTTCTATTATACTTTTGCTTTCTGATATACTTGGTAATGGTCTTCTTTATCATATTTAATGTTGGTTGGCTGTCTTCTCTCACTAGAATGTAAGCTCCGCAAGGGCAGGGACCTTCGTTTTGTTGTGGGATGTAGCCTAAGGCCAAGCACCTAGAACAATGCCTGGCAAAGAGCAGATACTCAATTCTCATTTGGCGAATGAGTGAATGAACTGCCCACTTGCATGACTGATGGAAAATCAACAAGTATTTACTGACCACTAAATATGTTGCAGAAACTGGTGTAGGCACAGCAAGGTACAAAGGCAAGTAAGACATAGCACTGGCCCAAGAACCATAAATTTGGCCTATTGGAAAATAGGTAGGTAGTGTTCATCTGTGCCAAGATGCAAAATAAATGCCTTTTGCTTAAAATGACATTTATATTTTTATGTTATGCTGCCTGTTAATCACAGAAGTTCTTTGTAGTATATGGAAATTCAGAGAAAGGACATTTATAAAAAGTTCATGAACATGCAACCTTAAGAACACCCAGAGACTGAACTTGCAAAGCCCCTAACAAGTCAATTCTGACTGCTACCAACAATGTCACAAAAGTCTTACTTAGTGAGTATAGTGTTTTGGTTTCTTTGGGGGTGCTCTGAACTCCATTGGTCCTAAGTGCAAAATCATGGAAGTGATGATGATAACTTTGAATAGCATACAAATAAGTAAGGTTTAAAAAATATTAAGCTGGTAAAAAATAATAATAATTGTTACAAATAGGTAAAAGAGCAAACAGTTGACAGTCTGAAGAACAAATAGTAAATAACATATAATGCTAAAGATGTTATACTTAATCCTGTGGTTCTCAACTGGGAGTGATTTTTGCCACTCTAAGGACATTTGGCAATGTCTGGGGACCTTTTCAATGATCACACTTGGGGGCTGCTAGTGGCATCTAGGGAATAAAGGCCAGGGATACTGCTAAACATCCTTCAATGCCCAGGACAGACCCCACAACAAAGAATTATCTAGTCTAAAATGTTAATACTGTAATTGTTGAAGAACCCTGGCTTACACAATAATCAACAAAAGACAAGAAAGTGGAAAATTTTGGACTGCGTGAGTCAAAAATCTTTACCATTAACTTTGGGTAAGATTACTTCAGGAAATAAGTAAGAATTTATTGGAGAACTTAAATGCTAGACAAATACACATGTTGCATGCCACAGATATTCTGTTGGTATAAAGGCCCCAGGGATCTGTAACTCATGAAAGTTAGGAATGAAAAGGTAAGTCTAGATGTCAGAGCTGTCAAGAAATTCTCCATCATCTTGTAGATATCATTCAAAATGTAACTACCTGGCTCAACAGATTTTTTCATTGTCTTTTTGAAAAACAAAATTCTGATCAAACATACCAGAAATGTAGGGGTGAGAATGCTTGAATGTAAAGCTTCAAAGAACAAACTCATACTCTGAATAGATGAAAATACACCTCGGTGTTATAAACCATCTTAGTCACCAATGACTTAGAAATAAGTCAATTTTAAGAGTATTTTTTTAAAACCCAAACTGTTGGCATATTGATAAGTTTCTGTAGTTTAATGTTATAGTTACACAAGTTTCAGGAAAAATAATAATAATTAGAAAATAAGCCCAGAAAGGCAAATTAGGTGAAGATGGTAAAGGATTCAATGCCAAGTTAAGGAGTTCATACTTCAGTCTGAGGGTAATGAGGAGGCATTGTTTTTGAAGAAGGAAGTAATGCAATTAGAAGCCAAAGTTTTAGGCTTCTGTTGCAGTGTTGAAGGATTTCAAAGGTCAGAAATTCCAAGTCAGATTAGTTTGCAGGCTACTGCAGTGGTCCACATGGAGATGAGGAGATCCTCTCCCAGATAATATTCTGAGATAATAAAGATATATAATATATTGAATACAACACCCACTAAATTTATAAAATAAAGCTTCAAAGAAGCATTAACAAAACAAAGACAATTAAATCAGTGGAGGGAAAGGAAGTTTAAAAAAAAAGTGAGTA
This sequence comes from Furipterus horrens, assembly GCF_987537825.1. Lineage (NCBI taxonomy): Eukaryota > Metazoa > Chordata > Mammalia > Chiroptera > Furipteridae > Furipterus > Furipterus horrens. The sequence goes on from NW_028327177.1 coordinate 57,784,833, forward strand.
TTCAGCATGTGGTAAGAGAAAAAGCTGAGCCCACTTACTGCAAGCTCTCTCCTGAAGTGTTATGGCAGTGCAGGTCTCCTTAGTCTTCTTTATCCTGAAATTATAATTATCATAAAATCACTTCTCTTTAAGTCCAGGGCACGTTAATTTTTCAAAACGCATTTGGAGACAAGAAATATGCTTTCAGTGAAACTTACTTGTTGAAGGACATCATGTGGAAATTAAATAAACATTAAAAAAAAAATCCTTCCATTGTAACTAATCTAATCAGAAGCAGATAAAAACTAACTTAATATCAGTTTTTGCTAAAATTTTTCCAGTGGATGAGTGTTACATCTAACTTTTCCCATCTTTCTCTCAATTTATCTTTAACGATCACTAATCATGATTCAGGGAATGCTAAAAGAAAGTGAATCAAGATTAGATTAGCAGGGTATCTGGATATGTCAGCTAACCAACTCACTTTTTTACCTATTCATCGCCACAATCTGAATTTTGACATAATTAACTTTTGTTCCTTCTGGAATAAACCTAGATAATAAGTAGTAATTAGAGGAAACATGTCATGATTGAATCTACTGTGTGTGAGATGGTCCATAAGAATTCCAAATTTCTTTTAACTACATAAAAATTTTAAAAGTCAGTCAAAACTTTCAAATAATCTACACCTCTAGGATTACCATTATCAGTTAATATTACCAGAGAGTGTCTTGAGATTCATTGAAAATTTTTGATTATCATTAAATAAATTTTTAAAAACAGACTTTTATCAGCATTTTAAAATCAAATATTTGCACATATGGGGGAGAGGATAAGGGGTTGTACACAAAAGGAACAAAAATGAGCACTTCCCTGGTTTGCCAAGACTGTTCCTTCACAGGGCGTGGGGCAATACGCAGAGGAGAATAAAATACTTGCAGGCAACTCAACATGTTCTCACCAGGATAGCTAAAATAGAGACATTCATTTGAAAGACAGGCAAGAGAACTGATGTTTATGCCTGCCATACACTTCATTAACATATGGCACTTAGCCCTACTCTTCTGCTTTGTATATGAAGAACACTTGTCATAACAGAATTGTTATATTAGGTTGGCCAAAAGTTCATTTGTTTTTTTTTCCCCATAAGATGACTCTAGTAGTGCTTAGTTGTCTTTAACTTCATTCAACACAATGTTGTTAGATTGCATTGTGACAGCTGTCATATCATCATGCATTTTTAAAAAACTTTTCAAAACTGGTGAATTTTTGTGTAGCCGTTTTAATATTGAAGATGGAAGAAAATACACATTTTTGGCATATTATGCTTTATTATTTCAAGAAAGGTAAAAACACAACGGAAAGGAAAAAAAGATTTGTGCAGTATATGGAAAAGGTGTTGTGACTGATCAAACATGTCAAAAGTGGTTTGTGAAGTTTTATGCTGGAAATTTCTCGATGGACAATGCTTCACGGTTGGGTAGTTGAAGTTGATAGCAACAAATCGAGACATTAACTGAGAACAATCAACGTTCTACCATGCAATAGATAGCTGACATACTCAAAATATCCAAATCCATAGTTATAGGTGAAAATAAAAAATATGTCTTTTATTTTATGGAAAAAGTGAGATGAAGTTTTTGGTCAACCCAATATATTCAAATTACCCTTAAGTAAATTCACACTCAAGTCAATGTGAAATGTTGGTGAATCATTTTAAATATTTTATTTATTGATTTTTAGAGAGAGGGGAAGGGAGGAAGAAAGAGAGGGAGAGAAACAATGATGTGTGAGAGAAATGTTGATTGGTTGCCTCTCACATACTCCCAACTGGGGACCTCTCAGGCAACCAAGGCATGGACCCTGATTAGGAATTGAACCTGTGACCTTTCAGTTGAAGGTCTGTGCTCAATCCACTGAGCCACACCAGCTAGGGCTGATGAATCATTTTACAAACAACCAAATTACAAATGAAAAAAAAAATAAACTGAAATAAGAGTGAAAACAGTAGGAAGCAACATAAAGACTAAAAATTTAGAGGCATAGCAGGCTAATTCAGGGGATGCTTTCTGGGCTTCCTGTTTCTTTAAGATGATCAAATACACTGAAAGAAGGCTAAGACTGCCATTGCCACAGGCAACTGCCCACATTCATACTCCCTTCTCTATCAAAGGCTGTCAATTTTGAGGACATGACAGGAGCAAGCTGAGTATTAAGGATACAGGTGCCTTGGTGTTAGAAACACTGTCCTTGAGTAGGTTCTATACTAGGCTTCCAGTGGGCCCTCTTCTTTCTACAACCTTCCGATACTGTAACTCTCATCATCTGCTCTACTAGCAACTCTTTTTCACCACCTCTGATTCTGCCTTATTTCACTGTAATCTCACTTCAGAAAGAGCAATTTTGCTTTGTATATCTTTAGAGTTTAGCAATCTATCCTCAGATAATATTTAAAATGATGGGAAAGACTTTAAGTGTGCCATTTATTCATTGCAATGTTATTTATAAAAGTGAAAAAGCCTAGCAATAGAAACTTTTAAATAAACTATGTTATTAAACACAGTTTTAAAAAACTATGGAACAAACTGAATAACAAGCAAAACAGAGACAGACTCATAAATAGAAAGCAGGATGACAGCTGGTGGAGTAAGGTTAGGGGGTGAAGAGATTGAGCAAAAAAGAAAAAGGACTGATGGACAACAGTGTGGTGATTGTGGGGATGGGGGAAGGTGGAAGAAACTATAAGGGGGATAAATGATAATGGAAAAAGTACAATTAAAAAATAAATTAAAAAAAAAAACAACTATGGACCCATCAATGAAATATAATGACAGTAACTTAAGATTATGTAGTGAGATAAACATATTTTTAGAGAGAGGGGAAGGAAGAGAGAGAGGGAGAGAAACATTGCTATCTCACTACATATGTGTGTATGTAAAAGAGGCAGAATAAAAAGTACACTAAAATCTGTAGTGTTGAATATGATCAGAGACGCGGAGGCAATTCCAGCAGGCAGAATGATTAAACAATTGGAGGGCTGTAGAACGCTCTGGCCATCAGCAAAGAGCGAGGAGCCTTACCGTCCTTTTATTAGGATTTCAAAAAATAGAATCAATAGGGTATACGTGTACATTCCTTACGTGATTATGGAGCAGCATAGCTTCTGTGGATGGGTTAGACATTAAGCAATTAGGCCTACAATACTAAACTACTTTTTATCTATAAACTACAAAGTAAGGTAATAAGTGACAAGGGTTTGTTCCACCTCAGACGTTATCACTATGGCAAAGGAGACACTGTCCCTTAGGACTCCTTTGTTCTCAGGGGCTTGTGACCTGGCCGCCAGGAACCACATGCAGCTGCTGGCGTCTGGCAAAACTTGTGTGCAAGTCTTTGCAGGCTTAGTCACAGACCACCCGGGAGGTGGGGCTCACATGCAAGCCCCCCTGCGGATGCCATCCAGCTTTCCTCTTCAAAAATCACAACTAAAATTTAAATTTAATAGAATAAAACACTAAAAAACAAAAATAAATGTTAGGATAGGTAAATTTTCTTTCCCCCCCAAATCTTCCACAAAGATTTTATTTATTTTAGATAAGAACTAATCACAACTTTTCATTTTTCGTATGTTCTAGGTTTCTATTTATATTACCAGGATTTATTTCAAAAGTAGTTAACAAGAACAATAATACTAGTGGAAAACTCAAGAAATAGATTCTACAATTCTGGTACTTGTGCACTATGTATAACTGGATGACTTTAAGCTTATTAAACAAAAATATAAATATAAATGAAAATATAAACCCTCCCCTAAGGAGAGTTGCAAATCACACTACTATAAATGCATCATCTTTTTTTCAGGCTGACCATTCAATAAATACCTGATGGATAAATAGACCAAAGCAGAAACCAAATAGAAGATGCCTTACTAATATATACATCCATGCCTCTGAAGAAATGGGTTTTCTTCTAACAGTATGTCAGTCTGATTTACAGTTGGAAAGGTATTTATAATAATGTTTTTAAATGTCAGTATTCTGGCTGACAAACTCATTTCTGACAGTCATGCAGGGTTTTTATTAAGCTGACATCTCATTCAGAATCTCCCCTCACACCACTTCAAACAAGAAATGAAACACAAGGTTCTTTACTGAGGATAATGATACCTGTTAATATTGCAGAGTTCACTTATTTTTATTGCTAATGTTTTCATAAGCAATCTACACTAGGGCAACAATAACTTTTTTTAAAGAAAGTCCTTAAATCCTTTCTGGCAATGTCACTTGAAAACTGAGAAAAGCACCTACTTGTCAAACTGAAAAAAAATCACTAACTTAAATTTACAAAATTAAATCCTTTGTGGAAAAAAATTAGTAAGCCAGAAAGAAGTGGATTCACTGGCCAGGAAGACCTCTACAAGCATAAGTATTACTACAAATAAATATTCAATAAAAGAGATCTGAACAGACATAATGTACCTGACTGGAGGCATCTGGGTATCAGCACGCGACCATCTGCTAGGAGCCTCTGGTGGAGATGAACTCACACTTTTTTTGCAACTTTGCAATCCTGGTAAATATGGCATTTTGACATGTTCTTTGAGTTCCTCTAGACCAAATGCTCTGGTATATTCTAATTTAAAAGAGTATCATAACCATTTTCATTATTTCTTGATTAAGTGTATATATCTTCTTTTCCTACATACTATCGTCGTCGGCAGCCATCCGTCTCGAGAGACGATGGTGTAGCTTCTTAAGAGTCTATCTGCACCGCCGAGAATGGTTGTGCAGTCCGACTCGGGAGTGACACGGTATCTGTCTCCTCACGTGTTGAATCGACATCTTGCGATGACACTGGAGTGTCCTCTCCAGTGAAGCTGAAGCTACAGAGCCTGGGCAGGGTGATATGGAGGGTCTGCTGTTGCCCATGCAGCAGACCCCCCCTCTCTTCGCAGCTGAAGGGTCCAAGGGAAAGACAGAGTCAATACAGCTTGGCTTCAGGTGCGCCGCAGGAGTTGCCGGTGTTGACTACAACGTCAAACCGCCTTAGGGACTCCGGCTCCGGATTTTCTGTCGGGGTTTACTCCCTTAGCCTTTCCCCTAAAGAGGTATGCCGCAAGGCAGCGGAGGTTTTTTGGAGTCAGAGTTTTCCTTCTCTGATGTGCCCTGACTGGAAGATCGAACCAGCGACACTTAGCTCGCAGGCCGACGCTCAATCCACTGAGCCAAACCAGCCAGGGGGTGCATATATATACCCAGAAATATATATATGCTGGTTCATTTAGTAATTCTATGTTTAATTTTTTGAGTAAGTTCTCTGCTCAGATGTAAAGCCAGAATCATTTTAAAGATAAGCTTGTAGTCAGCTTCTACAAAAAGTTTTAGTGACTCATCTGCACAACAGTATAACGCCCATTAAAAGGTTCCATGAGTTGGGGGATTGATGTTTCCATATTGCTCTTTAAAAACTAGAATAGATTTAATTTCATCTTTCCATTGCTTCTAAGTGAAGTAATAAAATATATTGAGTAGTTACTTGTATTCTCTGGACAGTATAAAGGATAGGGATTTGATAGAAAAAAAAATGTGTGTTGAAAGCTCTGTCCTAGCCCTCCTTAACATTGGTATCTAATCAATTTTCTAGAAATGCTGGAAACGGTTTATCACGCCATGACTAAAAATTAAAGCAGGAAACTCTTTACAACACTGTAAGTTGTAACTTCCAATTAACAATTAAAACCTGACAGCAAAATGGTAGCACCATGGTGCTTTTTTCCTGCTGTTTATCTGACAGATTATCTGGATTACTTTGTGTTTTGCCCTCTCCAGGTTTTTTTGTACAGATTCTTTTTGTGTAGATATTTAAAACAACTAACTAGGTGATGAAAACCTGAGTGCTTTCCTGAAGTTTAACCCAAACAGTGAGGCATTCTGGATATTTGGTTTTGATTTCATTCTCTCTGCCAATTTAGTGTTTCTGAGTACAGGTACTGTCAAAATTCAAAGATGGAAATAAAAAGCAGGTACGGTGGAAATGAGAGTGCATTTGAACTGATCCCTTAACTGAGAGATTCATTTGGAAACCTTTGGTTCCTTAATAATGTGATTTTTAACATGGCTATTTCATCATAGACATTGGTATTTTAGGGTTCAAAAATATCTCCAAGTTAAGCTTTTCCAGGAAGAAAAGCTGAAAAATGAAGTGTTACAGAGTGAACCTGGCTACAGGTTCCATTAGTCATATTTGGGGTCACCAAAACTGTTACAGAGCTAAAGGGGGTTCTTTCACGTGGTGCCTTGGTGTAAAACCCAGCAACTAGTGTTGAGGAAAACAGGTCTTTACTTACAATATTCCAACCTGGGGAGGGCAGTGAGCACTTCAGCTCAGAGCCCTGTTCTCCCATGGGACCCAGCACTTCCCTTGCTCCCCAAAAGGCTAGAAGCCAAAAACATGCCCAGAAGTTCTCCATCCCTTATCTGTCAGCTGTCTCCTTCAGGACCTGGGGTACGATGTCATCAGCCTCCATATAATAGTTCAGGAAAACATGTGCCATGTTGCACTGGATCACGCATGGTTCTCCCTTTGCCCTTTCAAAGCCGCATGGAGTTCTCCTCTGCCCTCCTTGGAAACCACGTGGATCTCCTCTCCTCTCAAAGCTGCATGGAGATCTTCTCTCTTCCTCTCTAAAATGGTTGCTGTCTATTTTAAAATCGCTGACTTTCCTGTGACACAGTGGGCATGGTAACCACTTCTGACCATTCAACAGAACCTTGCGCAGGCCCTGTATGCTCTTTCTGCACCATTCCATGGTCAAAACCCCTCCCGTCTTCTTGGGGCTTTGGAAGAACCAAAGCCATTTGCATAACTGAAACACAAAGCTACTAGCCATAGTCATGCAAAGGCATCTTAAAAGCTGTTCCCTTTTCCCCATATCCCAACCAGCAGGCTCTGAGGATTTCTGGAGACCCCCAACTCTGTAACAGTTGGGCACTAGGCTTAATACCAGATTATCATTTCTGACAGCAGAACATCATAAAAGAATCCTTTTATTTCTTCTTGACTACCCATCCTAAGAGTTAGTAGATGGGTGGGGGGGGGGTCAGTACTACAGAATATTTTTTACTTTTATTTTTATTATTTTATTAGAGAGAGAGGAACAGAGGGAGAAATAGAGACATAGAAACATTTATTGGCTGCCTTTCACATGCGCCCTGATGGGGAACTGAAACTGAAACCTAGACATGTGCCCTGACCAGGAATAGAACCTATGACCGTTTGGTTGGTGGGATGATGCCCAATGTGCTGAACCACTCTGGCTATGGCAGAATATTTTTTAAATTATTTTTAAGTAGGATAGCATTTGATGCTTATCTAACAGTAGTGCTTAAATCACTTATGACATGAAATGGAATAATAATGTATATCTGTTACGGACAAAGTAGCAAGCCAGTGACTCTCAAACCAGTAGGAGATAGTTAACAGATGAATCATGGAAAAGGGGCGAGGAAATAACATTCTGAAGTTCCTCACACATATCTCTGGGATCAAAAGGAGGAACATTGCTTTCACCAAAAACAGAGAAATGGGAAGATGTAGCTAGATAACTTTGCAGATAAGTTGGAGCTAGACCTATAACTAGATTACCCTCAATTAATCACACCAGGAGTTAAGTAGTTAATCGTGTTATATTGTGAACCTGGATTAACCAGTAATGGAGAAATGAGGGAGGGGGAAGGGGAGCTAATGGCATTAGGGAGGGGAGCTAATCACATTAGTATAAAACCAGTTTTCTTTGTCTACTTGGCGCTCACATTCTCCTGGCTGGTGGTGTGCCTGATTCTGCAGACTCATGAGTAAACACCTCGCTTTGCTGCTCAAGTCCTGTGTCCAGGTTTTTATTGTGAGCATTTCTCACAAATCCACATGCTATATGCTACCAAATACTTTTCACTGTTGTACATTAGATTTGTATAAATTGCTCTCCCCTTGTTTGAAAACACATGTTCACAATAGTTTGATACAGTTCCTGAAATAAAACTCCTGCATATTAATTTAATGCTTCTTTGAAGCTACTTCAGTCAAAGAGAAATGAAATCTAGACTATTTCCTCTGTAGCACTATATTTCTAAGGAGGAAAGCCGTGGAAATAAGAGCCTGAATGAGAAATACATCACAAATCTTGCACAATGGCTGTGATGTGGGCAGTGTAGAATTTAGTAACTTCTATAAAAAAAAAGTTATTTTTTAACACGAATCTTGTGTATAATTTCACGGCTGGCAGCAAGGACTAGTGAAATACATAACATTATAAATAATGGACTTATAGGCCTCTCCTTAACAACCATTGTCAGGTACATATTTATCTGGCTTCATGGCTGCAGTGCATGTAATCTAAGTGGTAGCCAGCACTGAAATCACTCTAGAAGGCTTCCTCAATCCATCTATGCATTATACAGTCTCAGTATGAGCCTCAGTCATTTCTAGTAATATCCAACTCTCTCAAAGCTCATCCCTCTGGAGTTCTTAACCTCTACATTTTTTCTTGTCTCTCCCACCTCTGGGCCCCATTTTTATCCCTTCCCTGTTCCTGGGATTTAAGCAGTCACCATCCTTTAGGGCAATTGCTTTCCCTGAATATTTCCTCCCTGTCTAGCCATTACCAGCCAGCTACTCAATAACTTCTCATATTTTTACCTTTCTTAAAACAAAACAAAACAAATAAACAACAAAAAAAAGACGAAATAAAACATTTGTATCTGTTTATCTTTTTTTCTGACTTAAATATATTAATTTATTTCCTAGCATCCTATAAAAGTGCTTGCTCTCCTGAGAAAAGCATGGTGGAGTGATGTCAGCCGAACTAGGTTCTAGCCCAGGCACTTCTCTAAGACTGTTTTCTTGTCTGTAATTGGAGGAAACAGATATCCTACCATATGCAGGTTATTCTAAAAATTAGGCAAGATATCATATACAAAGTACCTGTAATAAAGCCTGGCAGAATTGGCCTCAGGAAACACCATCTATTTTAATATTATTATTATTATTATTATTATTATTATTATTCCACCAACCTTTCAAATGACAACTGGAGGTTCTTCCCATGTGAATACTCATCTTCTTTTTTTTTCTCAGAATTCAGGATAAAATTAATTCAATACACTGTAACACTTAAAAATATTATCCTGTATTGTGGTAAATGACCCTGGTACTGCATTTTGTAGATAGACTAATCCATATTCACTAAGCCTACTTCAGTTGCGTGAAGTGATGGGGCCAGTTCAAGTGCTCTGCTACAGACTATCTTACACATAAGAAACCTCAGGTCCAGGGACAAGAGACAGTGGAGGGATAAACCCAAAGCTGTCTGCATTTCAGATGGTGACCTGAACCCTCTTGGTGACATCAAATTGCAAGGGCAGCCCCTCTGATTTGTTATCTTTGGAGAAAACTCGAAGGGTTTTTGGAGCTACTAAATCCTCCATGTGCCAGGTTTTTCTAGAGAACTGGGATTTGGGGGAAATGTAGCTGCTTCTTTTTTCCTTGGGGCTCTAGCCTCCAATCCATTGGACTCAGCAGAACTAGACAGGTAAGACACCTCTCCTTCCAGGATACTTCAGGACTATCTACAACAGACTCTAGTGAGGAAGAAGTCGCTTCCCAGTGCAGCCACTGTGAAGGTCTTGCAGCTACAAGCTTCCTACATACTATAATGCATAATAAAATATACTAAATCAGTCATTAAGTAAAGGAAATTAAGCTACTGTAGTTTACCTAGCATCTTTCCCAAGAAAATGCCTTGAATTCCTGCAGGGAAGTAATTAAGTTGCTGCTTAAGACAAAAAAGGAAAAAGGACAGCTTCATAAATCTCCCAGTCTTCTGCTGTCATGATTTTATATAACTAGAATTCTCAGAATATTATATACATTCACACTGAAAAGAACTTAAAAGTACTTCCAAGAGTCTTATGTTATCCATTACTTTAAATCTTTCCATCTTCCTGCTTTTATGTAAAAAATCAAGATGTGTAAATACATGATCACCTGAGCTGGCAATGAGAGATAAAAGAATTCTATTTGCAAGCATTGATTTTAATTATCTCTCTACAAAATTCCACACCAAATCTATAAACAGCATCATGGAAGCACCAAGATTTCTTCTTCTGCTGACCTCACATATTACTGGAGAAAGAAATTATCAAATTATTTTTTAATTTTTTCAAAATGAAGGACATAGAAGGAAAAAACAGATTAAATGTTTGGTTGATCATTAAATTAAACACAGAGAATTGTTTTTAAAGATTTCTCTACTGGGCAAGTCTTGCCCAGCAATAAAAAAGGTATTTAATGGGACTGGAATTATATGAAATAATCAAAATGCTATTTTGCAACCTTTGGTTATTTTTCTTGCAAAAATAAAAATAAAAAGCTTCTCTTCATCAAAAAGATATATTCTCTTTTCAGCAATTAAATTTGGGAATAAGGCATATAAACTGGTGTCTTCTGAGTACCTTTAATGGGAATCTAGTGAAGAAGTTGAAAAACTAGCAACACATTTAAAACCAGAAGTGATGAAATACTTAGGGAGTTCAAATTTTGCTATTTTTCAAGAATTATAGCTCTGTCAATAAAGCTAATGGCAGAATTCAGGATAAACAAACAAAAATACAATTATAATTTGAAATTAAGGGGGAAAAACTATGAATACACTCACTTACATGTTAAAAGTCCTCAGATTTGTCTTTATTGAGCAACTATAGGATATAAGACTCTTGATAGGAAAAGAAAAGAGACAATTTTGGTTAGAATTATTAGTACAAAAAGGTGCTGTTAAAATTTGGGGTTTTCTGGGGTGTTTTTGTTTGTTTTCAGGGGTAAACTTTACTGTTTTTCTTTTTTTTTAATTTATTGGGATGACATTGACTAATAAAATTTCATAGGTTTTAGGTGTACAATTTTATAATACATTACCCATATATTGTATTGGGTGTTCACCACCCAAATTCAAGTCTCCTTCCAGCACCATTTATCTGCCACCCCCTTCCCCCGTTTACCCTCTTCCACCTTCCCCCAAATCCCTTTTCCTAGATATGGGTTTTTCTAAACTTCAGGTATTTAAAACCAAACACTATTTATGAAAAGTAGTATGATCCAACAAAAAAAAGTACTTCACTGATATCAGGCGAAGTAGTCCTTTAAAATTTGTTTCTACCATGAGTTACAAAATTACTTTAAGTAAGTTAATTTTAATTTGCTTCCATTTTTATTTTCCTTAAGTTTAAGATAATATCCTTATTTACATGTTACAAAAATTATAAATGTCTCTTATTGCTTTAAAACATACATGTAAATTCAAATTCACTATTTCCATATTTTCTTAAGTTAAAGAAGAGTAAAACTGAAGTTACCGTTTCTCAACTTGTGTGTTTCTAAAACTGCTTTCCTCCAACTACTCTCAAAAAGAAAATAACTATCAAGGGAATTTTTGGTGACATTAGAAGTCTTGAATTTGATTTCAGGAAATAGCACTGGCAGTTTTTCTTCCTTCAACAGTGCTGATGAAAGTGAGATGCTGATCCAGATTTGGGACACAAAATTTAAAAAAAAGAAGAAAAGTTATTTCAGAGATAAATATTCTTTCTAATTTGTTTTCCATAGGCCTAAATGAAAAGTTTACTTATATTAAGTATACAAATACAGAGTCTTGATATTTTAAAGCAAGAAGCCTTTAAGAATATAGCTAAAATATGTAGCAAGAATTTTTCTTTTATATATTTTAATGAATTCATTAAAATTCCAAGGTATAGATGTTTGGCAATATAAAAAAATTAAGTCCAACAGCAAGTTACCATGTACAAGACAAGAAAATGCTTAGGATTCTCTCAAAAATATTATCACTATACACCAAGTGACATTTATCTCTGGGACGCAAGGATGGTTCAATACACAAAAATCAATTAATGTGCTACACCACATAAAATAGGTAGGATAATAACCACATGAGCATCTCAACAGATAAAGAAAAAACATTCGATAAAATTCAACACCCTTTCATGATAAAAAAAATAATTTCAACAAACTAGGAATAGAGAGAAATGATCTCAACATAATAAAAGCTATATATGAAAAGCCCAGAACTAACATCACAGTCAGTGGTGAAAATCCAAAGTTCCTCCTCTAAATTCAGGAACAAAGCAATAATGCCCACTCCTGTTACTTCTATTCAACGTAATACTGCAAGTCCTAGATAGAGAAATTAGGAAAGGGAATAAAAGGCATCCAGATTGGATAGGAAGAAGCAAAACTGTTCCTGTTTATAGAGGACATGATATAAAACACACAAAATGCCCTAGACTCCACCAAAAAAAAAAAAAAAAAAAAAAACAAAAACAAAAAAAAACAAGATGTTAGAACTAATAAAGGAATTCAGTAAAGTTGCAGGATACAAAATCAACAAACCAAAATCACTTGTATTTTTATACATTAACTATCTAAAAAAAAAAAATTAGGAAAGCAAACCAATTGACAACAGCATCATTTTAATAAAATACTTAGGAATACATTTAACTAAGGAAGTGAAAGACTTACACACTGAAAAACAACAAAACATTAATGAAAGACATTAAAGAAGAAACAAATGAAAAGATATTCCATGTTCATAGATTGAAAGACAATACTGTCAAAATATCCATACTACGCAAAATGATCTACAAATTCACTACACTCTTTACCAAAATCCCTGTGGTATTTTTTAAATAGTAAAAACAATTTAAAAATTCACATGGAACCACAAAGAATCCTAGATAGCCAAAATAATTTTGAGAAAGAAGATCAAAGCTGGAGGCATCAAACTTTCTGATTTCAAAATACATTACAAAGTTTAAGTAATTAAAACAACATGATACTGGCATAAAGATAGACATATAAATCAACAGAATAGTACACAGGCTAGAAATAAATCCACATATATATAGTCAACTGATCTTTGACAAAGGTGCCAAGAATTCACAATGGAGGATAGTGTCTTCAACAAATAGGGTTGAGAAAACTAGATATCCACATGCAAAAGAATGAAATTGAACCCTTTTCTTATACTACACACAAAAATAAACTCAAAATGGATTAAAGATGTAAGCCTGAGACCTGAAACTATAAAACTCCTAGAAATAAACACAGGGGAAAAGCTTCATTGCATTGGTTTTGACAATAATTTTATGACTATGACACCGAAAGCACAAGAAACAAAAGGAAAAAAAATAGACACATGGACTACAACAAACTACAGACTTTTTGCATAGCAAAAGACCAAAAAGTGAAAAGGCAGCCTACAAAATGGGAGACAACATCTGCAAATCATATATCTGATAAGGGGTTAATATCCATAATACATAAGGAACTCCTAAAACTTCCTAGTTAAACACACACACACACACACAATTTTAAAAGTGGGCTAAGGACTTGAACAGATCTTTCTCCAAAGAATATATAAAAATGGCTAATGGGCATATGAAAGGATATTCAATGTCACCAACAATCAGGAAAATGCAAACCCAAACCACAATGTGGTATCAACTCACACCTCTTAGAATGGCTATTATTAAAAAATGTTTTAAAAGATAACAGTGTCGGTGAGGATATAGAGAAACTGGAACCCTTACGCACTTCTGGTGGAAATGCAAAATGGTGCAGCCATTATGGAAAACAGTATAGGGGTTCCTCAAAAAATTAAAACTAGAACTGCCATATGATCCAGCAATTCCACTTTTGGGTATTTATCCAAAAGAATTGAAATCAGTATCTCACAGATATTAGCACTCCCATGTTCACTGCTGCTATTTACAATAGCCAAGATGTGGAGAAAACCTAAGGAATAAAAAAATGAGGTATAGATATAAAATGGAATATTATTCAGCCATAAAAAAAGAAGGAAATCCTGATATATAAACATGGATGGGCCTTAAGGGCATTATGTTAAGTGAGCTAACACAGTCACAGAAAGACAATTACTGCATAATCCCACTTGCATGAGCTATCTAAAACAGACTCATAAAAGCATAGACTGGCAGTTGCCAGGGGCCAGCGTAGGAGTTGGGGTTGAATGGGGAGTTGCTCATTGGTGGGTATAAAGATTCAGTGAAGCAAGATGAGTAAGTTTTAGAGATCTGTTATGTGACATTGTTCCTACAGATAGCAATACCATCTTGTACACTGAAAAGTCTTATATTAAGTAGATAAATCTCATGTTGTGTTCTTATCACAATAAAATAAAAAAAAATCAATTATCACCATTATAAAATGCACTCGTGTCTGAAAAAAAAAGATAACTTCTATGCTCTAGGGAAAAACACACATCCTCAGGATAGCCATTACTTTTATTCTAAACATGGACACAGAAAAATAACCATGCATCAGCTTATTTACTACATATTCACTTCAATCATAGATATTAAGTGTCTATTTTTGCGCAAGGCATTACTATACTCTGGAGAGGGTACAACCATGAGCAAGGCTTATATTCATTTTCTCCAATCTTCACAACAAATGGATTACATGTAGCCAGGTTTTGCTATGCTTATTCACTCATACAAAATATTCACTAAGGATTGATTCTGTGGCAGGAATTGCACAAGGCATTGGAGAAACATGATAAACAAAACAGTCCCTGCCCTTGAGGAGCTTAGAGTCCAGTAAACATGGACAAGGGAACAGGTGATGCAGCGTAGTAAGTGCTACAAAGGGAAAACAATACAGTGTCCTAGTAGAAGAAACACTTGTGAAAAGATATGAAATGAGAAACAACATGGTATGTATGCATCCCCATGCATGGGTGCACAGCAAGAAGCAGGAGAAAGAGGAGAATGTGGGAGGAGAAAGGGAAGGTAACAGAAGAGGGAAGGAGGGGGAAGAGGGAAAAGGAGGAGAGGAAAGAAGGGAGACACAAAGTTTGCCTTGGAGATGCAGGGAGTGGCAAGAGGTTAGCATCTCCTAGGAAGCATCTCCATACCTATTGAACCAGCTGTGTCAAATCTAGGAGAGGTCACTTAGCAGACCATGAGAAATAGTATGAGAATAAAGGGGGAAGAGTTTGGACTTGGTGGTGTAATCTTGGGTCTCTGAAATGGCCGTGCTGGAGTTAAAGGTGAGGGTGGGAACCAGACAGTTATGGGCTACAGGAGTTGGTAAAGAGCATTAGGAAATGCAGAGACAGCAAAGAGAGGAGTCACAACCTCAGCACCATGCCAAGGGCCCACATGGGCATCTCCAACGGGACCCACCTAGTCCTCTGCTCTGAGCCACTGTCCTTCCCTGCAGCAGCTCAAAGGCTTACACTGCTTCCCTTGTTCTCCAGGGCTGCCACCACCCTCTCTACACCTGGGTTCATCCCTCCCTCCCAGCAGCAGAGGAAGAAGAGTGACTCATTCTTTCTTTGATACTCTTGAACTCTCTTTATTTCACAGTGTTTATTGCTAAAGACTTGAGAAAACAGGACAATCAGGAAACAACAATAATGAAAATGACAACAAATCTGAACTAAAATAGGGAGCAAATTAAATTTTCAAAGTCTTAAAAGACTACTAGAATCACAATCCAGACTGCGTCCAAAGAACTTATTCTTTCCTTTTCCTTATAAAGGTGAAGATGATCTGACAGCTTTGTTTTTGCTTCAAGGCAGATCCTCTTCTCCCTCTTAAAAGTCTCCCTCCTGGGACAGAAGAAATAATCACAGACTAATTATAAATGCCTCTTGGCGCATTGTATCAAACCAGGTCAAGAGAAAAGTTTCCTAAAACTGAATATTTTGAAAAAGTTCACAAAATAAATACATAAGGGGTCATTATACTATTATCTCTGCATTTTTGTGTATGTTTGAAATTTTCCATAATAAAAAGTTAAGGGGGAAAAGCTCATAGCTGAAAGAATGTACAACTTAAGGAATGTGCTAAAATAATTAAAAAACCAAATGTTTTTGATCTTTTGTTTCCTGAAAACATGGTCAACATCTAATTCTGGTGGAAAGAGAAAAATTAAGGATACTTTATAAAAGACAACAACAACAACAAAAGACTGTTAAAAAACACATGTAGAAAGAGATAATTAAAAAGAATAAAGTACCTATGTTCCAGGGCAGGCCATAAAAAACTCACTCAAAACAAATGCTTTCACAAATTAACAGTAAAGAGACTTAAGATTGAGATAAACTAATCGTTTAAAACAAAGAGCTGTAAAATAATTACTATATTTTCAAAGGCACTCCAAATGGGAGTGCATTTAAATATTTTGTAAAAAAATATTTCAAATATTTTAAAATTATCTTTTTTCACCCAGTCTAGAGCTAGGAGAAAATGTTAATTGTTTTCTATTCATTATTTGTCCACCCATTCATTTATTCATTTAACAAAATATACTGAGTGACAATCATGTCACACAATAAGGATGCAAGAATGAACCAAATCAGATGGGGTCCCTGTTCTCCTGAAACTTAGGTGAGCAAAGCAGACATTAATTAAACAAATGAACAAAGTTTATTTCAGATAAAATACAATGAAAGTAAAGTCAATTCTCATTATTTGTGATAGGTACATTCTATAAAGTTGATGTTAATACTGAATTAGTGAATACTGAACTATTGCTCCACTGAACTCTAACCCAGGGGTCAGCAAAGTATGGTCCCAGGGACAAATCCAAACTGCCACCAGTTTCAGTAAATAGATTTGCATTGGAACACAAACACCCATCTGTTTACATATTTTCTATGGCTTCCTTTGGCCATAGAGCAGAGTAGTTGCAGCAGGAGACAATGGCCCGCAAAGCCTATATATTTACTATTTTTTACTGAAATTTTCTAGTACTTCCTCTAATTTGTTCAACAAGCATCTATTGAGCACTTACTCGGAGTGCAATTTCTCAAATTTAAAATAGTACATATGTAATAGGAACTTGACTTTCTTTCCCAATGGATCTTATCTTGAGGTTCATGTACCCTATTTTGGAGATCATACTCATAAATAATGGAAACTAATGAAGGATTAGACCTAAGATTTTAAAACATTGCTTTATCTTCAGCAGTAGTGAAAGAAAGATGGGAACAGGAGACCAATTAGGAGACTATTGCAATCCAGTAGGTGAATGGTAGTTACAGCCTAAACCCAGAACAAAGGAGATTCTAGAGAGCCAAGTGGATAGAAGTAAATGTAGCAGCATTTAGAGGACCCGGGAGCTATATATGACTGGTGGCATTCACAATGTCAGGAAGGATGAGGAACTTGAAGAGGCTCCAATTGAACAAAGATAAGAGTATAAACATTAATAAGAATATTAACTTCAATGAATTAGAATACAGGAAATGTGAAGAATGCATAAATGTATTGAGATACTATAAAAAACACCCCACTGGTCATCTTTGAAGGGTACTAATCAATTGGATTTGAAACCTACTACATATAAGAATCAAACATTTATCCAAATGAATGATAGGGAGTTTTTCTTCATAGAGTATCAAGATTATAAATGAAGGAATAATAGTATTAAAATATCGTGTTTGCAAACTTTAATTAATAGATCTTGGCAATTGTGACAGTTAATTTTATGTCTATTTAGTTAGGCTCTGGTATCCAGCTATTCAATTAAACACTAATCTGGGTGTTGCTGTGAAGGTGTTTTGTAGATATAGTGAACATCTACAGTCAGTTGACTTTAAGTAAATGAGATTACCTTCAAAAACTTAGGTGAGCTGTATCTAATCAGTTAAAAGGCCTTAAGAATAAAACTGAGTTTTCCCTGACGAAGGAAATTCTACCTCAAAACTTTAGCATCAGCTCCTGCCTGAGAGTGTCCAGCCTGCATGTCCTGCCCTTCAAATTTTGGATTTACCAGCCAGTCCCCACAATTGCATAAGCCAATTCCTTGGAATAAAAATGTATATGTACTAGTTCTGTTTCTAGTATATATAGAGAACCCTGACTGATACAGCAATGATTATCAATGGCAGCTCAGATCAAAAAAGGAGTCAGGACACAAACACTATGTACCTCCCAAAGGGGCAACACCTATTAAGTATTCTTGGGAAAAAAAGTCAAACCTGACTTTGACCAAGCCCTTAGATCTAAGTACTGATTTAGAGGACATGTAGGGGACAAAGGAACATAGTACATGACATCATAGGGATATGATCAGCAAAATCAGAATGTACAACTCTAGACATCTCCTGTATTTTTTATACTGCCCTGTTCTTGCCTTATGGTTTCCACACCTTCAACTCCTTGAATATTATAAATTTAATTTTTCTATTATGTTCTATTATTTTTTAGTTTTGGGATACAAATCTCCCATTTGCTAAATCTGCCAACTTCCCTTCCTTGTGGTTCATTTCCTTAAATAATTTGGAATTTTTGACTGTGAGCTCATCTTTAGAAGTTATCTGTAGGAGTGCAGTGTTCCCTGAACTACAGAAACTTTGCTATACAGAGAGGTTTCTTCATTCATCTCTGTCTGGACCTGGGTTTCAGAGTTGCCAGACCAGTTAGTATGTCAATTTCTTGAAAAGTTATGTGAATTCAGATTTCAGACTTGAGCTATGCTGGGTATGAAGTTCCACTGTCTAGCAGCTGATTCCTTTCCTAGTTCAAGGGATGGCAAGCTTCCTTGCAGGCTTCTCAGACCAATGGAGGGTCGTTGTCGTCGTCGGCAGCCGTCCGTCTCGAGAGACGATGGTGTAGCTTCTTCAGAGTCTATCTGCACCGCCAAGAATGGCTGTGCAGTCCGACTCGGGAGTGACATGGTATCTGTCTCCTCCCGTGTTGAATCGACATCTTGCGATGACGCTGAAGCTACAGAGCCTGGGCAGGGTAATATGGAGGGTCTGCTGTTGCCCATGCAGCAGACCCCCCCTCTCTTCGCAGCTGAAGGGTCCAAGGGAAAGACGGAGTCGATACAGCTTGGGTTCAGGTGCGCCGCAGGAGTTGCCGGTGTTGACTACAACGTCAAACCGCCTTAGGGACTCCGGCTCCGGATTTTCTGTCGGGGTTTACTCCCTTAGCCTTTCCCCTGAAGAGGTATGCCGCAAGGCAGCGGAGGTTTTTTGGAGTCAGAGTTTTCCTTCTCTGATGTACCCTGACTGGAAGATCGAACCAGCGACACTTAGCTCGCAGGCCGACGCTCAATCCACTGAGCTAAACCAGCCAGGGAAACCAATGGAGGGTATTTTTTAGTTATCATCTCAGTGTCAATGAGGCTGGTTGTGTTTTTCAAAGAAGAATGAATTAATAAGTATCTGTTACCACATGTTCTTCTTTCAATGTAATGTTGACATCCCTCCCTCATGAGGTGAAGCCTGTGTGTTTCCCTCCCTGAAACTAACTTCCTCAGTCAATATGATTTCCAAAGCTAGATCATAAAATGTATACAACTTCCTCTGGCTCTCTCTCAGGATACTCACCTTGAAAACCCAGCCACCATTCTGTGAGGAATCTAGGTGGCAGAAGAGGCCACCATGTAAAGGTTACAGCTGACAACCACAGCTCAGGTCTAAGTCCACAGCCAGTATCAAACACCAGACATGGGAGTGAAGGAGCCTGCAGGTGATTCCAGTCCCAAGCCTTCAGATCTGCCATCAGAGGGCCCAGACACGGTGAGGCAGAGCCAAGCTGTCCCTGCTGTGCACTGTCCAAATTCCTGACTCACAGAATCCATGAGCACAATAAATGGTTGTTTTTCACAACTACGTTTTGGAGAAATTTGTGATACAGTCATAGTAACAGGAACAGTACTCCTTTGCGACACCCAGCTTTCACCAGATGATCAACAGTGGCTTCCTATGTGAACATTCCTTCATCTCTGGCACCTGGGCATTTCCTTCTTTTGGTTCCTAGCTCAGCCACATATCTATAAATTACCTTATTATATTTTGCCCACACTGGAAATATAATGGGGCAGAATGGAGTTCCTTTCATGTCAGCTCCCTCTGCCCAGAAGTTTCCAGAATAACTTTTCAAATGAAGACATAAAGACTGAAGAATTTATTTTATGTACAAAGATACTTAGAAATCAAAATAATAATGAACCCTATAGAGTGTATTTGTTAAAGAACAGATAACTTATTGCAGAAAAAATAATACAAATTGTCAATAAAGTTTATCCTCTCTAGTACTCCAATAAAAGCAATATAATGAGCTATGACTTTCAGCAATCAAATGGCAAGGATTTTTTCTTTAATACTCAATGGTGTAAGACAGGATTTAAGGAACTAAGCACTCTCATGAGTTTCAGTATATATATTTTTATAACATTTCCAGAGAGCAATCTAGCAATACATTATGTCCTCATAGTTCTACGTGCTTTTGACTCAGCAATTCCACTTCCAGCAACTTATCCTAAAAGAATAATCATTGATACATATAAATAATTTATCTTCAAGAAGGTCAAATCCTATGTTTTAATCATTAAAAAAGTGGTTGAAAATAACCCTGACATCAAACAGCAGAAGGTAATATTATCTTGAATTTCAGCCTTATTTAAACCAAAAGAATTATCAAGTGAACATCAAGAAAGAAAAACTGTAAGATCATTGAGAAAGTTGATTGCTTATTTATCCACAATGCCAGTCATTGTGCTAGAAGATGAAATACAAAAATGATTAGAATGCGAGCCTACAGTGTATAGGGGAGAACAAAGTAAATGATGGTAGTTCATTAAGATAACTAGTAATGATAAGCCATGCTAGAATTCTGCAGTACAACAGAGCCTTTGCTAACCTAACCGATTGGGCAGGTGAAAGTTTAGCTTTTGTTTTTGAGCAAAAATGTTCAAGCGAAGTCCCACAGGTTTTGATAAGTAGAAATGAACTGTGGCAGAGCAGGCTGAATGCCTACCAGAATTCTTGCTCCTCCAGAGAACAGAGCTGTTCCTAAGTGGCTGTCTCCCTGGAACTGGAATGTGAGAGAATGAAAGATGAACACTTTCTGCAGGAAGATTTTATGAAGCATATCTGCTTTTGCCATACTAATGAATGGATCCTACTACTGATCTCAAGAAGGCTGCCTGCTAACTAGGAACACCAGGTCCTCAAATGACATCACTTTATGTAGACGAGAAAAACACTTGATTCCAGCTGATGCCACTGTCTGTGTGGAGTTTGCATGTTCTCCCCACATCTGCATGAGTTTTCTCTGGGTTCTCCGGGTTCCTCCCACATCCCAAAAAATGTGTACATGAGATGAATGAGGACATACTGGATATGTTAAAACACTAAAATGTTGAGATCTATTTTGTCACTATAGCTAACAATACACTAATATATGCAATTTTTAATTCCCGTGAGTGTATTAGCTTACCTACTCAAATATATTCAATAAGTATGTACTATGTGTACATCAGTGTGCCATGTGCTTGACATATACAAAGATGAACTAAATAGAAATCCTGCCTTCATAGAATTTCCTGCCCAAAATAAAAAAGAGTAGCCACTCATACAGCTGCAATAAATGAAATAACAGCCTTGGGGCAGATATATCCATATACATATTATCATATATGTATATGTACATATATGTATACGACAAGGTCTGTCCAAAAAAATTCCAGCCATTGTTATAATATAGAGAATGGTTTGCACAACATTGATGTAACCTGGTAGCCAATGAGAGTGGATGGGAATGCACAAATGTGAACAATGATGACTTTACCATACTAGTCAGTGGGGGCAGTAGACCCTCTGAGTGAGCATGTGTACTGTGTGGCCATTGCATTCAAAATGACTGAGCAAGTAGAGCAACGAGTCTGCATCAAATTTTGCGTTAAGCTTGAATATTCCTGTGTGGAAACTATTGGGATGATTCAGAAGGCCGCAGCTACAGGCAACTGCTGATTGGCAGCAAGATCACAGGTGTATCTGAATGCTGGCCAAAGCAGTTTGTACTTTCTTCTTTAAGAATTGGGAAGGCACTGTTGACAGGTTAATAGTACAGGGTGCTTAATTTAGAGTAGCAGCAGTGAGAATGCACAATTAACAATTAATTGAATTTAGGAGGTTCAGCAAAGAAAAAGGAGTCAAAAGTGATGGAAGCTATGAACTAGATTGACTAAGAGAATTTATGGAACCATGAATTAAGTTCAGAGAAAATGCTGGCCTGGAGGTGGAAGACAACAAAGAGCTCGATTTTAGATAACATGAGTACAGAATATCCAGGTGGAGATATAACCTGTAGGGGTTGAAGACTACAGGTTTGGTTGGGAGATGAAAATTTAAAGAATTATCTATTTACTTGTGAGAATTAAGGAAAGAGACTGGTTTAAAGTTGCCAAAGAAAACTTGAAAGAAAGAGAAGGAAGGCACAAGGCAGGAAGACAAAGAAAAGGCAACAAAGTGACTGGAGAGGCAGAGGACGGAGAGGAACCAGAATCTAAGGAAGCATTGAACCATGTCCAATTCAACAGAAGTAGAGAAAAGAATTACCAGCAATACTGTTAACACCAAATACACAATCCCATTTAATCCTCAAACAACCCAATGAAAATTCGCAGTTACTGACCAGGAATTCAGACTGGACAAAGAACACAAGCATTGGAGTAAAATGAACTTGGATTCTAATCTTAACTCTGCCCTTTGTAGCTGCATAACCATAGGGCCATGAAGAAAATAATAGTGACTGTGATTCTCATTGAGTCAGTGAAGATTATCTAAAAATGCATGTAAAGTGTTCAGTGCAGTGCTGGACATGTATAAACATTCAGTAAGTGGAAACTATTGTTTTAATTGTTTTTAAATAATGATAAACACAGGTTTTTTCTAAACACAGTCTATTGATGGATATGTCAACTGGTAAAGACTTTTTGGAAGGCAAGATTCCACCAAAATTTTTTTAATATACATACACACATCTGACCCACGATTCTGCTTCAAGGAATTCATTCTGTAGAACTAGTCCCATGTCTAAAAATGTTCATTGTTGCAGTGTTTGTAGTAAGGAAAAGTTGGGACCAATTTTAATGTAAGATGGTTAAACTATAATATATCTATCTATACCATATGAGCACACATCTATATGACACATCTATGAAATATTCAATGCAGACCTAAGTAAAATGATGATAGGCATTTGCTGTATCTTAAGTGAAAAAGGCAATTTCTCAAAATAATCCATATGATTCCATTGATCAAAAAACAAATGAAAGGATAAACACTAAATTAAACTCTAAGAAGTGTTAGCAAGTAGACTAGAAAGCAGAGAGGACTTTCACCTCAAATTCTATATACTTCTGTGCTGTTTGAATGAGAAATAGTGATGTATTATAATGTAATTTCAAAAATGTAAGCACTTAATAGGAAATGTCTAAGTAGTTTTGAAAAAATGCCACTGTCATTGGAGATTTCACTATTAGCAATGTGGGTAAAAAGTCAGTAAGATGATTCCGGTGCTTCAGAGAACACTACCCAGAAAATGGTTGCAACATTGTGTTTGTCTAGCAAGAGGCTCCACAGTCTATGACCCCAGAAAGATTGTAGGGGAAATGACGAGTGCATTTAAACAGATGACGTACATCATACAAATTTTTTCCAGTATTTTTAAGCCCTCATGAAAACAGTAATAAACACAAATTATGGGTAAACCAGAAACCGTACAAAGCAAAATTGACCATGAAAACGGGGCCAGAGCTTTCAAATTAACCTGGTCTCCGTTCTACGCCTGCTCCATCCACATGGAGGAATGCAAGTGCAGGGGCAAAGGGAGACAGTAAATACATTCTCCCCCCTCTTCAGTGAAACCCCCTAGGGTCAGACCTGCGTGTTGTGTCCGCTGGAGGAATGACTGTGGGCGCTGGCTCGTACCAGAAAGGAGAAGTAAATGCAAAAATACAGACCTGGAGGAGGTCCTTCCGGGTTTTACTCCCATCTCTCTGTCCCCACCCCGCCCAACAGCCTAGGTCCGGGTCCTCAGCCCCAACACCGCCTACCCCTCCTTGCACCATCCTGCCCCATGCTCCAGGTCTCCTCGAAGAGTTGGAGTGGCCCACGTGTCTCGCCAGGCTAGTTTCCCTTCCTGGGAGGGGGATCGGCTTCCCTACAATCCCTGGCTGAGCAAGGTCCCTGGGCCGTCCCAGGCCTCCAGCCGCACTCACTGTCCCCGCAGCTCCGCCATAGAGGCAAGGGGCTTCTTCGCCTGCCGGGCCTGTCGCAGTGGCGCCCAGGTCTGAGATTCCTGCAGCGGAGTCAGTGCGGGCAGAGGACAGTGCGCAGCGCGGGAGCCAGCGGCCACGCTCTGAGCAGAGCCCCCAGCCCACGCAAGCTGTTGGCCCGGGCGGGCCGGGCGGCCGCGCGGTTGCTCTGGCGCCACTCTTGGGTCGAACATGCTCCGAGGATGGCAGCCCGGCGACGCTTGGGAGCGCAGCACCCTGCAGGGCCCTGCTGGCAGCTGCTTCCTCGGCTACAGCCCTCCAGCCCAACGCGCATTGGTTGCCAAGAGCCCGGAGCTTCCGGCCCTCTGTGCTGCCCCAGGCCCACAGACCCTCCAGTCCCTTCGGGGAGTTAGGGGACCGCGCCGAGCTGGCGCTTGGGCGGCTAGGAGACACACTCCCTCCTACACCCCCAGGGCTCACTCTAGGTGCCACAGTTCCCTTTGTGGCCACAGCTACAGAAGCTGGGGTGGGAGGGATGGTGCCGAAACAAGGCTAGTGAACTGGAGTCAGTTGTGATACAAGGTCAGAGGAGCACAAAAGGTGCGCCAAACACTACAGGATGGGTGGTGCTCAGTTGGATAAAGCTGGCAATGTGCATTTCTGAGTTGCATTTTTAAGATTCAAACTAGGGTCTCCAGAGTACTGATGAGTCTGGACCTTTCAAACAGCCCAGTAATACCCGACTAGTCCAGTCTTAGGTGAGTTAAACAATCATCCCCGAATTCCCTCCCCACGTCCTCTGGAATTCCATGTTCTATGCTTCCTTTGTATGGCTTCTTTGGTGAAAGCTTAGGATGCCTGCCCTCTCCCTAACACCCTGACTTGCACTGTAGGCTCTTAGCAGATATAACCTTGCTTTCATTTCTTGACCCCGTGATAGGGTTGCAAGTTCAGCCCTGATAACATGGCTTTAGATCTCACAAAATTCTTGAAACTGCTCTCAAGCTCACTTTTCTGTTTTCAATAAGCTTAATACTAACCTTTCCTAGTCTCTTTGATTAAGAAAACCAACTCAAATTAGACCTGGAACCTATACTTAGCCCCACCACTCAGCTGTGTAATCCTGAGGGAGGAAAGTTAACTCATCTAAATAATAGGGACAGTGATATACTTACCTAGATGAATGGGCTGCACAATGAAAACTCATGAACTTAAAGGTGAAAAAGTCTTGGTGCTGCACTCAAAGTGGAGAACTACCAAACTAAAATTATGTGGATTAAGTGCACACACTACACTCAACAAGTTATCCAGTGTTTTACTAACTGGTCTGCTTCAGTCTTGCTATCACACTCCCCACCAACGGCTCTGTCTCAACTCTGCCTGGCTCCTGTTGTTTTATAACCGAGTATCCAAATCCTACCTCCTTTGTGAAACTTCCCAATCCTCACAGCAAGCACAATCTCCTATATTCTAACATGTTGCTCTATTTTCATACTATTATCCCTACACAATGAAACCCATACATCCACATTCCAGCCCCTACTCCTCTCACTCTTCCCCATCCAATACCCCAGGACTACTTGTGCCAACTGGAGATACAAAAATTTAAATTGCTTTTGCCCTTTAGGTTTGATTAACTGAAGGAAACAACTGGCACCCAATGCACCAGGCATTAATGGTTCTAAGTACTAGAACAGAAAAGGCGGTGACTCAAAGACAGCAAGTAAACGAAAAGTATTTCAGGTAGTAAGAAATGCTATAAAAAAAAAAAAAAAAAGTTGCCCTGGCTGGTGTGGCTCAGTGGATTGAGCACCATCCTGCAAGCCAAAGGGTCACCGGTTCAACTCCCAGTTAGGGCACATGCCTCTGTTGTGGGCCAGGTCCCCCAGTTAGGGTGCACAAGAGGTAAGCACACATTGATGTTTCTGTCCCTTTCTCCCTATCTTCCCTTCTCTAAAAATTAAAAATCTTAAAAAACAAAAAAGTTGTATAAAGAGGTATGTCAAAGATGACCTTTTTCCAAAATGAAAAAGCCAAGTACACAGCCCTGAGGGCTGAGTGTTCCAAACACAAGAACAAGTGCCAAGACCCTACATTAGAAACTTCTCATTTCTGAAGAGCAAGAAAAAAATATAGCTGGGAGCCATATAATAAAGATAAAAAATGGCCTTTCCGGATTATTTCCCTGTCCTAGTTCCTGGGACCTGAGAATATACTACCTTATGTAGAGACTCAGCAGATGAACTGAAACTAAGGAATTTGAGATGGGGAGATTATCCTGGATTACCTGGGTGGCCCAGTGTAATAACAGGGGTCCTTGTAAGAGGGAGGCCAGGAGGCTCAGAGCCAGAGATGATGGAAACATGGAAGCAGACTACTACACTTTGAAGATGAAGGGGTGACGAGCCAAGATATACAAGCAGCTTCTAAAACAGGCAAGGAAATTGATTCTCCCCAGAGCCTTCAGAAGGCAGGCAGGCAAGCCAGCTGACACCTTGACTTGAGTCCAGTGAACTGGATTTTGGACTTCTGACCTTCAAAACTGTTAGGACTATAAATCTGTGTTTTTAAGTTACTTACAGGTTTGTGGTGATTTGTTACAGCAACAATAAGGAACATACTTAAATACTACAGGCATACCTGTATGCAGGTTTGGTTCCAGATCACTGCTATAAAGCGAGCAGTAATCTTTTTTTATTTTTATTGATTTTAGAGAAGGGAGAAAGAGAGAGAGGAACATTGGCTTGTTGTGTGACCCACCTACACTCATTGGTTGACTCTTGTGTGTGCCCCAACTGGTTTTGAACCCCCAACCTTGGCTCACTGAGACTGAGTTCTAATCAACTGAGCTTCTGGCCAGGGCTCCAAGCTGTAATCTTTTTTGCTGGCAGAGGGTCTTGTCTTCAATTTGTAAAAGATATGCAATGTCTGTGAAGCCCAATAAAATGAGGTATGCCTGTGTGTGCTACATGTCAGGCACTGGGTCTGACAAAAGTTGGCCGTAAGTTTTACTACCCAGGAGAAAGGAAGGTGTATGAGGACAATGTTTTGGTTGGCTTGATACCACATCTGTAAAGGAAAACAGCAGGGGCACAAAGTTGTCAACCTTCCTCGGAGGTGGTCCTCCAAGACCCCAAGAACCTATCATTCTAGATGTCCTTGTAGCATTTACCTCTCGATGTTTGTTCTGTCTACCTTGGCCATTACACTCACACATGAAAGCAGAGGCTTATTTTCATTTGCATGCCCAATAGGTGCTTAAGTTTTACAATAAATACTAAATAGCATTTACTTGACACTTTGAGCCAGGTACTGCTCTAAGCATTTCACAGGACCTGACACAAATAGTTTGGCTCCTGAGCCAGCATTCTTGATCCAGCCTACCAGAGGAAGCTTCTAGGCAAGAGGCTGAAGGACAGGCACAGCTAATAAAGCTGGCACTTTGAAGGGTACAAATGGAAATGTACTTATGTGAAGGTGAGTTTGTAGAAGTAGCACCTACTCAGTGGCCCAGACATTCAGAAAGGTTGGTTAGCTTTCTAGCTGACCGTCCCTTATAGAAGGGACTTTCAGAGAGGAAAACTTTCTAAGTAAAGGTATTAACCTGCATTTAAATAGGTTTTACTGGTTCACAAAATATTTTCATATCCATTACTTTTAGCCTTCACTCTATATAGGGTTTGGTACTATCCACTGCTTCAGGCATCCACTGGGTGTCTTGGAACATATCCCTTGTAGATAAGGGGGACTAATATATCTAACTTCAATTTACTGTGAATCTAATATTGTTCTAAAAAACTGTTTAAAAAGAGCTGCTAAATGCCATCACCTCTATAAGAGTTCCACTTCTGTTTATTACTATCCCAATTCCTACAACATTTAGTTTTGCCCACCTACCCATGCCTAGGTAGTAGGCAATATGCCATCTGTACAACTCGATTACAGTAATGAAATTTTCTTACTTCTGAGCAACTTCTACCTTTTAAGATACTGAATGAACAAAGGCTGAGGGGGCTGGATTCTATCTGCCTAAGCAGTAAAACAAAATAGGTAACTTTAAAACTCACACTCTTAGGCTCCACCTAGAGATTAACCTATGTTAATTTTTTGTACAAAAATTTCTTGCAAAGCACTAGTATACTCAGGCACGTACAATGATTTTATAAACTAAAGGACCTTGCTCTAGCTGGTGTGACATGCCCGAGTTGCTGTCCTGGTCCTAGGTTGGGGCACATGTGAGAGGCAACAAATCACTGGTTTTTTCCTTCTTTCTCCCTACCTTCCCCTCTCTCTAAAATAACATTTAAAAGTAAATAAAGGACATTAATTTTTCTCCAGAATTCACTGACACTAAACTCACTAGTCCAGAGAAACAGCATCCAAGACAAAAGAATTTAAAGAAATTCTTAAATATATTTGTCTTGCAACTTTCAAATACTGAAAAGTAATAATTCTGGCACAAAAGCATCAAAACAGGACATTTGTTTCATATGTTCCATACCTTTGGCACAATCACTGAAGACTACAAAAAAATGTTACTTTTATCATACTTCATGTTACACTCTATACTTAAAAACTTTTAGTTCACTAATAAGGCAAGATACCATGCAAAACATACAGGAATATTATTTATAAAATACTAAAACTTATTACTTAAGGTTTTTGTTCACTAGTTTCACTTTAAGTACACCAAAATAACTTGCATCAATGGGCACTCATTTCGTTTCTTCCTTCATATCATACATACATATGTAATGGAAAACTTACCAAAATATGGACAGGGACTACAAAACCAAAAAAAACAAATAAATAAAATAAAATAAAGGAAAACACATTTACATGGTACTTTATAGGTAAGTCAAAGACTAAAAAAAAATTAAATTTCAGCAATAACTTATTTTTATATGTAAACTGCTTTTATTTCCTTACCTATAAATCATGATGCGCAACGGCCTGTGAACTAGGCAAAAGGCTAACTCAATGGCACAATTCAAAAGTGAAAAATTAAAATCTCTTTCGTACAGAAAGTCCTTCCTAAACCCAAGAAATGTTTTTCACAAGCTACAGAATGAACCTTAGTTTTGGATGCAATAGTTGTTGATTTGGCTTAATTTTATCACATAGCAAGCACTGCCGTAATAGTTAAGGGACAGCAGAAACAGGCCAACAAAAAAGTCACCAAGACAACAATACATTTCAATTTTAAAGCAGTTACTGTTTATTAACTGACCAGATTACAAAAATAACCATGGTAGACACCTGAAAGGGAAAAAAAAAAAAAAAAAGCTTATTAAAAGAAACCACCTTAATAGCTAAGAAATTAACAAATTAGGAAGTGATGAGGAAGTATGATGAGGAAGTACCAATTCAGTTTCCATTTTTAAGTAGACAAAACAGGCTCTCTTCCCTCCATAAATATTCCCAAAAGGAATAACCTAACCAACAGTAACCATGTAAGATGGTTGAGTCCCATGCACCTCCCACTAAATACATTGATTAGAACTCAACCAAACCCTTATCGATATTTAATGGAGAAAGTATGAGATTACATCACTTTTACTGTAGTATTAAGTACATTTCTCAAGAAGTTGCTCACCTTAGTTCATTCTTCTAATAAGCCTGTTGATCTGGTCTTCCCTGTTACCAGCATCTCCACCTTCTACAAAATGGGTGGTCTTTTTCTTCATTCCACCTCGTGGAGAAGATAATTTGAAGGGCCACAGGAAGTTGTTTGCTTCTTTGAAACGTTTCCCAACAGTATAGATCTCATGAATCAGATCCTCCATGCAGATGATCCCATATTTACCTGAACATTTCATGGTTATTTAAGATGATTAGAATCGTTGATTCTTAAAAATTATTAAATTTTAAGGTAGTCAAAAAGCACAATTATAGGATATAGCAGAGTTAAAAAGTAAACCACAGTAAAAATGAAAATGCAGGACCTAAGACCCCAGAAAACATCAACTTTGTCTAATTATCAAACTTTTCCTCAAATAGAGCCTACCAAGAGATCGAGCAATCAATGCGTTATCTGTCAGAGCAATTCGTTTTTTGTTGATTTTGCCATAACCACGCTTGTAGATCAATTCATTTACTGACTTCAGGTTTGGGTACCTAAAATATGAAAAACAAACATAAATGACCAAAGAACACCATTGTTGCTAACAAAATGCCTAAAATTCACCTTGCTAATACAGCGAATTTACCAAACAGAAATCAAAGGAAAAGAGAGACCTACCCCCATGCAATGTATGGTTCCACAATCCTCAACATGTTAATTGAAGCTTTGTTGAGCTTAACAAAGGTGCCATTGAAGATCTGGCGAAGGCGAAGAAGCTGCAGCACCTTTCGAACCTTTGGGCTCACACCATTAATACTGCAGTAAGAAAAAAACCAAAAATACACTTGGCTTTTCATAAGAACATTTTATTAATAAAAAACAGAAAAATATAATTTTGGACAAGTTCTACCTAAGTAGACAAATACTCTTGTTACAAAAACCACTGGTGTTTTTCCTTATTTTGCTAAATTTTTCCATCACCTCTCCCAGCTTGCTTCCTTCACAAGTAAATTGTCTTCGGACACACATTTATACTTCCCAACCCTTCTACCACTTCCTAGTTTTATACAATCTATCTTATAACTATTAATGAGTCTACATTTTAATACTTTTGAAATTCATCGCAAGGACATTGAACTCAAGTCCAGTGCTCAATTAGAGAATGAATAGGCACTTTGGGCCCAGGTCTTGCCATTAAATCATTAAAATACCTCCTCTTGTTTAAGCTACCCCCAAAATATTATCCCACAATCAAGGCCTCTGAAGTAATGTTTACTTTAGCTGGGATTACACAGTTTTCCCTTCAAAACCTGACTCCAGTAAAAAATGAACTTACCCTCTGATTCTGATGACAAATGCCAGTTTGGGTTCCGCAGGTACATAGAAGTTGCCAGCTTTTCTTGCCATCCTAGCCATTCGAATCTCAGTTCTGTACATCTGCCTGTACTCCTTGTGATAGTGCTTAGCTTTTTCATAGATAAGCTTCCTCCTTGCCTTTCGAAGCTGAAAAACAATAATCATCCATCTGACTTTTAGCTCCCAAACACAACTAGCATAATGCCATTTTCTTAATAGAAAACTAATCTTCCCTTGAAACTTTTTTCTTGCCAGTTTGCACTAACATTCTGAAGAGCAGACGCCACCTTCCTTTGAGAGGCTTCTCGGAGCTAACCAAACTCACTGCACAGCCAGGGAAGTGAGCAAGTCCTGCTAAGTACACCCTTCTCCTTTTCAACCCCAAAACCCCTTCTTACATGATGCCACCAAAGTTTCCTTACCATCTTTTGCGCAAATTTCTTTCTCAGGCGCTTGATCTTCAGCTCTGCGAAATTCCTTCGCTTTTTCTTAAGGGTCTCTGGCAAAGCAGGAACCTTCTTCTTCTTCTTCTCCCTGGCATTTGCAATCAACGTTAATACTTTTCAAAAAGCTCACAGCGCCACACCACTCCCATTCTGTACTGAGCATACTGTTACTTAACCACTGTCACAGGCTCTGACACTTGTACCTTTAACTGCTCTAGCCTGCTACAGCACGAGACAAAGATTTTAGGGAATTTCTATGTGAACAATCACCTTTAACAGGGACATTATTTAATCGGCAGCCACAAAGACGACAAATTCACATCTAACTCATGCCAAGTCCCAGCCTCTTCACAATGAGAAACTGCTGCAAGACAATGATCTCGAGACTTTTAACGAGGACACGGGCTTCTCAAAATAATAATCATCGTCACCCCAGGAAACAACAAAAAATCCAACTACCATCCTAGTCTGGCCTCAAGCTCCACATGCCGAAAGCAAAGACCTGAGGGTAGGGACGCCTAGACCAAGTATCAGCCAAGCGCGAATTCAATTCAGAAGTTCTGCGCCTCACCCTTAGGACCAGCCGATTCCGCACACATTCAGTCAGCTCCACACCTCGCCTCGTCCCCAGTAACTCCTAAACCTCCACCCCAAGGCCTCCTGCATCCCATGTTAGCCTGTGGCCACCATCAGTGTCACAAAACGTCATAAACACACAGATAAGTAGGCAAAGGTACAGGCTACAGTTGGACCGGGAAACAGTGAAACAAATGGTCTCTGGTTTCGGGGATGGAAGAAGATTCTCCAAGAGACTAAAAGCAACTTACTCCGCAGCCTCCATGGTTCTAACCGGAAAAGAGAAGTTGGAGCGTGCGCACTGTTCACTTAAAGACGGCGCGTGAAGCCCCACGACTTATAGGTGTCCCAGAATAAGCCAGAAAAGAACTCAGAACTGAGAACTTGCAAACGCAAAATTAAGAAATGCCCTATCCTGCCACTTGCGATCAAATTTAGTATAGAATTTGTATGGGGGTAAAAAGCATGTATTGATTAGACTCTTTAATCAACATGACAACATAGAGTGCTAACACCTTGACTACTCGGGGTCCTAGTCCTTAGGCTTCGTTAACCCGGTACAGCTCGAATGCCAACCAGTAACAAAAGCAAATAACACGCCGTAGGTGTGGGAACTACAAATCCCAGTAGGCATCAGTTCTCTTGCCCACCCAGGGGGAGGGCAACGCTTGGCTAGGACAGCAGGCAGCCACCACGGTCGTGGTTCCAGCCAAAGAAAATGAGATTCTTTTGGCCCACATTGCAAAGGGCTAGCTGCAATTATGAGTCGCTCCCAAGACCTGGCTTTAACAGCCTTTTCGGCTCTCAGTCAACGCCAGTCACAGCCTCTGGTACCCCAGGTTGCCGTACTGCCGAGGTCCTTTCGTTCCTCCAGCCGGAAGGGCTGTCTTCCGCAGAGCCTGATTGCAGACGGAACCGTCCAGAGTCCCACGGTTAAGGAAAGTAGTAAGACAGGGTCAGTGAAGATCGGACGCCCGGAGGAGGATGGCCTGGGCACTGCCAACAGCTGGGCCTGGCAGGCGGAGGCTAGGACACCCCACGGCAGGGGGCGTGAGCAGAGAAGGGAGGTGCGACGAAGGCTGGAGGCTGCGGCCACGGCCATGTGAGAGGGTCTGTCCCGCCGCAGTTCGGCGGACGACGGGCGGGCAGGGGGCTGGGCTGGGGGCGGGGTGCGCCCGGGGGCGGGGAGGGCCGAGCGGAGGGAGGGCAGATGCCGCCGCTGGCTCTTCCCGGTCGCGGGTTATATAGCGCGGAGCGTGGAGCCCGTTCAGAGGCGGCCAGGAGTGCTCCGATTTGCGAGTGGTTCCTCGTTGGGGAGTCGGGTGCCCGAGTGACAGCCGCAGGGAGTGCAGGGCAGGGGGACACTAGACTGCGAGGGCAGCTGCAGGCGGTGCAGCAGTGCTCGCCTGCGCGGAGCGACTCTCCCCTTCCCGGCGCTCCCGCTGCCCCGCACCCCACTCTCTCACCCTCTCGCAACTTCGGTCAAGTTGACAACTCGCGCAGCGTCCAGGCTGCCGGCGCCTTCTCCGCCGCGCGCGCCCCTCCTCCGGGGTGAGAAGGAGCCGCCGCTCCGGCTCCGGGGACTCTTGGGCTGCGACGGCTTGGCCATGAGGGCAGCGCGAGCCGCCTAACTAGTGGCTGTCACCGCTGCTGCAGCGGGACCAGCCGGCCAGGCGGGCGCTCCGGGACGGGCAGGCGGCCGCCAGCAGGAGGCGCCGAGCCGGATAGCCACCGCAGCGAGCACAGCCCGGGGCCACCGCGCCGAGCCCAGGCGGGAGTGACCCCGTGCACTCCAACCCGGCGGGCACCTCGGGGGCGGGCACGGGGCGCAGCCTTCTAGTACCTGCCACTCTTACAGACGCCCCGGGGCGGGGAGCCGGGCTGTCCTGCGCGGGGTGAGCGCGGACGAGGGTGCTGGGCTCGTGCGTTGCCTCGGGCTTCGCGATGAACATCGTGGTGGAGTTCTTCGTGGTCACTTTCAAAGTGCTCTGGGCTTTCGTGTTGGCCGCAGCGCGCTGGCTTGTGCGGCCCAAAGAGAAAAGTGTGGCGGGCCAGGTGTGCCTGATCACTGGCGCCGGCAGCGGCCTGGGCCGCCTCTTTGCCCTCGAGTTTGCCAGGCGCCGGGCGCTGCTGGTGCTCTGGGACATCAACACTCAGAGCAACGAGGAGACGGCGGGCATGGTGCGCCACATCTATCGCGACCTGGAGGCGGCGGACGCCGCGGCACTGCAAGGTAACTCGGAACTGCGCCCGAGCATTGTTGGGTCAAGTCCCTCCCCGCCCCCGCGCGCACCCGGGAGGGCCCCGGAACCCCACTGTCACGGCCAACCCGGCTCTCGAGGAAGAGAACCACCTGCCACACCGACTCGGACTTCAGCGAGTGGATTTTTCCCGATAAAGGAACATGATCTCTGTTTTAGAAGGGGAAAGGTGTGCCAAACAAACCCTTGTCTTAAGGAAGGTCCTGTCTCTTTCGGGACGACTGTGGGGTTTCCTAAACCCTCTGAGGACAGTGAAGGCAGAGGGAATTTGTTTTCACAGGTTTGAACTTCAAAGAAATGCCTCCATCGTCTTTGCGATGGGAAACTTGTCTGGGAAGTTGTTCTCAGAGTCGATGGATGCACGTATCTATGTTAATGTGGTATGAACCTCTTAGATTAGGGGCAGCACTGATTTCACTATAACTTAACCAGGAGAAAATAATTACATTGTTTCAGTAAAGATAAGTAAGTAGTACTTCAGTTACACACTTAGCCTGACTGAAAGACGCTCTGCCTCTTAAGACAAAGCGTTAGAAGGATTTAAGCCTTCTTATAAATTTATTCCATGTTTTTGGTAACCTCAAGAAATCTGCATTTTTGCATATTTATGAACTGGCCTGAAGCTGAGACTTTTTAAAACAAATTTAAATGGGGACCATAGCAACCATAAGCATTGGTCCAGGAAATTTGATAATCACTTGCTTTTTGACAAAATTTTTCATTTCCAGGGTAAACATTGAACTATACAGTTAAGATTAACTAGGGCACCACTCCTACCCCATATTGATCATTTGTCACCAAAATTATTGGCACTGCTTTTTAGGTCAGGAAATCAAAAGTTAAAAATGTTACATTTTCAACAATGGTTTGGAGGGCAGCAAATAAAGATTTTTGTGCTCCCTGCCAAAACCTAAGAGATAGTATTATTTGTTTTCCCAGGAAGAGATTTTTGAGTTTTTAATTGGGTCCTTGTGTGATAAAATGGCATATTTACCTGTGAACTTGATTTGTGTTATGGTGCTATGCTGGTTAGAACACACAAGTGTGACCTCCACTTTTCATGAAAAACTTTAGGTTCATTTATTGGCTTTGAATGAATTCAGATTATTAATTACAGTTATAATTTGTGAGCCTTGAGGTGAGTTTCCATTTTAAAGGTGCTCATACTAAAGAGTAAAAGCCATTTTTGGCCACTTTTCCCCCCTGAAAAAGAGGAGTGTGTTTGGGAGGAGGGGTGTTAACTCCGGGCTGAGATCAGTTCTTTCCAGGTGTCTTTAGCTCCAGGAAGCTGATCCCATAAGGTCTGACTTGTATTGGGCTTGTCACAGTTACATGATTTTCCCCTAAGCAAAGTTCTCCAGCAAATTGCTGTAATTCCCCAAGACTTTTAGGGGAGGAAGGCAGCTGTAAGTTCAGTCATTGGCAAGCCTCACAGTGTTAGAAATTTGAAGCTCACTGTAGTATTTTTGTTTTGTGTGATCTTTGTCCTACTGATTGCCATGTGACTCACGTTTTGCAATCCCCCCTCCCCCATCCCGTTGCATTTTTCCCCCCACCCCGCTCATCTGGACTTCTGAAAACAGCTGGGAATGGTGAGGAAGAAATTCTGCCCCACTGTAACCTGCAGGTTTTTACCTACACCTGTGATGTGGGAAAGAGGGAGAATGTCTACCTGACAGCTGAAAGGGTCCGCAAGGAGGTTGGCGAGGTCTCAGTCCTGGTCAATAATGCTGGTGTGGTCTCTGGGCATCACCTCCTGGAATGTCCTGATGAGCTCATTGAGAGAACCATGATGGTCAATTGCCACGCACACTTCTGGGTAAATATAAACATCCTTATTTTCATTTCTGGGCCCTCCTCCAATGAGAAGCTTGGGAAGGAGAGAGACTTCAGTACCAGCCTGAAAGCCACCTGCACATTTCACCACAAAGCTTCCTTCTAACTCACTATTCCCCATGGTGAATTACTTCGTACACCAGTTACTATTAAATAGCTGTTTGCTTCCCCTCCTCCCCTACCCTACCCTCCCCCCCAGTTCAGTATTTCTTGAGAGGGTAGAGGACTGAACATTTTGAATTAGTTTGAAAGACTGCCATAAAAATAACAAGAGGAAGCATAAAATCCTGGGTTTGTTTATTTTACTTTCTGTTAAGTTTGTAAAACATCGGTTGTTCTTATGAATTCCTAAAGTCAGAGTTTAGGCTTCCAAATTACTGCTCAGCCACATTTTGGGAAGTGCCAAAGAGTTTGAGATCAGCATTTGTGGCCCACTGTGAGTGGTCATGCCACCCTGGCAGGCACTTAACATCCATTGGCCATCTCAGGGTCTGTGGCATTGTCCTGTTGGAGTATACCTCAGCTCAGAAGGTGCCTCTCTCAGGACAGAAGTCACTCTGATAGGACCACAGAGTCAGCATATAGGGCTCAGGAAGATTGTGAGATCTGGTAGACCAGGGAATTAAATCATAGCAGCTTCTAGATGGTTAGAACGTGAGAGCTACTATAGCAACTAAGGATGAGAGGGAGGGCTTTCTACTGCTCTGGGGACAAAACTAACCTGTTTTCAGCTGAACTGATTCAGTAATGGCAGGTGTGAAACCCTTCCCTATAACTATGTTGTTGACCCATTTTATGCTTTTCTTCCTCCATAGTATTTTCTCTTTACTTTTGTAGACAGATAGGATTCGATAAAGAGAAGGAGAGAAGGTGGTGTGTTTTGTTTTGTTTTCCCATAGGTGGATTAGCCTTCTAATCAAACATAACAAAGAACTGTTTCTCCTAAATAGGTCACATTAAACCTCATTAATTTTTTAGCAACTGCTTAAAAACTTAATCTGGTTTTAGAAGTACTTATTCAGATGTTGCTTTTTGAACATCAAAGCCACTTTCCTGATCCTGGAAGAGTTTATATATTTTATTTTCAAACATGAACTTTATTTAGTTCATTTCCAAACCTCTAGAAATGAACATATAAACGACATGAACTATCATGTTTCCAAGGAGGAAGGAGATTACCAGATACAGTTTCGGGAAATTAAGTGTGCTTATGTGTGTGCATAGGGGTGTGTGTGTGTGTGTGTGTGTTGAGGGCAGTGGGGGTGGGGAATGAGTAAAAGTCCTTGCTGCCTGGGGGTCCACAAAAACAGGTGGTGAAGTGGGGTGGGGTCAGACAAGGAAAGGCCAGTACAGCTGAACAAACTGGGCAATACAGCTTATTAAGAATCTTGTGTGTTTGTAATTCTGAGTAAAACAATCACCATTTGAAATAAAAGATGTACATAATTTGCAGGTGGACTAGTTTTCTTATTTGAAGATGTTAACAGTGAAGCTGACATAGAAACTTGAGTTGATTTTAATTAACTTTTTTATCCTTAAACATATATTCAGCCATCGATAGGCTAGTTATGAACCACAGACACCCAGACTGGTCTTTTCCAATAACATTTGAGATGATGCACAGTTTCTGAACTATAAACATTTACCTACACAAAATACTCCATAAACTCTAACCATCATGCCTACTTTCTCTGCATGATTATTTTGCTGAATTATAAAAAATTTCAAAGGGAACCAGATTTTTAAAGGAATACCATATGACCTGCAATTAAATACTTATAAGAGAAAAGCAGCTTCTCTTCTCTAAATGTCCTGTGAAATGAGAGCTAATTTAGAATGTGTTAAGTACAGAAAATCCATAGCTTCAGCTTTGAAAATGCACATCAGTTGATGTACTTTAAACATTAGGTTACTTTCTAGCTAAGGAGAAAATTAAATCTCCAGTAGCAAAATTATTGAGGAGCTGAATCTATACAGCAAGAAGAAACAAATCACCTTCCCAGAGACTTTTTGGCTTTGAGATGTTGCTTAAGTACACAATTTAGGGAGTTCTTGGAAGCCTTGACAGTAATGACGTCACTTCGTATTAAAATATGGGAGGCTCCTGAATTCTCCAGCTGTTTTTCCCCCAAGCATCTAAACTTAAGAATTTATTTTCAATATTGAGTCAGAAAATTCATTTTCAAATTGGAATTGTTAACTTCTTCCCGAGACTTAGAAACCTTTTAAGAAGTTGAGATCTATCAACTAAAATGTAAAAGAAGTCTTACTATAACTTTCAGTGATTTTTTGAGGGGTAGGGGTGGAATTTACATGGCTTCAGAGGCACCTGGATTCAGCTTCCCTTCCAGTAGTCTGGATGGGAAAATGCTCATGGTAACTGTTCAGAGATGTACAGTGTTGGCATGTGCTATTCCCTTCCAGAAAAATAACCAGTATGTCTTTCTACTATATCCAGGTAGGGAAAAGAAGTTGCCCCAAACGTTTTAAAAAGTACATCGGCTGAGCAAAGACTTATTTGGTCATTTGAATAGATCTTGAGCCAGTCTCTTAAGTAGTCTGTTTTCATAGATTAATCAATAGTATGCAATCCTGACCCTGAGTTAAAGACATACGCAGTGAAATAGAAAACCATGTCAGTTTCAAGTGGGCATTCACCCAAAAGCTGTGTTTGCTGCTACTTCCAAACCATTCTTCACACTGTTGCCCCTGCCTAGAGGGAGGCCTTTCCCACTCCAATTACCTTTGAAGGCCTAGCCCAAGTTCTTCCTATAACCTTCCCTCCCCGCTCCAGCCGTTTTCTGGCATTTTTGCACATTAGAGCTTCAAGGGTCCTTAGAGATCATCTTGTCCAACCTCTTGTTTTCTTATGAAGGTGCACTTAAATGACTTGTTGAAGCTTTTTCTCTTCTTACCATGACTCTTTTGCAGCCTTTGTTGTCATTCCCATCCTCTGGTGCACAGTACGTTTTCTTTGATGTAACTTTTTATACCTTGTACTCTGAAACCCAGACGTAGATGGCAAGCTGTCTGAAGGCAGTTTATTATTTGCATCTATTTGTTTTCCCCCACTGGGCACCGATCTCTATTCATAACTCACTCAATAAATGTTTGATAATAAAGGCAAGGCTTCTGCTTAAATATTTAGAAAATAACCTATTCAGAGAACGCTCACGTGGGTCTGTCTTCTGAAATTTCAAAAGGTAAGCATTATGCTAGACTAATTTAAGCTGGGTAAGATGATGAGATTTCAAAGAGGGACTGGCTCACATTCGTTATTGTTTGTATCTCCTTTTGTTTTCCTACACAATTTCCATTCTCCCTGCCCCACCTGCATGCTCATCTCTACCATAATGTAATTAAGTCTGCTCAGTGGTGTGAGGCTAGCAACTTTGAGAAGGCTGATGTGGATATACCAATATGAAATTAAGCTCAAGTTTAATGTCTGGCAACTATTCCTATTTCCCAGTGATTGGGCCTCAAGGAGAGGACTCCTACTCTCTTTTCTTGCTTCTTGCTATTTCCGTGCATGTTGGCAGTTTTTACATTATTTGGCATTATTTTGCACAGTCCTCCAGTCTGCTGTGATTCTTCATCCTCCAGTATTCTTCCATCACCAGCTTTCCTAGAACCCTTCTCTTGGTCACCAGTCAAGGAGCGGTAGATTTGGAGTAGGTTCTAGTCAGCATAATCTGTTGTGCACCATTCACGGTGGGGACAAGACCATGAAGAATGTATACAATCAATGCACTTTGTTTGCCATAATCATAGAAACCATCTTAGGCTCTCTGTACTTTGATGAGATGCAAAAGCTTGAAAATGCCTCCCTAGTCTTCCACACCTGCAAACCCATGTTTTTCCCTGAACATTACCATGGCTTCACTTGTTTTTTTTTTTATAAGAGGAGTAGAATCCCAGCTTGCTCTTTCTAAAAGATAAAGTCATTTGTCCTTTCTACGTGAGCAGCACACTGATCCCTGATTAACCAAAAGGGGGAAGCAAAAGCATTTAGCTGCAGGCCTTTTATGTTCTGAAAAAATTTTGCATTGCAAAGGACTAAATCTGTCAAATAGCTAGTCGGTAATTTACTTCTATTGATATGGTAGTAAGACAAGATAATTGGTAGTTAATTAATAGACCACTTAACTTAAAAGGTTTCACAGTTTTAAAATACTAATTACTGAATTTGGCATTTATCTATATCCAACTGTCTAAAGTCTATTTAGTTAAAATCCATCCAGGAAAAGTAAAAGCCCACCAGTAGACCTGAGTAATGTAGCACTTAACTACATTAGTACCTAATATCTCATGAATGGTTCCTAATCATTAATGTTCAAGTTTTCTTTTTGTGATTTACTAGATTTTAATCTCAAATACTGTAATTCTCTTTTCTCTGGTTAGAGAAACCTAGTTTTTAAAAAAATTATTTCTAAAGTATTCATATAAAATTATATAGCCAATGCTTTCTCCTCCAAGCCATAATATTAAGAATTGTGTTTAAAAATTGTTAGACTATATATTATAGAGCATTGTTTTCCTGTCTTATGATAACTCCTCAAAACTTGCAATTAAAGGCCTCTTTTAAAGTCTATACTAGGACTGGCTTCTCTTAGTAAATAAATATATGTATAAAGATCAAATGTTTAAGCTTTAGAAATACTTTTTATGTCTTGAACTGAACTATAAATTGACATGGGGTAAGCTTACTTTGTCTTATTAATTCTTGTGGTCACAGTTAAAAACTGAGTAAAGCATTTATTGAGATAGCAACTACAGTAGTCCCTCACTATATCGTGGTTTATTTATCACGGCCTCACTGTATCGCGGGATTTTTAAAAATATATTTAATTATTTATCGCGGATTTTTTGCTGTATCGCAGGATTTTGCGGTACTGTACAGTAAATACTAAAATAAATGTAAGGTTCCTACTTCGTGGATTTTCACCTATCGATAATACCTGTGATAGGTGAGGGATCACTGTACTTGGGTACCTGGGACTGTACCTAACAAAGTTCTGTCATAGCCTTCTTTCCTAACACAGAAAAAGAGCACATGCTCATTGACTTTGAGGACTATTTTTGATATATTTCATGCTGGGCCCATGTCTGTTGTTAGTAGAAGTCAACATCTATGACATGATAAAATGTCACTTTACATACTGGTGTGGGCAGGGAACCATCCTATAAAAGTCTCCCCTACATCTTTGATATATGTTCTCATCTGTCTGGTTATCTCAGTTGTTTAGACGATGTTACTAAGTAACCAGTATCATAGGAAAAAATAACAGTGCTCCCCTATTGCCAAATCCAATGTGTAGCTTGGTCTTTCTGCTGAAGGTGACCCTGTTGACCATCTCCTTAAAACTTCGTGCTTTAACTTCCATGATAAGCC
Source organism: Furipterus horrens (assembly GCF_987537825.1). NCBI lineage: Eukaryota > Metazoa > Chordata > Mammalia > Chiroptera > Furipteridae > Furipterus > Furipterus horrens. Next base: position 57,826,350 of record NW_028327177.1, read on the forward strand.
CAGTTCCTTCTGCTTCTCTTCCTGGGAATACTCTTAGCCTCCCTGCCTCCAAAATGTAATGACTCTTCAGCATTGCATGCTCAAACCTCTTCTCACTGTGCACTTCTAACTGGATAATCTATTTATTTCAGTGGCTTCAACTGATTTCTGTGGCAGTTCCCAAGTTTACACTACTATCTTGTGTGTTCCACACATTCCCTAATATCATCAAGTCTCAGTACCAGGTTTGAAGATATAAGCAGTATCTTTAATTGTCCATCCTGCACACATGCACAGGTCACCAAATCCTGACTGCTCTGTTGCTTCCATGTCCTTTGATCCCTGCTTTCCACTCTGGCCTCCACCTGTATGCTTCCATCACCTCTTGCCTGGACTCTGGAAAGTCTCTCCCAATGTCTTTCCCTGTTTCCAGCCATTGGTCTCCAACCTAGGGTTACCTAAGCATACTTGGGTTTATGGTATACCTGTTTAATGGTTATACTGACTGGAACCTACCCCAAGCCCCTGCTTGACCATTGTGTTCACAGCATGAAGTCCAGGTTCATTCACATGGCAGCTGATTTCCACCTGCCTTCAAGCTCATCACTTAAATATCCCCTGGTGTGCCTTAAATAAGGTCCAGCAGGGCTGGACACCTCACTGTCCCTTAAAGGAGCCCTGGCCTCTCACCTGTTCTGCCATTTGAGTACTGTCCTACTGGGAGACACAGTTAAATAGTTCAGACAAAATGTATCCCTACTCCGGTGAAAGAAAAACAAACACAATCAAAATGTTTTCATGTTGACTAACTAGAATCTTTATATATTAAGGGTCAGTCCTTGTAGAATTACCTCCAATTCCTAGTCCAGGGAATGCCGCCTTATTGGATTATGTGCTGTTCATCTCAACTGCTGGAAGCAAAGTTGGTATTTGTTCTTTTCTCCCTGGTTATTTCTGTGTCCAGGGCCTTAGCCACTATCTGACCAGGTAGAAATGAATCTATAGGACACGTCAAAGTGGAAGCAATCTTTACCTTGTGCTCATGCTAACACTGACTTAATAGCTTTTTCCAAAAGACTATCTACATTGTCCAAAACAGTCCTTCCCTGCTCACGGTGGGAGTGGGCCCCCAGGGCCTGGAGAAGAGCTCCAAATCCAATGGCTAAATGCTCAGCTGCCCACATTCTCTCTGTTCTCTTCCTTTAACTTTGTTTTTACCCTAATCATTCTTCAGATTTTCAAGTGAACTGACTTTAGTAACTTGACTGTATCTCTTAAGATATGGCAACCAGAAAATTCCTTCCAAGCAGTCTTAATAACCTCACTTGGGAGTTAGAATACATTTTTTAAGTGGGAAACCCCTTTTTAAGTTTTTCTTATGTTAAAGGATGTTAATAGATTCATCTAAAATTTGTCTCTTGTAAACTACAATTAAATCTTTCATCTATCATAAATAGCCAGTTTGCCTCTGTCTAATCCAGATAGCTGCCTGTATGTGGGGATGTACAGATTTGTGTGTTGGCTTGTTTTGGAATGCCCAGTGAATGATAAATGCCAAGGGTCATGGCTGTGGTGCAATTATACCCTCTGGACTTGAGAAAGTCCATCTCAGCCTGTGTTAAGTCCTCAATACTCAGGATGTTTTGGGACCACCCCACCCCCGCACCCCATTCCCCACCCACCCACAACCCCACCACCCACCCCACCCCCGCCACAAATTGTACTATGCTGAAATTCCACTAGGGGGTGTACTGGCAGGGTGGATTTGTATCTTATTTCCTTCTAAACACAGTAATTTTCCCAAGATAAAGGGCCTTTTGTAGCTAATCTTTGAAGTGTGACAAACTCTGATAGTCCTTAAGAAATAGGAAACTATTCCCTGCTTCCACTGAATTGGTTAAATCCAGTGTTTTAAGCCTGTAACTCCTGGGATTGGTTAAAAATGTGTTAAATCTCTCTTTGTTTAATTAATGATTTCTTATCTCAGAAGTTACTATCGTAGTTAGCTATTCAAAGAACTAACCCCTCTTATAATTTCCATTTACTGACCTAAACACTCCTTTTAGGCTCAGACCCCTTGTAACCATACCTGGAAAATAACTTGGAGGATGGAATCTTTTAGTTCTTTCATTGTGAATATATATAGACACAGAGCTTACAGATGGTCCCCATAATGGGGCAGCCTGAGAGGTGGGTCGTCCCTGTGTTGTGACCTAACACTATTAGACACCACTATTCAGAGTGGAGGTTGTCAGAGCGTGGCCTTAGGATTGCATCCCACTTACCCTGACATACTTGGCCAGTTCCAGTCACCTGGATCTCTGGGTTTACAAAGGCTTGGGCCATCTCAGCCCTTGAAGGGATGCTTTCATCAGCAGGAAGGCTAACATCTTTTTCTTCATCTTAACACCACATGGCCTGTTCCTAAGTTCTTTTTTCTTTTTTACTTTGTCAGTTATCAAACTCAAGTTCACACCTGTCAGGGACCATTTTCCTAAATGCTCTGAAAGTAAAATTAAGTGAACCAAGGGGAAAAAATTGAATATCCTCTCATAATGATCATAAAACTTTCAACACTTCAGCAAATGCTGCTAGAATATTTAACAAGTAAGGGCAATTACTGCTGAAGCCTTGAGTGCTGTCAAATTAGCCCACTGACAAGCCACTTACAATGAATGACTTCACATTTGGAAACAAAACATTACTTGGTCTGTGAAACTTTCAGAGATCACACAGAGCTGTGTGAAAGTTGGCAATGGTGTTAACATTGGCAACATAGGCGATTTTTGGTTTGAGGAAACTACAGTGTTTCTCATTTGCTGCTTGAATAAAATTTGAATTTCTTTTTCTTCAGATAACTTAGTACTGGAATTTTTGGATATTAATATGGTTCAGCTTCTTAGTGTTATTCTAAACAATGGGGCTCAAAGTAACACTTCCAAATCAGTGTAACTGAGAAAATGTTTGTGGTGTAACTTATATAAGTACATGGGTATTTTGAGGATAAGTGAAACTTAAAATTCAAAGCCTGAATTTTCCCACCTGCAAATAATAATTAACATACTACCCCCAACTGATTTCTCAAGGATTTTTTTTTAACAAGGTAGTTCTAAATCTCTTGGGAAAGCGGAAATAGCAGATATAAAAATAGTTCTGTACTAACTGTTGGTATTTTTACATTTGCTGGACACTCCTCTCTCAAGCATTGTAATTTATATTTTAAAACAGTTGTCTGGTCTTACTGAAACAAGACTAAAGAAAAGGATTAGAAAGGGGTATTATGGGAAAGTGTTTGGTGTTTGCCAGCAAGATCTATGGTTCTGGGAGAAAAGGTGGCTGAACAACTACTCAGCAATGTGTTTTTGAGGTTTCCTCTAGTGGTCAGGATGAGTTTTTGCTGGAAGTGTGGTCTAGTGCTGTGGGGAGGGCAGGGAGGCCTGGGAGCCATACCTAGCAAGAACCAGGAATTATAGGAACTTGAAAAAACAACATAACTGAAAATAGATAGCACTTAAAACCAAAATAGCCTATAAGTATGTGCTTAATGAACCTTGTGTGCACTTACTGTACTTTTATACAGCCTTTAAATTTTACAAAGCCTTTTCATGCACTCTTCTGAATTTAGTAGAGCTTCTCCCCATTTTTATGGATGAGGAAACAAACCAAGACAGGTTATGGAACTTGCCTAAGGTCACAACTCCTGGGAAGGGAAGGAGCAAGGATGCAGACCCTCATCCTAGGGCTTTAGTTTGGAACCTCTACAAAGTACAGTAAGTCCTCACTTAAGGTCAGTAGGTTCTGTGACTTTAAGCGAAACAACAAATAACAAGACCACCTTTATCACAGGCTAATTGATATAAACAAGAGTTAAGTTTCCTAGAGCATCTCATCAGTGTTAATGAAATGATGTCAAATGAAGTGATGTTGTTTGTTATTCAAGGAACTGTTGTACTTACTTGGGCTACATGTTCAAAGCACCTAGATTTGCCTGTGTGTCACTTAGGCTTCTGTCCTGTTGTATGATGTAAGAATCCATTTTCAAATGTTGGTTTTTTTGTTTGTTTTTTTATTAGCATGGTTAATTTAGCAATGACTAGTTAACTCTAACTTAATATCCCCAGAAAGTTTGCTCCATAAATTAGACACGCATGTAAAAATTGTAGACTAAAGAACAAATACCATACTAGATTTTTATTACCAAATCCCAATTGATATGTTTTTCTGTGTCTTTCTGTAATTTTCATGGAGCATAATGCAGTACATCCTTGCTCACCTAGCTTACTTCCTCCTCTTTCTCATGGCATGTCAACACTGACAAACTGGATATGGAAAGCAGTGAATAAAAAGGGCTCTTCTAAGAAGGGCTGGCTGAACAAAGCTCTATAAATATTGATACTTGGTACCAAAATGTCAATAACAGTGTGGTTTTAGTTTAGTTTTATTTTTAAGCTCATTATCTCCTGGAAAATGTAAAGCCTTTATTCTGTTATATAGTCTTATGGGATCAGAATTCCAGATAACTTCATAAGCTTTGCCTTTGAAAATGCTAATCATAGTTTTCCAAAATTGTACAGTGTTGGCTGGCTGGTGGTGTCCCAACCATTAGAATTTTAACGGGGTACTTTTTTCCTAGGTAGAGTTTTCTCACAGGCTTACCAAAGCATGAAAGTTTCAGAAAGGTAAATGTGAAAATGACAAAGATAAATGCTGAAGTTAAAATGGTCTGAATTTCCTGTCTTGAAAGCTGAGCCTTCAAAGCCTCTGTGGATGAGAGGAAATGATTTTGAAGACTTCTAGGTCTTTTAGGTCTTGAGAGCTTGTTCTAATGTGGACAGGGACATCTGAGTCTGTTCAGGCTTCTATAACATACCATAGATTGAGTGGCTTTTAATCAAAAGAAATGTATTTCTCACAGTTCTGGAGGTTTGTCCAAGATCAAGGCTCTGGCAAATTTGGTGTCTGGTCAGGACCCACTTCCTGGTTCGCAGGCAGCTGTCTTTGCTGTAACCTCACGTGGTTGAGGGGGTAAGGGAACTCTCTGGGTCTCTCTTATAAGGGCACTAATCCCATTTATGAGGATCCAGCCTCATGACCTAATTACCTCCAAAAGCCCCAACTCCTAATACCATCACCTTAAGAATGAGGTTTCAACATGAATTTAGAGGGGGCCGCAGACATTCACAGACCACAGCAGAGGGGCCTGCAAAAAATGAACCCAAGGCAAATATGCATACAGTCAGTCTGTAAATTCCTACAGTAGTCCTTCAGAACTCTGGGGCTCTTGACTTTGACTTGACCGGCCTTTATCTGATAAACATTGTTGAGAGAAGGGTATGGGGACTGGAGCATGGGCCTTCCCAACCCCTAAAATCCTGGTTTGAAGAACATGAGTGGGATAGAGAGCAATTAGTCTGCCTGTTTTGCTCAATTTGTGGGAGAAATTGATGTGAAGCCACATGAGGTTTGGAGTGGACAGATTATGTGGCTCACTCTAGAACTTGATGATTGGCCTGTGGTCGAGTAGCAGCATCACCCAGATGGCCACATGCTAGAAAGCAGACTTGGGCCCCTCCCAGGCCTTCTGGGTCAGAATCTGTGTTTGATTCAGGTCCCAGGTGATCTTGCACATCAAAGTTTCAGGAGGAACTGTTCTCAAATACTTATTTTCCTTCCCACTTTCTCAATATTCTCCTTCCCCTACCTTTTTTTTTTTTCCCCTCCTGAGCTAATCAGACCTTCAGGAACCTTGTAGACTAGGAAAATGGCAGACCGTGCACTCTAGGATCCACCCTAGTTGGGATTTAATTCTTTGTTCTGGGTTCTAGTCCAGTATCTAAAAGGAAGAGTCCAGGTGCTTCCTTGTCATTATTCCCCATGGTCACTGTGCCCAGGATGGAGTTTCCAAAGCCATAAGCATCATAGCACAGAGTCAAGACCATGCATTGAATTGATGCATTCTTCCTGCTCAAGACAAAATGGCTTTCTAGAAGTAAGTTACATGAGGGAGGGGGCCTCTCCTGTTACGCAACCCCTGCTTCACTCCTAGCCCCTGACATCATGTAGTCGGCATTGTTGTCCTTCAAAGAGATTTCTTTTTTTTCCTTCCTTTTTTTATTTTTGCCTATGAGGATACATTTATTAAAATTGGAAGATATTTCTTAATTTAGTAGTGAAGTGGTGGTTTTAAGGTATTGCCATATAAGCTAAAAGTGATGGGTGTTTGAACCCAGTTTTAAGTTGTTTTTTTTAAGCCCATAGTGTTTTCCAAACCTAGAAAAGTGTCATAACAATGTGAGAATTAGAGCTTAGAAAAAAATCATTGATGATTATATGGGACTTGATTTGCTATTGTGTGTGTTCCTTCTACAGAGGGTTCTCTTGGAGGCTATTTCCCCCTTGGGCATTGAGCAACGTCTAAAAACATTTTTGCTTGTCAGCCCTGGAGGGTTGTTACTAGCTTCTAGTGATGGGTAGAGGTCAGGGGTGCTGCTAAACATTCTGCCACGCACAGGACAGCTCCTCCCACGACAAAATAACCGAGCCCAAAATGTCAGTGGTGCTGGGATTGAGATCCTCTTCTAGAGCACTGGTTCTCGAATGTGGCTCCATATTGTAGTCACCTGGGGAATATTGTCTCTTAATGCCTCATCCCTCCCTGGTATAAATAGCCTGGAATGCAACCAGGACCTCAGAAGTAAAACCACCCTTAGGTGATTCTATGTGTAGCAAAGTTTATGAACCACTGATTTATAGAAAAGGTAGTTTCTGTAATCCTTAAATTTATCTAACATGCCTAATACAGTATAAGTACTTTATAGACCCTCCATACATAGTGAGTAAATTGTAAGTTGTGATAATGCATACTTGAGAATAAAGTAAGTTTTCAGGAGTAACCTTTTTACTATATTTCTTTCATTTAGGTTAAGATTTTAATTGTTTTAAAGACTCCACAGTAAGCAAACTAGAAAACAGAGAAGAATTTGAACTGTTTACACATATGAAACACAAGGGATGATGGAAGGTGATCATGGGGGCAATGCTGGCCTGGGCTGCTGGAGGGGGTAGGGTGGGGAAGGGCCCTGCCACTTTAGATGGCCTGAGCAGTGGCAAGCCTGTGAGCACGTGTGTTCATGCCTCATGGAAGTGGTTACCAGTCAGTAGAGCAGAACAAAACCTCTGCCCTTTGGAAGATCTGTCTTTATTATAATTTCTGAGATGTTACTTGAGTATGAGGCAAAGCAAAGGGATTAATGACAACCTGTTGTTCAGCCAACGATTTGGCTGCAATTTTGTGGGTTATTTTCATTATTCTATAAAGTTATTAAATAGGGGAAGGGGCCTGAGCTTGAGGGAGATCCTGGGACACTCCTTTGATCATCTGGGACTCAGCCAGGGGGAGGGTCAGGGAAAACAATCTTTCAGAAACAGTGCTCAGCATTCATAGTTTCTTTTAACACACCGACTTCCCATTGGTTGAAGTAAAACACAGAAAAGCAATAATCGTTTCGCAGATAATTTGTAATTTTTTAATATAAGAGGCATGAATTTGAGTTACATTATATTAAGGCACAGGCATGACAACATATACGTGTTTGATGAATAGATATTTTTACTGCTTACCAGATGCTGGCGCTAATGGAATGATACCTTACTGAGTCATTTACGAGAGTCTTATGCAAGTAATACCTCAGTGTTACAACTTGTATTTTGAAAGCATGGCAGGAATTGAAGAAAGAATTATTGGATGTAAGTCATCATAACATTTTTGAGCTAAGAGACTTGGAGATCTCCTTTTCATCTCACAAATGAGTTAAGTCAAGAGGTCAAGTAACAAGGAAAGTTAAGTGATTGGCAGTCAGGACCATGTGGTTCCTGGACTCTAAAGGCCAGTGTACTTTCCAAACACTGTGAGTTTTAAGTCACCTCCTTTTTTGGTATTTCTGTGCAGCACTCTCTAAAACATAAGGGAACGTTGATATCTGAGTCTCTGCCTTGGGGTAGATTCATCTCATGCGTCAGCAGCGGTAAGGCAAGTTAATGAAGCACTCATTTTTGCTGAATAACTCGTGGTGTCATCATCTAGTTGTTGGTTTGAAAAGCCTCACTCTTTTATTAGCTTGTTGGTTGCAGGACAGCTCTAGGAGTGGACTTGTGCGTGTGTGTTAAGGATTAACTGCTTCTGCCTGCAAATGGGAAGCTAATCCTACAGCCTCAACACAGTCGTAAAAAAGGACAGTAAATGGTACGAGTTTGATGATTATGACCTCTTCTTGCATCTCTCCTCTATAGCTAAAGACAGAACATTTTGTGTAAATCTGATGGAGATTTTGATGAACATTTTGTTAAGACAGAGAGAACAGTTCCAGGCTTCACTGGCTTGGGGCTCTATTTTCCCCTTTCTGTCTACAAACATACCCAAGTAGGAAAGGGGGAAAAAAGCCAGGATCCAGTTACATGCTGTTGACTACATCTAAAATAATTCAGTCAATATATTAGTAGCATATATAGATTCAGGTTTTACTTCTTAATTGAAGAAAAATTTGTAATGTAAAATTTCAAGTAGCATTTTCTATGTTAAAGTGAAATTCCTAAAGTTTGGTGGTCAGCATATGCATTAAGCAGATATCTGTAAATATATAGCATGAAGAATATACATTTAACCATAGGTTCCTTTCCAAGATTACATTGGAGGTATGTCACCATTTTTTAGTCTCTGAACATGCTAATGATTTATCCTGGTAACCTTTGTAACACAGTTCACTACATTTTCAGCACCTTCAATAGTTGGTACTGTTAAATCATAGTTTTCCAGGAGCGGGATCTCAGTTTTCAGCAAAGAGTGCCACCAGATGTCATTTTAGCCTTGTAAATAAACAGCATGGTTCTTTGTGATTCAGACAAAAATAAGTTACTTTGGTAGCTATATCGACAGAAGAAGCAGTGCACCTCAGGGAGCATTGTTGAACCACCTAGAGTGGTGGGCACCCTAAGGATGTCCAGCTAGATGTTCTTTGTTCAGTGGAGTCTTGAATGTATTATTTTTAATTGTATATATTGCTATTATTTGGAGATTGTAAAAACCTTTAAACATACATCAGAAAACTATGCTGATGGTATTAATCTTCCCATCATAATATGATTTATGGATCTCTTTAGAAAGTCTCTTTTTCTTGGACATTTAAATGAGAGATAAATACTTCAAAACAATTCTTTTAAAATATGCCTTTCCTTGAGTTGACTACAGAACATTTGTAAAAATGCACAAAAATACAGTATGAGGCCTATTCTTGCTGTGAGAAACTATCTTTACTTTCCTCTTCATACCCATTAACTTGGACTTGCTAGCAAATATGGAGAACACATTCTGGGCACATTCTTACCTACATACATGTAGGTAAGATTACCTACACCTTTAAAACGTCATCAATCTTGCAGTTTCAAAAGTTAGACTTTGCCAGGTACCACATTTCTTCACACTCTGCCTTGTTTAACTTTAAGCTAATTTGTCCTGACATTGCAGCTGCAGGCTCTGTGCTGCAGTCTGTCATTAGAGCACTAGGAATGATCTGGACAGTTGGGACTGTTGGAAGTTAATTAGGTATAAACCTAACATTCAAAGATCTCTCGAGATATGACATGTCATATCTATATCCAGTCACACTTCTGTTCAAGAAGTTCTTGTTTATATTATAAATATGACCTTTACAGTTATCTTTCAAAGTGCCTGGTTCCAAGTGCCTGGTTCTTTGAAGAGGACCCCTGAGGAGCTTGGAGATACTAGACTTGTTAAGTATGTTCCATAGGAATGTCAGTGTCCATATGAATGTCCCTTTTCCTTCTGTTTTCTTTTAAGTCACACATAGCAACCCTGTCAGCTGGTGGCAGACTGTGGTATTAGAGTCTTGTGATGAAAGTTAATCATGGGTAATCAAAGGTGTTGCTCCACGCTTTTTAGCCAGGGGCCATTAAGCGTTTTCAAGGTAAAATAATCCCTAGGTTCATTCCAACTCTTAATTCTCTCACTGAACAGACCAATCAGTGTACATTGGTTACTGACTGAGTCCCACCAAGATCAAGAGTCAACCCTATTTTCCTGATGAGGAACTGAATGTCCTCCTCAGTTTCTTAGACATTTGAGTAAGAGAACAAAGCGATAGAGTGTAATTCTTTGACTTAGGTTAAGTGTCTAGCCAACCTTGCCAACCACCATTGGCACCAACCAGCTCTGTACTTTCTTTAGAGATCCTTTTAGCAGGTACTTGCTCCCAGTCCACACAGTCCATCCCTATAGGAGAGAACTCACAGCAGTCTGGTGTTCAGTGAGCTGTGAGCCATGCCGCTTGGATTCACCAATAGAGGCACAGCTGTGAACTTACACTCAAGCCATTTGGGTGTGCGCTTCAGATCTGTCCTTTACGTTCTGCTCAAGACTCTTTGAGACAAAGTGAAAGATCACGAGCCTGAGCTTGAACTGACTGGTGTCATGGCAACTAGCACTTCACCTTTTGCTGGTCCCCATTTCATACATGCTGCAGTATTTGTGCACATTAATAATTCATTACAGAGTGCCAGATTTCTGTGTGCTGTCAGACTGTGTCAAGGACGGAATATGCTGTGCTATCTCAGATGTCATCTACCAGACTGTTGAGGGCAAGAGTAATTAGAAAAGAAAACTAGTCAGGTTACTTGGGAAAATTTCTGAAAGTGTGATGCTTTCTAGCCACTCTTAGCATTTTTCTTGTAAAGTAAGGGATAGAATTCGTGTTGATCAAAGTTTATTTGGTAATGTGCTCCAGACGTAAGGCAGGAATTCGGCTGTGGAAATAACACATGAGCAGTAATTGCTTGCCTCCATTCAGGCAGTAAAGAAAATGATTAACAGTCTTAGTGCTCAGTCACTTGGATCAGACTCCAGGGTGAACCCTGAAAACTCAGGTTTAAAAAGAAGCCCAAGTGGCCCCTATGTGAATGCTCTTGTCCCAGGCCAGCCTTGGCCTGGGACACAGTAGGAGCTGAGTGTTTGACACCAGCTTTGGAAGACAAGCAGTGTGGGTTCCAAGGCCAACTGTGGCCTCGGATGCTTACTTCACCCCTCACTTTCCGCAACACCTAGTTTTTCCTGACATTGTTTGTAGCTGTTGCAGTAACTGTAGTATTAGACCTGTAACTGGTAAGCCTTTCTAAATAAAGAATATAGGCTTTTGTCTTAGAATGAGAAAATACAATGACACATTGGATTTCATTCATACAGAGGCCAGATCTGTATGAATGAAAACATTAATCTGACACTACTTTTTTCTAAACTAATCCCTCCCTCTCAGAAGAAACCTTCAGATTAACACAAACAAACCTGTTATACCTTACTAGCTACTTAAAGTGAAGCCTATTTCCCTGAAAAATATGTGTACATCCCACAATTGGAAAAGATTCGTCACTTAGCCCTGTTTTGATTCTTTTGTTTCTTTTTTTCTTTTTCGTTTATATACAAAACCAGGAGCTTAAATGTCTATCCAACTACTTTGGAGAGGGTACAAGAGGAAGAAGCTCAAATGGCATTTTTTTAATAGAATATGCAGCCATAATACCTTGCTTTTGTGAAGGATAAATTAGAACTGCTTTATATTTGATATTCTGATTTAACCCAGTTAAGTGCTAGTGCATATAAATTCTGCATAGAGACAGGAAGGGGGATCCACTGCCATTTTCCCATCAGTAGTCAGATCAGAATACAGAACCTGTATGTAGTAGATGTTCAAGAAACACTTGTCGAATAAATAAGTTAATACCACCTGACTAATTTCAGGGGAGGGCAACTAAATTCATCAGTTTCAGAAACTTGCAACAGATTAAACTTTAAAAACTGTTAGGAATTCATTAATCTTTTATCACCTACTTTTGTATGGTGCTGGGACCTAAATTAGTCCTTTAGAAATGCCGGCAACACTGTGGCACAGGAATACGGAGAGTCATTAGAACCAGCCCACTTAGTTCCCATGTTTCTAGTCAGAGCCAGCCACCATCCAGAGTGAGAGTGGACACTGCCATTCGGATTTTTCAGAGCACCAAGTAGCATATAATTATTAGTATTTTATACTGTGTGTAATTTCTTGAGATTGAACATTGAGTTCTTATACTTAAGAATTTAAAAATAAGACCCTTCATACTAAATCTATACTTGTCTTTCAAAACTAGCAAACTTTTAATACTTAAAAATGATTTCTGAATAACATAAAAAATAAATTTTATGTTTTTAGCTAATCTGGAGACAATCATAATCAGATACTTAAAAGAACACTTATAGACTTGATTATTTAAGGACAGGTTTTCTAGTTTAGATTGGAATGTATAAACTGCTCTGTGATGTTACTTTGTTGCAGTTCTGCGATATAATGGCTACATGTAAGCTATAGAGCCTGAAGGTCATCCTGTAATGACCACAAGTACCACAGATTGCCTTTTTTTTGGCTATCAAGGAGACTAAAGTCACAATTACTATCATAATTACTCTAGTCATTCCTGTCTACTATTACAAAGAAGTAAAATTAGGCTGACATGTGTATCTCTCATACACGCAGCACTGTGGCAGGTCTGTTAGGTATGTGAGGAGTACGGATCACTTTTTTTTACACAGTACCTGTCACAGCACAATAATTCTCCCTTAATAGTTGAAAGAGTCCTCATCTTCCAGCCTAGTTGGGGCAGCCAAACAAATAAAAACCATCAAAATCAAAATACCATAAAACATCACAGTGAATGGTACCAACTATATGTCTTAAAAGAAATATGGACAAAGTCAAGGTGAATAGAATAATATTAGATAAAGACTTAACACCCTGACTGCTTTTAATAGAGAAGTATTGGGAAACTCTGGTGACATAAGCACTTTGAAAAGCATAAGAGGCTGTGTAAATCTGTGATGAATATTATACTTTGAATTACATAGGGCATTGGGGGTAGAATGTCAGGGAAGAGTTCATAGATAAAACCTTACAGGTGAGAATAAGCATGACATAGGTGACAACAGCAAGGAGGTCCAGACTGGTGCAGTCTGAGTTGGGGGATAAGGAGTGTTGCATGCTGGTCAGGAGTCAGACTAGGGAAGACCTTAGGACATGGCTCCAAGATTCATCTGGCAATTGTATGTGTCATGGATTGGAACATGGAAAAACTTCAGAATTGATGGGATGACTTTCTGATCTTGAACATGCAAAAACTATAACAAATTAGATATTTATGCAAAAATTCAGTGATCTCTTAGGCAGGAAATCCTCTGAGAAGGGAACACAGCTCTTCTTAAAGTCCATTGTATAGCGTTTGGGTTTTTTAACCTCATAAATCTTGGGAAGCTGTGTTGGCAATGGGCTATAACTCAACAGTAGACAGATTGCTCTTTGCTGCTTTCTTTTAAGAAGCAGGTTATAAAACTGTTGGGAGCCTGGTAGAGTAGTTCATAGATCATCTTAAGCAATTTGAAGTAATTTTTTTTTAAATACAGCCTTGCTTCTTGAAAGCAATAGAGCTAGAGGGAGAAGAGAATTTAGTAAGTAAGAAATCAGTGCCGCCTGAGTCCACTGTCCTGGAATTTGTGCCACATGCTCAGCTACACTGAGCAGCCAGTCACCTGCCTCCATGGGAAAGTTGCTCTCCAGCACACCCACAGTGGAGTGTGGTCATTCAGAAGTTTTTGTCAATGCAGAGTTAGCATTATGACACAGTTTTCATTAAAACAATTCCGTACTTTCACCCAGTTTCTTTTTACATACTAAAATACTTTACTCTTGTTAGTATGCTTTGGCAATAAAGCTCTGCATGCTGGAAGATGGTGCTGGAACATCCCTCCATTCATGGGTATCTATTAGGGAAGTATTAATACAAGGCATCTGTTTGTGGGGAGGCTGGAGGCCCTTCACAGACCATGCGAGAGCTGCAATCAAGTGTCATGAGCATAAAAAGATCTCTGACTAGGAATTGTTTAGATTAACAGATAACTATCACTTGAAAGGTGATAAAAAGCCTTATACTGACAGCTTTCTTTTCATCTGGACATTGTCCTGAAAGGGTCTTGTGTTACAGTCTCCTTGGTCATGGCTAATAATAGACCTGCCATGCCAATGACATGATGCAAAATTAACCATTCACTTAAAGGATCTTCTCTTTTTGATAAATATAAAATTTTGTTCTGTGATGTTGGGTTGGGTTTTAGATGAAACTTTTTTTTTTTTAAGATTTTATTTATTCACTTCTAGAGAGGTGGAGGGGAGGGAGAAAGAAAGGAAGAGAAACATCAATGGGGCAACCAAGGCATGTGCCCTGAGCAGGAAGTAAACTGGCAACCTTTTGGTTCATAGGCCAGTGTTCAACCCACTGAGCCACACCAGCCAGGGCTAGATGAGACTCTTAATGTCAGTTCTGAAGCCTGCATCTCCCTTTCCTTTCAGACCACGAAGGCTTTTCTTCCAACCATGCTGGAGATTAATCACGGTCACATCGTGACAGTTGCAAGTTCCTTGGGATTGTTCAGTACTGCTGGAGTAGAGGTTTGTCAGCTACAAAGCATTTCCTTCACTCAGTTCTTTTATCTCCTGACGATTACCCCCAAATCCTAAAGAAGAGTACCTGCTGCTCAGACGTTCCTGAAAGCCCTCTACCTGTGCCCCAGGGCCATCTAGTGTGACCTAACAGCAGCAGGGACAGAAGGTGCTGCGCCCCATTTCCACTAGTAGTTTTGATCTGTGAGGGTGGGGAGACAGGGGGTCAAGAGTGAAGCCATGGAGAGCCATGGCAGTGTCACGGGGAGCAGACAAATGAAACTAAAGGTTGACCTTCTGTTTTGGTCAACTCGCCAAAAGTGAGCTATCTCGTGTCAGCTCATCAGATGAGAAGGTTATGGCAGATGTGAGGGGGCCTGCATTGTAAGTTTGTGGAACTGGCCCTAATCAAATCCTGTTCTTCACCGTATTCAAATTATAAAACGTATGGATGTATATTATTCCATACTGTTTGTCCTATGGGTGGCTGTAGTGTTCACATTGAAATCATCACCCCACACAAATACACAAAAAGGAAAAAATATATATGCAAAGGGACACAGAATGGATGGCTTCTACATTCTACATAGCCATTCCTAAATTTAAAGTTTGGCAATGGAGAACTTTGTTATTCCATGTTTCCTTAGGTTAAGTTCTAATTTAAAGTTCATGAGGTGTAGTTATCATTTTCATTTGTACTTCACTCTAAAAAGATAATCAGATTATAACAATTTATAACCTAAGCTAGACTTGCCTTTGTTCTCTTAACATTAAACAAACGGTTTTTCAGTTTCCTTTGCTGAACAAGAGGCCATTTGTAAATTTTTCCAGACACTTCAAAGTGAACCTCTCCATTTTTAACTCCAGCTCATTGGCTTTCATAGAGTCCTTTGTGGTAACTTCCCCAAAGTAATATGATACTTCGTTGATGTGGCAAAAAGTGTTCATCTGTTTTTGCTGTTGCTTTGAAAATATTATTTCTGCACTGAACCACATCAGATATCTGTCTTTTAAAATGCTTTCCTTTTCTTTGCTTAGTCACCTGTAACCTTTTGTAGCAAACATGTAACCAGAGTAATAGGCCAGGGAGAAAGCTTGGGTTTGTCTGGGATCTGTGCATGTACTTAGTACATTGCCCTCCTCTCTCCCTCTAACTCAGGATTACTGTGCTAGTAAATTTGGAGTTGTGGGTTTCCATGAATCCCTGAGCCATGAGTTAAAGGCTGCTGAAAAGGATGGAATTAAAACAACGTTGGTTTGCCCTTACCTGGTAGACACTGGCATGTTCAGAGGCTGCCGGATCAGGTCAGTGAGAACCTATCTTATTACTGATAAAAAGCAGTTTTAAAAATGATTTTTCCTTATCAGGAGAATATGTGAAATTGGATCCTCAGACATAGTCGGCCTTTTACTTTGACTGTTATTTGACAGTCAACCTGTAGTTTTCATTGGTCAGAGGCTTTGTAAAACTGAGGTAAGATTAACAAGCAGGGGTCTGGTGTCACGCTGGGATCACCATGCAGAAGTCAGTCTAGAAGCATCAGACATAACATGGCTTCTCTACATCTTCAAGAAGAAAACGTGGATACCCAGGATTTTTCTTAGAAGCCACTTCTTTAGGAGGTGTTTTATTTTTTTAATACTGGCATTGGAATGTCAATATCACAGAAGGGTTATACACTCCAGATTTAGGAGTTTCCTTTCTGCAGATAATGTATGTAGCTAGATTCACTCTGACAAAATGAGAAGAAACGATTCTGTTTACTCGACATGAAATAAAATACCCACCCACTTTGAAAAGAGGCACATGGAAATATAAATGTCAAGTCACATCTGACTTGAGCTAAGCAAAATAAACAACACCATGAATCACTAAGAGGGTACTTGTGAAGACATGCTTACTTTAAGGTCTTTACTTGGATGAATTTGAAAGGCAAAGGAAGATAACCAAATGAGTTCTCTGTTGGTCACATGATGAACCTGACCAAGTAGCGAAATAGGTGGAAGGTGATTTGCGTCACTGCAGTCTGAGGCTGACTCCTCCTTTCCCATGTGTGTGATTTTTCCCTCTCATATATTAGGAATCAGTTGCTGGGGTTGGAGAAGCTGTTTCCTATTTAGCATCACAGCAGGTGTCCTAAGCTGTGGTGGGAAAGGAAAGAAAAGTAAAAGGAAAGAAAAGTAAAAGTAAAATGTTATTAGGCTATTTCAACATGTAACTTATTGAATTCAGCTAAAGGTAGATATCTCCATGCACTTCATGTCAGAGAGCCCTAGAGAAAATACCTTGGCTTCTTCCTATTCAAGCATCCGGGGAAATATGCAGCTGACTTTTATTTCACTCAGAAAGCCTCTGCCAGTGTTTACTCACCATCATTTGAACCACACTGAATACCAAAAGTTTGGTATCTTGGTGGGTTTAGTGTTCGTTATGTCAAACACCCTCTCCTTTTTATGTTGAAAGGAAAAATAGAAAAGTAATTTGAAACACCTTTTGAGGCATTTTTAAAATTTGACTTACTACAATTTTGCCACTTTTTAAATTTGATTTTTGGACTATGTCCCTTCATAGTAGGAAAATTTAGAAAATACAGAAAAGCTCAATGAAGTAAACAAAGTGGATACAAAACCTTGTCACTCAAGTAACATCATTGTTAATGTTCTGATATGTATGTTCAGTCTTGCCTATTTCGTGTTCATTCTTAATTGCATTTTTTAATTATATAACTTTCAGAAAAGAAATTGAGCCTTTTCTGCCCCCTCTGAAGCCCGATTACTGTGTACAGCAAGCCATGCGGGCCATCCTCACTGACCAGCCCATGATCTGCACCCCGCGCCTCATGTACATTGTGACTTTCATGAAGAGGTAACTGAGGGGTTCCTCTTGGGTCCAGTCTTTCTATATCCACGCCCAGAACTTAACGTCTCACATTGCTAACAACTGTGACTTTCCTTTTCAGCATCCTCCCTTTTGAAGCAGTTGTGTGCATGTATCGGTTCCTAGGAGCAGACAAGTGTATGTACCCTTTTATTGCTCAAAGAAAACAAGCCACAAACAATAATGAAGCAAAAAATGGAATCTAAAAATCCTTTTGTATGGAACATCATTTCAGAAGGCGATCAAAATGTTTCAGAACAGTGCACATCAGCATTACTGACATTCTCTGGATTCTAAATCCATGTTGACTTTTTAAAAATCAGCTTTTAAAAAATAAATAAATAAAGTGTAAATTAACCGACTAGAATACTTGGGAAACGTGATCAGCAAAAGTGAAGTCAGGTTGTTGCCAGCGGGATCCTTTTATGGCAGAACCCTAAAACCAGTCTATTCTTTTAGACAAGCACTGTGTGCCATCTCCGAGCTACCGTTATTTTTCTTAATGAGCAGAAAGTCTAGAGATAACTACTATGTGTTTCACATGTGTGGTTTTTCTTACTTTCCATAGAGTTTATTAATTCTTGTCATTCAACTCTAGCCAATTGACACCCTTGCAACTTCAAGGACTGATAGTGCTATGCTTTTTCATGTTTTCTGTTTCAGTTTTGCAAAGCCTGTGTGGCTCTTTCATGGTGTTTGTGTGGATAGCTCTTTTAAAAAAGAATTTTGAAGTCTCCATCAGTTTGAATTAAATGATGTTTGATTGTTAGAGTAAGATGATCAGGTCTCTTTCTTAAAATAATAATGACTAACGTGTTAGCCGAATATTTAAAATATATCTCTGAAATCTTTCCTTAAGTATCAGTTATTCTGGAGACCTAGTTATCCAAAAAAGATCATGCATTTCTACCTATGAATTTTGCTGCATACAGAAAGTGCCCTTTCCTCGGGAAATTGCTGTGTTTCATTTCTTTGGGTGGACTTTTATCTAGGATACATGGCAGCTCTGCAAAGAAAGCATTTCTAAAAATGGGAACTTCTAAACTTAAGAAAAGAAATAACATTTTTTGTGCCAACTATGATTAGTGAGGAAAGAAAATCTTATACTATAAGTACATAAGGAAGGGTGTAAAGATTCTTTTGAAAGTTTTATTCATCTTGTACAACAGCAAATGACATTTTGCAGTATTTTTTTGTAAAGCAAACTATTTTGTGCCTTGAATTTGGTAAATGTGTATTAGTGAAACGTAAAAGTGAACTTCTACCTCTGTATCTAAATGTATACCATCCACTTGTAAATGACTATAAACTATTATGTGATTGCTTTTTTTTAGAATGTCTTGTTTAAATAGTGACCAATGTTTAAGGCTATTAAAATAAGCCATCTTTTACTAATTAATTGGGAAGTTTTATAAAAGACTGATTAAATTTAAAGAATTAACATACATACAACTGAGTGTGTGACTTATTAGTTATCAGCAATGTTGAAGGGAAATCGTGTTCTTTTTTTTTTTCTCTGTGCCATATCACACCTTAAAGATAAGTGTTTGAGTGGGATGCTGTTCAGGAACAGACACTAACAGCTGAGGGTGCCATATACTCTTTATTTGCTTAGATTAGACCTATACTTTATCAGGGCCTTATTTATACTAAAAGTGGGAAAATAAAAAGAAACGCATTCCCTATGTGTTTGACTGCAGCACAGAGCAAATCTGCACTGTCACACACAGGCAGGTCCCATGCTCGTCTTTATAAGGAATAGCTTCCTGTTGTGTTTGAATTTCTCTTTATCAGTAATGGCCAAGCCTGAGGCCATTAAAACAGCTGAGGCACTGGCTGCCTCCTCATTTTCCATTTTGAATTTAAAGAAGTACTTTAAAGTATTCTTACAGCAATGTGAGTAGAGACATATTTCCGAGATGATTCAGGTCTGCCTCAGTTAGCCCCGAGCACCATCACATCACCTTAGAGAAATCTATTCTACTTTAATGAACCATTTATCCATCTCAAGACTAAGGAAACTCTTCCTAACACTTAATTTTATTCTCATGTATTATAATTTAAACCTATTCCTATTTTTGTTTGTTACTGCCCTTATGAGGTAGTGCATTTATGAATTCAATAAACCTAATTCATTTAACTTTTTTTTTTTTTGTAGAAGTCTTCAATATCCACATCCCAGCCTAGTTTAATTACATCTGTGGCTCTCCTTTGAACATTGCCCAAATTCTTTAGCTGTGGAGTTGGAAGGGGATACAGTTAATACAAGGTTAGGAGTCCAGGCCTCCACCACGTTGTAGCTCTTGTCTCAGCATCACAGTCTTCGTATATAACTCAGCACCCCTGGCCACTGTTCTCCTCCAATGTGGGTGCTGTTCCGGGCAGGCCTATGTACTCACTTAAGTAATTGCCAAGGTTACTGTTCTTGCCTCCACCCCACCTTGACAGGAAGCTGAGTTTGAATGTTGTTCTCTTTGCTGTCAGCTGGCCCCCTCAGGCAAATGTTCAGGGCTACTAGGCTCAAGGCTGACACCCCCCCCCCCCCCCCCCATGGAGACCACTTCTGTTCTCCAGCTAAGAACTGGCTCATGAGAGTGCGTTCTCTCTCCCCGGCTGTCTCCCTCTCTCTCTCCATGCGCACACACCTTTCAACCAGTTTAATGATAATCATGTTGAGTGGGACCCAGTAATCATGAAGCCAGCAAAGATAAATTCCAACCATTGTTTTCCCCCTTGATCTACCAGGTCTGCTGCTCTGTCACAAAAGATTAGGTCAGCTTGATAGGATTCCACTGCATGAAACCAGGCTGGGGTTTTTTTTTTTTTCTTTTCTTTTTCTAAGTATCCTGTTTCCTTGAAAGGCTATACCTTTCAAATTTTTCCCAAGTTAAAAAAAAAAAACAGTCAAATGTCTTTTTCAAAGTTTTCTTTTCCAACTGGCAGAAATACTTCCAAATTGGTGTTGACCTGAACCTTGGATATTTCCTTTTGCCTCCTCCAACAAAACATAAAATCAGTGGGGGTTAGGGAAGCAGGGTAGTTCTTTCTGTATTAAATCTATTGCCTGTGTCTGATTTAAAAAGTGAAATAGAGAAAGCATGGCTGTGATGGGTCCACAGGACTGGGCCCTGGGACCAGGGAGCAGTCAGCATTGGCCCGCAGGCAATTCAGGAAGTACACCGGGCATGGAAGCCCAAGGGCCTCTCCCAGGGACTCATGTAGCTTAGAGTGAACTCACAAGATCATATCCAAGTATCTTTCCGTGCAGCTTCTACAGATGAAGGCTGCTCAGAGTGTGATGAGGTCTCAGCGAGGTGGGGAGGCAGGCGGTGGCAATTGTGGCAAGCCTTTAAGGCTCGGGATGCAACAGGAGATGAGATGAGAACTGGGCCATGCCAAGGAGCAGGTTATCTGGAAAGGCTCAGAGATGAAAAAAGCAAGATTATACTCACGCCTCAAACAGGACATGGGTAGAGAATGCCACACATTCCCTAAGGAAGTCCCATATTGAAAATAACCTTCATTCTAGGAGGAGTGGGTGTGCTTCACTTGACAGGGAAGAGAGAAACCCTGGGGAACTTTCTAGTAGCTACACAAGCAGAGTTGTGAGGTTATCAGAATCAGTTCAGCAGCTATAAAGAATCTTGGGACACCAGAAGCTGGGAGACCAGTTGGGAGGGAAGCGGGGCAGGAGTCCAGCCGGAAGGAGGTAGACCTGCCAGTGAGAGCAGAAAGGAAAAGATGGCCCAGAGGGTGTGTGGACTGTACAGCTTGACAGTGAATGCACAGGGGACCTACCTTTTATGACAAGCATGCTCATTGTGAGCCAGGTTGTTTGCAAGTGGGAACAGCAGAACAAACCGTGAATCTGATGTCAAAAACGCACTGGAGAAGACAAAAACTGACAGGCAGGTGATGTCTAGATCTTGTCCCAGGAAAGAGTCCAGTGCTAAGACTCTGCAGTCCTCTGCAGGGAAGCTATGATGTGAATAAACCTGGGAGGGGGAATGCAGAATGAGGAGGTCCAGGGACCCAAACTTGGGGAACATGAGAGAGCAACTGGAAACAAAAAGTCATGAAAGGTGGCATTGGAACAAAGGAGAGGAACTTCCTCCTCCCAAGAAGAAACCAAACTAGAAACAGCTATCTCCTCTGCCTGGACCTAATCTCCAGTCTGAGTCACACTTAAGCAACCTCAGTCTGGCCCAAGAAAAAGAGTCTGTGCGGCCAGTTCTGGGGCCGCAGCCCAAAGGTGAAGGGCAGTGCTAACGGACAGAACATGAAGCTTTCACCACAGGCACTGGGGTTTCTAGTAACTGAATCCATTGTTCAAGTGACCAAAGGAAAGTTTCCTTCTAAGTAACCTGTTATTCTTTGGCAATTTTGTTAGCTTTGCCTCAGAGGCATGCCTCGCCTAAATGTGCAGGCAATGGTTCATGAGAACCCAGGGGAGGGGGAAAATAAATTGCATTTCGGTATCACCAAGTGGATACATGTTAGTTCAAATGAACATTTCCATGTGCCAAAAAGATGGAACACCATCAGCTTCTTATCAGTCTGTGCAACAGAACAGACTCCTATCTGGGTCCCTCCAGTACTGAACTCACACAGGTCAAGAAGTGCTCTGGGCAGACCCAGGTCAAGATGGACATCACCGCACTCCCAGGTCTCCTGGAAAATGTCCAGGCAGAGTGTTTAACCACGGTCCCAGGTACTATTAATTACGATTCTTCCTGCGGCTTGCTGTTCCTACATTACGACAGGTACTTCATCGCACTCAACATTTCCATGACTCTCTCTTCGGGAAAGCACTGCAAATGGTGCTGTCACTAGTCTACTAGAATCCTCCTCACTGAGTAATTATTTCTCCTTTAACTTTCTCCACTTCTGTAGACAAGATGTCTTCTAGGAGCTTCGCACAAGCTGTTTTTCTGTAATTGTTGAATCCTTTCTAACTACTAGCCAAAAGCAAGAGTATCAATTAGTAAGAAAAATAAAGCATCTTCAACCCAGATCTAAGTTTGAGGTTTTCCTGTCAAAGTGATTTAAACCATGCTGTAGGGAGAGATGTGTGTTCATAGCAGCCATGAAAAATGCCCCCTTGCCTTGCCCACATGTCCTGGGTGGTCCACCTGGACGCCACCTGGAAGGCCTCCCCAGCTCTACCACAGCCGAGCCTGTGCCTGGCTCCTCTGTCCCGGCCCTCTGCCTGCAGGTGTCTGTCTCCCCATCCAGCCTGGCTCTGTGCGTGGTCCAGGAGGCCAGCAGGCAGGTGGACATTCTGGCCCCCACCCAGGCACACAGTGTCCTGCCGCTGTAGTTGTCCCATTTAAGAGCTCAGTATTGAGGTTGACTCATGTCCCCCAAAAGATAATATCATCCTCCCCCTCAGTTCCTGTAAACATGACCGTTTCACAAAAAGAATCTGCAGATGCAATCATGATGAGGCCATATTAGATTTGTTGGGCCCTAAATGCAATCACTGGCCTCCTTTTAAGAAGAGAGACCGATACAGTGCCCCTGGCAGTCTCTCCTACCTCATCTGTCTCTTGCTTCAACAGTGTTTGGACAGATCAGACCCAGGGATGCCCCCTCATTCCAGCCTCCAACCACCCTCCAAACCTCTTTCCAGTCGCCACCTATGGAACAATCTCAGCCATCCTTGGCGCTGAGACCAACCAACACACCGTTTTTGAGTTTAACTCCCTATTGCCGAGCAACCATGGGCTCCCAAATTGTCAGAATTATTCCACTGAGGTGGAGGCCTCATCAAATGCCTGGTCACCCTGCATCTGTGGTCCTCATACTTACCTCTCGCTGCTGGCCTTTTTCCAAAAGTCAGCTGAGGAGAAGCACAGGGCTCCCAGCAGCTCTTGAAGATGCAAAACCAGTGCATGGCCACCTTCTCTTCCAGGACAAGTGGGGTGATACTCAGGACACCATGGAAGCTACCATGGTCTGGGAGAAGAACCTGACCCAGGCCCCTGTGGATCTGTAGGCCCTGGGTTCTGCCCACACAGACCATCTCTGTGACTCACTGAAGAACCGCGTCCTGGATGAGCAGGTGAAACTCATCAAGAAGAGCTACACCTGACTGGTCCTGGTGCTGGGCTAGACAAGTAGCCCTTCAAAGGGTCACCTTCGAGCACTAGGAGCCTTTAGAGCCCAGAGGCCTTTGAGGGGTCCCTCTGCATCTCTCTGGTGTTTGGCTTCTGCCTGAACTTTTCCCTAACACCACTAGGCAGCATTTTAATTACCCTGGAGCCTTCTCCAATGCCAAGAAAGAGAGAAAAAGGGAAGGAAAGAAAGAAGGAAGGAAGGACGGACGGAAGCAAGGAAGGAAAGAGAAGGAAGGAAGGGAGGGAGGAAGGAAGAATAACCCAGGAAGAATGGAAGTGATGACAGAGGCAGAGGCCGGGGTGATGAGGCTACAAGCCAAGGAGCACCATGATTGCCTGCAAAGACACAGCTAGGAAGAGGCAAGGAGCTCTCCCTCAGAGCCTCCAAAGAGGAATCAGCTTCGTCAACAGCTTGATTTAGGATTTCTAGCCTCTAGAACTTTGAGAGAATAAATTACAGTTGTTTCAGCCCCTCGGTTTGTGATGCTTTGTTTCATCAGCCCTGGGAAACCAACTGTCTGAGCTCAAATCCAGCCCTGTCCCTCACTCACCTTCCTGCCTGGGCCTTTTCCTGACCTCCATTAGTCTCAGTGTCCTGTGTAAGCGGGAATAATAGTACCTGTCTCAAGAGTATTGTGAGGAATACATGAGAGGTGTGGACGAAAAATGGGCCACACACTAAACCTGCCAAACTCAGGGAGGCCTGCATGGCTTCCCGCAAACTCAAGAGACCTAAAGTAATCACACAGGATGATCTGAATATAAAAGTTCCTAACTAAAAGCAAGTCATGGTGGGGGGTAGGTAGTCACACCCTGTAGCTTCCTTGACACAGCTCAATCTTTACCTTAAGTGAGCCCTGTCCATTGTTCTTATGCATCTAAGATAACATACTTTTGAAACATCAGAGTAATCTCCTCTTCAGACCCCTCAGGAAATACCTTTGGTACTCTTAGAGGGAACTGGACTTGGCCCTGAGGGGGTCAACCTAAGGCCAGCTGGTAGTGTGTGGGCTCCTGACTTCCGGTAGGAAAGATTTCACAACATGAGTTCAAGTGACTATGAGGATACATTTATTAAAGCTGGGGATGGTGAAACAAGGAAGGGCTCAGCATAGAAGAAGCAACAGGACAGTTTAGGTTGGGCTGCCCTAGCTCTCTGGGAAGTCAGAGAAAAGGGGGCTTTGGGGACAGGTTCAGGAGATTAGCCTGGGACAAGCTCCAGCTGCTTATTGCCTTAGAGTTTAAACACATGCCCATGGGGAAAGAAGTAGGGGAAGAAGAAGGGAAAGGGAATGGCTGGAGCCACAACCCAGAAGGAGAGTTCACACACTGGATCCTTTGTCTTGAAGTTTTTATCTCTTCCTTGTAGGTGGGAATCTTAGGGGAGGTCTCAGGAGAGGATTTCAGTAGAATATTCATCAGTTCTCCAGGTATGCCCATTTAGGGTCATGGTCTCCACTGATTGGCCAGTGTCAGGGCAGGGGGTTATTAGTCATTGCTATTTGTCTCAGTTTCCCTACTCCACTTGCCAAGGAATTTTCCTAGCTTCCTACTAACCCATCTCAGCATCAAAGGAGAGACCAGAACCCTCATTGTTATCTTGTTCCCCACATGCCATCCCTATGTGCTGTGAATGTGAATTATTAACCATCTTGCACCCACCAATGTAAAAAAGTATGTGTCTCTTTGTTTTACTTTTTGTCCAATCGCAGAGATTTCCTGCTTGGCTTTCTCCCGCTAGTTTTGACCTACCAAAAAAGGCCATTTCACATGGTTTGCCTAACAGTAAAGATGGGGGATAGGGGTAATACCAATATCAGAGTCCCTGTTTATAATACTATTTGATCTTTACAAGAACAATCTCAGTTCTCTGACACCAACTAGGTATACTACAATTCACTTAAGTTCTGACACTACTCAGAGTTAGCGCAGACCCACAGGTTAAGGGCTCAGTCCCACCAGACTCCCCCCACTTCAGACACCAGCTGCCAGCAAGGACCCCAGGCTGCTCACATATCTGCCTGGCTGACTACAGATTGGGGGCTCCCACACCCCCCTCCTCAGCTTTGATAATTGACTTAAACAACTCAGTACTCAGGTAAACACTATACTTACAGTTTATTAGAAAGGATACAAATGAACAGCCACATAAAGAGGTACACAGGGCCGGAGGGGACAGTGGGAGATGGCAGCCAGCTTCCGTGCCCTCTCCAGTCACACAATCTCCCAGCACTCGAAATGTTCACCAACCGGATGGTCTCCAAATCTCAAAGTTTAAGAGCTTTTATGGAAGTTTTGTTGCATAGGCATGATTGAGTAAATCACTGACCACAGGTGATTGAGCTCGATCTCCAGACCTTTTCCCTGCTCTGGAGGTTAGGAATGGGGTCATTAAAAATTTCAGTCCTCTAAGAGTGGCCAGCCCTCCCTTGAAACTAAGTACCCACCAGTGTTACCTCATTAGCATAAACTCAGGTATGGTGGAAAGGGACTCATTACAAATACAAAAGACACTTCCATTGCTCCAGAAATTCCAAGGGTTTTAGGAGCTTGTGCCAGCTCCTATGTATATATATATATATATATTATAGCACAAATACCTACTGTGTTGGAGTCAGTTTTTTGTATAGCTGAGGACAAAGGTCCTTATTCATCTTAGTAGTCCTAGACCTAGCACCTAACATAGAGCTAAGCACACAGTAGGTGCTCAATAAATGTTGACCTGAATTCTCTTTGCGCTCTGCAAATATCACCTGGGAAATCTAAACATACCTACCAAGTTTTCTGTGCATTAGAGTCCCCTCACCCACCCACCCCTGCTCTGTTACTTCTAAAGAAACTTTAAAGGACAAAACAAATACATGACCTTGGAGCCTTTGCTCTGAGCATCTCATCTGTGTGCAAATGTTACTGAAGATCAGAAGAGTGGGTGAGGCACCCCACCCCACAGACACTCTCCCTCCCACCCTTCAGAGTGTCTGACACTCTTGGAGAGTCAGGACAGAAAAACAAAACTTGGCTGTGTTGAGAAAAGGACAAGTATTGAGGCTGACACAAAAACAACTTTAATCTGACCCTTTTAACACCATTTTCTTCTGGCTTAAAGTGACAATGGAAAGTTCATCCTTTGTGGGGTGGTGATAAACAGAACTCTCTGTTGTCCAGAAGCTGCCTTTTATTTTCTACCCCTTTTCTCTAACTTTGACAATGGCATAGTCCAATGTTTCTGGGATTTACTGCAGGACTCTGGGGGCCTTTGCAGAAAACCTGGGTGTACCTAAGATGCCTCTCTCGCAAGGACTTCTGGAGCCCGATGCTGCCCTTGAATTCCTGAGGCGGACTGAGAGCTGGGAAAGGCAGAACCTGACCAGGGAGTGGAGAAATGAACACGGCTGTCGCGGAAGGAACTAGAGCAAAAGCTGTGTCCTCAGGGGACATTCCCTGACCACAGTTGCTCCAGCTGCTCCGACTTCCTCTTCCACCACCACATGGAGTCTGTCCCTGAGGACACTCCCGCCTCCAGCTGAAAGCCCAGAAATCATTTCTGCTTACCTGCTACAGATGCAATCAGGAACTTGAGCACTTTCTAGAGAGGAGGGGTTGGCTGGATCTCTCACTCTGGGATGAAGCTTTTGGGAGCAAGTTTCATTCACGCTTCTGAGTTTTAGCTCAGAGGGCCACAGAATGAGAAGCATGTGCAATCGGGCACTTCTGGTCTATTCCCAAGGAAGAAATGTCAGTTTGGAATGACTTAGCTTAGATGCAAAGAAGTAATGACTGATGTACCGGGGGAGGGAAAAATCAAGAAACTTCAAAGATCAGTGAAATGTCAGCTAAAGAGGTCATGGTGGATGAGAAGAAAATGCACAAAGTTGCAAGCTCTTCCCAGTAGTGGAGGCTTGTAAACTGAAATAGATTTCTTAATCAGCCTTAGGGTTTCTAGTATTTTCTCATTAAGTCAGTGCCCTAAAATCAGATTAATTTGCAGTCAAACCAGTTACACACTGGGAAACTTGGGAGGCAGGAAGATGAAAAAAGAAAGGAGAAAGGAAGAAAAAGGTTCTATACTTTCAACTTCAAATGAGATCTGCTTAGAGAGCACGCTCCAGTCTTAGAACAGCTATTTAAAAAACTTGAACCCTTGTGCAGTTGGTGGCAATATAAAATGGCTCAGCCACTAAGGAAAACAGTACGGTGGTCCCTCAAAAAATTAAAAATGGAACTAGCATATGACCCCACAATTTCACTTCTAGGTATATATCTAAAAGAATTAAAACAGGGTCTCCAAGAGATATTTGCACACTCATATTTATAGCAGCATTATTCACAGTAGTCAAAAAGTAGAAGCAACCCAAATATCCATTGACAAATAAATGGATAAATAAAATATAGTATGCATAAACATACAATGGAGTATTGTTCAGCTTTGAAAAGGAAAGAAGTTATGTCATATGCTACAACATGGATGAACCTTGAAGACATTATGCTAAGTGAAATTAACCAGTCACAAAAGGATGAATACTGCATGATTCCAGTTACATGAAGTACCTAGAGTAGTCAAATTCATAGGGACAGAAAGAATGGTGGTAGGCAGGGGCCGGTGTGGAAGGAAGGGAGTGGAGACTTTAGTGTTCAATGGGTACAGAGTTTTAGTTTTGCAAGACAAAAAGTTTTGGAGATTGGCTGCACAACAATGTGAATGTACTTAACACTATTAAACTGTACACTTAAAAATCTCCCTCTTCCCATACAGGCATGCATCTCCTAAACTCCAAGGGTCCCCACGAGACTTGAGTAATAGCAGCCTAAGCACAAATTGGTACAACCTCCCATTGCTGTATCTAAGGACAATTTTGCGAGGTCACCACCAAAATTCCAGGCACTTAGACAAAGTATTTGGGATCAGGGAATTCAAGAAGAGTAAAGTGATCCTGCTCATCATTACACCATGAAAATCGCCCAGGTCTAGGGGTCCTGTAGGTGAAAGATGGAGAGGAAGCCACAACAGAGAATATAGACCTGTGGTTTTGGATAAAGAGCCCCTGTCCCTCCCCCATGCAGAGCCCTGGGAGGTGGCAATAGCTAAGACACTCTGGGGGTTGAATGTAGAAGAGACCTTGCCCCTCTCCCAGACACATTGTCCATTCACCTGCTGCCTTAGCATGACTTGTATTCTGAGTGTGGAGCTAGACAATGCTGTTAGAGGAACACAGATTTCAATGGGTGTCATTTAACAGCTGTCCGAGCTGTGGTCCTAACAGACCAGGAGACTATTTGGGGGAGGGGGAATCTGAACAGCATCAGACAATAAACAAAAGACACAGCCTAGGAGTAAGGAGTTAGAGACTCAGAGAAGATGAGAGACTTGGGTGAGGGGACTCCTTGACCCTCGAGATTCCACCCCCCTGCAGACTTGGAGTTCTTGTTATGATAATTGAACTCTCTGAGAAGCCGGTGTCCACAGTACAATCTGTGGTGCTATCACCTCAGTCCACGGAGGGCGAAACAACAACTTGCTTTTTCAACTTTACTGTTTCCTCCATGAGTACATGTCTTTTGACCTTGGAAAGGGGTCAAATAAAATATTATTAATACGTTTCTATTAGGCTATGCAATAATTTGTGTATATTGGGCATCCTGAGTGTTTGTAATGTTTAAGAGGAATTAGTATTAAAGGATCTGATAGATCAGTCTCATGATTCCAATTTAAAGTGTATAATTGAGTAATTGTTTAGATTTGAGATTTCACTAGATTTGTAAACAATACTAGAATGTTTATGAAAAGATGAGATGCACTATATTTTTGTTTCCTTTATTATACTTATTAGAATTATTTTGGTGTTTGGGAATATTCTGATTGTTAGGTATTTGAAGTGCTTATAAATAAAACAAATATGTTAAATGTATAAATCTGTTTAAAATATAGAACGGCATTTAATTTGGGGGTTTTAAAATATATTACTTAAATAAACTGAGTACAATTTTTTAGAAGTAACTGCAAGTTGATGCTGTGGGCCTGATGGCGTGCTGGTGGCCTCAGAGATCTTGACAGACTGGACTTGCGAAAGGATCAACATGCCTTTGGTTAGAGATTTACTACATCCATCCTTGGAAGAGGAAAAGAAAAAACAAAAAGAAGCAGCTAGTTCAAAGTCCAGATTCTTATTTTACAAATGTAACATGTTCAAGTTGCCACAAGAACACTGCAGTTTTTAGTCATGCATGCTCAGATGGTGTTTTTTATTTTTTTTAAGTATATTTTATTGATTATGCTGTTACAATTGTCCTAATTATTTTCCCCTTTGCCCCCCTCTACCCAGTACTCTCCTCCCCTCCATCAATCCGCCCACCCTTAGTTCATGTCCATGGGTCATGCATGTAAGTCCGTTGGCGTCACCCTTTCCTATACAGTACTATTCTTAACTTCCCCATGTCTATTTTGTTCCTACCAATTATGCTTCTTGATCCCTGCTCCATTTCCCCACTTCTATCCTTTCCCCTCCCAGCTGATAACCCTCCAAATGATCTCCATACCTGTGATTCTATTCCTGTTCTGGTTGTTTGCTTAGTTTGTGTTTTTATTTTTTAGACTCATTTGTTGATAGTTGTGAGTTTGTTGTCATTTTAATGTTCATAGTTTTGATCTTCTTTTTCTTAAATAAGTCCCTTTAACATTTCCTATAATAAGGGCTTGATGATGATGAATTCCTTTAGCTTTATTTTGTCTGGGAAGCACTTTCTCTGCCCTTCCATTCTAAATGATAGCTTTGCTGGATAAAGTAATCTTGGTTGTAGGTCCTTGCTTTTCATCACTTTGAATATTTCTTGCCAAACCCTTCTTGACTGCAAAGTTTCTTTTGAGAAATTAGCTGACAGTCTCATGGCAACTCCTTTGTAGGTAATTCTCTGACTTTCTCTTGCTGCTTTTAAGAGTCTCTTTATCTTTAATCTTTGGCATTTTAATGATGATGTGTCTTGGTGTGGTCCTCATTGGGTCCAAATTGCTGGGACTCTCTGTGCTTCCTGGACTTGTATGTCTATTTCCTTCATTAAATTACAGAAGTTTTCTTGCATATTTTATTTTTCATATAAGTTTTCAATTTCTTGCTCTTCCTCCTCTCCTTCAGATGGTGGTTCTTTTTGTAGGTTGTTCAGCAGTGTTGTGCCAACCAACAGGAAGAAAGGCTAGACTCACAGCGTGGTGTTCATTTAGAGAAAGGAACACTAACCACCCACACAGCTTCTTCGACTTGTATTTGAGTCAGGGAGAAACACCTCAAATGCTTCTTTACTGGTCATTCTTCACATACAGCATGAGGGTAGCCGCAACTAATAGATGAACAAGCCACTCCTGTAAACGAGTAAGTAGAGGTGAGGCCTGACAGAGGAGCTTGACTTTGAAGCTATGGGCTGGAAACCCACAACCCTCAGCCCTAATTTACCAAATTGGAGACTGATTGACAGGCCCAGGAAGAAGCTCTGGGGATCCCAGAGCAAGGAGCCTCGGGTGTGTGTTCGACCTATCCTGAGGTGCCCAGAAATCTTCTCTCCTTGGGATCTCATTCTCCAGAAAGGATTTCCACAGATATCCATTGGATTCAGACCACAGGCTAGACTCCCTTGGGTCAATCACTAGAAGAGTCTGCTTAACATTCTCCTGAAGCTGATCGAAGCCTGTGTGACACTGTGTTATTTACAGAATGCCTTCACTTAACCCCACTGTGCAGACAGGACATAGCTACAGGTATGGAGCCAAGATTTGGACTGGAGCGCTTGCAGCTGGAAGAAAGGGTTATGTTATCCCTGTTGACATAAGGAATGGCCAAACCTGTAGAGAATTTTTATGAGTTTATTTGAGTCAAAACTAATGACAATTGCAGGGAAGCAAGATCTCAAATGCTCCAGAGAATAAGTTTTGCAGTTTCTTTTATGCATCTGAGATTAAGGAGGGAAGGCAAAGATAAACCTTTTACTGAAAAGTTCTAGGCCTGGGGCATGACTGCTCAAGTAGGAATTTATGATAAGAACACTCTGTGAGGTTACTTTCCATAAGACCTCTTTTTCATTCACATCACAAAGTGGTTTACCTGTCCTGTCATGAGCCTGACTGGCTCCTACTGAGGGTCCCAAATGTGCCCTCAAAACCAGATTGGCAGAACTTCCGACCAAGATGGAGGCGTAGACAGACACACTGCGTCTCCCTCCACAACTAAGAAGGAATACAACTACTTCAAAACTAGAAACAACCAGTTCAAGAAAATCAAACTGCATGGAAGTCCAGCAAACAAAGATATAAAGAAGAAATACTCATCTAGACAGTTAGGAAGGGTGGAGCCGGGGTGGAGAGGACACAGTGTGGTGGTGGCAGAAGCAGTGGCGGCAGTGGCGGCAGTGGTAGGCCAGCAGAAAGCACAGTCACACATTTTAAAAAATCAGGAGGGACACCCGGGGAGTGTTCCCAGCTCCTCACCGGACCTCACTGCTCATAGTCCCAGTACCATGGAAAATCAAGCCTCATTGCTTCTGACTGTTCACACCATTGGGGGTTGGGGTGGAGGCAGAAACTGCTGGTCTCAGCAGAGTCCACTTGTTTAAAGGGCCCCCATGGTCCTAGAACATCCGCAGACCCACCTACCCTGGGAATGACAGCCAGGGCAGCAGCCAGAGGGGCGCCAGCCTGGTGCAGAAGTGGGAGAAGTGCCTGGAAAAGGGGCAAGAGCTGGGCAGGCCGCATTGTTCCCTCCTGGACCCCTCTTCCACATACAGCAGCACAACGTGGTGAAACAGGTTGCCCTGTACTGACAAATCCCTAAGGCTCTGCCCCTTACAACATGACAGGAGTGACAGCTCTTCCTGGGATGCAGAGGCGAACAAACACAGGAGCCTGTCAGAATGAGGAGACAGAGAAGTATGGCCCAAAAGGGGAAACGGATCAAGGTTCCAGTGGGAGAACTAAGCGACGAGGAGATGGCTAACCTAACAGATGAGGAGATAGACAACCTAACAGATGAAAGATTCAAAACACTGGTGATAAAGATGCTCACAGGCTTGACGGATGTGCTTGAGTATGGCAAACACATAAGAGAAGAAGTGAAGGATATGCTAAGTGAAATGAAGGAAAATCCACACAAAACCAATGGTGAAGGGAAGGAAACCAGGGTTCAAATCAATGACTTGGAACATAAGGAAGAAAAAAAACAGTCAACCAGTGCAGAATGAGGAAGCAAGAATTGAAAAAAAAAATGAGGAAAACTTCTCAAATATTACGAAGGAGATGGACACACAGGTCTGGGAAGCACGGAGGGTCCTGAGCGAGCTGGACCCAGAGGGGACCACACCAGGATGTATCATGACTGAGATGCCAAAGGTGAAAGATAAAGACAGAGTCCTAGGGGCAGCAGGAGAGAGGCAGAGAGTTGCCTACAGTGGGGTGCCTATAGGACTATCAGCTGATTTTTCAGAGGACACTTTGTAGGCAAGAAGGGACTGGCAAGCAGTATTCAATGTGATGAAAAGCAACCTACAACCAAGATTACTCTATCCAGCAAAGCTATCATTTGAAATGGAAGGGCAGATGAAGTGCTTCCCAGACAAGGTGAAGCTAAAGGACCTCATCATCACCAAGCTATTATTATATGAAGTGTCAAAGGGACTTACTTTAGAAAAAGGAGCTCAAAACTATGAACATTAAAATGACAACAAACTCACAACTATCAACAAATGAATCTAAAAAACAAAACAAAACCCAACTAAGCAAACCAGAATAGGAACAGAATCATAGGTATGGGGATCATTTGGAGGGTTATCAGCTGGGAGTGGGGAGGGGAAAAAATGGGAAAATGGTGCAGGGACTAAGAAGCATAATCGGTTCATACAAAATAGACAGGAGTATGTTAAGAATAATATAAGAAAGAATGAAGCCAAAGAACTTATATGCACGAGCCATGGACATGAACTGAGGAGGGTGAGATTGCTGGAGGGTAGAGGGGTATTTGGCAGAGGGAACAAGGGGGAAAAATTGGAACTA
Source organism: Furipterus horrens (assembly GCF_987537825.1). Lineage (NCBI taxonomy): Eukaryota > Metazoa > Chordata > Mammalia > Chiroptera > Furipteridae > Furipterus > Furipterus horrens. Next base: position 57,859,881 of record NW_028327177.1, read on the forward strand.
CTGTAACAACATAATCAACAAAATATACTTAAAAAAAAAAAAAGCAAATCGGCAACGTTGTTCTCCCTCTGCTCTCTGTCTCACAGGCCATTAAGTACCTGATTTCCTCTCCCAGGTTAGAACATTTCCCGCCATCTAAGACAGTTTGTGCTCATTGAGCTAGAAAATGGATAAAATAGACCCTCGAAGTGACTTTTTTCTCTTCCCAAAGTAAGAGCTTTACTGCCAAGATTTTGTTGTTGGAATATTGTGATGCTTTATTTAGTTGTAAATGACATGATGAAAACTCACTAAAAATTGATATACTTAACTGAAAAGACCAGTGTTGTGAGTGAGACCAGAGGCTGTGGAAACACTTCCTTTTTTTTCCTGACTCCACTTCCCTTTCCAGGCTTTACCTAGAGGCACGTGTTCCTCTTCTTCATGACAAGGAGTCCCATCTCACAAGTGTTCCACCCAGTAACTCAGGAGAAGAGAGCTCTTCCTGCTTCCTTAGCTACTTTGGATAAGCCTCTGACTTGTCTCCCTGCTTCTGCTTTGCCCAACTTCAGTCTGTTCTCCACCACATTCAGCACAGAAAGTTCTGGGAAGACCAAAATAAAGTGCAGGCAAGGTAGATGTCATCCTGAGGACCCTTCTCTTGGCTTCTAGGTGGCTGTTGTCTTGTCGTGTGCTCACATGACCTTTTCCTGTGTGTGCAGGCCTGGAGAGAGAAAAGGGATTTTTAAAAAATGGAACACTTCATGAATTGGTGTCATCTTTGCTTGGGGTCTTGCTAATCCTCTCTGTATCCTTCCAATTTTAGCATACATGCTGCCAAAACAAGCATGAAAAAAGGTTTTTTAAAAACTTATCTTAAGGCAAGGTAAGTGAGAGAATCAAGAGAGCATAAAGAACAACAGATGTGGCAGAGGAAGCCATTCTTAGGAAAGGTTCAAGATGAACTTCCCTAGAAGGATTTTCTGGAGTGTTGGGGTTAGGGTGTCTGAGCCTCATGCCAAAGGGACTGAAATTCACTGTGGGTCAGGGCAGGATTCAGAGTCCATGCGGGGAGGCCCGAGTTAAAAAGAGAAGTGGATTTTTCTTTCTGTCTGCAGTGACCAGGGAGCTGTGGTCTGGGGCACTAAACTGGCCTTTCAAGCTCTACTTCTACCATTCTAAGTTCCTGGCCCCATGTCTGATGATCAGAGATGCACAGTTTTTAAAAGTTTCAACAGTCTTGCTTAGACACAAGAGGAGCTATTAACTGAGATCACACTCCTTTTGCTTTAAATACTGATGCAGACAAACAACAGATAAAAGAGTGCTTATGTAGTTCAAATGGAAGGCGGTTGATAAAGACCTCTGAGGAGCTGGTGAGCCAGGCAGAACCTACATGAGCTTGATCGCCTGTGTCCAGCTGCAGCTGAAATGCAGAATGCGGGGATAACGATAGCAGACCCTTACTGAGTGCTGGCTTTCATATATTAACTCATCTAATCTTCCCAGAAATCCTGTTGAGGCAGTTACTATTAATAAACTCAGTTATAGACAAGAAACAGAGTCACAGAGACACTGACTCATTTAACCCAAGGTCACATAAATGGTGTAAGAGCCAGGATTGGAACCCTCGTAATCCAGTTTCAGAGTCTACACTCTTAGCTTCTCTGTTTTCTCACTAGTCTTCACTCTGAGTCAGAGACTAATTGTCCGTGTTTAACAGAGGAAGGTGAGCTCCAATTCCTCTGCCATGTGTGGAAATTAAACAGGATGCCAGAAGCCAACCCCACACCCTGGAGAAACCAAGGGGAGGAACCATATTGTCCAGATGCCTTTTCCTGTGAAGTACAACCTCAGACAAGGCAGTCACACCAGGTCGTGCACACAGTGAGTGAAAAGACACTCAATGTCATTAGTCATTAAGGAAATGCAAATCAAAACCCCAAACAGATACTACTTTACACCCAGCAGGGTAGTTATTATCAAAAAGACAGAAATTAAATGTTGGTGAGAATGTGGAGAAGTTGGAACCCTCCTATGATGCTGGAAGGAATGGGAAATGGTGCAGCCACATTGAAAATAGTCTAGCAATCCCTCAAAAAATGAAATATAGAGTAATCTTATGACCCATCAATTCCACTCCTAGATATATCCCTCAAGGAATTGAAAACGGACTCAGACAGAAAGTTGTGTACAAATATTCTATCCATGATAGGCAAAATGTGGAAACAGCCCAAATATCCAATACCGAATACATAAACAAAATGTGGTATATCCTCACAACAGAAAAACTCACCGTAATTCAAGCTTGGTGGAATTCATTTACCAGGGAGGAAAACTGAGACAGAGACAGTTTTGTAAGTCACCACAAGCTCTAGGGGTCAAGTGGTGAAGCTGGAATTTGGACCCAGACACCCTCAGTCCAGACCCAAGGTCCCCCTGTACACCGCCCCCGCTGCCCCAGCTCCATGTTACTTTCATCACAGGTCCTGCCAGCATTAGACTCATGACATTAGAAAATCACCTCCTCTCCCTCATACCTGACTCTCACTCCTGCACCCCTTTGCTCAAGGACAGGTATTACCTCTTCCTAGTCAGGCTAAATCCTTAGAGCTTTCTTCCTTCCCTGCTGCCCTCAGCACATCACCTGACACCAAATCCTGCCAGGCTACCACAAATCTATTCATTTTCTTTTCTCCACACCCAGTGTTCCATTGACTCTTTCCTTCTCTGCCTCACAGACTGGGGATGCAAAGACAATCAGACATGATCCCATCCTCAAGGAACTTACTGTCTAACAGAAACCAATGAGTAGACAATTTGTATACAGAAGTTAAGTTTGTGAGAAAGGAGGGCACAGGGTCATGCATACAAGTGGGGGAATGAGGGTGGACATCTAGATAAACTGAGGAAATCAGGAAAGGCTTCCTGGAGGAGGTGAAGCCTGAATTAAACTGCAGGACAATACGGACTACAGGCACTAGCCAGTTCATTCACAGCTCTCTGCGGTTCCAGCCCTGTACACCAGTCATCCTTCCCCAGCTCCCAGCCCCCAATAATTCTGTCTTTTGCATACTCTATCCTATAATTTTTGCACAAAGCAAACATTAACAGACTGGGTTCAAATCCCCATTCTGACACAATCCAGCAGCCTTGCACTGGTTGTTTAACCTCACTAAGCTTTCCTTTCTCCAGCTGTGAGACAATGAGGCCTCCCATGTGTAGCTGTTGGAAGAATTAGCAATAACATGTCAACCTAGCACATGTAGTTATTTAATAAGTGACTGCTCTTAATATTATATTTTTGTTCTGCCTGAAATCTCATTCCCTTCAAACCTCAATTTCTTTAAGAAATCACCAGAGATACAAGAGTTGAAATGAATGTGTCCTCTTCCAGACCTGTGTCACTTCTATGAATGAGCATCTCAGGGTTGGCCTTGCATGAGTGACATATGGCATGTAGGGTCTCCTACTTGATGCTCGGCTCTGGACAGGAGTAATTGTGTTTTATTCATTGCTAACCCCTCAGCCCAGCCGTTCATAAGATTAAAACATGGACCAAATCCTGTCCTGAGGAATGTCTGGGGCAACTGGGTGTGGGGGTATTGTGTTGGCCACAGGCCACAGCAGGAACAGGTCAGGGGCCAGGACCCAGTTGTCGAATTGCATTGGGGGTGGAGGGGCGTCATAGGTCAGATACAGAAAAGGTGAAAAATATGGGAAAAAGAACGTGGAAGTTAAGAGGACTAGCATGCTTCAAGCTGTCTGAACTTGTAAATTGGAGTCATTTTGCTTCACATTACATCTCCCACAAATAAGCAATCCCCAAAAAAAGACATTTGAGGAGACATTAGATATATACAAATTGGTCTGATTCTCTACAAGTCAAAAATTAAAATAAGACACAAGATGTCAGAGTGTAAAGACAAAAACAATGTGCGTGCCCACCAGTGAGCCTCCCAGCCACTGCATGCCCTTTGACTCTATGATCTTCCTTCTAGGGCTTCTCTTAAGGAAATTACCAAATAAGTGTGTGACAGCATCTTCAAAAATGTTTTATTACAGCATCACCCATAATAACAACAAAAAACTAGCAAACAGCTAATGCCCAATGACAGAATGCTATTAAATAAATCATGGCACAATATTATGTAGCCATAAAAATGAATGTAGAAAATCTATGTTTCTTAACATTGAAAGATGTTCATGATGTAGTGAGAGTGAAAAAAGCAGGTTACAAAGGGATAACAATCCTATTTTTGTATTTCCTTGCATATCTATAAATGCATAGGGAAATTTAAGTCTGGAAGAACATCTGGTTATTTATGCATACTTTCTAATTTTTCTGCAGTATAATAAAATAAAGTTTGTATTTCACGTGGGCTGTAAGTGGTGCACTCAGTAGCTGCCTCCCTCTGTGCACTGAACACCTGTTGGCCTGATGCCCACCAGTGATCCCAGTTACAGGGTCCCCATCAGGCATGAGTCTAAAGCCACCAGCAGAGAAACTCTTCCCAGACCAGAGCAGGTCAGCAGAGTGAAAGGCCCTTTCTTCCTCTCTTGCCTGTGAGCGCAGAGGAGGAAGTCTTTGTTCAGATTAACGTGTTTATGAGGACAGAGAATGGGCTGTCCCTGCTCTGCTCTGGCAGTAGGGGTCACACATTTAAATGAGCAGCCAGGGTAACCCATGGTTTACTCCACTAAGAAGATGTGGGCCTTGGGGAAGGAAGAGATGTAAAACCGCTTCCCCCAGGAAGTCACCAAGTTACTCTCTAATTATCCGCACAATGTCAGGTTCCCCCAAACTCAGATAAGAGAAACCCGAGATCACCCTTGGTATTAACTGATTGTCAGACAGTGTAAGAATCCCTGTGCTAGGCACATCTCTGAGCCCAGGAGTCCCTAGGAAGCCCACTCCAGACACCAACATACTATATTTGAAGTAAATCCTTGGGCTTCAACTTGCTCCAGACTGCAGGAAAGTGGAAACCTGTCTGGATGAATGGAGAAGCAAAAAGAACAGAATTTAGAAGGAAAGGTAGGGGATTGTCTCTTAAAGAAAGGTACTACTTCCTCTTAGAGTCCACCAGAACTTTTTCTACTTCTATGAATCATGGACAGTTAACACCTCCCAGTTGATACTAGTGTCTTTTCCTGTATTTCCTGGCATTTCACAGCTTAACTCTTGCTGACAGAGGGAAGGGCCAGTTTCAATAGTCTCCTTATTTCACTTCCTAAGTGCCAAGCATAGCATCTTGTGCAATGATATTATTCCTTCAACACAGAATTAGTGTGGGCCCACTATGTGCAAGCAAGGTTATAAGCACTGGAGAGTCTTTAATGAACAGGGAAGTTCTCAGTAAGAGAAAAATAACAATTTAAATAAGGGAAACAATTCCACCTACCTTTCCACTCACTGAGCCCACCTTCAGAGACCCACGCTGGGAGAAATCACTCTGGTGTTCCCTCCTGAGCATCTCACCAGGCAGAACAGGGTTAGGTGTTAATGCAGTTTTTCATAAAGCATCACTCTTCCATAAGAGCCAAGGGCTTCATCTACTGTCTGAACAAAGAAAACAGCCATCTGTTCCAACTTGGAGGAAGATGGTTCTGTCAAACTTACCAAGAGACGGTATGTGATTCTTTAACAGAGCATGTGCCTAGGGAGGTTTCAAGGGTTATATTGGTCACCTGTATAATATGGGCTTTTAGACCTGATTCCGATAGACTCTTGTTGGGGACCCCCAACCTGCAGAGATCCCCTGGTGTCACAGATGAAATGAAGACTTCCCAGGCAGCTTGTGCTTGGGGAGAGAAGGCCAACAAATGTCTGAGAGACAAATTCTACAATTGCCTTCCTTCAAGGTCTTTTATTGAGTGCAATAAGCGTAAGGGCATATAGCATGCACATAAACCTCATCAACAAATGTTAAATGGTGCTGATTACAGAAAATAGATATTGTTCAGGGATAACAATTGAAAGAACATTGAGGTCTCCCTCAGGTCAGGGTGTGTTGGACACAAAGACTTCAGATGGCCATAAAATAGGGAGGGTGAGTTCATTTTGAGTTAAAGATAAAACCTCTGCTGCTGGTACAACAAAGCAATCAAGCGAGGTAAAAGAACAGGGTAAGTTTCAAAGGACATAAAGCATTTTCTCATGGCCCAATTCCCACTGGGGCCCACTGGCTATAGCATCAAGGCACATATGCACCCAGCTTTCCCAGTTTTCCAGTCAGGTCTTACAGTTTTCATTTCCTTTGCCTGGCCTGCACGGGGCTCCAAGTCTCAATACTTTCCCAGGGGTACCTCGACAGACTCTGACTCCCCTGCACATATTTGCTAACTATCCAGTAACTCAGTAGCTGACATCCACTACTCCACACCATGTTTATGAAGTCCCTACCATGAGATGAACCCAGAGAAGGACCACTCTCAAAGGGTGAACAGTATCTCAGATGTGTGTTTTACATCTACAGAGTATTTTTTAATGCCAACCTAATGTTTATTTATTTATTTCTTTAATCTTGAAAGTACATTTATTAAAGTTGGGGACAGTGAAACAAAGGAAAGGCTTATGGTAGAAGAAGCAATAGGAGAACCTAGGGGGTGCTCCGCTTTGGCTTCCTAGAAATGTTATAGGAAAGAAGTGAGCCAAGGAGGGCCTGCTGTTAGCTCACTGGGACATGAGTGAAGGGGGCCTTGGAGACAGATTTAGCAGGTAAGCTCAGGACAAGCTGCCACTGCTCACTGCTCACTGCTCCCTGGTTGCATATTTCATGGGGATCCTTAGAGTTTAGGAGAGAAAAGTAAAGATGCAGACCTGAGAGGGAAGAAAGGCATGGGCATGCTCCAGAAGGAGCCTGCCTGACCTAATGTTTTATCTGTCCAGCACCTCTCCCCTTTTCTGAGACTTGCACCCTCTTGCACCCATACTTTAGGAAATTCTTTTCTCACCCTACAACCCTGAGTTCCAAATGGGAGCTACTGCCACTTTCAGCTGCTGCCTCCCTCCCTGCACACATGTAACTGGCTGAAGAGGGGCTACTAGACCCATACCTAGCAGATCACAGTAACTCATCCCCTGTCCATATTGACAGAGGATAGAAGAGTAGCCTGCTCCAACCTGGTCAAAGTCCCAGGATTTGTCCATCTGGATCTCAGACAAGAGCTGCAGACATTTCCAGTAGGGAGGCAACCTGAAGGACTGCACCAGCATTCCCATGGGAGCAGAACTGAGAGAGATGGAGAGACAGCCTCCCAGCAGCAAGCATTCCTGCCACCCTGAGGACCCCACCCACCCACCCCCAACATGAGATTTCCTATAAATCCTTCTTTTTGACTGAGCTTGTTCAAGGTGACTTTAGGTTACTTGCAGCCAAAATGTCTAAGATGCTCTATCTTACCATTTGTTCCTAACCCTGAGCAAGGAGCTCAGAGGGGTTAAGGGAGCTGTCCAATATCCTACTGCCATTAGAGAAAGCAGCAAGAATCAAAGCACTGTGTGGGGCCCTGGTGCACATCTGTGACCCGTAAAAGGGGTTTCCCTGCTTCAAATCTCACCCCCGCCTGCATGCATTTTGTACCCACTGGTGGTTATCTTTTTCACAATGCAAAGCTACGCATGTCACATCTGTGTTCCAGTCCTGCAGTGACACACAGTCACAGCAAAGACTCCTCCTCAGGTTTCCTGCCCACTTTCCCAGCTCACCATCCCCTCCTTCCCTCCCTTTCTCCCTCCCTCCCTACAACTCTCTCAGTGAGCATGCTGTTCTCTCCATCAGGAGCCCTGGCATGCCTGCCTGCTCCCTTGGAGGCCTGGCATGTTCTTCCAGTCCCCATGCACCCAGGAAGCCTCACTGCCACCCACCACCCTAAGAGGAGCCATGCTTTCTCTTTCTCTCCTCTTTCCTGGACCTGCCAATAACAAGACACCATTCTCCTTGTTTCTCATCCTCCTATGCCTTCCAGAATAGAAGTTCATGGAGACAGGGACAGTAATGGAATCTATCTCTAACAAAACACCTGGCACATAGTAGGTACTCCATAAGTGTTTGCTGAAGGCTGATGTAAATAACAAGTATTCATACTTTCTTAATAATCAGCATCAGGTTGGGGGTCGACTGATGTGATGCTTTGAAGCCAGGGATAGCTGACCTGGCAAATCTGAAATACCTTTGAGGAGATTCATCACTTCATGTACCCAATTAACGCTGAGCCATTAGTCCTTCCTGAAGCTGCCAGGATCTATTAAGCCATTTAACTTCTCCTCAGGCATTTTAGAATCAGTCCCAAGGGCTTTTTTTTTTTTTCAGGCCTGGGCAGCCAAAGCCTAAACGACATAAGTGGTGAGCGTTCCATCACTCCCACTGGGAACCCATCCACTGAGGCAAAGCTTTCATGGATCTAAAACACTATGGAGCAAGAAAGCTCCTGAAAGTCAGACTAGAATCAGCTTCAACCCTTAAAGAAATACTGAGCTGGTGTCTTTTTTAAGGACTGACCCTCTGAGTAATGAACAGAAAACCACCTGCTGTGTGCTGATTGGAATGGTCCAAGGAAAGTCCCCAGGCCTGATGGATGCCTCTCAGCAATTCACCACAATGCCTGAAATTCCCTCCATTAATCAGAACAAATATGTATTGAGCACCTACTAAGAGCCAAGCACTTTGAGACTGTTCCTTGAATCACTACAGTTTTGTTCTGTTGAGCTAAGTTAGGCCTTATGCTGAGTTCAAAAGCAAATATCCCTTGGAGGGTAATCCATTAAGCATCATCAGTCATTAAAACCATCCTTCCAAGAAGACACCAAGACAGAAGACAGTTGCATGGATGGGATCTTAGGACAGATAAGGATGCCAGTTGCCAGAGAAAAAGGGGTGTGAGCCTTAAGGGATATAGGCTAACTGTGCAGTGAGTAGGCACCTTGGGTGAGTTTATCATTTCTATCCAGTTCCCCACCCCTGTGGCCCTATGGAGTTGCCAGGTCAGAGATGCAAGCCAAGTGGGTGTGTTCAATAGACCTAGTTTATGGGATTAGCCTGTATTCCACAGCCTGCTCCAACTTTTAACTCTATCAAGAAAGGCCCTGGATTTGCCCTTGGAATGTAGAAGCAATCTAATCTTCCTAGTCTGTGCCTCTGGGAGCAAAACTTATTTACTCAGGGCTAGCTCTAAGATGCACCAATAATAATAACCCAACAACTACAGCTATCATTTATCAAGTACCCACTAGGTGTCACACACCCTACCAGATGTTCTATATAGTCATTTTCTCACAATAATGTCCAGGAAATGCATTTTTAAGAAACCAAGGCTGTGAGAGGCTATTTGCTCAAGGTCACACAATTCATCAGTGGCTGAGATAGAATTTCAACATGGTCCCTGTGCAGCTCTGGAACCAAGTTCTTTACTGCTCGGCTGCACAAATGATGAGCAGGGTAAATTTTCAGTACCATCCTTGTCTACACCCTATTGGGGCCACATGAGTGATCCCATGAGAACTGGGAAGGGGACCTGATTTATAACAATGAAGAGTTTCCCTAAAGAGATGGAATGGCTCAGTTGTAACCAGATTAAAGGTATGGAGAGAGGAAGAGGGTTTGATGGTCAACAGGGGATCCTACAACAGGGGCACACTCATCTATGCTGTCTTCTTAACACCAGTAAGAAAGTCATGTGCCTCTGGTGGAGATAGCATGTGCCAGGAAGTCCCACAGTCTGATGGAATGGCACCACCATCTTTCAGACTCTTCTTCTCCCACTGGTGTCAGTTCCCTACAACATGCTGCTCAGTGGCCATGGATATCTGATCCTTGACAGCTACAGCTCATTGTAAATGGATTGGTGGAATTGTGATTGGTCACCCCGCTCATGAACTTAGGGCCTGGTGTCTCCATATAGATCAGTAACAGGCCAGAGCCTGGACTATGGGGCCCACCTGTGAGTTCTGACTGGATGCTGAGCTGGCTGGTCCCAAGTGGACTCTCTAGCTGGTCCCAGGCCTTCTTTATTTTTCTTAATTTTTACTTTCTTAAATTTTTATTTATTGATTTTAGAGAGAGATAAAAGAAAGGAGAGAGAAAGAGAAAGAGAAACATAGATGTGAGAGAGAAAAACATCAATCAGTTGCCTCCCATACATGCCCTGACTGGGGATCAGAGCCACAGCCTTGGCATATGGGGATGATACTCTAAGCAGCTGAGCTACACAACCAGAGCCCTCATGCCTCCTTTAGATGGTTCCAAACCCTACCAACCTTCCCTTTCTCCATCCTTAAGAATTCATGCCTTTGAACTGTGGTTCTGGAGCATCTACCCTCCTCTCAGAAAACCCGGGGATGACCTGTTCATGAGTGGGTGGGTGTTTTATCACACTTCTGTCCCATTCCCGTTGGGCTTTGCCTTCTAAGATTTCATGAACCTTTACCTGATAAACCAACCATGTGCCACCCTGTCCACACATTGAAAATAAAAATAGTTTTTAAGGCATTAAGAATCTGCCATCTGTGTGACAACACAGGATGGACCTTGAGATTATGTGAAGTGAAATAAGTCAGTCAGAAAAAGCTAAGAATCATATGATTTCACTCATATGTGGGATTTAAAACTGAAACTGATAGACATAGACAAGAGTATGGTGGTTACCAGAGGGAAGAGGATTGAAGAGTTAGTAAAGGGTAAAGGGGACCAAATACATGGCAACAGAAAATGATTTGACTTTGGGTGGTGGGCACACAATACAATATACAGATGATGTATCATAGAAATGTACACTTGAAACCTAAATAAGCTTATTAACCAATGTCACCCCAATAAATTTGATACAATAAATAAATAAATACTTGCCCTTTAACTTGAAAAAAATCATTGCAACTTTTTATTATATAACATATTATACTAATAACTATATTATTAAATATAGTATTTAGAGATATATTATAAATATTATCTAGTTATAATTAAATTCTAGAACTTTTTGACATAGAAAAAACAGAGAGAAGACTATAATGAATTCCCACATCTTTATCACCTGGTTTTAACAAGAATCAACATTTTGTCCATCTGGTTTCATCTATTTCCCACACTTTTTTACTCTGAGTATTTTTAAAGCCAATACCAGAGAATATATGATTTCATCCACAAAAATTTGGTTATGTGTCCCTAACAGATAAGTACATTTTAAAAGACATAACCATAATGCCAGTATTATCTTTAACAAAATAAACAATAAACCCTTAATATTGATTTAATATTCAGCCCCAATGTTCAAACTTCACCGATTGTTTTAAAAATGTTTTATTTTAACAGATTTTTCAGGAAGTAAACAGAGTTCATGCACTGCATTTGGTTGCTATTATCTGTTTTTATCTAAAACTATCCTTCCTCCCTATTTGTTCTAATACTACTCATTTGTTGAAGAAAGTAAATCATTTATCTGGTAGAATTCCCCCACATTCTGGACTTGGCCAACTGTGTCCTCTTGGTGCAGTTAACTAGTTTCACTATTGTTGGTATTTTGTGTAAACTGTAAGTAAGATTGAGAGCAACAATGTTGACTGGAAATAGTATGCAGGCCACAGATGTGATTTTATATATTCTACCTTCCACACTTAAAAAATTAAAAGAAACCGGTAAAATAATTTGTATTCATATATATTATTTAATATAAAACAGTCAAACTATTATCATTTTACTGTGATTAATATAAAAAATTATATATGAGCTATTTTGTATTATTTTTTTCTACTCCATCTTTGAAGGTGAGTGTGCAGTGTACACTGTAAGCACAACTCAGTTCAGAATGCTGCATCTCAAGTGTTCAAAGACCATGCGTGGCTGCCAGGTTGGGTAGGGCAGATACAGAGACTAGTTTGGGTTCAGTTTTAAATTTCGTATGTGAGAAGAGTACTTTGTATGTGTTGCTGTAGATTTCCTATTTTAAAATTTGGTCAGTCTTTCACCAGACAGTTTTAGTGCCCATGGATAATCATTTCTAAATCCATTATTTTATTAGGGTTATAAATTTATGATTTTCTAATTTTATTATTCCTCTGCATTTATTAGAGAGAATTCTTACATAAAGATGAACTTGAACTCATCAGCTCTTTAGTGACACTGAAAATAAAGATCATGCAGGAAAGGTGGGCTATGGGCTTATTTTTCTTTCTGTCAATTTTCAGAGAAATCAGTTGGTACCCCAACAACAAACAATGATTAATAAGGGGTCATTTTTTATTATTGTGAACTCATAGTTTTCATATTTGTTACTTTTCAATTTTCCCTGGCTGGTTTAGCTCAGTGGATTGAGCGTCGGCCTGCGAGCTAAGTGTCGCTGGTTCGATCTTCCAGTCAGGGTACATCAGAGAAGGAAAACTCTAACTCCAAAAAACCTCCACTGCCTTGCGGCATACCTCTTCAGGGGAAAGGCTAAGGGAGTAAACCCCGACAGAAAATCCGGAGCCGGAGTCCCTAAGGCGGTTTGATGTTGTGGTCAACACCGGCAACTCCTGCGGCGCACCTGAAGCCAAGCTGTATTGACTCCGTCTTTCCCTTGGACCCTTCAGCTGCGAAGAGAGGGGGGGTCTGCTGCATGGGCAACAGCAGACCCTCCATATTACCCTGCCCAGGCTCTGTAGCTTCAGCGTCATCGCAAGATGTCGATTCAACACGGGAGGAGACAGATACCATGTCACTCCCGAGTCGGACTGCACAGCCATTCTCGGCGGTGCAGATGGACTCTTAAGAAGCTACACCATCGTCTCTCGAGACGGACGGCTGCCGACGGACTTTTCAATACATTGTAGTCTTTTTAAAAAGATCTTATTTATTTATTTTTAAAAGTATATTTTATAGATTATGTTGTTACAGTAGTCCCATTTTTTTCCCCTTTGCTCTCTTCTGCCCAGTACATCCCCTCCCTCTAACAATCCCACCACACTTAGTTTATGCCCATTGGTTGTGCATATAAGTTCTTCTGCTTCACCCTTTCCTATGTTATTCTTAACTTCCCCCTGTCTATTTTGTACCAACCAATTATGCTTCTTAATTCCTGCACCATTTCACCCTTTCCCCCCACCCCCCTCCCAGCTAATAACCCTCCAAATGATCCCCATATCTATGATTCTGTTCTTGTTCTGGTTTGCTTAGTTTAATTTTGTTTTTACTTTTTAGATTCAGTTGTTGATAGTTGTGAGTTTGTTGTTATTTTAATGTTCATAATTTTGATCTTCTTTTTCTTAAGTAAGTCCCTTTGACATTTCATATAATAATAGCTTGGTGATGATGAGGTCCTCTAGCTTTACCTTGTCTGGGAAGCTCTTTATCTGCCCTTCCATTTTAAATGATAGCATTGCTGGATAGAGTAATCTTGGTTGTAAGTTTTGCTTTTCATGACCTTGAATGTTTCTTGCCTGTCCCTTCTTGCATGCAAAGTTTATTTTGCGAAATCAGCTGATAGTCTTACAAGCAACCCTTTGTAGGTAACTCTCTGCTTTTCTCTTGCTGCTTTTGAGATTCTCTCTTTATCTTTCACCTTTGGCATTTTAATGATGATGATGTGTCTTGGTGTGGTCCTCTTTGGGTCTAGCTTGTTTGGGACTCTGTGCTTCCTGGACTTGTATGTCGATTTCCTTCGCCAAATTCAGGGAGTTTTCCTTCATTATTTTATCACATAAGTTTTCAATTTCTTGTGCTTCCTCTTCTCCTTCTGGCACCCCTATGGTTTGGATGTTTGCACATTTAAAGCTGTCCCAGAGGTTCCTAAGCCCCTCCTCATTTTTTTTCAATTCTTGTTTCCTCATTCTGTACTGGTTGACTGTTTCTTTCTCCTTTACATTTCAAATCATTGATTTGAACCCTGGTTTCCTTCCCTTCACCATTGGTTTTGTGTGGATTGTCCTTTGTTTCATTTAGCATAGCCTTCACTTCTTCCCATGTGTTTGCTGTACTCAAGCATATCTGTCAAGCCTGTGAGCATCTTTATCACCAGCGTTTTGAACTCTGCATCTGTTAGGTTGGCTATCTCCTCATCGCTTAGTTCTCCCACTGGAACCTTGATCCGACCCCCTTTTGCGCAATACTTCTCTGTCTCCTCATCTTGACAGGTTCCTGTGTTTGTTTGCCTCTGTGTCTTAGACAGAGCTGTCGCTCCTGTTACGTTGTAAGGGGCGGAGCCTTAGGTATTCATCAGTTCGGGCGACCCATTTCACCACGTTGTGACACTGTATGTGGGGGAGGGGTCTGAGAGGGAACAATATCACCTGCTCAGCACTCGCCCCTTTTCCAGGCACTTCTCCCACTTCGTACAGGACTGGCACCCCTCTATCTGTTGCCTTGGCTGTCGTTCCCAGAGTGGGTGGGTCTGCAGACATTCTAGGACTGTGGGGCCCTTTAAACAAGCGGACTCTGCTGAGAGACCGGCAGTTTCTGCCTCCACCCCAACTCCCACTGGTTTGCACAGTCAGAAGCAGTAAGGCTTTATTTTCCCTGGCGCTGGGACCGTAAGCTGAGCGGTCTGGTCTAGTGTTGGTCGCGCCTTCCAGGTGTCCCTCCTAGCTGTTTAAAACGTGTGACTCCACGTTCCACTGGCCTGCCACTGCTGCTGCCACCATACCGCATCTTCTCCACCCCAGCTCCGCCCATCCTACCTGCCTGGATAAGTATTTCTTCTTTATATATTTGTTTATTGGACTTCCATGCAGCTTGATTTTCTGGAACTTCTGGTTGTCTCTAGTTTGGAAGTAGTTGTATTCTTTCTTAGTTGTGGAGAGAGACACACTAGGCCTCTGTCTTGGTCAGAAGTCTTATTTATTTTTAAAGAGAGGGTAAGGGAGGAAGAAAGAGAAGGAGAGAAACATCAGTGTGTAGATGACTGTCGCACACCCCCAACCGGGACCTGACCCCAAAACCCAGGCATGTTACCTGACTAGGAATCGAACCAGCGATCTTTTGGTTTGTAGGCTGGCACTCAATCCACTGAGCCACACCAGCCAGAGTGCAGTCTTTATTTTTTATGATGCTAACGGTTTCCCATTTGGGCCAATAGGAGTCTGCAGCCAGCTGTTAGGTCAGTTTTGGCAGGTCCCTTGCTTTCTGACACAATCACGTAGGCTCATCTTGGACCTTCCCTACTCTAATCAGAACTCGGCTATTTTTTCAAGGAGCCCTGGTTCCTTTCAGTGTTCCAGGCATCTTTAATGGATCCCCTTGGGATGATAACATAACCTAGAAAAAGTAAACAAAGTTAGGAAATTGAAAGCATCAAGATGAGTCAATAGAACAAAGGTTTTCTTCTCTTTGGGTGGAGAGGGTAGAATAAGAAGAGAAAGAAAGCTTTCAGGGTCCTATACAACTTGATCTGCCCTGCTCTACCCTTTCACTGAATTTCTTCTCTCCATACCATTTACTCTCAGGACTAGAACCTTCTCTTGCCACTAAGTGCAGGTGAAAGTTCAGCCAACTGGGAACCCAGGGGTCCCACCTGACCTTCACTGGAAAAAAGCCCAGAGCCTTTGTCCAAAGTTGCATCACTTCCCACCCAGCACTTTCTGATCCAACTCCCTGATGTCTCCGGGACAACACAGTTGGCATCATCCCGATGACATCAGGGAAACTCCTATTTCTAGCAGTTTCTTCTTCAGCTGCAAAAATGTGCAGTGGTAGACAGGGTGTGAGCTTTTGAAGTCTCTGCAGGAAGTGGAGTTGTTTTCTCAGCACCACATTAGAGTGCATCTTTTGTGATAGCCATGGTTGCTCAGCTGGTGTGGAGCCCTCCCGTGCCCTCGCCCTGTCCAGCAACATCCCCAATGGCCAGGACAGCAGACCCCACAACACGTGGGTGGGTGTGAAGGAACTCAAAGGACTAGCATGGAGGTGCAAAACATAACGGAGGCTGGTGAGGGGGGAACCTGCCATCTCTTGTAGTTTTCCCGAGTGCTTCTTGTTTCCCCCAACTCCTGCTCAAAAAAGCAATAATTACCCCTGCAGTGAAACTCACAACATTAGGAGAGCCCCTCAATGCTTGTCACACCTCACAGTATGATCATGAACCTAGAATGGTCATTTCATATTGATCCCTGGCACTCCTGGCCAGAAATGTTCTTTTTTTTTTAATCCTCATCGGAGAGCGATTTTTCATTGCTTTTATAGAGAGGAGAAGGGAGAGAGGGAGAAACATTCATGTGAGAAAGAAACATCCATTGGTTGCCTTCTTGTAGGAGCCCCAATTAGAGATCAAACTAGCAACCAGGGCATGTGCTCTAACCAGGAATTGAACACACAACACTTCGGTCTATGGGATGACACTCCAACCAACTGAGCCATACCAGCTAGGGACAGGAATGTTTTTATCATCACAATTTCCTCACTGTGCCTTCAATCATGGAAGACAAGGAAAGAAGAAGTTCTACTTTGATAACACTCATACACCTGCTAATCCTGGCACACAGCTCAGAGGACAATCACATCAGTTGAGGGCCTACTGTGTGCCTGGGGTGCTTTCACATGAGTTCTGTTTGCTTCCCTCAGCAGTCTTGTAGAAAAATATTGTATTCCCATTACACAACATAAGAAGTTGAGGATTCCTAGAGGTTAAGTCATCAGTCCTACATCACATGGTTGTCTCAGATCAGGTCTCAATGTCTCTGAGGCGCAGCTCTGAAGGTCAAGGTGGCCACCATTGGGTATGGATACCTTCCCTCAACCAGGCATTTTGTGTTTATTATCTCATTTAAGCTCTGCTCCACTTATGAAGTGACTGTTATTATGCCCCTTTTACAAATGAGGAGCCTTGTCTAATGCCACTGAGATTTGTATGTAGGCATAATTCCAAAGCTTGTGTGTTTTCCGATGAGCTGCTCTAATTTTCACAAGTAAGTAACCTCTCCATTCCTCCCAACCCTGCAATTTCTGTCTGTGTGACACATTAAATGCACAAAAATGCAAAGACACGTGGCAATACTTTCCTGTCTGAATGGCATTCACCTCTGTTAACCTTAGAAGAAACCCCAGTAGGAGGCTGGAATCTGGGCTCTAGTCAGGTGCAGTGCCTATCAGAGCATGTCACTATTCAGGACTACTGAGCATTTTAAGTGACATTCAACATTTTAAAATTTTAATATGCTTCAGAAAAAAATACAATGAGCACACCACATCTATTACTGAAGATAATAATTAGGATAAAATTAAGTTTTAAAAAGCCACTAAAAATAATAAGGAACTACTGCTACAATTGGTTCACAGATATGGCAGAACCAAGACTGTAAATGACAAGTTTGAGAAACTTGTGAGCTCCGGTGTGTAATTAGCATTCTCCTGTCCTCTTCATGTCCCAGCCAGGACACTGACTTTTTAGCGAGTTAAAGATTATTGCAAAACACTACTGAGTTCTCTAACTAGAATCATCTATTGCTGGCTTTTATCACTATCTAAAAAAAAAAGTATCGTTTCCTTTTCTCTGGCACATTAAAGTAAGATATTGGGTTGGCCAAAAAGTTCATGTGGCTTATTTTGTAAGATGGTTATAGTAGCGCTTAGTTGTCTTTAACTTCATTCAGAACAATTTTGTTAGCTTGTATTGTGACAGCTGTCATATCAGCATGCATTTAAAAAAACTTAATGTACTTAGAAAATAAAATAAAATAAAGAACTTAACAAAATTGGTGAATTTTAGTGCAGCCATTTTAATACTGAAGATGAAAGAAAATAAGCAACACTTTCAGCATATTATGCTTTATTATTTCAAGAAATGTCTGAGTCAGGGCCCATTACTAGGTTGCACATCAGGTCCCCAGTTGGGGGCGCAAATGAAAGACAACCACACAGTGATGTTTCTCTCCCTCTCTTTCTCCTTTCCCCTCTCTCTAAAAATAAAATAAATGAACAAACAAATAAATAAATTATTTTAAAAAGTAAAAACACAACTGAAATGCAAAAACATGATTTGTGCTGTGTATAGAGAAGGTGCTGTGACTGATCAAACGTGTCAGAAGTAGTTTGCGAAGTTTCGTGCTGGAAATTTTTCACTGGATGATGCTCCATGGTCATGTAAAGCAGTTGAAGTTGATAGTGATCAAATCAAGACATTAATTGAGAACAAAGTTATAACATGTGGGAGATAGCTGACACACTCAAAATATCTAACTCAATAAAGTTACTAGTGAAAACAAAAAAATGTCTGTTAAGGAAAAAAAAACCCACAAAATTTTTGTCCATCCCAATAAAAAACCTAAAAGAACACCTTTTCCCCCTTTCCATAGACATCTCCTGAGATTTACTGGAAAACTACCTTTAGTGCTAGGACAGTTTATGGGGAACAATAATCCACCTCAAGAATAAACACTAAGTGAAATGACGATTTTTTAGGAAGTGCTATATCTGGCTGAGGTAGCAGCAGCCATGAGCCGAGAGGATTTTTGGCAGCCCTGACAGCACGGAGAACTGTGATTAAGAAAGCATTCATCCGGTTATCTCCGTGGGAGTGGGGAGTGCCTTCTGTGAGGCAGGAGGGTGTCCCCTTATCTGGGGATTTCCTTTGGCATTACAGAAAATGATGCAGGAGTGTCTCCATGCCCCAGAATGAGAGGTGAGAGGCTGGCGACCAGGGCAGTGACTCTGTGGGGTCTGGATCATCAACCTCATTATCACTGATGTTCACTCAGCAACCCTGGCGCTGTGATTTGTCCACGGCCCAGCACTGCACGGAGGGCAGATTGAAGTTGAGTCTCTAAAGCTGAGCCTTGCTGCCCAGGGGAAACACAATCTTGTTTGGTCCCCTCCTAAATAAGAGCCATGGTAAGAAGGCACAGTGGTTCATGGAATCTCTTTTAACAAGGCTGTTTTATGTGCAGAATTGTTTATTGTAGCATTATGGGAAATAGCTAAAAGTTAGAGACAACAACATTGTTCATGAGTGGGAAATTGTTTTAGCACATTATGGTATGTCTGGATTGTCACATAATGAAATAGTTGTACAATGAAATTATTTGCAAAAGATTACACTAGATCCATGTGAATTGACAGTGAGAGACATCCAGTATGTTTAAATGGAAAAGATAAACTGCAGAACCATATGTAGAGAGTGATCCAATTTTTGTGTATAATGCATATCTATGTATGACAATGCATAGAGAAAGGTCTGGGAGAAAATTTGCCTGTGGGAAGGGGCAGGACAGGACTGCTTGATGAACTCAGTGTAAGGGGGTGATAAACGGGTCCAATGTGATTTGCTGTTTTAGGAGAGGGAAAAAGACGCTGACTTAGTAGGACGGAACGAGTGGGTAACGAAGCTTGTTCCCAGGACACACTTGGGGACACGCAACTTTTTGCCCTTTTCCAGGACTCAGAAGAAACTGCCTTGAGACATAGCCAGTGGGCCTCCTTCACTGTCACTGGAGGTAGTCAGATTCTGCACCCTGAGGACCAGACAGCCCAGGGTGAAACTGAAGAGGAAAAGGCCTGTTCCACCCTTGAGACTAGAACCACTTCCTCCCACTCCTCCAGGTGTTCAGGCCCTCTGGGGTGCACCTAAATTCTTCAGGGCTCACTCTTTGCCCTTGCATTTCCCTAAACTCCAGGGCCTCCCCTTCCTTCATCCTTTAGTCCTATCAAGTCATCCCTCAAAACCTTGTTCTCTGCGAGGGAACCAAGAAATTCCAGATATCTTTGTCAGGCAACACATTTGCATATTAACTGGGATTTTCTGGGAAAAACTCCTATAGGGAACAAGCCCATCCATTCTCGAGGCCAGGTGCTAGGAATACACAGTGAGCCCTGCCTCATGCAATTGCCCTGCAGGGTCTGGAGCTGGCAGAGGGAGGCAGGTAGTGGGGATTTCAAACAAGAGGGCAGCGGGTACAAAAGATATTTTGGGAGAAGTGAGCTTCATCAATGTGATCAAAGCAGACCAAGTAGGTACCTTCCCACCATCTGTGGGAAAGTGTGTTCCTGGGAGCAATCAACTTAAGAATACCAGAGCTGGGTTCAAATCTTGTCTCCACCACCTACTGAATGACTTTGGACAAATCAAGTCATTTGAACCCACAGTTTCCTCATGAGAAAAATAAAGATGAAAACAGAATCTGCACCATCCTAACCCATGGGATTCTAGTCATACTGACTGAGATGTGTTCAATTTACTTTCCATATCACAGCATCCCAGATGAACATTATTAAGATGCCCACTAGCTCTTGCCAAAGGTAAGTGTGGCCTTGTAGCTGGTTCTTCCCCTGCCTCAGGGGGCAGGCACTGTCACACAGCATTTTGGCACAGTGATCAAGTGCCAACCAATAGTGCCAGTTGTAGCCAAGTGCACAGACTCGGAGGCCAGTCATCTGGATAAAACTCTGTGATTTTAGGCAGGTGACTTAATCTTTCAAGACCCCAGTTTCCTCCTTTTAAAATAGAGAAAATAATACAACTCACTATTAAAAATAAAATAAAATAAAATATACTTAAAAAACTATGTGTTTTGATGGACATTAACTAGACTTATTATGTTGATCACTTTGCAATAGATACAATTATCAAGTCAATATGTTGTACCCTTGAAACTGATATAAGGTTATATGTCAATTATATCTCAGTTTTTTAAAACCCACATAAAGCTGGTGAACAATACCTGATTCAAGCTGGTTCAGTGTGAGCTATTGGCAGGGACCACTGAGGAAGGGTCACATCTTCGATAAGGATGAAGGCTAGGTTGGGGGCATACAGGGCATTCTGGTTCTTAGTGAATTCTGCTTCATTTCCCAGCAATGCACTGTAGGAGCAATGCATGACTAGTAGTCCCTATTACACTGCTTCTCTGATTATAGCATTAGTCACAGATAAAAATGTCATGTCACAGGATGTGAGATTTCACTTTTTTTCTGAAACAAGAATGGAATCTAAATAATAAAGCTAACAGTTGGCTATTTAAAACAAGCAAATCTGGAGATGTCTATCAGTTTTTTTAAAAATATTTTTTCTTGATTATGCTATTACAGTTGTCCAAAATTGTTTTCCCTGTGCTCCCCTCCACCGAGTGACCCCCCTCCCTCCATTGGTTGTGTATATAGTTCTTCTCAACATCTCCCTGTCTACTCCATTCCTTCCTACTCGTCGTCGTCCTGCATCACCTCCCTCCCTTTTCCCCCTTCCTCCCCTCTGCTGACCTCCCCTCAATATGTTCCCCATACCTATAATTCTTTTTCCTCTTTCGTTGCCTACTTACTTTGCCTTTGCTTCGATTCTCTAGCTTCTGTTGTTGGTTGTTGTGATACAGTTTTCATTTTAATGTTCATAGTTTTGATCCTCCTTCTTCTAAACAAGTCCCTTTAACATCTCATATAACAGTGGTTTGGATTTGATGAACTCCTTCACTTTTGCTTTGTCCTGGAAGCACTTTCTCTGACCTTCTATTCTGAATGATAGCTTCACTGGATAGAGTATTTGTGGCTGTAGGTTTTTGATTTTCATTACTTTGAATATTTCTTGCCAGTCCCTTCTTGCCTGCAGAGTCTCCTTTGAGAAATCAGCTGATAGTCTAATTGGGACCCCTTTGTACATAATTCTTTTCTTCTCTCTTCCTGCTTTTAAGATTCTCTCTTTATTTTTAATTTTTGACATTTTGATTATAATATGTCTTGGTGTGGTTCTCCCTGGGTCCAGTTTTTCTGAAACTCTCTGTGCTTCCTGGATCTGTAAGTCTATTTCCTTCCCCAAGTTAGGGAAGTTCTGCTTCATTATTTTTTCACATAATTTTTCAATTTCTAGTTCTTCTTCTGGCAACCCTTTAATTCTAATGTTTGTTCACTTATAGTTGTCCCAGAGGTTTCTGAGCCTCTCCTCATTTTTCTCACTTTTTGTTTCTTCTTTCTGCACTGGTTGACTGTTCCTTCCCTATGTTCTGATTTGTTGATTTGATATCTGGTTTTCGTTTCCTCACCACCTGTCTCATATGTGTTTTCATTTATTTTGGCAGGCCTAGCTTTCATTCCTTCCCCATCTTGTTCAATGTCTTTTGTTAATTCCGTAAGCTGCCTTATGACTATAGCTCTGAACTGAGCCTCAGAAAGATTTTCTATTTGTTCAACAGTTAATTCACATATTTGCTTTTTGGTCAGCTGCGTGATTGGTATTTCAATTATTATTCTTGTCTTCCTGACAGTTTTCACTTATCTTTCCTTCTTGGGTGGGGCTGTCACACCTCCTACGCTATCAGGTGCAGAGCCCCGTGCACTCATCACTACCCAGTGACCCTTCTCACCACACTTGGTGCTTTGTGTGGGGGTGGGGGCCCAAGATGGATTCCTACCATTACTCTTTGATGGGAGACCAGGAGCCTCTTCCTCTGTCCCCACGCCCTCTGGGCTTCACAGTCCGAGGCAATGGGGGTCTGCCTTCCCCAACGTTGTAATCACGAGCTGATGGGTCTCAACTACAGCCGGGACTGCTCCCCTGGCATTTCTTGCAGTCCCGCCACTGTTGTCGCTGCTGCTGCCAACAGCATAGCTTGATCTGTCCATGTTGGCTTTGCCCCTCCTACCTGTCCGGACAAGCACCACTTGTTTATAACTTCATATGTTGGATTTCCATGTAGTTTTTTTTTAACTATATTTTATTGATTATATTGTTACAATAGTTCCAATTTTTTTCCCTTTGCTCCCCTCCGCCCAGCACCACCCTCCCCCAGCAATACCCCCCCCCAAGTCCATGCCCATGGGTCATACATACAAGCCCTCCCGCTTCACTCTTTCATATATTCTTCTTGTTCTTTTTAAAAATAATTAATTAATTAATTATTTTAACAATAAAAAATAACAATCCCTCCCTCTCAGACTTAAGACCCTTTATAATCTTATAAAGGACAATGGGCGAAGGTCTCGAGCTCCTCTAGCTGCTTCAAGCTGGACATGGTCATCGTCCTACCTACTCCTGGGTCCAGAAATCCCTAATAAGAGTGGCGGTATGGAGGGGAGGGTGGCCTTTCCACATGTGGAAGGATCGTGCAGACTTCAGGTCAGGTGGCTGTCCCTGGAAAATGGCATGCTTGGTTTAACAGGCTGGCATCCTTGTTGTATTCTGGGGGCAACAAATTTGGCAACAGGGTTAAAAGACTTAAAAGACATCATTCAATCCATAACCACTAGATGACAAAAGGCAAGTATTAATTTTTCAATGTCCCACATTAGGGAAAAAAAGGGCTTCTTTGGAGGAAGGTGTGCCAGGCATATCTCACCTGTCCAAAACCGTTTTGCCCATTATACTTATTTTGGGCTGAGGGAAATATTTTAGGTTTCCCCCCCTCTCAGACCTCTGGGCTCTTTCTGTCCAAGCCATTAGAATAGAAAAGAGAAACCAGTTTTAAAGTGAGGACCACAGGCCACCCCATTCTTCACCAACCCAGCCACTTAGTTCAGCGAAACCATTCAGTCTCAGGAGGCAGCGATGCAGATAGGATTAAGTGAGGCCTATACATACAGACAATCACTCAGGTAATGAGATCATAGGCTTATGCTCTATGGAAACAGAAAACACATGTTAATTTCTGTAACATAACCCACAAACAAGTTTCTAAATCTGTAAGACTGTCTTATTGGAAAGACATCCAGTTATAAGGCATTTGACATTCTTCTTGCCTGTAAATTAAGCATCTTTGATGATACCACAGACATAGTTTAACTTTCAAATGAAAACAAATTTTAAATGAAAAGAAACTTTAAAGACAGCTGCACTGAGCATTGTGATTTTCCTTGAATCACGATTTTTCTCCCTAAGATTACCCTCCTTGTCATTAAAGGGACTGCATTAAGTCCATTTTTAATTTATCCTGTTCATTTGCATAAACACAACAAGAGCAGCAAATGATCACTTATGATCTTTAGATCTGCTTTGCTGGAACTTATGCAAGAAACATTTAGGATGACCTTCAGTCTGCCCTTCAGGGCACAGAAGCTGAGCCACATACCTGGCATTAAGCCTTGCCTGTAAACACCTGTCATTTCCAAGTCCCTCTGGTTTTCCACTGTGCCTTAAGGTCCCTTCTAGCCATCTTTCAGGAAAACAACCTTCATTCCTTCCCTGGAAAGATTGCCATGGACCGCACATCCAACCAAGGTACCAGGCCTTTTATCTCATGGGCTTTTATTGCCTTTGAAAGTCAATCCCAGTTCCTCGGGGCTTTTTGGTAACAACCAAAGCCCAAGCATGTCTCCTTTAGGCATGACATTCCAGTCAAAGTCTTGGTCAAAAAAGCCTCTATTAATGACTGGTCTTATTAGTTTTATACAAAAAACTTATGTCATTACTTACTTCTTTAGAATGCCAAACTCTGGAGGGATCAGATAGGGAGAAAAATATACAGTGTGAAGAAAAACCTTGTCCTTCTAATATTCACTGAACTTGCATTTCCATTCTTTATATTTTCATTTTTTCCCCCCACTAAAATTTTTTGGTTTATTTTTCCATTACAGTTGTCCCACTTTTTCCCCCCTTTTGCTTCCCCGCACGCTGCCCCCCCTTCTCCTACATTCAGTCTCCACCCAGTTGTCCATATCCGTGGGTCATTTATACATGTTCTTTGACTAGACCCTTTCCCTTCTTACCCCCTTCTCTCCCTCACTCCTCCCCCCTTGTTACTGTTAGTTTATTTCTTGTTTACATACCTCTGGTTCAATTTTGCTCATTTGTATGTGTTGTTCATTAGTTTCCTGTAATAGGTGATAGCATAAGGTATTTTTCTTTTGTTGCCTGGCTTATTTCGCTAAGCATAATTCTCTCTAGTTCCATCCATGTTGTTGCAAATGGTAGAAGTTCCTTCATATATGTGGGTCATGCTTTCTAATCCATTCAGCTACCCTATGTCTTTTTTTTTTTTAATGTTTTTTATTGATTATATTGTTACAACAGTTCCAGTTTTCTCCCCCTTGTTCCCCTCCACCCAGCACCCCCCTCCCCCAGCAATCACCCCCAAGTCCATACCCCTGGTTCGTAAAAATTAACTATCCCCCCCCTCTCAAATATTAGGACCCTTTGTAATCTTGTAAAGGACAATGGGCGAAGGTCTCAAGCTCCTCTAGCTGCTTCAAGCTGGACATGGTCGTCGTCCTACCTACCCTTGGGTCCAGAAAACCCTAATAAGAGTGGGGGTGTGGAGGGGAGGGTGGCCTTCCCACATGGGGAAGGATCGTGCAGACTCCAGGTCAGTTGGCTGTCTCCGGTCAATGGCGTGCTTGGTTTAACAGGCTGGTGTCCTTGTTGTGTTCTGGGGGCAACAGATTTGGCGAAAAGGGTTAAAAGACATCATTCAATCCATAACTACTAGATGACAAAAGGCAGGGATTAATTTTTCAATGTTCCATATTAGGGAAAAAAAAAAAAAAAAAAAAAAAAAGCTTCTTTGTAAGAAGGTGTGTTAGGCACATCTCGCCTGTCCAAAACCCTTTTGCCCATTATACTTAGTTTGGGCTGAGGTAAATAGTTTAGGTTTTTCCCCCTCTCAGACCTCTGGGCCTTTTCTGTCCAAGCCATTAGGATAGAAAAGAGAAACCCGTTTTAAAGTGAAGCCCACAGACCACCCCATTCTTCCCCAACCCAGCCATTTAGTTCAGCCAAACCATTGAGTCTCAGGAGGCAGCGAAGCAGAGAGGATTAAGTGAGGCTTATGCGTACAGATAATCACTCAGGTAATGCAATCATAGGCTTATGTCCTTTGAAAACAAAAAACACGTGTTAATTTATGTAACATAACCCGCAAACAAGTCTCTAAATCTGGAGAGGAAACTTTTAAGATGGTTAGTTGCCCTGTTTTATACTCTACTACTGATCATTGTGATTTTCCTTGAATAATAATTTTTCTCCCTAAGGTTACCCTCCTTGTCTTTAAAGGGACTACATTAAGTCCATTTTTAATTTATCCTGTTCGTTTGCATAAACATAACAAGAGCAGCAAATGATCACTTATGATCTTTAGTTCTGCTTTGCTGGAACTTACCCAAGGAATATTTGGGGTGACCTTCAGTCTGTTCTTCAGGGCACAGAAGCTGTGCCACATATCTGGCATTCATCCTTGCCTGTACACACCTGTTTTTTCCAAGTCTTTCTGGTCTTTCCTTGTGCCTTAAGGTCCCTTCTAGCCATCTTTCGGGAAAACAACCTTCGTTCCTTCCCTGGAAAGATTGCTGTGGACCGCACAACCAACCATGGTACCAGGCCTTTTATCTCACGGGCTTTTATTACCTTTGAAAGTCATTCCCAGTTCCTCAGGGCTTTGGTAACAATCTGAGCCCAAGTATGTTTCCTTTAGGCTTGACATTCCAGTCAAAGACTTGGTCAAAAAAAAAAAAAGAACCTCTGTTGACAACTGGTCTTATTAGTTCTATGCAAAGGAACTTAAGTCATTACTTACTTGTTTAGAATGCCAAACTCTGGAGGGATCAAATAGGGAGAAAAATATACAACGTGAAGGAAAATCTTTGTCCTAATATTCACTGAACTGGCATTTCCATTCTTCATATTTTCATTTTTCCCCCACTAAAAAATTTTGGTTTGTTTTTCCATTACAGTTGTCTCACTTTTTTAGCCCTCTTGTTTCCCTGAACCCTGTCCCTCCCCTCCCCCACATTTAGTCCCCACTCAGTTGCACCTGTCTGTGGGTCATTCATATATATATATATTTTTTAACTTCACCCATCCCCTTACACCTTTCTTTTCCTCCCCCCCGGCCCCCTTGTTACTGTTAGTCTACTTCTTGTTTACATACCTCTGGTTCAATTTTGCTCATTTGTTTGTGTTGTTCATTAGTTTCCTGTAATAGGTGACAGCATAAGGTATTTTTCTTTTGTTGCCTGGCTTATTTCACTAAGCATAATTTTCTCTAGTTCCATCCATGTTGTTGCAAATGGTAGAAGTTCCTTCTTTCTTTCTGCTACATAGAATTCCATTGTGTAAATGTACCACAGTTTTTGATCCACTCATCTACAGATGGGTACTTAGGTTGTTTCCAGCACTTGGCTATTGTAAATAGTGCTGCTATGAACATTGGAGTGGATAGGTTCTTTTGAATTGGTGTTTCGGGATTTTTTGGATATAATCCTAGCAATGGAATTGCTGGTTCAAAAGGCAGTTCCATTTTTAGTTTTTTAAGGAAATTCCAAACTGTTTTCCACAGTGGCTGCACCAATCTGCATTCCCACCAGCAATGCACCAGGGTTCCCGTTTCTCCGCATCCTCTCCAGCACAAGTTGTTTGTTGATTTGTTGATGATTGCTATTTTGACTGGTGTGAGGTGGTATCTCATCGTGGTTTTAATTTACATCTCTCGGATGGCTAGTGATGTTGAGCATACTTTCATATGTCTATGGGCCCTCTGTATGTCTTCTTTGGAGAAGTGTTTGTTCAGGTCCTTTGCCCATTTTTTAATTGGGTTGTCTGTCTTCTTCGTGTTGAGTCGTATGAGTTCTTTATATATTTTGGAGATCAATCCCTTGTCTGAGATGTCATTGGCGAATATATTTTCCCATATGGTTGGTTTCCTTTTCATCTTGCTGATGTTTTCTTTAGCTGAGCAGAAACTTTTTAGTTTGATGTAGTCCCATTTGTTCATTCTTTCCTTTATTTCCCTTGCCTTAGGAGATATATCAGTGAAAATGTTGCTACGTGGGATATCTGAAAATTTCCTGCCTATTTTTTCCTCTAGGACTTTTATGGTGTCACGGCTTACATTTAAGTCTTTGATCCATTTTGAGTTTATTCTGGTGTATGGTGTGAGCTGGTGGTCTAGTTTCATTTTTTTGCATGTCCCTGTCCAGTTCTCCCAACACCATTTGTTGAAGAGGCTCTTTTCATTCCATTTGATGTTCTTTCCCCCTTTGTCAAATATTAGTTGACCATATGAACCTGGGCTTATTTCTGGGCTCTCTATTCTGTTCCATTGATCTATATGTCTGTTTTTATGCCAGTACCAGACTGTTTTGATTACCGTGGCCTTGTAGTATAGTTTGATATCAGGTATTGTGATTCCTCCTACTGTGTTCTGCCTCAAAATTGCTGTGGCTATTCGGGCTCTTTTTTGGTTCCATATAAATTTTTGAAGTATTTGTTCTAGGTCTGTGAGATATGTTGCTGGTATTTTAATAGGGATTGCATTGAATCTATAAATTGCTTTGGGTAGTATGGACATTTTAATGATGTTGATTCTTCCCATCCATGAGCATGGTATACGCTTCCATTTATTTGTATCTTCTTTAATTTCTTTCTTCAGTGTTATGTAGTTTTCTGTGTACAGGTCTTTTACCTCTTTGGTTAAGTTTATTCCTAGGTATTTTATTTTTCTTGTTGCTATGGTAAATGGGATTTTTCTTTCAGTTTCTATCTCTGAGTTTTTATTGTTGGTGTATAAAAATGCCTTCGATTTCTTAATATTGACTTTGTATCCTGCTATTTTGCCGAATTCACTTATTAGATTGAGTAGTTTTTTTGTGGAGTCTAAAGGATTTTCTATGTACACTATCATGTCATCTGCAAATAATGACAGTTTTACTTCCTCTTTTCCAATTTGGATGCCTTTTATTTCTCTTTCTTGTCTGATTGCTGTGGCTAGAACTTCCAAGACTATGTTGAATAGGAGTGGAGAGAGTGGACATCCTTGTCTTGTTCCTGATCTCAGGGGGAATGCTCTCAGTTTTTGCCCATTGAGTATGATGTTGGCTTCAGGTTTCTCATATATGGCCTTTATTATGTTGAGGTATGCTCCCTCTATTCCCATTTTGCTGAGAGTTTTTATTATAAATGGGTGTTGTACTTTATCAAATGCTTTTTCCGCATCTATTGATATGATCATGTGGTTTTTGTCTTTCATTTTGTTTATGTGGTATATCATGTTTATTGATTTGCGAATATTAAACCATCCTTGCATCCCTGGGATGAATCCTACTTGATCGTGGTGTATGATCTTTCTAATGTGTTGCTGGATTCGGTTTGCCAATATTTTGTTGAGGATTTTAGCATCTATGTTCATCAGCGATATTGGCCTGTAGTTTTCTTTCTTTGTTGTGTCTTGACCTGGTTTTGGAATTAGGGTTATACTGGCTTCATAGAACGAGTTTGGGAGTCTTCCCTCTTCTTGTATCTTTTGGAATAGTCTGAGGAGGATAGGAGTTAGTTCTTTCCTAAATGTTTTGTAGAATTCACTTGTGAAGCCATCTGGTCCTGGGCTTTTGTGTGCTGGGAGTTTTTTGATTACTGCTTCAATTTCGCTAGCTGTTATTGGTCTATTCAGACTTTCTGCTTCTTCTTGATTCAGTTTGGGCAGACTATAGTTTTCCAGGAATCTGTCCATTTCCTCTAGGTTGTCAAATTTCTTGCCATACAGTTGTTCGTAATAATTTCTTATAATTCTTTGTATTTCTGTGGTATCAGTTGTGATTTCTCCTCTTTCATTTCTGATTTTATTTATTTGGGTTCTCTCTCTTTTTTTCTTGATGAGCCTGGCTAAAGGCTTGTCAATTTTGTTTATCTTTTCAGAGAACCAGCTCCTACTCTTGTTGATCTTTTGAATTGTTACTTTAGACTCTATGTCATTTAATTATGCTCTGATCTTGATGATTTCCTTCCTTCTACTTGATCTGGGTTTTGCCTGTTGTTCTTCCTCTAGTTCTTGTAGCTGTAGGGTTAAATTTTTTATTAGAGATTCTTCTAGCTTTTTTAGGTAGGCTTGTATTGCTATGAACTTTCCTCTTAGGACTGCTTTCGCTGTATCCCATAGGTTTTGGGTTGTTGTGTGTTCATTATCATTGGTTTCCAGGAACTTTTTGATTTCTTCCTTGATGTCATTGTTAACCCATTCATTATTTAATAGCATGTTATTCATTCTCCATGAGTTTGAATGTTTTTGAGTTTTTTCCTTGAGGTTGATTTCCAATTTTAAGGCATTGTGATCTGAGAAGATGCTTGATATAATTTCAATTTTCTTGAATTTATTGAGGCTTGTTTTGTGTCCTACCATGTGGTCTATCTTTGAAAATGTTCCATGTGCACTTGAGAAATATGTATATTTTTCTTCTTTGGGGTGTAAACTTCTATATATATCGACTAAGTCCATTTGATCTAAAGTGTTGTTCAGTGCCTCAATATCTTTGGTGTTTCTTTGCTTTGAAGATCTGTCCATTGTTGACAATGGGGTGTTAAAGTCCCCTACGATGAGTGTGTTGCTGCCTATATCTTTCTTGGAGTCTTTCAAAATTTTCCTTACATATTTGGGTGCTCCTAAGTTGGTTGCATATATATTTATAAGGGTTATATCTTCTTGATGGATTTTTCCCTTAAGTATTATGAAATGCCCTTCTTTGTCTCTTTTTATGGACTTTGCTGTGAAATCTGTTTTGTCTGATATAAGTATTGCTACCCCGGCTTTTTTTTCATGTCCATTTGCTTGGAATACATTTTTCCATCCCTTTACTTTCAGTCTGTGTAGATCTTTTGTTCTAAGGTGGGTCTCTTGTAGACAGCATATATGTGGGTCATTCTTTCTAATCCATTCAGCTACCCTATGTCTTTTAATTGGAGCGTTTAATCCATTTACGTTTAAGGTTATTACCGATGAGTACTTATTCATTGTCATTTTCCCCCTTTGTACTCGTGTTCTTCTCTGTTTCTCTCTGTTTCTTTATCTTTTTAGAGCAGACCCTTTAGCATCTCTTGCATTGCTGGTTTGGTGGAGATGTATTCTTTTAGTGTTCCTTTGTCTGAGAAACTCCTTATTTCGCCTTCCATTTTGAATGAGAGCCTTGCTGGGTAGAGTATTCTTGGTTGTAGGCCTTTGTTTTTCATTGCTTGGAATATTTTTTGCCATTCCCTTCTGGCTTGTAGTGTTTCTGCTGAGAAATCTGAGGATAGCCTTATTGGAGCTCCCTTGTATGTTATTAGTTGTTTCCCTCTTGCTGCTTTTAGGATTCTCTCTTTGTCTTTGGATGTTGCCATTTTAATTATGATGTGTCTTGAGGTGGGCCTGTTGGGGTTCATCTTCATTGGGACCCTCTGTGCCTCCTGGATTTGCGTGACTCTTTCTCTCCTCATGTGATGGAAGTTTTCTGTCATTAGTTTTTCAAAGAGGTTTTCTATCCCTTGCTCTTCTTCTTCTCCTTCTGGAATTCCAATGATACGGATATTGTTACGTTTCATGTTGTCCTGCAGCTGTCTTAGAACCTCTTCAGTCTTGTTCAGTCTTTTTTCATTTTGTTGCATTGTCTGGGAGTTTTTGTGTACGTTGTCCTCCAGCTCGCTGATCCAATCTTCTGCTTCCTCTAGCCTGCTTTTAATTCCTTCTACTGTGTTCTTCAATTCAGAGATCGTATTCTTCATTTCCTCCTGGCTCTTATTGATAGCTTCCATGTCCTTTTTGATGCTGGTATAATTCTCAGTAAGTTCCTTATAGTTCTTCTGGAGTTCACTGTAGTTTTTCTGGAGTTCTTTGTAGTTTCCGCTGAGCTCATTTAGCTTCTCCATAATCCATGTTTTAAATTCTATATCTGATATTTTGCTCCCCTCTATTTCATTTAGCACTCTTTCTGGGGATTCTACCTTTCCTTTTGGTGGGGGGTTGTTTCTCTGTCTCCCCATTTTTGTGATTCCTTTTGTTTGTTGGTGTTTCTTAGAATGATCAGTTCTTCCTGGATCTGCCTCTGGTAGCGTCAGATCATGTACCAGACTGGCCCTAGGCAGCCTGTTGGAGACTTCCAGGGATCTACTGCCTTTGTCTCTCTTCTTTAGTTGTTACTATACTCAATCTGTGATCAGCCGTCAGGCTTAAGGACAGTGGGTGTGGAAACTTAATTCCTGTAGGCAGGGCTTTTATTTCCCCTTATTATGACACCACTTGGAGGGGGATGGTCTGTCTGCTGTACTGGGGCTGAGTCAGCACTGGCTGGTCCTGGGAGGGGGTTAGTGTAGCTTCCACTTACTCCTCCGCCCTCCTGGATCTCCTTCTGTGTTGTCCTTGATGATATTTCTTTAATCTGTCTGGTTGTATTTCAGCTACTTTTTGGGGGATCTTTTTCTCTGGTTAGTTGATTGAGAGTCACTCTGCCCACCTTGTCTTGAGATCTTTTGTGAAGGTGCTGCTAAAACATAATTACACAACCCAGGCAAGAAACCCACACCCTCCAATGTCTCCCCCAAATACAATCCCACTATAGGCTGCAAATGAGCCCGTGTTAATATACTTGTGGAGATACTGGGACTCTTGTTTCGTAGGAGAAACAGAAAGGAGTTGTTTTAAATGAAGGAAGGGTAATTTTTGAGCTGGAAGTTGATAGAGTATTAATATTAGCAATTGGGATCAAGGTTATGTAAGAGAGCAATTAACACTTACACTGTCTGTTTGAAAAGGAGGGGAGGGTTACAGTGTGGAGAGAGAAAGTGGAAGTGTATAGTATTAGGATTATATAATCGGTATATACTATATGATTAGCGTGGGAGGTAGGGTAGACACAACAGACATCCAGGTAGACAGACAGCCAGAAATTGAAAGAGAGGGCTGGGGAGGTTAGAAGGTAGGAAATAGATTGAGAGAGAATTTTTTAAGGATAAAAATACAGAGTAGAAAATAGCAAGACAGGAAGGGAGAGAGGAAAGAGAGAGAGACAGTAGAGAAGAGAAGGGTAGGAGAGAGAACAAAAGAAGAAGGGGAGGTAGAAGAGAGGGGACTGGATTAAAATTCTTTTTTAAATTATATGTTATAAAAAAGATTAGGAGATTAAAACATGATATAAAGTTGCAAGATAGAGAGAAAAGGTGAATATAGAGAGGGAGGAATAGTAGATAGGAAAGCAAGAGGATTTGGGAGGAAAAGAGCTCAGAGGAGGGAAGGAAATCAGGAGGAAGAGGAGATATTAGGGAGGGGAGGATTGAAATTGAAGAGTTGGCAAAAGATAGGATGAAGGAGAGAAATACAAGAGGTAGGGAAAGAAGTGGGGGGTGTGGGGTAGAAAAAGAGAAGGGGTAAGAATAGGAGAGTAAAGGGAGAGGGGGATAGATTAGAATTATAATTTGAATATTAAGAGATTAGAATATAAAGTGTAATAGGGAGAGAGAGAGATTATGTGTAGGGAGAGAAGGAAAATAAGGACAAGAGATGAAAGAAAAATGAATGTAGACTGAAGGGGGACAAAATAAAGAAAGAAATTTAATAAAGTTGAAGGTGCATAGCGCAGAGAAAGGAGAGGGTGAGAAAGGGAGAGAACTTAAAATTATAAAATTAACTGAGAATAGGATGCAGGGGAGAATGCTAAGGGGAGAGAAGGGGGGAAGGGGAGGGGAGAAAAGGAGCGAGAATAAGAAGGGACTGACGGTAGGGGTAGTTAGAGAGAGAGTGAGAGATAAAAGAATGAGGATTTTAACTCAATTCAACTTTTATGCACAGTCTCTGGGTATTTTTGGTTTGTTTGTTTTTTGGTTTTTCCTTGCTTCCTTCCTGAGTCTGCTCCTATTTAAAATTCCATGAGTTTCAAATCTTTTCTGGTTGGTTGGCTGGCTGTGGGAGGGTTCTGCTTGATTCTGGGGTTGCTAGTCTTTTTTTCGTGGGCCTACCACCGCTCTGCTGTGAGCTGCCTTTAGTTGTCCCCTCCTGAGGCAGCCTCAGCCCTCCTCAGGCTTGTCCAGCTACTCCTTCCCTCTGTTGGTCCAGCCTGTGCCTGCCAGCAATCCCCGCCCTGCCTCCAGTCCTGTCTCTATTCCCAGGTTACAGCTTCTGCTCTCTTTCCTGTCTATATGCCTGCGCACCCCACCTCTCTCCCTGTCTCAAGATCGTCCTTTTGTTCTGCAGGACTCTGGCACAGTCGGTCAAAGTGCCGGGCCCAGTGGCCCTTTCCTTCCCAGGGCCTCTCCCCTAGTCTGGAGCTTTGCAGTGGCTTTCCTGCCTGTGCTCTTCTCCTTGCCCCAAAACTTTCTCTATTCCGAGCTACCGCTTCCGCTGGCTTCCCTGTCTATCGGCCTGCGCGCTCTATCTTTCTTCCCGCCACAGCACCGTCCCTTTGTTCTGTGGGACTCTAGTGTGGTCGGTCAGCGCAGCACTCTCCTTCCCCGGAGCTCTCTGCCGGTCCGGAGCTCCGCAGCAGCCCTTCCCTGCGGGCCCTTCTCCTTACCCTAAAACCGTCTCCCCTCCAGAACCTCCGCCTCCGCTCTCTTCCCTACTTACACACCCTGCACGTCCTATTTCTCTCTTAGCCCCAAACCTGCCTTTTGTTCTGTGGGATTCTAGCGCGACTAAAGATCAAACACTGATTTCAAGAACACAGTTCTCCCCCGGTCCGGAGTTCCGTAGCAGCTTTTCTGTGCGGCCCCTCTCCTTGCCCCAAAACTGCTCCTTTGTTCTGTAGGGCCCTAGCGCTAGTGCTGGGCGCGCCCGGGATGCCGAGCTTTCCGTCGGAGGTTGCAGCTGAGGATGTTTCTCTCTAGACTCAGGTTACACGATTTCTCCCAGTCCTGGTTGTTCACTGTTCTCTCCCTCCTCTGGCTTTTTCGGCCAAATCCTCTCCCTAACTCCCTACAAGAATTCACTCCCGGCTAGTGAGCTCTCCGGCTTGATACTGCAAACGCACGGAGTCTCAGAATGACTCAGCCTGCAGTTTGTGATAAACCCCTCCACCCCCCTCCACGCTGCTCCCACGATCTCCTCCCCGTTCACGTTATCAGATATTCCCACTCACTCAGTCATTCCTCCCCGAGTTTGTTCCTCCTGGATTGTCTCCTTAACAGGAGCGAGCTGAGAACACTGTTCCTACTCCGCGGCCATCTTGGTCCCCCCAGTACCCTATGTCTTTTGATTGGAGCATTTAATCCTTTTACATTTAAGGTTATTACCGATAGGTACTTATTCATTGTTATTTTTCCCCTTTGTACTTGTGTTCCTCTCTGTCTCTCTGTTTCTTCATCTTCTTAAAGCAGACCCTTTAGCATCTCTTGCAATACTGGTTTGGTAGAGATGTATTCTTTTAGCCTTCTTTTGTCTTGGAAACTCCTTATTTCACCTTCCATTTTGAATGAGAGTCTTGCCGGGTAGAGTATTTTTGGTTGTAGGCCTTTGTTTTTCATTGCTTGGAATGTTTTTTGCCATTCCCTTCTGGCTTGTAGTGGTTCTGCTGAGAAATCTGATGATAGCCTTATTGGAGCTGCCTTGCATGTTATTAGTTGTTTCTCTCTTGTTGCTTTTAGGATTCTCTCCTTGTCTTTCAATGTTGCCATTTTAAATATGATGTGTCTTGAAGTGGGCCTGTTGGGGTTCCTCTTCATTGGGACTCTCTGTGCTTCCTGGACTTGCATGACTCTTTCTCTCTTCATGTTAGGGAAGTTTTCTGTCATTAGTTTTTCAAAGAGGTGTTCTATCCCTTGCTCTTCTTCTTCCACTTCTGGAATTCCTATGATACGGATATTATTACATTTCATGTTGTCCTGCAGCTGTCTTAGAGCCTCTTCATTCTTGTTCAGTCTTCATTCATTTTGTTGCACTGTCTGGGAGTTTTTGTGTACGTTGTCCTCCAGCTCGCTGATCCGATCTTCTGCTTCCTCTAGCCCGCTTTTAATTCCTTCTACTGTGTTCTTCAATACAGAGATCGTATTCTTCATTTCCTCCTGGCTCTTATTGATAGCTTCTATGTCCTTTTTCATGCTGGTGTAATTCTCAGTAAGTTCATTGTAGTTTTTCTGGAGTTTCTTGTAGTTTCCACTGAGCTCATTGAGCTTCTCCATAATCCATATTTTGAATTCCATATCTGATAGTTTGCTCCCCTCTATTTCATTTAGCACTCTTTCTCGGGATTCTACCTTTCCCTTTGATGGGGGGTTGTTTCTCTGTCTCCCCATTTTTGTGATTCTTATTGTTTGTTGGTGCTTCTTAGAATGATCTGCACTTCCTGGATCTGCCCCTGGTGGCGTCAGATCGTATACCAGTCTGGTCCTAGGCAGTCTGTTGGAGACTTCCAGGGATCTACTGCCTTTGTCTGTCTGCTTTAGCTCTTAATCTATTCAATCTGTGATTAGCCATCAGGCTTAAGGACCATGGGTGTGGCAGCTTAATTCCTGCAGACAGGGCTTTTGCTTCCTATCAGGCTGACGCCACTCAGAGGGAAACAGTCTGCCTGCAGTACTGGGGATAAGTCAGCACTGGGACCTGATCAGCTGCTCCCCCAGTTCTCGCCTCAAAGCCACCGTGCCAAACTCTCCACAAACGTCTCCAGTCCTCTCTGCCTTCCCTTTGCTTCAGCCCAGGGTAAGTGGGGGCCAAAATATTTTTGTATGTGATCCACTTAAGAGCTCTTTATCTCCAGCTGTTTCTCTCTGGCTAGCAAGAAACCTTGTGGCTTTTCACTTTTCACAGCTGAATACTATTTTACTTTCCACTCTGTTGCTGTAGACTGGGAAGCCCAGCTGGGGGTCTAGACCCTGCCCTTCTCAGGGGGAACCCCTGGCTGCTGAGCTGTTTCTCAGTCCCTTCAGCTGCCACCCATGGGAGCCCAGTCGGCCCTTCCGCGTCTCTGCACTCTCTACCAGTCACGTTGTGATGTAGAGACCTTTTCTGTCTCTCCGTGGTTATAAGACTTCTCTCTAGCTAGTGTTCGGTTGGTTATTCCAGATGATTTCTCCAAAACTAAGTTGTAAATCCAGACTGGTCCTGGGAGGAGGTTAGTGTAGCTTCCAATTACTCCTCCGCCATCTTGAATCTCCCCCCCCCCCGTGTAGTTTTATTTTCTGGAACTTCTTATTATTTCCGGTTTAGTGGTAGTTGTAGTCCTTCTTAGTTGTGGAGGGAGACAGAGTGTGTCAGTCTAAGCCTCCATCTTGGCTGGAAGTCTCTATCAGTTTTGAGGAAAATAAAAATCAATGAAATACTATTCTAAAATGAATAAAATTTATGATGCTGTTGAATTCTGAGAAACTGGGTGTCTTTCTGCTGATCTGAGATGGGGTGGGGGTGTTCTAGGAATACCAGGGGCTTCCAGTGTCATTAGAGCAGCATTGACCTCATATTTCATCATGCTGGTCCTGTACACAGGTGGGAGATACAGGCAGACAGGCAAGGCATTGCATTACCTACCTCCCAGCATCAGCGATGAGGTATGTGCCAAGTGCTGGTGAGCAAAATAGCAATAGAACTTTTGAGATTCCAGAGAAAGCCTTGAGTTTGGAGGCCAGGAATGAGTAGGGGAGGATTCAAGGAAGGATGGGCTCTGTGTCACGTGGGGGCAATGAGGAAGGAGGCTTCCTACTAGGGAAGACATTTGGCACCAAACAAAGGATCCATTTTAAGCCTCATTAAATTTGGTAAGAGATGGACTAGAAAGAAAAGGAGAATTTTAAGGGTTAGTATGGCAGAGAATCAATCAGTGGGCTAGGGTCTCCTAGAAAGAGTAAATCTAGATGCCAGAACTCAGGCCACCATGTTCCTTTGTGAGAGACACCAATTCAGACAAATAGATACAGGCTTAAATGTACCTTCTGGACCAGGCCTTAGTTTATTTTTCAAAAATAATTCATCATCTGTTCCAGCCTCAGAATATGTCCTACAAGCTTGGGGACAATTCAAAACACTGAGCAAAACTTTGTGGGTGTTTCTGTGATGGACAGGATAACATTATATAGACGTGTGACAGCCTGTGAGGTATAAGTTTTGCTGCTTTTTTCTTCTTCTTCCTAGTCAGGAACTAAATGAGGACATGCATTTATAGCCCCCAAAGAAAGTCCATCTAATAACAAAATGTAGGAACATTTGTTTTTGCAGGTAGGGCCTGCAAAAGGTGGAACCCCGTTCCCACAGTGCTGCCACCAGTAACTCCCTGTTCAAGATAGGTCTGGAGTTTTATAAGTAAGTGACTGTTCTGTCAACTGTCATTGATGAGCTCAAAAACACCAACTAAGGGGACACTGGTTCCCAAGGTAGGCATTCACCATGAAGCCTGTGGGTTGAATACTTTCAAAAGATATGTTGTCCTGGAACCTGTAGAGGTGACCTTATTTGGAAGAAGATTCACGCAGATGTAATTGAATTAAGGACCTTGAGATTATTTTGGATCAGGGTGGGCCCTAAATTCAATAATAAGTGTCCTTATAAGAGCAGAGAGGGCCATGGGGCGGGGGGGGGGGGGGGGGGCAGAGGCTGGAGTGAAGCACCAATAAGCCAAGAAACACCAAGGATCACTGGCAACCGCCAGACTGTAAGATGCGAAGAGGTATTTTCCCCAAGTGCCTTCAGTGGAGCACAGACTGCCTATACCTTAAATTTCAGCTCCTGGCCCCCAGAACTGTGAGGCAATACATTTCTATTATTTTAAATCACTCACTCTGCTACCAGCAGCCTCAAGAAAGTAATACAGAGTTCTTAGGTCTTCTTTCCAAGGCATCTAACAGAAAATGTTAATTCAAAAGGGGCTCTTTTGTTTTTAAAGGACACCCTGCCCCATTCAAATTGGCCAAGTACATCATCCAGGTCAGAGAGCACTGGGATGAGGGGTGGTGCAGAGAAGAAAGAGGTTGGTTCTGTAGTCTGAGCCCTGGAAATGACTCATAGTCTGTGCCCCTGGAGGTGTTAAGTTACCTCTCTCCCTCATCTGTCAAATGGGAATATTGTGAAGAAGAGTAAACCAGATAAATCACGAGAACACTCCACATCAACCATAAAGGGTTGGCTGTTCCCTGTACCATTTCTGTCACCCTTGGGGCCCCTTCTAGAAAGAGCTCCTTCATGAAATTTGTAGATACAATAACCTACAGAGTTTGTGGAGAGGACTCAGTGTGAGCACTGCAGTAGCATGGGCTCCACATCTTACAGCTTTGCAACTTTGGACAAGTTCTTTCTCCAAACCTCAGCTCCTTATCCATACAGCAAAAATAATAATAAAAATAACTGGCCAGTAGCATTGATCATAGGTTGGTTGTAAGGACTGAAGAACTTAATACATGGAAGGTCATTGATTAGTATAAGGCTTGGCCCATAGTTAACTCTCAAAACAGTATCCTGTCCTTATCAGGACCATTACTCTACTTTGATAATGAAAGTTCCAAGCATGTGGCCCTGGTGCCATGAAGCCACCAATCTCTCCCACCTCAGGCCTGAGGGGTCACCTTGCTTTCCCTTCACTCCACCTACAACAACTTGCCTGTTCTGAATTCAGATGTTATCATTTTGATGAGGTAAAAATAATAAGTCAAATAACAAGTGGGATTTAGCGTAGGGGAGGAGGGGAAGCAGGAGGCAGGTGAAGTACAAGAACTTCTCTGTCACTCATCACAGGGTCTCACTTGCCACAGCCCAAGTTGAAAACATAATCAATAAATCACCAAGAGTCCAACATCATCATGTTTTCACTGATGAGTAGGAATTTTTCTAGTTAATATTTTTGTTGTCAAGATTTACTTATCTCACTTTCAGTCAAGATGGTAGCATAGGCAGATATGGCTTGCCTCCTCCCACAACCACATTAAAATTACAACTAAAATATAGAACAACCATCACTCTGAGCTGTCAGAAATTAAGTTGAATAGAAGTCTGACAACTATGGATTAAAGAAACCACATCCATCCAGACTGGTAGTAGGGATGCAGATGTGGAACAGGCTGGTCTCACATCCATGTGTGGTAGATAAAAATTAGAGAGGGATGTCTCAGGAGCGAGGAGTCCCAGCTCCACCCCAATCCCCCAAACCCAGGGTTCCAATGCCAGGAAGAGAAGTCCCCACAACTGCTGGCTGCAAACACCAGCGGGGATTGAGTGGAAGAAAATGCTGGAGTCCCAAGTAGTTCATCATAAAGAACCCACACATGGACTCACCTACTCAGACTCACTCCCTGTGAGTTCCAGCACCAGGGTAGCAGCTTGAAAGGCACCAGTGGTACACCAGGAGAATCTGAAGTGTCTGGCATCAAGGCAAGCAGAGGCCATTGTCCCTTTTCTGAACACTCCCTCAACAGAACCCACAAGCTAGTGCTATATCCAAGACTCTATCAACCTAACACTGTTTGCTCCACCCTGGAAATCCACTGAGACTCCACCCACCCATCTTATGAACCCACCCAAGCTACTTTTCCATATTAATGGCTGGTCTTGGGTCATGCTTCACCACTTCCTAAATATTCTCAAATAAGCAACATCTGGCCTCAGTAAACCTCAGGCCCCGCGCTAGCAGCCACCAGCCAAAATTCACAGCTTGGCTTCACCAGGGACTCTCCAAAGCCAGCACAGGTAGTAGCCATCTCAGACTGCTTTAGAGCTCAAGAAGGGTGGCCCTGGGCAAAACACAGGTTGGGGTTGACCTTCCTCTGCACCACCCAGGAAACTCCAGAGCCTGTGCACCCAGTGGGCAGCTACAGCCCAGGTCAGAGTGTAACAGAGCAGGGGGCGGGGGGGGGGGGGGGGGGGGGGGGCTTCCCAAAAGTCCCCACAGCTCATGGTTTGGGGTATGGGGAAAAGGACATAATAGAGCTTTTAAGTTACTTTGCATATCTATGGCAAATTGGTAGCTAGATAATAGCTGTGCTGCAGCCCAGGGCAAAAGGGCAAATGATAGGCTTAAGACACTAGCCTTTCCTGAAGGGAAGCTATGCTGGCCCTAGGTAAAAGCGCAGATGATAAGCTTAAGATAATTTTCATAATAATAACATATGGTGCCCTGAGTCAGCATTTAAAATAAGGGCAGGCAGTGATAAATAGAGAGAACCCACACAATCTGAAAGGGCGTAGATGGAACTCAGCTAGGAGGTCTGATGTGTAGGAGAGAGCCCTGATGTAGCAACTAGGCAGCTTTGTGGAAGAGCTGGTCTGCTGTGGGAAAACGCCATGCAGGTGGAGTAAGTGTAGAAGAGAAGAGAAGTGTCCATGATGAAGGAACCATGAGCTGGAAGGGGATTCAGTCATGCTGCCTATGGTGAAGTAGCAGCTATGCAGTTTGTAATGAAGCTGCTCCACAGTAAGAAGGAAGAAGCAGTTATGTAGTTTGGAGTCAGGATTCAGCCATGTGACCTGGGTTAGTAGAAACCAGGCATGCGGCTTCTGTTACAGAGTGAACCTGGCTACAGGTTTCATTAGTCCCATCTGGGCTCACCGAAACCGTTACAGAGGGAAAGGGGGTTCTTTCACATGATGCCCTGGTGCAAAACCCAACAACTAGTGTTGAGGAAAACAGGTCTTTATTTACGTTATTCCAACCTGGGGAGGACAGTGAGCACTTCAGCTCAGAGTCCTGTTCTCCCACAGGACCCAGCACTTCCCTTTCTCCCCAAAAGGCTAGAAGCCAAAAACATTCCCAGAAGTTCCCCATCCCTTATCTGTCAGCTGTCTCCTTCAGGATCTGGGGTACGATGTCATCAGCCTCCG
The DNA here is from genome assembly GCF_987537825.1 of Furipterus horrens. Classification (NCBI taxonomy): domain Eukaryota; kingdom Metazoa; phylum Chordata; class Mammalia; order Chiroptera; family Furipteridae; genus Furipterus; species Furipterus horrens. The sequence continues at coordinate 57,901,198 of NW_028327177.1, forward strand.
TATAACAGTCCAGGAGAACATGTACTTTGCCCTTTCAAAGCCACATGTTATTCTCTCCCTTTCAAAGCAGCATGGAGTTCTCCTCTGCCCTCCTTGCAAACCATGTGGATCTCCTCCACTCTTCTTCTCTCTAAAATGGTTGCCACCTATTTTTAAATCCCTGACTGCATCCAGTGACAGTGTGCGTGGTAACCCGTTCTGACCATTCACAGAAACTTGGGCAGGCTCTGTATGCTCTTTCCACAGCATTCCATGGTCAAAACCCCTCCCATCTTCTTGGGGCCTTGGAAGAACCAAAGCCATTTGCATAACTAAGACACTAGCTAGTAGCCATAGTCATGCAAAGGCATCTTAAAAGCTGTTCCCTTTTCCTCATCCCCCAACCTACAGGCTCTGGGGATTTTTGGAGACCCATACTCTGTAACACTGCTTTGAATCATTCCTGCTCCAGCTTACTCCAACGCCACCAAGGACTCTGCCTTGCAGTCCTGGACTCTGTCTGGTTTCTTGGAACTTGGGACATATGGAGAGGACACTCTCTTAGGACTTGTGCCTTTCCTGAATTTCACCATGATCCAGTGTAACTTGGTACATGCTTTTCTGGACTATTATACAGAGGCTGATGACAATGTACCCCAGGTCCTGAAGGAGAAAGCTGATGGATAAGGAATGGGGAACTATTGGGCTTGCTTTTGGTTTATAGCCTTTTGGAGAAAAAGGGAAGTGGTGGTTCTCTTGGGAAAACAGGGCTCTGAGCAGGAATGCACACAGCCCCCCACCCTCCAAGGTTGGAATATTGTAAATAAAGACCTGTTTCTCTCAACATTAACTATTGGGTCATACACCAAGGAACCATGTGACTGAGACCTGCTTTGTCTGGTAATAAGAGCGCCACTACCCTGCCCTTGTACAGCTGATCCTCCATGGAGAGTAGAGAGTGGTGGTCGGTGGTCACAGCCAGTCCTTGCAGCTGATTGGCCTGGGTAAATCCCTCCCATTAACCTGCCAACAGCAATCAAGGCTCAATTACAAGAGGAAGTTGTACTCAGCCCACGTGAAGGGCATACCTTGAGTACCCAGCTTGGGTGATAGGGGAGCATGTGCCACCGGACACTTAATACATTAGATAACACTACCAAGACAGGAAGTAAAAGCAGCTCTACCTAATACATAGGAACACAGGGAGGCTGCCAAAATGTGGAGACAAAGAAACATGGCCCAAATGAAAGAACAGATCAAAACTCCTGAAAAAGAACTAAACAAAATGGAGATAAGCAATCTACCAGAGGCAGAGTTCAAAACACTGGTTATAAGGATGCTTAAGAAACTTAGGACCTGAACAGCATAAAAAAGATCCAGTCAGAAATGAAGGATACACTAATTGAAATAAAGAACAATTTACAGGGAAACAAGAGAAAAATGGATGATGCCAAGAATCAACTCACTGCTTTGGAACATAAGGAAGCAAAAAACAACCAATCAGAATGACAAGAAGGACAAAGAATCCAAAACAATGAGGATCACATAAGTAGCCTTTGAGACAACTTCAAGCATTCCAACATTCACATCATAGGGGTGCCAGAGGAGAAGAGGAAGTGCAAGAAACTGGAAATCAATTTCAAAAAACAATGAAAGAAAAATGCTCTAATTTAGTGAAAGAAATAGACATGAAAGTTGAGGAAGCACAGAGTCCCAAATAAGATGTATGCAAAGAGGCCCACTCCAGGCACAGCATAATTAAAATGCCAAAGGTTAAGGATAAAGAGAGAATCTTAAAAGCAGCAAGAGAAAAGAACTTAGTTACCTATAGGAGAGTACCCATAAGACTATCAAATGATTTATCAAAAGAAACTTTGCAGGCTAAAAGGGATTGGCAAGAAATATTTAAAGTATTGGAAAGCAGGGACATATAGCCAAGATTGATCTACCCAGAAAAGTATAATTTAGAATTAAAAGACAGATAAAGAGCTTCCCAGACAAGAAGAAACTAAGGAGTTCATCAAAACCAAGCCATTATTGTATGATAAGTTAAAGAGACTTATTTAAGAAAACTGATGGTTGTCAGATGGGAAGGGGGTGTAGGGGAAGAGGTGAAGAAGTGAGGGGATTAAGAAGTACAAATTTTATTGGAGAAACTCGTACACACAAACTTTATTAGTGAACGGGAGAGTAAAAACAAGGGTGGCCAAAGGCCAGGGTGGGAAGTTTGCTCTAGGATGACCAGAGGACCTGCAGCCAGAAGGCCAAGAACTCCAAGAGTGTTATGAGGGTCAAGAGAGCCAAGAGAGTGAGTCCTTTGTTCTGAGGACTTATATAGTTGGTGGGATGGGGGTTGACAGGTAAAGGTGGTGCTAGCTTTTCAGGACTGAGGCATAGACACCTAAAGGTGTTAGTGGGCTTCTTCCTTTAGGCCCTTTCCCGCCTTCAGTGCCTTGAGATGTAAACACAGTTTCAAAGGCTTTCCTTCCCAGATAGTGGAAAGGACACATAGAATTTCAAGGAATTTCCTCTTTCTGTGCTAACATAGTGTTTCTTTTGATAGTGAAACACCTGGCAATATTATGGGACCAGTCCAAGACTGCTGAGTTAGGGCACGAGACATGCCTCCCTCTGTAACATAAATATGTAGTCAAAGAATAGCCATGGGGAGGACTTCCGGCCAAGATGGAGGTGTAGACAGACATGCTGCATCTCCCTCCACAACTAAGAAGAAAAACAACTACCTCAAAACTAGAAACAACCAGAAGTTCCAGAAAATCAAACTGCATGGAAGTCCAGCAAACAAAGATATAAAGAAGAAATACTCATCCAGACAGGTGGGAGGGGCAGAGTCAAGGCAGAGAGGACACGGTGTGGTGGTGGCAGCAGTGGCAACAGCAGCAGGCCAGCGGAAAGTGCAGTCACACATTTTAAAGAGTCAGGAGAGACACCTGGGGAGGGTTTCCAGCTCCTCACCAGACCGCGCAGCTCACTGTCTCAGCACCAGGGAAAATCAAGCCTCATTGCTTTTGACTATGCAAATTAGTGGGGATTGGAATGGAGGCAGAAACTGCCAGTCTCTCAGCAGAGTCTGCTTGTTTAAAGGGCCCCCATGGACCTAGAACATCCACAGACCCATCCACTCTGGGAATGACAGCCAGGGCAGCAGCTAGAGGGACACCAGTCTGGTGCAGAAGTGGGAGAAGTGCCTGGAAAAGGAGTGAGTGCTGGGCAAGCAGCATTGTTTCTTTTCAGACCCCTCCCCCGCATACACCGCCACAACATGGTGAAACAGGTCGCCTGTTAATGATGAATACCTAAGGCTCTGCCCCTTACAACGTAGTATGTGCGACAGCTCTCCCTGGGACATGGAAGCAAACAAACACAGGAGACTTCTGGCCAAGATGGAGGCCTAGGCTGACACACTCCACCTTCCTCCACAACTAGGAAGGAATACAACTTCCACAAAACCAGAAATAACCAGAAGTTCCAGAAAATAAATGGAAATCCAACGTATGAAGTTATAAAGAAGTGGTGCTCATCTGGACAGGTAGGAGGGAAGAAGCCAGGGAGAAGAGTTCAAGCTGTGCTGTCCGCAGCAGCAGCAACAGCGATGGAGGCAGGACAGTGGTAAGTATAGACACCCGTATTTAGGGGGAAGTGAGAAGCGCCTGGGGAGCACCCCCAGCTGCAGACCAGACCTGTCAGCTTGCGATTCCAAAGCCTGGGAAGGCAGACCTCCATTTCCTTGGACTGTGAGGCCTGGAGGGGGTAGGCATGGGAGAGGAGGCTCCCGGTCTCTTATTGGAGAGTGAACAGCAGGAATCCATCTTGGACCCCAACCCCCGCAGAAAATGCCACAGCGTGGTGAGATGGGTCACCTGGTTGGATGAGTGCACGGGGCTCTGCCTCCTATAGTGTAGGAGGTATGACAGCCCTGCCCAGGAAGCAAAGGGAAACACAGAACTGTCAGGATGGCACAGATCATGATAGAGATCCCAGTGATGCAGCTGACTAGACAGCAAATTTATAATCTAATGGCTCAGCAGATAGGAAATCTTTCTGAGACTCAGTTCAGAGCTTTGGTTGTAAAAGTGCTTACAGACCTAACAGCAGATCTTAAAGAAGACGTGGAAGGCATGAAGGCTAGTCCTGCTGAAATGAATGAAAGCACATATGAAACTAGTGGTGAGGGCAAGAAAACCAGGCATCAAATCAACAAATTGGAACACAGGGAAGGAACAAACAGTCAGCCAGTGCAGAAAGAGGAAATGAGAAGTGAGGAAAATGAGGAGAGGCTCAGAAACTTATCGGACAGTGATAAGTGGGCCAACATCTGAATCATAGGGCTTCCAGAAGGTGAAGAAGAACTAGAAATTGAAAAATTATGTGGAAAAATAATGAAGCAGAACTTCCCTAACTTGGGGAAGGAAATAAACTTACAGGTCCAGGAAGCACAGAGAGTTCAAAAAAAACTGGACCCAGGGAGAACCACACCAAGACACATTATAATCAGAATGTCAAAAATTAAAAATAAAGAGAGAATCTTAAAAGCAGCAAGAGAGAAGAAGAGAATTACATACAAAGGGGTCCCAATAAGGCTCTCAGGTGATTTCTCAAAAGAGACTCTGCAGGCAAGAAGGGACTGGCAAGAAATATTCAAAGTAATGAAAAACAAAAACCTACAACCACGATTACTCTATCCAGTGAAGCTATCATTCAGAATAGAAGGGCAGAGAAAGTGCTTCCGGGAAAAAGTAAAACTGAAGGAGTTCATTAGATCCAAACCACTGTTATATGAAATGTTAAAGGGATTTGTTTAGGAGAAAGAGGATCAACACTATGAACATTAAAATGAAAACTGTATCACAACAACCAACAACAAAAGTTAGGGAATCAAAACAAAGGCAGACTAAGTAGGCCACGAGAGTGAGAAAAGAATTATAGGTATGGGAAACATTTTGTGGGGAAGTCAGTGGGAAGGAGGTAGGGGGGAAAAGGAGGGAGATGGTATAGGAATTAAGAAGCATAGTAGGAGGGAGTGGAGTAGATAGGAAGATGTTGAGAAGAACTAAAGGCACAACCAATGGTCATGGACTAAGGTGGGGGGACAACCGGATGGAGGAGGGTCACTGGGTGGAAGGTAACAAAGGGAAAAGAAATTTGGACAACTGTAATAGCATAAAAAATAAAGCAGACCCTGGCTGCTGTGGCTCAGTGGATTGAGCATCGGCCTGCGAGCCAAGTGTCGCCGGTTCGATTCCCAGTCAGGGCATATTACTAGGTTGCACGTCAGATCCCCATTTGGGGACACAAGTGAGAGGCAACCACACAGTGAAAATAAATAAATAAATAAATAAAGCATGTTTTTAAAAAAAGTATAGCCATGGGGATGTAAAGTACAATATAGGAAATGGAGTAGCCAAAGAACTCACATGCATTACCCATGAACATGAACAAAGGTGGGGGCATTGCCTGAAGAAGTAGGGGGTGCTGGGTTGAGGGGGGCAAAGGGGTAAAATCAGGACAAGTGTAATAACAATCAGTAAAGTATAATTTTTTGAAAATCATTTATCTCAAGTTTGACAATACCTTCCATTGTTTTTTCTTCTGTTAAAGAAAAATTGAACTTTTAACTAAAAACAAGCATGTTTTGAATAATATCATTTTTATAAAATTTGTCCATCTGTACATTTTCTTCCCACAGTTTGTAAATCTATATGCATACAAAAGTGTCTGGGATGATGTTCATCAAATGTTGACAATAGGTTATGATGTAATTTTCTTTTATTCTTTTCTGTGTTCTTTGATCATGGACTTAAAAAAATGTATTTTTTTCATAGAAGCAACAAAGTAATTTTTTTAAGACTTATCTGTTGGTACCTAAACTAGGCAAATTTACAGAGACATAAAGTAGACCAGAGTTTACCAGGGGCCAGGGAGAGTGGGAAATGATCAGTTGTTGTTTAATGGATACAAAGTTTGTTTGGAATGACGAAATGGATAGTGTTGATGGTTGCACAGCATTGTTAATGTACTTAATGCCACTAAATTGTACATTTGAAAATGATTACAATGGTAAATTTATTATATAAATATATATTATATACACATTTACCACAATTTAAAAAAACAAACAACTTATTTCTTATGTTTCCCATCCCTGGACACTATGACAGTAAACGCCTATGCAGCCAATATGGCAGATGAGCCTGATCAGTGGGCTTGCTTCTCCATTTGAGTATTTGCATAAATGGAACTTGAATGATTTAACTCCAAGAAGAGACTGGGGTGGGGATTTCAGGATCTTAGGCAGGGCCTGGGGAAGAATAACCTGCTAAATAACTTTGAGTGGAGGAAACGGGTGGGGTCGAAGAGAATTTTTCCTATTGCCCTTGGCCACCCAGCAGGTAGGTGGGGGCTTTATTCTTTTCCTCTGCAAAACTGGCCAAGAAGTTCTCAGCTCTTGGATCTCTTTGCTCTGTGTCCTTCCATTCAGCTGAGTGTCCCATGTTTGGCCCAGTGATCCAATAACCAATTTCAAGTTTACATCTTTTTGTCTGGCCTGGAGCCTTATTTTCCAAGGAAGCACAGTTCTGTCCATGTGCTCTGTGTCTGAGGAAGACAGATGAATCAGCAAGTCGTGGGCTGAAGACAGGAACTCAGGCCCCACCTCCAGCCTGTCAATTCCAAGCCCCTTAGAACCTCTGTTGTACTTTGCTGCCATGGCAACTGCTGGGGAAAACACCTGGCCAGAGAGGGAGCCTGCCAAAGCCCACTGTAGCAACAGCAAGGGACAAAAAGGGTATTTCCGGGACAGTCAGTGAGCAATTAGAAAGGAAGGGGACAGATCTGAGCCAGTCTGACGGAACAGTCTGGAAGTATTTGACTCAGAGTTTAAGCCATAGAGGCTGAAAATATAATTTTTAAAAAATCAGTACAATTGCTTTTCTAAGTGCTAAATACCGAAGGACTGTTTGTAAGTTCCTCTCTTGTTCTTTATTCTGGGGCATTATGACCAATAAGAACATTGGCCTCCACTCCTGGCCCTTCACAGGGTTTGTAATTACTGCAGGTCCACAGAGAGTTCCCAAACACCCTTGGCTGGCTAGGCGAGGACCAGCTGTTTGCACGCAGACCTGGAGGAGAGTGATGTCTGCAGACAGCAAGCCCTGTTCTATTAGCATCGTGCTGGCTCCACGGCTCCACTCCCCTGTTAACATTAGTCACAGGAGGCAAAGTGGCTTCCCTGTGTGTGTTTCTCCTCTCCACTTCCTTAAAAAAGGGGGGGGGGAGGGGGAGCGCAGTTTTAAATTTCACGTTCTGTGATCTAAGTTCCCGTTTCCCACTCACAAACAAATGACATCTGGCCACTCTCAACAATAAACTTGGAAAGATGAGACATTTCCTGTTAGTTCTCCATGTAACCCCTGCTTAAACTTTCAAATTCCTGAAAGACTTGCCTGAAAAATAAATGGATCATTGAAAAGTGAGGAAAAGGGTTGGTGGAAGGGAATACATGCCACAAGAACCTTTTGACAATTAATACTAATAAGTTTTTACCAGTATTTCAGCATTATTATTATTATTATTATTTACCATGCTTTAACTCTGAAAGATTGAAATTGATGTGTTATCCTACACAGCCCACCTTGTGGAAATTGCAATTGCAAAAACCTTCCACCAGGCTCCTGACTTGGACCTTAAGGCTAACTGCCCAATTCCTTTAAGTGGATGTAGAATATACTTTTTTTTTTTTTTTTTAATTTTATCCTCACCAGAGGACATTTTTCTTTTCATTTAGAGAGAGAGGAATGGAGAGAGAGAAACATCAACTCTTTGCCTCCTGTATGCATCCCGACTGAGTATTATATGTGCCCAGACTAGGACCAAATCTATATATTAGGTATATGCCTGACTGGGAATAGAACCCACCAGCTTTCAGCTACAGGACAAGGCTCCAACCAACCAAGATACACGAGCCAGGGCAGAATATATTATTTTACAATACTCATTCTTAGCACCTTGCTTATCTTTCCACTTAATTTCTAAGAAACTGCATATGGCTTCCAACCTGAACAGTTAGACAATACTTTTTACTTCTTTAAGATCTGTATTTCCAAACGTGAACTTCCTTCCTCATCTTCAGCTGCCAGCTGGGCATTTCTTCTTGGTGGCTTTGCCCTTATCTCACATTCAGCAATGACTAAGACTCCTCACAACTTCCCAAAGCCCGCTCTCCTTCCCACACTTCCTCTTTCTCTCAATGATTCCAGCTCTCTCCCAGGCCCAGGCTTAAGCTGTGGTACCATGATGGAGGGCCTGGGCTCTTGCCCCACTCCATCCACAGAGACGTGACCCATTACATCATCTCACACACACCCCTTATTCCCATTTCTACAACCACCAACATTCCCTGTGCAATTTTCATCTCATGCCGGACAAGTCCTACTAGGTACCCCTCTACCATTTCCTGTCCTCACCCATCCACTAGTGTTTTCTTGCTCAAAATCTTGCAGTGCATTTTCAGTGCTTACACACGACTTGGGCTTCAGTGGGTACCAGTGAGGCAGCTGGACAGGGCCCTGCCCTTGGTTTAATGCTCTGCTAAACTGACTTGAAAACTCTTCATAATTTTTGAACAAGGGATGCCAAATTCTCATTTTCTATTGGTCCCTACAAATTAGTAACCACTCCTGCTTATATGCCAAGTCCAGTTTCCTTAGCTTGACATTAAGAACTGTTACCGATTGTCTGGCACCTCTCTCTAATGATTAGATCTTGATGTCTACCATCCACTCCAGCCATTGCTATTAATGGTCTGTTGTAACTGGAACACGCCATGCTCATTTCTGCTTCCACGTCCTTGTTATCTAATTCCTCTCTCCTACAACTATAACACCTTTTCTCCTTCTCCCCCTCTTCTTCCTCATTCCCCATCCTCTTTTTAATTCTCTCTCTCATTTCAATCCTACTCATATTTCCATATCCTCTCTTTTGTAATCTCTCCCTACACTCTATTCCTCTGACAATGATGGTCAGCCTCACCTGGCTCTTATATGCTTCCTTTTCTTACTTTATCCTGTGACTTGCTGACCCTTGTCCTCCCAACCAGTAACTTTGGGGAGCAGGTCTGATGTCAATGCCATACCCACAATGCCTTGCAGAATGGTCGTAACTGATTGACAAGCTATTTCTCCCATCTCGAATGAGGGTGTTAGAATGTCTTTGTTTTATAAATGAGTAACAGACATATAAAGTGGGTTGAAATTTACTCAACCTAAGTGTAGAAAACAGGAAATAGTTTTGGAATATCTCTGCACATTCGTCGGCAGCCATCCGTCTCGAGAGATGATGGTGTAGCTTCTTAAGAGTCTATCTGCACCGCCGAGAATGGCTGTGCAGTCCGACTCAGGAGTGACACGGTATCTGTCTCCTCCCGTGTTGAATCGACATCTTGCGATGAAGCTACAGAGCCTGGGCAGGGTGATATGGAGGGTCTGCTGTTGCCCATGCAGCAGACCCCCCCTCTCTTCGCAGCTGAAGGGTCCAAGGGAAAGACGGAGTCAATACAGCTTGGCTTCAGGTGCGCCGCAGGAGTTGCCGGTGTTGACTACAACGTCAAACCGCCTTAGGGACTCCGGCTCCGGATTTTCTGTCGGGGTTTACTCCCTTAGCCTTTCCCCTGAAGAGGTATGCCGCAAGGCAGCGGAGGTTTTTTGGAGTCAGAGTTTTCCTTCTCTGATGTACCCTGACTGGAAGATCGAACCAGCGACACTTAGCTCGCAGGCCGACGCTCAATCCACTGAGCCAAACCAGCCAGGGTAATCTCTGCACATTAATGTAATAAATATTTATTGAATGCCTACTTTGCCAGTAGACAGGCAGCTGGTAGAGTGGTTGCTAGCTATTTGGGTGTTATAAACAACCCCAGGGATGTTCTGCTACAGGGTCCCACAGAGGCAGGTTGTCCCCTAATCAGTGCTGGCCTCAGGCTAAAGGGGAACTTTCTCCAGCTCCCAGGGTAGGCCACCACAGCCATGTCTGCCCCAGGGTCTTGGTCCCCTACTAAGGCCGGGTGTCAAGTCTCATCTCTCTCCAGTTCCTCAAACACACCTGGTTTCTGCTATCAGCTGTCTACCTGGGAGGTGGTTTATAGGCATGATGGCAGAGGAAGGATAAGAACTTGTCCTTACCCTCCTTGCTTCCCCCTTTATTCTCCACTAACTCAGATAATCTAATTCATAAGCAGTTTGTCCAAAGCAATGGTTTCTTCTCTGAATTCCTTCAAACACTCTGTCTTTTTGCCCCGGCCGGTGTGGCTCTTTGGTTTGGAGCATCGTCCTGTAAACTGAAATGTTACAAGTTCAGTTCCTGGTCAGGACACATGCCTGGGATGTAGGTCTTGTCCCTGTTGGGTCGCATATGAGAGGAAACCTATTGATGTCCCTCTCTCTCGTTATTTCCCTTTCTTCCCCTCTCCCTAGAATCAGTAGGCATGTCCTCAGGTGAAGATTACAAAAAAAAAAAAACCAACCTCCATCTTTCCAATCATTCATTCCCTGTGACAATGAATGCCTCTCTGTGGCTGCCTCTCTGGGGTGGAGCAAGTTTATGGGTAGAAGTCAATACTGGGGAGCACACAGGTTAATATTTTAAAATTAGGTAACTTCTCACATTCTGCCATTTAACAAATGTTAATGGAGCACCCTTCCACAGGACAGGCTACCACAGACCCAGGAAACAGTGACAGCCCCTGCCCCGTGGCACTTGAGCATGTTACCAAGCCTCCAGCCCACAGAGGAGGTATTACAGATCCCTCCTTCATTGAGGAAACTTAGCTCTTCTGAAAACTGTTGTCCCAAAGAGAAATGATTTCTTAGACACAGAACAAGAACTATTAGACTGTCTTGAACAGGTAAAAAGAGCAGACAGCTGCTGGTAGGAACAAAAGCACTATGTGAGCCACACACTTACAAACATACTCACCCACAAACGTATGTTAAATAAAATGCTATGATTTCTTTGACCGGTGACATTATTTTTCCTGAAAATCTCCTCCATTAGAGTTTATTATGCATCAAGTGTTGGAAAGAAATGTGGGTACTTTAACTTCCTTTATGCCCTTTTTGGCAGTAAGTGGTCAGAGGACAGGGGATCCTGGTGGCATCTCCCAGGCAGGTGTGCTTTGCTCTGCAGGTGTCCAGTCCTGAGGCAGCCAGGGAGGGACTGGTTGTCAGCTCTGAGGGAAGAAAACACTGAGCCAGAATGAAGAATGGAAGCCAAGCTCTGCAGCCTGGGAGTCAGTACAGGAAACTGCTCTGAGGTGAGTGGAAACAGTGTCTAGTCCTTTCCTCAGATGGTGCTGAGGGAAACACAGCCCAGAAATACCCTCCTGGTGAGGTGAGGAGAGACACACCAACAAGGAGGCAGCTACAATGTGAGAAGAGCAGAAAAGAGAATTGCAAAAACTCCCTTGTGGCCCAATACCGAAAAGAGGGATTTGTGTTCCGAATGCCATAGAATTGCCTCCGGAAAACACTAATTCTTTATTCAGATTTATTTATGATCGCAAAAGAAAGGCATGTTGATTTCTGGTTCTCTGGTGAAGTGTTTTTGATGATGGAATTTTTAAATAAAAAGATAGTATGTCATTTATTAAGCAGCTCACAGGAAAATAAATATTTGGAAAAGACAGCATTTTTCTCAAGAAGTTCTTACCAAACCAAAATCAGGATCCATCCACAGAGGAAGACGAAGGTACTTTTACATTCATTAATGTTTGCTGAATGCCCATGGGGTGCTAAAGGGTAAAGGCAGGTGAGACAGAGCCTGGGGCCTCCAGGAGCCTGATTCCCTCAGGGGGAGGGAGGTAGATGCTCAGATTGAGATTGGAAGGAGGGTACTCACTTTGGCAGCATGTATACTAAGATTGTGGGAGAGGAAGAAGGAAGAGATTGTGAAATTCCTGGATGGTTTACATAATTTGACCCTCTCAAAATCTCCAACAGCTGCCATTTTGTTCTGAGTTTATAGCCAAGTCTCTCAATGGCCTTCAAGGCCCTACTCCATCTGACCTGGCCGCTCTCCTTTCGGGCCTCCTCTTCTGCTTTCTGCTGCGCTCTCCTCCCTGATCAGTCACCAACCATCTCACCAGACACAGTTGTTCTCCTCTTTGCCTGGAACATACCTCCCAGAGAAAGGCTCAGGATGGCTTCGTCCTTCAAGACTTTTCTCTGTTATCGCCTCCATACATCAGCTCCCAACACACTCCATTGTTGTTTCCTGCATGGGAAACCTCCCAAAAGCATATGGGGACCCCTCAGGGGTCTATGGTCCCCACTCTGAGAATGCCTTTATTCAGATTTCTTGAGAGGCTTGTTAATGTCCAGCTCCCCACCTGCCCCCCAGATATGCTATTTTAGGAGCTCTGGAGAGGATCCTAGAACTCTGCATTTTAAAAAGCAATTCAATGATGTGGCCCGAGACCACCCTTTGCCAAAAAGTGGGAAGCCACTGAAAATTTTCAAATGAGGAATAACAAGATTAGATCAGGCGTAGAGGAAGGCCTGGAGGTCACAGTCCTAACTTCCAAAGGAGTGTAGCTATCTAAATCAGGGGCCAACTAACTATACCCTGTGGACAAAATCCGGTCCTCCACCTGTTCTGTAAATAAAGTTTTATTAGAATACACGCACACCCATTCTTTTACGTAATTGTCTATGGCTGCTTTTGTACTAGAATGGTAGGGTTGAATCGTTTTGACAAGGCTAGCAAAGCAAAAGTATTTACTCTCTTACCCTTTTAAGAAAAATTTTGCCAACCCCTGGTCTAAAGGAAGAACTGAAAAGCAGAGAAAAAAAGTGACTGTTTAGAAATAAGTTCAGGTAAGTGGATGGGGTACAATGAAGGTGCGGAGAAAGGCATGGAGCCCCCAAGGTTGAGCTCTAGGTCTCACACTTAGACCACCAGGTAAAGATGGTACCACCAAATAAAATATATGTTGCTGGAGGAAGCCCAGAATTTGCTTGAGGGTAGTAACTCTATTTTTGGACCATATATTCCATATACTCTTCAGGCTTAACACAGTTTCATTGAGATTTTTTGTAGTTTGTCACCACCTGTTTGGTATTTTTCTTTCTGAAATAAGACTAATGGCTTTATCAGAGGAAACCAGGCACTAATCTAAAATGTATTACTTGCCCTGGCCGGGGTGGCTCAGTTGGTTGGAGTGTTGTCTTGTTACCAAAAAGGTTGCAAGGTTCAATTTCTAGTCAGGGCACATACTTGGGTTGCAGGTTCGATCCCCAGTCTGGGTGCATATGATGACCAGTCCAGACATGAACGGGAGTCAGCCGATTGATGCTTCTCTCTTGCATCACTGTTTCTCTTCCTCCTTTCCCCTCTCTCTCTAAAAGCAATGAAAAAAAAAAAAAAGCATTACTAATTTATTCAATGAAAGGGTATAATTATTCCCACTTTATAGATCAGAAAAATGAGGCTTACAGGTTAAATAATGTATCTAAAGACAGATCTGTCATACTCCAAAGTTCTTAACATTGCTCTTTGCAAGCTTGAAGCTCCACTGCATCTTTGTATGGTTTGCAAAAGTGGTTTTTAAAAGACCACTCCCAATGGCAGATAATGGGGGACTCCCTTGTCTGTGTGTTTCTACCCAGAGCTTGTCTTACTCTCTGCTTCCTGTTTCTGATCCATGACAAAACATAACACTTAATCCCATCTACAGTAACTGAATATTTGTGTTACCAGTTGTTGTGGAGTACAGCCAAGGCTTTTGATGAGCTAAATAAAGTAAATAACATCCATGGGTAACTTGTTCACACTGATTGTTCCCTTCAGATCTGGAGTAGGTGAGCAATGGGTGCCTGCCTGTAGCCTGGGGAAGGAGCCTGGGTGCCCCAAGCTGGTGGTGGTCCCACTGACTTTTAGCACAAACTCCACTTTTGTCACATTAAAGCTTGACTTTATTCCATAGCCAAGAGGAAGGAAAATGGGGGTATTTGGGGGTATCCCAAATACCCCCAGTTAACAAGCACAGCAAAGCTGCTACCAGACAGTGAAAAGGAAGGAGAGTTTACTTACCAGTTTACTTCAAGAAAAACAATACCATAATCTCTTGCTAACTTGGGTTTTAAAAAATTTTTTATTTTATTTTATTGTTGTTCAATTACAGCTGTCCCAATTTTTCCCCTGTGCTCTACCCTGCCCCCCCGCTCCGCCCCATTCCTACAGTCAATCCCCACCCTGTTGTCCATGTCCATGGGTCATTTATATTAGTTCCTTAACTAGACCCTTTCCCTTCTTTTCCCCCTTATCTCCCCCACCCCAGGCCCCTCTGGTCACTGTCAGTTTGTTCCTTGTTTCCATGTCTCTGAATCTGTTTTGCTCATTTGTTTGTTTTGTTCATTAGGTTCTACTTATAGGTGAGATCATATAGTATTTGTCTTTTGCTGACTGGCTTACTTCACTTAGTATAATACTCTTCAGTTCCATCCATGTTGTCATGAAGGACAGGGATTCTTCCTTTCTGCTACTTAGTATTCCATTGTGTAAATGTGTCACAATTTTTTTATCCACTCATTCACTGATGGGCACTTACTTAGGCTATTTCCAGCACTTGGCTATTGTAAATAATGCTCCTATGAACATAGGGGTGCATAGGTTCTTTTGAATTGGTGTTTTGGGATTCTTAGGGTATAATCCCAGCAGTGGAATCACTGGATCAAAAGGCAGTTCAATTTTTAGCTTTTTGAGGAAATTCCATACTGTTTTTCATAGTGGCTGCACCAGTCTGCATCCCCACCAGTAGTGCAGTAGGGTTCCCTTTTCTCCACATCCTCGCCAGCACTTGTTGTTTGTTGATTTGTTGATGATGGCCATTCTGACCTGTGTGAGGTGATATCTCATTGTGGTTTTAGTTTGCATCTCTCTGATGGCTAGTAATGTTGAGCATTCTTTCATGTGCCTATGGACCCTCTGTATGTCCTCCTTGGGGAAGTGTCTGTTTAGGTCTTTTGCCAATTTTTAAATTGGATTGTTTGTCTTCCTGGTGTTGAGTCAATAAGTTCTTTATATATTTTAGGGATCAATCCCCTGTCCAAGGTATCGGAAAGTATGTTTTTCCATATGTCTGGTTCCCTTTTCATTTTGCTGGTGTTTTCTTTAGCCATGTAGAAGCTTTTTAATTCATCTCATTTGTTTATTCTTTCCTTTATATCCTTTGCCCTAGGAGATATATTGGCAAAAATATTGCTGCGTGGGATATCTGAGATATTCCTGCCTATGTTTTCCTCTAGGACTTTCATGGTTTCACAACTTATACATAAGTCTTTTATCCTTCTTGAGTTTATTTTGTTGTATGCTGTAAGTTGGTGGTCTAGTTTCATTTTTTTTGCATGTACCTGTCCAGATCTCCCAACACCATTTATTGAAGAAGCTATTTTTGCTCCATTTTATGTTCCTTCCCCCTTTGTCAAATATTAATTGACCATAGAAACTTGGGTTTATTTCTGGCTCCCTATTCTGTTCCATTGATCTATGTGTCTGTTCTTATGCCTGTACCAGACTGTTTTAATCACAGTGGCCTTGTAGTATAATTTGATATTGTGACCCCTCCTACTTTGTTCTTTTTTCTCAACATCGCTGAGGTTATTTGGGGTCATTTTTGGTTCCATATAAATTTTTGAAATATTTGCTCTATATCTGTGAATTATGTACTTTAATAGGGATTGCATTGAATCTACAGATTGCTTGGGGTAGTATCGACATTTTAAAGATGTTAATTCTTCCAGTCCATGAACATAGTATATGCTTTCATTTATTTGTGTCTTCTTTAATTTCTTTCTTCCGTGTTCTGTAGGTTTCTGAGTACAGGTCTTTTACCTCCTTGGTTAAGTTTATTCCTAGGTACTTTATTTTTCTTGTTGCTATAGTAAATGGGATTTTTCCCCCTAGTTTCTGTTTCTGATATTTCATTGTTGGTATACAAAAATATAACTTGGGATTATTTTCCTACAAAAGATTGACATTGAAAAGGAAAGAGAGTGTAGCAATAGGAAAAATAGTAAACTATTTTTAAAAATTCAAAAACACTGTAAATGATTGTTATAGAAGATATCCACTCTCAAATTTGTTACTGTTAACCTGTTCCAGTACATAGCTCTTCCCTTATCTCAACCTTCCCTGGCTTCTTACTGCAAGGAAAATAAAATCTTAACTCCATAAATTGATCTACAATCCCCCAATATTTTGGGCCTCATCTCCATGCTGTGGGATACTCAAGGCAATAGCACTTTCCACCTGAAGGCCTTTGACCCTTGGACTTCTGCCCTGCTCCTCATTCTCCAGCTCTTGGCTCCAATTTGACTCAAAGCGGCTGTCCAGGGGTGCCAGTCACTTTCAGTGTTCTAGGTTTACTTCCTTACTGGTATTATGATGACCAGTAGTACTCATTTACACATTTGTTTATTGACTGTCTTTTGTCTGTTCTTCTAGAATGCAAATTCCATAAAGTTAGAAACTGTGTTTGTTTTTTCAGTGATGTGTCTTGAATGAATAGAATAACACTAGACATATAGTAGACACTCAAAAACCATTAGTTAAATGAATCACTGCACTTCTCCATTTTTAAAAAATGTTATGTAGTCTCTGCATCTTTAAAGGTTTTAGAACTTGTCCTTAGCCCTTTCTAGTTTGAAATTTTACACCTTTGCACTTATATTTTTACTTTGTCTCATCTTCACAAGTTCTTGGAAATGACTGTGATGTTCTCCAAATTAACTGTAAATTTAAAGTAATTTTAATCAAAATCCCAACATGATTTTTTTAATAACACTTGACAAACTGGTTGTAAAAATCACACAGAAGAGATGTTTAAGAATTACCAAGGCATTGAAAAGTTCCGAAGGGAAGAGGAGTAGGTAAGATTTGCTCCCTGAGTGATCAAGACATATTACAAAACTAAGGTAATTAAAACAGTCTGTTTTCCTCCCCAGAGGTCTGGGGTGGGGCCTTAAGTTCCAACCCTCTAATCACTTGCTTGGTTCCCCTGGCAATCAGCCCTCATTCTTAGGTTACCTGCTGGCTTTCCAAAAGTGTGAAAATGGAGGTGTGAAGATGGAGACAGCCACCAGAGAAGCAATGTGAATGGCCTCTCAAGCTGAGAGTAGGTCCTGGCTGACCTCCAGCAAGAAAATAGGAACTTCAGTTTTACAACCACAGGGAGCTGAATTCTACCAATAATCTGAATGAGCCCAAGCAATCCTTTCCCTGAGCCTCAAGATAAGTTCTCTGGATAAGACCTCTGGGTTTTAGCCTGGTGGTATGTACCCTGGGCATAGACCTCAGTGGAGCCTATCTGGCCTTCTGATCTATTGTAGAACTGTGTGGTAATAAATGGGTGTTAATTGAAAAACAAAACAACAAAAACTTGGATCAATGCCAGGGTCAAGGAAATGTTTTCTGGAATGGGTCCTCTGCCCATATATTGGTCCTCTGCCCACATATCCCCTCCTCTTTCTTTGTTTTTGTTTTAAGACTGTGATTTTTAGCTGGTGTGTGTGTGCATACACATGCTACCTTCCCAGGGACCAGTTAAAAATGTTGTGGGGTTTCTTTTTGGTTTTGTTTTTAAGTATATTTTACTGATTATACTATTACAGTTGTCCCAATTTTTTCCCTTTGCCCCCCTCTGCCTGGTATCCTCCTTCCCTCCAGCAATCCCCACCCTTAGTTAATGTCCATGGGTTGTACATATAAGATCTTTGGCTTCTCCATTTCCTTTACTATTCTTAGTATTCCCCTGTCTATTTGTATCTACTAATTATGCTTCTTAATCCCTGTATCTTTCTCCCCATACTCCCCCTCCTCCTCCCCCTTCCTGCTTATAACCCTCCACATAAGCTCTATATCTGTTTGTGTTCCTGTTCTAGTTGTTTGCTTAGTGTGTTTTTGTTCTTGTTATGTTTGTTTGTTTTTTTCCAGTTGTTGATAGTCGTGAATTTGTTGTCATTTTACTGTTCATAGTTTTGGTCTTCTTTTTCTTAAATAAGTCCCTTTAACATTTTATATAATAAGGGCTTAGTGATGATGAACTCTTTAGCTTTGCCTTGTATTGGAAGCACTTTATCTGCCTTTCATTCTAAATGATAGCGTTGCTGGATAG
This sequence comes from Furipterus horrens, assembly GCF_987537825.1. NCBI lineage: Eukaryota > Metazoa > Chordata > Mammalia > Chiroptera > Furipteridae > Furipterus > Furipterus horrens. Next base: position 57,919,361 of record NW_028327177.1, read on the forward strand.
GGTTGTAGGTCCTTGCTTTTCATCACTTTGAATATTCCTTGATGGTCCCTTCTTGCCTGAAAAGTTTCTTTGAGAAATCATCTGACAGTCTTATGGGAACTCCTTTGTAGGTAACTCTCTTCTTTTCTCTTGCTGCTTTTAAGATTCTGTCTATCTTTAACCTTTGGCATTTTAATCATAATGTGTGCGGGGTGGTCCTCTTTGAAGGGTCCAACTTGTTTGGGACTCTGTGCTTCCTGGACTTGTATGTCTATTTTCTTTGCCAAGTTAAGAAAGTTTTCCTTCATTATTTTTTTGCTTAAGTTTTCAATTTCTTGCTCTTCCTCTTCTTCTGGCATTCCTATGATTCAGATATTGGCACTTTTGGAGATGTCCCAGAGTCTTCTTATTCTCTCCTTTTTAAAAATTTTTTGTTTCTTCATTCTGTCCTGGTTGTTTATTTCTTCCTTATGTTCCAATTCACTGATTTGAACCCCAGCTTCATTCCTTTCACTATTGGTTCCCTGTGGATTTTTATTTATATCACTTAGTGTAGCCTTCATTTCTTCCCATATGTGTTTTCCATACTCAACGAGTTCTCTGAGCATCCATATGACCAGTGTTTTGAACTCTGTATCTGATAGGTTGGCTTTCTTTGTTTTGATTAGTTCTTTTTCTGAAGTTTTGATCTGTCCTTTCATTTGGGCCATATTTCTTGTATCCTCAGTTTGTCGGCCTCCCTGAGTTTTTTTCTGTGTATTAGGCAGAGCTGCTTTGACTCCCTATCTGGCGCACCTGTTACATTGTAAGGGACAGAGCCTTAGGTATTTGTCAGTGTGAGATAAAGGGTTTCACTGCTTTGTGGTGCTGTATGTGGGAGATGGGTCAGAGGAGGAAACAATGTTGCTTGCTCAGCACTCTCCCCTTTTCCAGTCATTTCACCAGCTTCCTGTGTGGGACTGGAGCCCCTCTAGCTGTGGCCCTGGTGGTGGTACTCAGAGTAGGTGTGTTTGCCTATGTTCTAGGACTATGGGGGCACTCTAACCTGACTCTCCTGAGAGATGGGAAGTTTCTTCTGCCACCCCAGTCCCCACTGGTTTTCACCGGTAGAAGCTATGAGGCTTTATTTTCCTGGCACTGGAACCCTGAGCTGTGCAGTCTGGCCTGGGGCTGGGATTGCTCCCCAGGTGTCCCTCCCAGCTTTTATCCACCACATGTGAATGTGGGAACCTCCCGTTCTACTGGCCTCTGCCCCTGCCTTGCCATCGCTGCCTCACCACCACCACACCACGTCCTCTACACCCTGGCTCCCTGTCTCTGCTCCTCCTACCCGTCTGGATAAATATTTCTTCTTTAAATCCTTGGTTGTCAGACTTTCATACAGTTCAATTTTCTGGCAGTCCTGGTTGTTTTTTGTTTTGAAGTTAGTTGTGATCCTTCTTATGGTTGTGCAAGTAGGTGAAGTGTGTCTACCTAGGCTTCTATCTTGACTGGAAGTCCCTAAAATGTTTGCAGGGGACGAAATCTGAAGATATTTGGAATTATCACAATGACCAGGAGTCTCTCTTGTAATTTACTGTGAGCATTAAACATTCTGCAATGCAGGGACCTTGCTGTCCCATGAGCTGCCAGTTAAGAAACTTTAGCTTTAAACCAAACTGAACCTCACATTTGTATAAAGGTCTAAGGTCTACTTTGGAGTGGGAGTGGGATCTACAAATATAAAATTAATCATTGAGGAATTAACTACACATTTTCATGTAGGCTGCTCTTCTGTACAGATAGGACTTCACCACCATCTAATGAGACTCACTAATATCTGAGCCAAGCTTACACATTGCTTGGAATCAACAGGTAAGAGGAAGGGTTAGTGCCATTGGTAGCCAATATAACACCCTAATTACAGTCCTGTTGACTTGTGGGTTGGTGCAAATTTATGAGAAAGGCCACAGACCATGCATAAAACAATGAGCTGATGCTTCTTGTCATAGATTTGCTGCTGGATCCATGTCATTGGGAATGGAAACTGGAGTTGAAGAAGGCACCACGGTATCCTGCAGTGCAGCACAGTGTCTATTGGCAGCATAAAATTGGCCCCACAATAACTCAGCCCTCACAGGCAGTCTGGTCAGAGAGATTTATGGGCCCTAAGGAACGTGTGGGAGCAAGGCTGCTCAAAGGAGGCCATACATTGTGAGGTGGTGACTGTCAAATAACATGTTGGGGTTTCTTCAGTGGTCCCAAGACTTAGAGATTACATCTTTAACGCATCAATAACAGCCTTTGGTTAGTAAGGTTCACTGGGGCATGACTAATCAGTGGATGGAAGTGTCTTTGTTGGGATTAACTTTAATGAAAAGAAAAGGAATAGTTATTTGGGGGGGGGGGTGAAATCTTCCATATATCAAAGCAAACACTGACAAAGCAGGTTCATAAGGCAAGAATGGAGCTATTGTGGGGAAAACTAAGAAATAGCTACTTTTTATATAAATCACAGGTCTGGGCTACATTGGTTGAGGATTCCATGGGAACATGATCATTTAACTACTTCAGGTGTAAAGGAATGATATTTGGGGGATACTCAATTCTCCTTAAGGGAAACCAGATGTCCCATGTCCTTGTTAACTCTTTCCTACAAACTTGCAAAATATCTGGCAATGTGCTTGTGGAATCTTTGAGGGCATAAGCTCCACTTATTCCAAATCCAATGTTCAAAGTATGTCTTGAACCCATCCATCCCTTATCAAAGGGTCCTGTAACTCAAAGTCTATCTGGGAAACCATGAGGATGTCTCTGCATAACCCAACAATCACATAAGAAAGATGACTTTATATCCCACGGAGAGCTTAGGCATTTGACTGATAAGAATGAGCCAGAGATGGACTTCACTATGATCAAGTGAAGTTTACTGCACCAGTGACAGGTAAAACTGATGTCACATCCCTCCTGAAATGATGTCCAGAGAAGGACACAACATTACTATTGTGTTCCTGCCAAAACTGTGTAACCTGAATCTAATCACACGGAAACTACCAGATTAACCCAAGTTTGAGGGAAATTCAACTAAATAACTGGCCTGTTCTCTTTTAAAAGTCAATTTTGTAATAAAAGACAAAGTCTGAGGACCTACTCCAGATTAAAGGAGACCAAAGAGATATGACAACTAAATGCATGTGTCATCCCGGACTGGACTCTCATCATGACAAAAGTGTTGCTATAAAACAACATTGAGACAATTAGTGAAATGTGCATATAACCCATTTTGTTTTAGTAACAATACTGTATCAATGTTAAATTTTCTGAATTTTATAATTATGTACTTGTTGTGTAAGGGACTATCCTAGCTTCTAAGGAATACACATAGAAATATTTTGAGGTTGAAGTTCATGATGTCTGCAACTTATTCTCAAAGGGTTCAGAAAAAATGCATAACTTACACTTTGGTGGTGAAACAGATGTCTTAACAAGTATATTAAACATTATTATAATGGTAAGCGACAGAAGGAAGGAATACCTGAAGACCTGGATAACATTACAAAGGAAAATTAGCATTATCTCAGATAGTTGGGATTCTCATGGTATTAATTATGCTATAAAGATAAAAAAGTGGTTTTGTGTGTGTGTGTGTGTGTGTGTGTGTGTGTGTGTGTGTGTGCGAATGTTGGGAGGTATCACCCTTCCATCTGAGATTTTTAAAAAGTTAAATACCTACATGTATTCACATTTCAAAGAAGTTTTTTTTTTCAAATAAAAAATTGTGTTGATTTCAGCCCTGACACTTGCTTCTCTAAGAAGTCTTCCAATACAAAAACTCATTTTCCCCTATACCTTACATGTTCTCCATCCAATTCCACTGCCCACTGTTAAGAGTTAAAGTGGAGAGACTCCTTAGGCTAAATTATTAATGAGCTAGCATATTAGACTTACTTCATGCCAGAAACTAAGTGCTTTATATATATATATATATCACTCATTTATGTAACTTTACAATACAGAGCGAGAAAATTGGGCTACAAAAGATTATATAACTTATTCAAGGTCACAGAACTAGTAAATGATCAAGATGGGACTGAAAAGAGTTGGCCTGGATTCAGAGTCTTGCTTATAGCCACTAGGTTGTGGGGCCTCTATAGTAATAGAAACAGACCTCAGGACAGAATAGGTTTTAGTCACATACTTCATTGATCACTTAATTTATTGCTACAACATCTGTGTCCAGTAGGTATGAAGGCAAAATACAGGTTATTCAAAAAAACATTATGAGTCAAAATAAACATCACAAAGAAAATAGAAATTAGAAAGTATTTTGAACTGAACCAAACTGGAAAAAACCCACCATATCAAAATTTTGGCAGCAGCTAAAGCATACCAGGTGGGTAATATTTTAGCTTTGAACACTTACATTGAAAAGAAAGAAAATCTAGAGTCAGTAGTTTAATCTTCCATCTCAAAAAGCTAGAGAAAAAGACTTTCAAATCCAAAGTACAAGGTAGGAAATAATAAATATCAGAGTGGAAATTAACAGATAGAAAACAAAGAAATAATACAAGAGGCAAGCAAACAAAAACTTGGTTTTTCAGAAAGTCCCACAAAGTTGATAAATCTTTAATGGAACTGACCAGGAGGAAAAAAGAGAGAGAAGGCACAAAATATCCAAATGAGAAATAAAAGTGGTGTCAAACCTAGATACCCCACAGAAATTAAGTTTCGTGAAGGAATATTCTGAAAAAAATTATGTAAACAAGTTAGATGATTTTAGATGAAGTAGTCAAGTATCTAGACTAACACAAATTATTCAAATATAGTCAAGAAGAAATTTAGAAAAACATCTTAATAGAATTATAAAAAGCAAAGAAACTGAATTGGCAATTTAAAATCTTCCGACAAAGTAAAGCTGCCCAAATGGCTTTATCAGTAAACTTTCTCAAATATTTGAAAAGAAATAATATCAATCCTACAGGAAATTCTTTAGAAAACATAGGAGGAAGAAACATTTACTAACTAATTAAGAGCAGTATTAACTTGATATCAAAGCAAGATTAAAAACATCACAAACAAAACAGCTACAGATCAATATCCTTTATGAATAGATATAAAAACATTTAACATAATACCAGCTAACAGAATCAAGAAATGTATTAAAAGAATTACGCACCATGAACAAGTGGGGTTTATCCCAGGAATACAAAATGGGTTTAAAATCTAATCTTCAATTCACATAATACATAATAAAAGTAGAAAACAGGCCAAGAACCACTCAACATGCAGAAAGAGCATTTGGTAAAATCCAATGCTCATTTATGATTAAAACTCTCAAAATATTAGGTACGGAAAGAAATTTCCTCAGCCTGTAAAGGGCACCAATGAAAACTAACAGCTAATTTTATATTAAATGCCCCAAAATTTACTGTTTTCCACCTAACATTAGAATTAATGCAAGAACGTCTGTTCCCATTACTTCTGTTGAACTGAATATTCTGGCCAGTACAACAAGACATGACAAATAAAGGAATACAGACTGAAAAGGAAGGGACAACATTTTTCTTTGTCTGCAGATGGTCATATGAAAATGCAACAGTCCTAAAGCAAACAAAGTAAATCTGAAAATTTCAAAGCTTGAATTTAAACATCTGTATATCATACTAACCAACAATTCTACTCTTGTGCATATGCATAGTGACAAAAGAATGGATAAATGAATTGCAGCATAGTGATGCAATGAAATATACATTCACCAGTATGACTCAATTGCAACTACACCCAACATTGATGAATCTTAAAAATATTGGGCGAGCCCTGACTGGTGTGTGGCTCAGTGGATTTGACATCATTCCATAAACCAGGGGTTCATCAGTTCAATTCCCAGTCAGGGCACATGCCTGGGTTGTGGGCCAGGTCCTTGGTTAGGAGCATGAGAGAGGCAACTGATCAATGTTTCTTTCCCTGTCTTTCTTCCTTCCTTCCCCTATTTCTAAAAATAAATACATAAAATCTTTTAAAAAATATATTGGGTGAAAAATAAACCCAGAACACTGCATACATATAGCATGAAACTCTTTTTCTAAAATTTATAAAGAAGCAAAAGTAAACAATATGCTGTGTAAGCATACATACATATATAATTATGTGTAATATGTATAATTATACATATTACACATAATTATATATATATATGTGTGTATATATATGTATGTATATAACAGTGATAAACCCCCAAATTCAGGATAATGATACTTCTCGGAAGGAGGCCTGAGGGCCTCAGTGGGGAAAGAACATTAAGTATATGAATTATTGGCAATGTTCTAGTTCTTTAACTGGGTGATGGGTTCACAGGTTTTCATTATATTATTAAGCTTTATAGTGTAAATATGTGATATAATACATACATTAAAATAAAAAATCTTAAGGCAAATTTTTAAATAAAAGAAAAATTATATGATGCTATAATTCGTCACTCCTTAGGGGTTGCCTTCTCTCTGTTGAACTGCATTTCATTTCTTAGAAACCATAAGGTTAACTGTACATGGCTCCTGATTCCTGCAGTTATTCTGTGGGTTTTACTAGGCCAAGAGCCCGCCCTCTGGCACCTTTGATAGTTCTTTCTTGCCATTCATCTTACTCAGTTACTATTTTTTTCCTTTCTGTATTCAGAGGCTTTGTAATATTCCAGAATTTTCTGTGAAGACAATTTTCAGGAAAATGAGCTACTGAGTTTGGAGAGCAATTAAGTCACTATAGGACTAGCAGAGAACAGCCTGGCAGACATTGTCACTTCTTAGGTGACCTACCCAGGCCTTGGGATCCCACCAACCACACCACCCACAGTTTCTATGGAAGGAAAACCAGAAAAGCCATCTCCGACTCCATTATCTCCATCTTCATCTCCTCTAGCTGAGTTTCAGTCCTCGCCACTTCCCAGCCTTGAGCAACCACACAGCAGGGTCTCCTGGGTTCCATGAACAATGCCTGAGAATAGACAACAGTAGGTACTCAGTGGAGGTCTGGCCCAGGCCAGCATCCTAGCCTGAACCTTACTCCAGAGCAGGACCCTAATCCCACCCCCAAATCCAGCCCCCATCTACATTTGTAAACAAAGTTTTAATGGCACACAGCCACATTAATTCATTTACATATTGTCTATGGCCTCATTCATACAAAAATGATTGGTTTTGACAAAGACAGTGTGGCCCACTGGAGCTACAATATTTACTATCTGCCCTTTATAGAACAAGTTTGATGGCCCTCTCCCCAGTTCCCCAGTGCCCAGGACTCTGTGTCTACCTTCTAGGAGAAAGGCCCCAGTATCAAACCTGGTAGTGAAGGGGAGGCAGCATGTGGGGAGAGGTCATTGCAAATACCCTCACTGTTCGCCTTCAGAACACCTGGGTTTGAGTCTCTAGCCTACTACTGATCGTCAATCACCAAATTTCTCTCTGTCTCCATCTGCACATCTGGAAGATGGAAAAGACAGTATCTGTCCAATCGACTTCTCTAGGTGGGAATCCAATGAAATACTGTACATCTGAGCCTCTCAAAATGAAGAGCACAGAGCCTATAGGGGTGATTCTCAAACTTCAGCAGGCATCTGAATCACCTGGAGGGCTTGTTAAAACACTGTTTGCTGGGTCTTACACACAGAATTGTGTTGTATTATTATTTTTATCCTCACCCAAGGACATTTTCTTTTTCATTGCCTTTAGAGAGAGGAAGAGATATATAGAGAGAAATATTGGTGCAAGAGAGAAATATTGATTGGTTGCCTCCCGTGCAAGCCCTGACCAGGACTCAAACCCATACCCTTTCAGTTTGCACCCTTTCAATTTATGGAATGATGCTCCAACCAACTTAGCCACATTGGCCAGTGCTTACCTGCAGAATTTTGGATTCAGTACGTCTAGGGTGGTGTCTGAGAAAATTGCATTTCTTATAAGTTTCTAGATTATTCTGCTGCTGCTGATCCAGAGACTATGCTTTGGAGATTTCTGCCCCTAGATTAGGGAGGGGTTCACCACCATATCTGCACATTAGAGTCACCAGATGCCCAGTTCACACCCTAGAACAACTCAGTCAGAATCTATGGGGGATTGAAGGGGATACTGGGAGGAACATTTTCTTGTTTGTTTGATGCTATGTCATTTACAACTTTCACAAATCAGATCAAATATAGATATATTGCAGATTAGAATGCAAAACCTATGTAAATTTTCAAACACATTTTGTGTTTGCAATGAGATGTTTACTGCTTTGGGTTACATCCTGCTACCAAGGGAAGCCATAATTTATGTGAAAGTGCCTTGTATTTTGGGAGAAGCCAAGACAGAGCTGTATTATCACAAATGATCCTTGTCTAAATCCCTCCACAAATTTGCATCTGGTGCAGCCATTGATAGTTTTTCCAGGACTACCTCTTCCTGCCACCAGCTGGGGACTTACTTCCTCCAAAATGTACTTGGATCTATTTCTTTCCTCCACTAGCCCAGCCACCACCATGGCTCCCCTGCCCCCTGCCATGGCTTTCTAATGAGAACTCTGGCTGCCTTCCCCTGAATTCCTTACTAGTAACATAACAAGATCAGTTTAATGAAGTATAAATCTAATGGTGTCCCTCTCTTGGCCCAAACCTTCCATGGCTTCCCATTGCACCCAGAATAAATTTTACACTCTTTACTTGGTTGACAAGTCCCACCCACTGCCCACCTCTCCAACCTCATCTTGTTTCCTTCTCTTCCAAACAGCTCTGGCACCAGGCCTCTCCCAGCTCCTGAAAGAACCTGAGCACTTGCCTGTTTAAGGCCTCACATACACCCCAACAATCATTCATGAATCTCCTCATCCTTCAGGATTTAGCTTAAAAACATCTCCCCAGACTGCTCTTCCCCATGCCTTCCTCTACAGCAGCCACTTACTACCCAAGTTAGGTCTCCAGCATCTCCTTTTTCATATTGTCCCTATATAACAATGATCACAGTTTGGAATTCTTTTCTTGTCACTCTCCTTTCTCTCTCTCTCCCTCCATCAGTTCCTTTAGAAAAGGGACTGAGTCATTTTGTTGTTCATGGTGTCCCCAAAACCAAACACACTTGGTACGTGCTCAGTAAATATTTATCACATTAAGGTTAGTTTAGTATTACTGTCTTGACTTCTCTGTCTTATCTACACAAGTGACATGACATGCAGGGTTTGAAACACCCATGCCTGTAGGGTGACCTGGGGACAGGAGTGAATGAGGGCCGGGCCTCCAAGGGGGTGGCTGCCACTTATTCCTGCCAACTGTCACCATATTGCTGGGTCTTTCAATGTTTCAAGAAATGCAGACAATCCAGATCTTATGTGATTTTAAGATCTTAGCAACTGAACTAAACTAAACTTTAAAAAAAATCAACCCTCTGGGAGGCCAAACCAAACACATAACACATGTGTGGGCTGGGTCCAGCCCAAGGGCTGCCAGTCTGCAACCTCTACTGAAATCCAGATGGACAGAATCTATGGCTCTCTGATCTACCAGCCCAGTTGTCCTATCAACAGAAGGAGTGAGGTTAGATGTGGTTTGGCTTATCAATGTTTCCCAACGAAAGATAGTTCTCTGAACCATGAATTCCACTCTAGACTTCAATGGCTATAGGCCCAATGAAAGAGCAAGCTCAGCCTGCCTGCCACTCACTAAGCATTCCTTCCTACCTGGTATGTGCCAAGGATGGGGTAGCCCTTTTGGCAGAGGCCAGAGATCAAAGCCTTAAGCCATACTGCTCCAGGTGAGTTACCACACTGGCCCCTTCCTCACTCTGCCCTCCCTGCCCAACCCCCTGGAAGGGCTAGTGTCAATCTTCACTTCTGCCCCACCTCACTACCCCCTTCTGTCTCCCTATAAAACTGCTCACCCCAATACCACTTCCTCCCCTACAGCCCTGTCAGAAGGTGTTCATCCCCCAGCCCCTTCCCCCCAGCAGTGTCAGTGCTCAGGTGTTTTGGGTGGCAGCCAGTGGCCAGCACTGGCCCTTGTGTCTTGTTACACTTTATGTGACTATGTTTGTTTCATCACGTATCTATCCATTTAGCCAGCCCTCTCTTCATCCATCAACAGTACATTTTCTTTTCTGATTCATTTCAAAGTAGATTGTGGACATCAGTACACTACTACTCTTTAAAATGCACATTGTTAATATTTGGTATTTGTAATCTTTTTTTTTTTTTTTTTTACTTCAAGACAAAAATTTCCCTTTGGTGAAATACATAAATCTTAAGAATATAGTTTTGAAGTTTGACAAGTGCATACAACTGGACAACCCAAATCCTTATCAAGAGAGACAGAGCATGACCATCACCTCAGAGAGTTCCCTCAGGCTCCTTTCTCAGATGATCCTCAGAAGCAACCACCACTCTCATAGTGTTCCCCACAGACAAGTTTGCCTGTGTTCCAGAACTTCATATAAATGAGGTTCATGCAGCCTGGACTTTTTTGTGCATTTGAAGTGCATCTCAGTGATGAATTTGTATGATCCATTGTGGGTTTCTCTAATTTTCTATTGATGGGCATGTGACCTGTTTATAGTTTGGGGCTATTAGGAATAAAGCTACTGTGAGCCTTTCAGACAGGCATCGTGGTGTTCAGTTCTTAGGGATGAATGGCTGGTCATGGAATAGATGCATGCAACACTGCTTTTGATCAGTTTCCATTTGCTAAAAGGATATCAACCATCACAACTGACTTTCTCCTGTGGGCCAGACCTGCTGGATACAACCAGAAAATAAAACACAGACCCTGCCTTCAAAGGGCCTGAAGTCCGGTGAAGGGGACAGACATGTACATGTGGCCACTTCAATGGCAACATGTGGACATGAGGCTCACTGTCTTCTAAGGAGAGAATGAGTGAGGCAGCCCACAGTGCCCTGTGTTTGGGCAGGCAGAGGCTGGGGCACATAAGGGGCTTCATATAGGAGGCAGGACTTGAGCTGCACCTGGAAAAGCAGGTGAGGAGGGAAGAGGGAGGAAAGGACATGTTAGACAGGAGGACGTGAGGAAAATATGGGGGCAGGACAGGGCCAAGCATGTTCAGAAGACTAAGAGAAGATGTGTGGACCTGGTCTAGCAGGGCCTGGAGAGGAGCAGCAGAGAGTGAGGCTGCAGGGAGTTTGGGGCTCAGATCATTGACTCTTAGGTTTTGAAGAGTTTGCCTCCTTCCTCTACTGGGGCCCCATGAGTTAGGTTCGCAGTGATTTTAACCTCCAAACAATACTCTAAAAATCCAGACACAACGGTGGAATCGTGAAGTTCCTTAGACTTTTCAGTTGCAGAAAATTGAGACTGTCTTATCAACACCACTCTAGTGACACTCTAGTTCCACTTTTTAGTTTTTCAAAGAAGCTACTCTTATCCTACGACCAAGTGGTCACTGTCGCTACTTCTTAAATGCCCCAGTTGGTGACTTTGGGGGCCCTGCTCTCTGCTGAGCTGCCTGCAGGTCTGACAGCAGGGAAAGCAGAGTGACACCTGTGATGTTCCTGCTTTGTCCTCAGCAGCCTGGGCCCTGAAAGACAGTGCTTCAAATGGGCTGGCAGCAGCTTGGGCTCACACCACAAGAAGGAGCCCATGCTTCCTGCATTTTGCATTCTTTCCTGGTAGGAACAGCCATCTCCTGACTAAAACAAATGTCTCCACTCCTTATAGTCTGTGTGTATTTCCAGACTTAGCAAGGGCACTACCCCTGGGTGAAGCTTAGGTCTCTGACTCAGAATCATAAAGACACTCAACTCAAATGGCCTCACAACAAATTTGTGTGGCCCAGACTCTAAACTAGCCTCTGTATGGGACCATAAAGTGGACCACTGGGAGGGGAGGAACCCTCTGAGAAGCCAGGGAGAGAACCATGGTGGGAATCATGGCGCTTGTACACTCGGCTCCTCTCCTCTCCTCTCTCTCTCTCTCTCTTCTGTTTCTCTCCTCTCTCAGCATTACTAGACGAAGCTTGCTGAAAGGCCTAAGTAGCTTCCAGGTGTACAAATTTCAGATGTCATGCTGAACAGTGGGGAAAACATTGCCAGGGAACCTGCAGCTAGAAGGTAGCTTTCGCAGAACTGCGGGAACCTTCCAGATTTCCTCTTGTTTGCTCTTATAGGATGAACACTGGGGGGAAGGGGACCAACTGCTTAGTTTTGGTTTTAGCTCACACACCAGGAAACCTGTGTCCTGGGCAAACCGCGATGTTGGTCACCCTGTAAACAGCAGTGGTCCTAGGAAGCACTTTTCTGTGGACAAAGTGTGGGTTTCTACAGTGCAGATTAAAAGAATTCTCAGAGGCATGTGCTGACAGCTCCCAGACCAAATTCAGATCCACCTCAGCACCAGACCAGGCTGGCTGAGTGGAGCACAGCAAATGTCCCTCTTCCAGCCAGGCTCTTCGTGAGCTGCAGGCACGGACCCTGCAGGCCCGGGAAATGTGGCTGCTGGTCACAGACAAGGAGCCAAGGCTATGGGTTTCAGCTGCAAAGGTGATTTCTAGATCAGCTTCCACAGTTCTTGATAAAGCAATAGATCTTAGATGGCTGTTTCATTTGCAAATTTTAGGGGAAGCAAATGATTTATGCTCAGTGAGCATGATGCCCTGAGCTGCAATTAAAGATCAGGTCATTGTCAGCTTTTGGAGGGCTTGGTTCTGGGCTGGGTTGGTAGAATTTGTCGTTGTCTCCCACTTGGAAGAAAAGACACAGCTTTGAAGGGTGCTTTCTTGCACCCCACAGGATCAAAAGGAGACACCTCAGCTATGTGTGCAGTTATTGTTTTCTAAGATTTTATGTATTTATTTTTAGAGAGAGGGGAAAGGAAGAGAAAGAGAGGGAGAGAAACATCCATGCAGAGTTGCCTCTCACATGCCCCGAACTGGGGACCTGGCCCACAACCCAGGCATGTGCCCTGACTAGGAATCGAATCAGTGACCCTTTGGTTCACAGGCTAGCACTTAATCCACTGAGCTACACTAGCCAGGGCTGTGTACAGTTTTTATTTCTGGAAGTTCATTCTCTTGTATGTCTGTTCCTTTCTATTAGATTTGAGGGATGAGAGTCTTGCATCACAGAAGCCATTTTTGTCCTCCAAATATGTGAGCACTGCTGCTCTAAAGAGACCACAGAAGCCATTGCTCTGAGTTGGGGCTCCACATCGATGGTCTCTTGAGCCACTGTCTTTCTGAGATGCCACTGAAGGTTGGATGTTCCATTATTTTATGTGTGTTGGGTCAAATTGTCTGACACAGATATCATATTGTAAAAACACTTGTGTAGACTCCAAGTTCTAGGACTTCCCTCCCATCTCTGTCCAACCCCCAGCCCGCCTTGATATTGTACCATCGACAATATCACCAATTGTTCCTTGAGGATGTGTGGCTGAGCTCAGTGCTGATGGCTCTCAGACAAATGTGGGCATCTGTCCTCTACCACCCATGCTCGCCAAGACACACAATGTGTTCTTCATTATGGACTACCAGGGGGTCTGAATTACAAGGAAATAATTCAACCTAGCAGACTGGGGCGAAATTGCCAACCAAAAGAACAATTTATGAGATCATTCCAACCTAGACGTGAAATTAATTCTATACATGATAACTCACCACAGACCACCTTGTTTAATTTTATTCTTTCTTAGTAATAGGATATTCCTGCTATCATTTATGTTCCAGACAAAATAAAAACAATACAAGCATCATGCAAGAAATTAAAATTATTTAAATTTAAGTTATTTGAATCTGAAATTCAAAGATTGTAACATTGGTGGGAGCTTTAAGCACATTTTGTTTGTTATAAATATGTTCATTTGAGTTAATAAGCATGCTTATCAATGATCACCACAATCCAGTTACAAAGGTAGAATTGTGGTCAGTATAATGGAACCAGAACTTTCTAAAACACTCTTGTGTCAAACTCAAAGCGCTTGTCCACACAACCACACCCTTCCAATGAAATGGCATTGCCTCTGGATTCCCATGAGATGGAAAGGAGTGTGCTTCAGGCTTTTGTCATACTTTCCTGACCTTCCCTACAGAGACCAGAATCCAAAGCAGGTCATGGTCTCTGCACTCAAGTAGCTGACAACTGAGATTTTAATGAAAAGTTAATACCAATGAAGCAATAGCAGAGAACTTAAAACAGTGCATCACAGTGCCCTGATGCTTGAGCTAAATGTCTGCCAGCAGGTTTGGAGGAGGCTTCAGGGCCAAGCCAGGCTCCTAGTGGACCAGGGGTCTGGGAGACTTGAATTGGGGGTTGAATAAAGCCACAACCATGGAGTTATTGTGATCAAGTGCCATATCGTGTAAATGAAATTAGCCCTCAATGGAAGAAAGAATTGGGACTCAGCCATGTGGGCCCACCCGATCCTGGCATCTGGTCCTCTCCCATGGAGACCACTGGGAAGAAACTGTATGCTGTGCTCAGCTGCCTGTGTGAAAATGACCCCATCCCCAAGGGGCTCTGCTCACTCATTTGAAGAAGGCCCCTTCTCCTCCAGTGGGTTGTTCCCAGTCCTTCTGTGCCTGGACCCCATGCTTGAGATATTCACTCCACTGTTTGCACCTACAAGGTGATAGAGAGAGGCCAAAGAGAATGCTAGCCCTATTCTGCTACTTGTAAGGAATAGTGGCAAAGATTCTGTGCATCAGGGATGGAAGCTAATTGGTAATTTAAGGTTTGCTTTTGCCAGTTCACTCCAGCAACTGGGTTCAATTCTATGGAAAATATGAATGAAAACTGTCCAGTTATCTGTTGCTTCACAACAAACTATCCCAAAGCAGAGTGATAGAAAACAGCTATTCTTGCATCATTTCTCACCATTCAGTGGGTTGAGGGTGCTCTGCTGGATGGTGCTTCTGCTCAACATGAAGGCAGCAGGGAATGTGGACATCTGAGGCTTTTAATGGGCTGCAGCATCCAAGATGCCTCGTTCATGTGGCTGTCTGTCAATGCTGCCCATCAGTTTGGAGCTCAGCGAAGGCTCTGCACCAAAGCGTTCACATGTGGTGTATCCATGTGGCTTCAGCTTCTTGCGGCACAGTGGTTGGGTTCCAAGAGTAAGAGGCAGAAGAAGGAGTGGCTCAGTAGTGACGAAGCAGGAGAATAGACCCAGAAGGCTAGCCCAGAACTGGCTCCATGTCACCTCCACCAGGTTCTATTGATTTAGCAATGACAGGGCTAGCCAGATTTGAGGAGAAGGGAGATAAACTCCACTTCTCAATGGGAAGAGACACAATTTACAGCCATCTTTAATCCATCACTAAAACCTAATTATAGCCTTTCCATGAAAGTCAACGTATCCCTGTGCCCACACACACCACATCCTCACCACCTTGGTCCCCTATGCAGCCTTTGCCAAGGACCCTCACACCAGGCTGGTCTCCAGTGGAATTTAAACCAATACCTTCTACTTCATGGCTCTTCTCTTGAAGCAGAAGCCCTATCCTCAGAAAGCAAATAAAAGCAGGCAGGAAAAAAAATAAAGCAGGCAGAACTAAGACCACAGCCCACCAGAACAGTGGGCCAACTTACTGACAAGGTGGGAAGGAACTTCCTACTAGGACCACATCTGTGGAGCACCTATAGGCAGGCGCCCAATGGCCATCTGCAGTTTCTCCATCTTCAGAGGCAGCCAACACACTCCCTGGTCACAGGTCACTGGAGAGCTGAGCTGACTGAGACTCAGGGTCCCTTGGCACTGTCAACTGCATTGACAGCACCCAAGCAGCCCTCCATCTCTGCGGGAGTGGGCAGTGATCACTGACAGCAGAATCCTTTCCTCACTAAACATTTGGATATGCATTACTAGATTCTTCTTGAGAAAGTTGTGCCACATGATAGTTCTTACATCTAGTGTATAGTGGGTAATATCTCTAGAAGACAATGACCTTGGACTTTGCTGAGGAGCCATCTAGCCCCTAAAAAAAGTCAGGCTGCCCCTCCTTATGCCCTTCCCATTCTCCTTCCTGAAAAGGTCTGACAAAGCTTATCCATGACCTCCTGATGCTAGATCTTATGGGCTTCTTTCCTATCGTTTCTTGCTCACTTGCTCCCTCACTGTGGCAGCTGACACCTTGACCACCCCATCCTCCCCTGGCCACACTTTTTTTGCCACTTCCACTCCATCTCAACTGGAGCTCCTCTCTCTCAGCTTATGCCTTCAACGTTGGTACACCCCAAGGCTTTCATGAAGATGGATCAAGCTCCTTCCCTTGCACTCACACGATGAGGAAGACCAGTGGCCAAACACCTTTCTGAAAAATGACTACCCAAGTAGAAGATTTAGGGCAAGGCTGAAGAGGAAACATAAGATTTTTACTGCTCATTTAAAGATTGACGTTCAGAGAACACTGAGTCTTTCTCCACAACTCCCCATTTCCTCATTCTTCTCTAATGCAGCTTGGCTTCCTCATCCACTTTACTTTTGAATCCAAATTTCAGGTTCTTTCTATTGTCCGCTTCCTCCTACTATTTAAATAATCAAGTCTCTTCCCTTCTTTGGGCTCCTTTGAAAACTTAGGAATGAAGTTTGGAAAAAAATTAGACCCAGATTGCCTCCATCTCTACCTGCCTCAGTTGAAAGAAACAGAAATTTCCTTACAGTTAAAATCCGCTCAGGATAACAAAAGCAGGGAAGTGGCCTTTGGTCTTCTGGTTCTACAGAAATCAGTGAGGATGAATGGCAACTGTTTGGCTTAAATTTCTTATTATTTGTGCTGAAGAAAAGGAAGCTTTTAATAATATACTAATTTTAGAAGTGTTTATTTTTCTCCTAGGTAGCTTTATGACTCATTCAGGATAGCTTTGTGGTTCATCAGACCCTTGAAACTAAAGACTAAAAGGATTAAACAAAACCAAACAAAATAGTACAGCCTTCACAAACCTGAGAGCAATCTGTGACATTTGGGAGACTGTTACTCTGTTATTTAATAAGCCTCACTGTTTATGCTAAAAGTAAGAACAGCACATGATTATAATAAGCCTTGCCCCCTGGGAAGTAGTTGAGGCAGATATTATTGGGTCATCTTCCAACACAGTGATAATCTCTTCTGGTGACTACCCTGCCCTGTTCCACAAGGGTAGTGTCAGGGCTGCCATATTTGCACAATGTGGGTCAACAGTGAATACCTGGCCCAAGGTGGGCCAACCAGGGGTTCCTTTCTATGACTTTGGGAATAAAATCAAAAGAGTGGTTCAGTGTTTCTTCAGGTGGCTGTAAACTTGGGTTCTGTTGGTAGCTATGTTCTCTGATATGTGTACTTGTGAGGCAGGAGCTGATATAAAGAGAGAAATGATTCACATGTTCAGAGGGAAGAGAGGAATTGAGAGTAATACAGAAAGAGAGCTTCCTGGTTTCCCCAAAGCCTTGAACTTCCTGGCTCCAGTGCATTTATGCACTTCTGCCCTTGGGTTCTGGGAAACACCCCGGTAGCTTTATAATAAATCTTCCATTGCTGCTTTAAACAGGTTTTTATAACTCTCAACCAAAAGACTCCTAATTGACAAAAGTGGTTTTTTCCTTGCAGATATTTGATTTTTCAAATGTTCATATTAAAGACATAATTTGAATACAGGCATACTATTAATAATAGAGGTACTAATGGTAATACCATAAATTTAGAGCTGCAAATCATTTTCTAGGTGTGGAAACTGAGGCCTAGGAAGGCTAAATCTCTTGCCAAGTTCACATCTGTGTCTGCACCACATCTCTAGACTTTTGAATCCTAAACCGTGGCTCTTTCCTAATACCCACTAACTTAGATTGAAATTTTATATTTATATTCACAATTTGTACACTTAAAAAATTGACCATATACTTCTGCATATTCTTATCCTTCCTTTTTGGGGTGAAAAGTTGAAATCTGAAGATGTTAAATGATACTCTGGGAAGAAGTAGATTTTAACTACACATGAACAGAACTAGAACTGGAAGTTTATTTCCAGACAGGTGGCTTCATCTAACAGGCTAGACTTCTTTATCCATGTGCCCAGGTCACCCCTGAACTAGTTAGATTGGCAAATCCATCATGGCAGGGTTTTAAAAGTAATTCATCCAGTCAACAAACACTTATTGAATACTTACCATTTTAAGGTGGGCACTGTTCCTGAGCCAGGAGTTACAATGAGGAACAGGTTCGCTTGACCAGCCTCCTGAGTGTAGGTTAGCTTAAAGAGCTTTTCTTATGTATAACGGGGGCTGGGCATGGGGTTAGTCAGTGGACATTTGGGATGTGTGGAGGTAAGATAAAATAGACTACTAGAGTGAAAACAGATGGTGGCTTCTTGAAACTGTCCCCAGAATATAGCACAGTGCCCCCCCCACCTCAAAAGCATTGAGCATTGTAAGATGAGTGAGGGCACAAATAGTGATGACAGAGAGATAAGCAGGTGAACAAGCTACAATGAAGTGGTTTTGAACTCAAAACGCTCAGTTCTCTGCACTCATTTCCTTGTCTGTCTTTTCCTCTAACTAAAATGTGGGTTCTATAGGGGGAAGTAGTTTCAGTTGTCTATTTATTTTCTGCATTCCCAGCATACATCAGAGTGCGTTAGGGATTCAGTCAAGAGAGCTTTTAGATAAGAAGTTAGAACCTAAGAGGAAGGCTTCCCTAACGACGTAAGTTTAAATTAGTCTTGGCAAGGTAAGATAGAACTTGAGTGGTATCTGACAGAAATAGATGCCTGGGTTTGACTGAGTCTAAGGAAGTCTTTGCTTTGAACCAGATATTATCCCTCCTCATGAAGACATGCATCTATGATTGTGGAAATACAAGAATGTTTCTGGGGGTGGGATTGGAATTAAATCTGCTGCCTAGGGAAGGGATATAAATGCAGGAATGGGAAGATGGGGGGCAGGATAGTGAGCTGGCATAGGTCCAGAGTCCTCTGAAATTAGTTTTTTGGGGGGCTTGCCATACTTTTGATTAAGAAATGCCACAGTCCCCATGGGGTTAAAGGTTCAACAGTAATGCCATATATTATCATGAGTGGCTATCTCTGTGTCATGTAAGTAGTGAGACTTAAAATTTATTTCTCCCACAAGTTTTTCTATCCCTTTGGTAGATTGTTCATTTGTCCATTTATTCAATATATCATTTATACATGTATCAGGTACCTATATATCATGGTGGGGTAGGTTAGGGGAAACTCAAAGACAAAGTCACATATGATTTTGTCTTTAGTGACTTCTCAGCTCTGTGTGCAGAACTGTTAGGTTTTCTACCACTCTTGGTCATATGATAACAAATGGCTTTTGGAAATTAAAAGGTACAGGACACACTCTGGGCAGGTGCAGTAATAATTCACTTCCAGTAGAATTTAAATACATATCAATTGGACTGGACCACATTTCCAAGGTCAGTAGGAGTCCTGAAAACCTCTGTATAATAATTTAAGTTTCTCATTAATCTATTTTTATTTTGTGGTGCAGAAAATTGGTTGAAGTTGTCAAAAAAAAAAAAAAAATCCCAAAACCCACTGTTGAGAATGTTTGCTGTGGAGAAGGACCAGGACAACTCAGAGAGGTCACTCCAGGAAAGGGGAGGGATGTCCTTGTCACAGACTGATCAGTGGTGTCTCACCACTGTTCTTTGGCAAACTGTCCTGGAAAGGGATGGTCAGCGTCGCAAAGTGCAATGTTACATTTCCAATTAAAATGTGAAAACACCAACCCTTTCCTAAAACACATTGGCCCCAGCACTAGGAAGTGACTACAAAGCCCAGTGCTGATTGAGAAAGCTGAAAGCAGACACTGTAATTGATAAAGGAGATAAGTCAACCTGTGTCCTTTAAAGAATAATGAGTTCCATTTTTCATCAAAAAGATCTCCCTGTGCCAAAGAAACATTCTTTTAATAAATCTACTTAATGGTTTCCCTTCTAATGATATATAACATTGCACTTTGGAACAGAGCATCACTGCAGGTCCCTAGGAGGGACTGCAGGCCACCTGTCATTTGCATTGCTAATTCAGCCCAAAAAGAACCCAGGGTTCCAGAAAGGGCTGCTGTTCCCAGGAAATATGGGAAGGCCTTCCTAGACTCTTCAAGTAGGTGGATGGGATGGGATTTGGAATAAATATCCTGTCTTTAAACCCAAGATCCTTTGCAAATTTAATTCCCTGCCCCCCACCCCCACCCCCACCACTCTCTTAGGGATCCATCAGCTTTGAGAATGACTCATGTCATTTAGCTCAGAGTTAAATGCTTCAGATACTTGGGCTGTGTGAACTGATTAACTCTGTTTGTTCCCTGTGCTCACTGTTCTTCCACAGCCCTGTTCGGGCTGCACTGGTGTTGCCTGGACCATAAGCTGTGGAAGCTGGTCTATGCTTACTGCTTTTGGTAAACTGAAGATCCACTTTAATGACCCTGCCTGAAGTGATGCTGTCTACAGGTCTGTTCCCTGCCCACCTGAGGGCCTAAGAGAAGAAAATGCTTGTCCCCCAAGGGAATGAATTAGGGCACTCTGAACCCTTGTGCTTAGGATGTGCACTTCAACCTGGCTCAGTTTTGTGAACCCCAACTTTACAAACATGCTGTTATTTCCACAAGGCACAAGCTTTGTGTAACCAAATCTATTTCCTCCAAGAGCACCAGCCCTCCCAAAACTGGTGAACTTCCCCACATGGGAATCATTAAAAACAACCTTGGAGTTACTTCCTTACGTTGCTGTTTGTTTATTCTTCTGTCGCGTGTGAGTCAGCCAGATCGATTTGTGGTGGTTTTGCTTGTGAAACCGTACATAATTATATTCCTATTGTCATGTTGGGTAGAGCAGTTAGACCATATAGTGTTTTCTCATTTCGCAATGTCTGCAAATCAATAAGGAGAAAGCCTGAACAATGAGATGACGTGAGCTGGTCAGGAACCCAGCTCCGAGTCACCCGGGAGGTGGCTCTGCAGTTTCGCAGATACATACAGCTAGTGACAGGGACGTCCTCTAATGTCACTGGTTGAGCAGGACGACTAGGCTGGGTGGTGGCCTTTGAGATGGGTTTCACCGAGGTGAGTCTTAAGGGAATGAAAGAACGACAGTAACCACACTTCACACAGAAACCGACCAAATTTTTACTGCATTTGCTACACGCTGGATTCCAACATGCTGGTCCCGAGCGTGGCAGGCTACAAGCTGGCAAGACTTTGACGGCTCCTCCAACAGGCTCTCCTTTCCCCGCCAGGGACACCATTTATGTTGATCCTCCTCACTGTCCCAAGTCCAGAGGCAGTTATTAAAAACACTCTTGATGCAAACAGTGAGTGGCTACAAGACACAAATGGGGGTGAGTGCTATTTCCACCACAGGACGTGGGACCTAGAGAAATGGTATGTAGAGGCAAGACGCCTCTTTGGTGGCTGAGAGTATTACAGAGCTCAAAACGCACAAGTGATTTGTTGTTTAAATTCCTGGAGTATATTGAAACTAATTGTTCCTAACATTATTTCATAGTTTTAATTAAATATCTGACCTGATTTAAACCATGTTTGTTTGCATACATGAGTAGTGTGCCTTAAAGTTATTCATATTTATATAGAATGAAGATTACAAATATCTGCATAAAAAGAGAAACTGTAGGACTCTATATGAAGACAACGACCATCACATTCCACAGCACATCATTGGTTAATTTTTGAATCGTCAAGCATTATTTAAAACGAGAGAGAATATAACTGAACACAAGTGCCACAACGAAACAATCATAACAATGGAACCAAACCCAATTTCTCTATTGATCATTTAAAAGCTTTACCTCTGTTTCTAACACTTCTCTTTAATTGTTATTTTAAGCTCCAGTAGCAGGATCAGATTTCTGCTGCCTCTGGACAAGTGAGTTATGATCTGATCTCAAGTTCCAAAGGAAATGTGCCAAGTTTTATTTTTCCCCAGTTGAATAAACAGTACTATGTATATTATCTCTTGTGTTAGAATAGTGTTGTCTTCACATAAGACTCAAGTAATAGTATTAGTCATTCATTTCCTTGAACACAGACACCCTCATGCATGCTGACAGGTTTATAAGGATGCGGTGGCAGCGTGGTTCTGGGAGCTGCTAGATGCCGGACTTTGATTTCTTGCAGTCCTGAGCGGCGGAGCCTGGGTGTGTCTGGTTATTGTCCGCTTTCTCTCCCAGATGCTGGCCTTGTCTGGAAGATTAATACATTAACAAGAGCTGAGGGTCCAGGGTTGCACATCTTCGACATGTTTATTAGCAGATGGCACAGAGGATTCAAAGGTCACCACCAAAGTGACATTTTAAAGTGAAACAACAATATTTATGTTCAGATAGTCTACTGATGAGATCATGTGGAAATGGTTTTGATTAAATTAGCTTATAAATGGTTGTCAATCTATAGACAACTTAAAATGCCATGTCTGTTTACCAAATGTTTTCTTCTCACAGTCTCACCTTTTATATATCAATGACAAAAGGCTGGTTTGGGGGTGTGTTTCTTTAACTGTAGGGTCAGCATATCTGGTTTTTATGTTCTGGATTATATATGTATTTTTTTCTTTCTAAAAATCTTACCTCCTGTGTGTGTTCTAAAATCTCACCTGCTATTATTACTGCTCTGAATTCCACTGCTTTGGATTCTACTATGTAAATATAATTGCGTTCAATTTCTTTACTGTAAATTTGGTCTCTGGAGAGACCTAAAATTCAGTCTCAGATAAGACCTTATGTTTAATATCGTTAAAAAAGCTATGAGCTGGATTTTAGAAATACTTATTAGAGCTTCATTTTTTGCCTTTGAAGCCCCCAGGAGACACACTTTTGTGGCAATGTGCATTTGTGTTTCGTACAACAATATACAAAACCAAATACAGCCGAGGGGAGGGAGAGTCACCTCTCAACTTCTTTTTCTTTCTCTCTGCTGTGCCCACAACTTAGCAGGAATGTGAGTCAAAATTTTCAACCCAGAAAATGGTTTAGCCAGAGAATGCTCAACAGTGTGAACACAAAATTTTGTTAGTTTTGCAAGTCTCTACGATCAATGAAACACATAAATATTTCCAACAAAGGCATTAAAATGAAGAAATAATGATCAATTAGAAGATTAAAACTTTCATAGTCATACTGTAGGAAATGATATGACCGTATATACTGTTTATTATTTATTTACATTTAGTTGTATTATGAATAATTTTATAAGGTATAGATATTAGTTTCTTGAGGGTTTACCTTATTATGATCTATATTTCATTTTTTATACAGTGACAAAATTATAAATGTAAGAATACAACAGAAGAATTACTCACTTTTCAAGAGAACCTTTTTCAATATTCATTGTTCCTTCCATTGGATCCAGTCCTTGCTCAGAAAATTGTTTCAAGGCACTTAAAGCTGCCTAAAATGAGAACAAACACAAACAAGGAGATCCATTCACTGACTTTCCTGTGATAAACAGGAAATTGTTAAAGATGAGATATTTAGTAAAAACTATCATTTTCATTAGTCTAAATAAATGGTTTTTTGCCATCACTTAGCAATATTATATTTGAAAGCCTGGATTATCACAGAGCAATGTATATACTATGAGAGCTTTCTTTCTGCTGTGTGGTAGGGGAGGTGGCAAGAGGAATCTCAAGTCTCGTGACTTATCCCTTATCTGTAGTTTTGTAATATCACAATGTTTTATCTGCAAATGTATTGTAGAAACACTTCTATAAACGTAACATATTTTGATGATGACTTTGCATAATTTCTCCTCACTCTACTGAAACTATATATTCTCTTCCTTTAGATGTGAGAATATCAGACTTTTTCAACTTGGGTACTCTTTCCAAAATTAGCATAAAGGTATTGTTTAATTTTATAGACAGTGGGCCCCAACCTAGTCATGGAATGTGAGCAGAGAAATGAAGATGCTCATACATACACAGGGGATGGTGTGATGGGATCCTGAATTTTCTCCCTCCTCCTGGGGCCCTGGGGAGGCAGGCCTAGCCATGGCAGAGCCTCCCAAGGTGTTGATATGCCCGAGATGCGTGGGACGCTGAAGGATGTTGACAGGCTGGTGGAGCCTTGCTGGATAGCTGGGAGGCACCAAAAATGTGATGCTGATAAGATCTACATAACTTGTTGATACTCCTGTGCATGTTTTAAACTGTTATTTCTTTAAATAAGAATTTGGTTCTTCTTTCCCTCCCCCACACCCCACCACTTTTAAGCTCCATCAGAAGGGTTTTGAGATAGGTGTGAGAAGCCAGGGGTGTTAGAATCTGGGAGATCCTGCTGGGTCACCCTTTGGTCATCTGTATCTTCTCAACTGCCTTGAAAAAGAGCTAACTCTTAGAATTGCACAAAGTTTTATCTGCCAAGGGCCCATTTTGGGTAACTTTTACATGTCCTTATTCATAATATACTTTTTAGTTTTTAAGTTAATAGTTAATAGACACTATTTTTCTGAGAGCAGTTTTTTTTTTAATGTGTTTTATTGATTACAGTGTTACATTTGTTCCAATTTCCCTTCCCTCTGCTCCCCTCCACCCGGTGGCCCCCCTCCCTCACCTTGTCCCCCCCTTTTAGTCCTTGTCCATTGGTTGTGCATATAGTTCTTCTCAACCTCTCTATCTATTCCATTCCCTCCTACGATGTTACTTAATTCCTATACCATCTCCCTCCCTCTCCCCCTTCCCCTTCCCTTCTGACTTCCCCCCAATATGCTCCCCATACCTATAGTTCTTTTTCCACTCTCATTGCCTATTTAGTTTTCCTTTGTTTCAATTCCCTAGCTTCTGTTGTTGTTTCTTGTGATGCAGTTTTCATTTTAGTGTTCATAGTTTTGATCCTCCTTTTTCTAAACCAGTCCTTTTAACATCTCATATAACAGTGGTTTGGATCTAATGAACTCTTTCAGTTTTATTTTGTCCGGGAAGCACTTTCCCTGCCCTTCTATTCTGAATGACAGCTTCGCTGGATAAAGTATTCATGGTTGTAGGTTTTGGATTTTCATTCCTTTGAATATTTCTTGCCAGTCCCTTCTTGCCTGCAGGGTCTCCCTTGAGAAGTCAGCTGATAGTCTAATTGGGACCCCTTTGTACATGATTCTTTTCTTCTCTCTTGCTGCTTTTAAGATTCTCTCTTTATCTTTAACTTTTGACATTTTGATTATAATGTGTCTTGGAGTGGTTCTCCCTGGGTCCAGTTGTTTTGGAACTCTCTGTGCTTCCTGGACCTGTAAATCTATTTCCTTCCCCAAGTTTGGGAAGTTCTGCTTTATTATATTTTCACTTAATTTTTCAATTTCTAGTTCTTCTTCTTCACCCTCTGGCAATCCGATCACCCGTATGTTGGATCTCTTATAGCTGTCCCAGAGGTTTCTGATCCTCTCATCATTTTCCTTGCTTCCCGTTTCCTCTCTCTGCACTGTTTGACTGTTTGTTCCTTCTCTATGTTCTGGTTTGTTGATTTGAACTCTGGATTTTATTTCCTCACCATCTGTCTCGTATGAGGTTTTGTTCTTTTCAGTATGAGTGTTTTTCAATTTTTTCTCATCTTTTTCCAGATCTTTTGTTAATTCTGTAAGCCACCTGATAACAATGGCCCTGAACTGAGCCTCTGACAGGTTTCTTATTTGTTCATCGGTCAGATTCTTCATCTGTTGCCTGGTGAGCTGCGCCACAGGGATTTCTATAGTTGTCTGCCTCATTTTGACAGATGTGTTTTGTTTTCTTGGGCCAGCTATAGGGGGCAGTGCCTGTGTACTCGTCACAACCCAGTGACCAGCGGCGATCCGCAACCTATTTTGCAGCGCTGTGGCCCTTTGTGTGGGGGCGGGGGTCCAAGATGGATTCCTGCAGTTATTCCACTAGGAGACCGGGATCCGTCCTCCCGCCCTCTGGGTCTCACCGTTCGAGGTGACGCGGTGGTTGCTTTTCCCAGCGTTGGGGTCACAAGCTGCCGGGGTTAGACTGCAGCTGAGATTGCTCTCCCTGCCGCTGTCCGTGGTGCTACCGCAAACAGCACCGCTCCCTTTTGCTCTTCTTACTTGCCCAAAGGGCGCCGCTGGTTTATAACTTCATACGTTGGGCTTCTGTGTAGCTTTATTTTCTGGAATTTCTAGTTATCTTTTGTTTTGAAGTAGTTGTATTCCTCTCTAGTTGTAGAAGGAGACTGAGCATGTCTGTCTAAGCCTCCATCTTGGCCGGAAGTCCTGAGAGCAGTTTTAAGTTTACAGAAAAATGGGAGAGGGAGTACAGAGTTCCCACATACCCTTCCTCCATCCTAACACAGCGTCACCTATTATTAACATCCTGCATTAGCACCATATGGTTGTTACAAGTGATGAGCCAATACTGATACATTATCATTAACTAAAGCCCACAGTTGACATTAGAGCTTACGCTTTGTGTTGTACAGTCTATGGGTTTTGAAAAATGCATAATGTCATGTGTCCACTACTACAGTGTTATACAGAATGGTTTCACTGCCCTAACTTCCTGTGTCCCACCTATTCATCACTCCTCCTTATGCCCCACTTTCTTCCTCCTTAAACTTAACTACTGATTTTTTAACAGTCTCTATAGTTGCCTTTTCCAGAATGTCATACTGTTGGAATATACAGTATGTAGTCTTTTCAGATTGACTTCTTTCACTTAGCAATATGCATTTAATGTTCTTCCATGTCTTTTTATGGCTCGATACCTCATTTGTTTTTAATTTCTGAATAACATTTCATTATATGAATGTACCACGGTTTGTTTATTCATTTACCTAGTGAGGGTCATCTTGGTTGTTTCCAAGTTTTTGGTGTTTATGAATGAAACTGATATAAAATAGCTGTGTGCAGATTTTTGCATAATATTTATAATATTTTTTCTCCCTCCTCTCTTGATCTTTCTATTTTTAAATCACAACTCATATCCAACCCAAAATAAGAGTATGTCCTCTTCATTTTCTTTAGACTGCGCTTCCTTTTAGATCTCTGTACTGGTCTCCCTAGTTCAAATGTGCTGATCTGAATGTCCACAAGGGTCTGCAGTCTTGGCCTGGGGATGCAGAGAAAGGGAAGGGCCATGCTCAGGATCTCTGTTTTCACCATGATCTATCTCTTTGAACCTGGAGTCCACAGGGATGTCAGTGCCCTGCCTCCTTAGCACTCCTGATCTTGGTTCACACTTATTCTACACGGAAGCTGGCAAAGGTGGTGGTGGCAGGTAGGCACAAACATCAGCTGGATGGGAGCAGTGTGGCTATCTCATTGGGGCACTGTTACAGGTTGAACTGTGTCTTCCTCCCAATTCATATGTTGAAGTCCTAACCCCCTATACCTCAGAATGTGGCCTTATTTGGAAATAGTGTCATTGCAGATATAATCAATTAACGTGAAGTCATAGGGTAGGGTGGGCCCTGATCCAATGTGACCAACATCCCTTAAGAAATGGGAAATTTGGACACAGCGAGAATAGCATGTGAAGAGGAAGGTGAAGGCTAGAGTGATGTGGCAGAAGCCAAAGAGCAACAAAGATTGCCAGTAAACCACCAGAAGCTGGATAGAGGCCTAAAGCAGATTCGTACTCTCAACCTCAGAAGGAACCAACACTGCCAACACCTTGATCTTGGATTTTCAGCCTCTAGAATTGTGAGACAATAAATTTCTGTTGATGAAACCATTCAGTTTGTGGTACTTGGTTACAGCAACTCAAACAAAGTATATAGGTATACCATAATTCCTCTTTAAGGATATGAGGATTCTTTTCCCCATCTCTCATGTTTCCTTTTATCTTTTTATTATAAATAGTTTTCATTACAGAAAAATCATAATATTTAGACAAGCAAAAGAAAAAAATATGTGAAAATATTCACAATTCTCAGCCACCATTCACAAGTTGGTGTCTGCTTTTCCAAATCCTTTTCTATCCTCTTTCCATATGGACACACTGTATCCCAGATTATATCTGAATGCTGTTGGATAACCTGCCCTTTTCAGTGGACATGAGCAGTTCTCCATAGCAACAGAAACATTTCAGTAGCATCACTTTCCATGACCGCACAGTATCCACTAGCTGCATGTGCCCTTCTACATTTAGCCAATCCCTACTGTTGGACCTTCAGGCCACTTCCAATTTTTAAGCTATTATTAACACAGCACCAAGCTTCCTAACAGTTAAATCTTTGTGTACCATCTCAATAATATCCTTATGACAAGTTCCTAGAAACTGAATTTCTATGTCAAAGAGCATGCATATTTTAAAGACTGGCCTCCCTGCCCTCAGTGAGGCTGTGGGCATACCAGCAGTGTGGGGGTATCTGTTTCTCTGGGAACTTCTGGAATTACATCTCAGAACCATTGTGTGGATCATTTGAGCATATTGTCATTTTATGGCCCTGCCTTCTTTTGAATTTGTCCATCCTGATCAGTAGACGTGGTGTTGTGTGAAGTTCCTTTTGAAAATTAATTCCCTCTCAAAAGACCTAGATTTGGACAATTCCCCTCCCCCGAAAAAATATTTGCAGAGATTTGACTCATATTTAGTTGACTTATGAGGTCTTTTTAGGTTCTGAAATGTGGAGGTGGCTGGGTGGCCTTCTCAGGCAACTATGCTAAAAATAGTCCTGTAGATGTGGACATTCCTATGGGCTTGTTACATGAACCTGAACAATTCAGTCTCACCTCATATGCACGTGTGAGGAGTGAAGAGCCAGACAACTCACGGTTGAACTCCAAAGAGCAATCCATGCCAGAACTTTCTAGATAGCATAACGTCATGCAGAAGGCAAATGGAGTCAGAGTTCTTTGTATATTCAACAGCTTTGAACAAGCAAAAAACTATTTTGTTCTGACCTATTAATACGTGAATTGTTGGCAAGAATGCAGATTTTTATCAATTTCTCTCCAAATGGATTATCACAGAAGGCTATTCAGTGCCTGAAAATTTAAATGTGCAGTGTGATATTGCTGAATGAGATCCTTGAGTGCCCCAGGGCTTCTTGGTCCTGATCTATTCCAAAAAAGGCCAAAACAACAACCAAAACCAAAATTTTTTAAAACTTAAAAAAAAATCATGTATAGGCTAATGGTAGACCATCTTCACGAGTTGCTTTTGGAATATTTAGTTCCCAGGGTTGCCTGAACACCAGGAACCAAATTTCTTGCTTCACCAAGTCCAAGACCCAGTGACACCTGCTCTCTTCCATCCAAAAGGAGATGCACATATGAGATAAAAGCCAGGTCTGAGGTAGCAGGCCCAATGTTTCAGATCTTGCAAAACCTCCTGGATGATTTTATCAACATGTCAGGCAGGTCCCTGGGCACTGTCAAAATGCCTGTCATCACTCAAAGAATGTCCTTCAGGCTAGAATGGTGGTGTGCTCTTTCACTCGATGCCACAGATGGATTTTCAAAATTCCTGTGTGGCTGCTTCCCTCCACAGGTATGCTTAAAGGTTTCCAAATAACATTCTTTTATCTGTTGGATGAGATAATTTAACCCACGTCTTTTTGATAACTCTGACTACAATAGCTTATAAATATGAGAAGACTTCTTGTTAATTTACAAAAGGCAACGAAGATAATTTATCTTCTCTGTAAACAGTAAGAGCTACCATTTCATGAACATCAATCACACTGTGCCACAGTCGTGAGACTGGGCACTTTATCTGGTGAGCTCAGATGTTAGCATAGCCCAGCCCGCTGGGTTAGCCTACCCACCAGGAATCCAGCAATTTCTTCAAGGTCACACAGCTAGTAAGTGGCAAGCAGAGGTTTGAACCCAGCCCACATTCTTGATCACACCACTTTATTTCATCCAAACTGAAACACTGCTCACATTCAGCCTGCGCAATTTCAGCGTAGCTCCTTTCAATATCATGATTGCAAAATCAGTCTTACTACACCTCTTCCAAGACTCATTCTATTATTTATTTCCCACAATAACTACTTGAAGTAAGCTCCTACTATTATCTTCATTTTTTAGGAAAGGAATTTATTAATTTGTGGGATCACACAGTCAGTTTCCAGCCTCCAGCCTTCTTGTAGACCCTGTATTGACTTCTGAGGCTTAGTTCAGCACTTTGGTAACACTTGCAGTTTGGGCTAAAACTAAATTGTTACAGTAATTATTTTGTCACTTAGAATTACCCAAGAACATGATTCTCTATTTCTTAACCTCCTGAGAGTACCCAGTCTCTCACTCCCTTGATTTGCCTACTTCCTCCCTCTATTGTTCTAGGAAAAGTTTTCATCTATCACTGTCCTGGGTTTGCTGGCAGGAGGGAGAAACAAGCTTCAGGGTTTGGCTGGAGTTGTGGGATGCAGGGTTCAAAGTGAGAGGATTGCAAAGGTGAAATGGACAGAGAAAGCGAATGATGAGTTTGGCTATGATTTATAGTGAGTGAGAAGCCCAATGTGTTTAGGAAAGTGATGCTGGGCAGAGGCTGCACACCAGGTGCCTGCTCTTACAGGTAGGTAATAATAGACCACTTGCCCAGCTGCTTCCTCCCCCATCTTGTCACAGCCACACCCTCAGCTCCAATTCATCATCCACTGCTTTCCCAAAAAGACACCTTACAGATTAAAAATTTCCATGGAATAAGCTGGAATTTTGCTTCCCTTTACTACAGCAAAATGCCCACAACAACAGAATTATGCAGTGACACCTGAAATAGCCACTTTTCATTTAGCAAGACCCAATTAACAACCATTTCAAAGAACAATGTACAATGGAGTGACTTTTGTGGACAAATACTAAAATTTAACAGTCAACAAAAATGTTCCACTTGGTACTGCCAAGTCTGTCCAGAGAATGGTAAGATCAACAAAATCCCTGTGTATATACTGCACAGACTGAATAAATTGTTACTTGCTAGATTCCAGGTGCTTAAAAAATTAAGAACATATTGTAAATATGCTACCTAATATTAAATAAGGACACTTCATGAGGGGAAAATTAAATAGCCCTCATTTTGGGAGACATATGGAAAGCCTAATGAAGGAAGAAGTTCTGCATTGTTTATCACTAAAGGAAAAATAGATAACAAGATACTGTCTGCCGCTCCACTTCAGCAGGGACAATTTGCTGTGTGATCAGCGTGAACTAGTCTTGGGGAGTCGTGGGAAGGAGGTAAATCTGGGTTTCTTAATGAGGAACATCTTGAATGATCTTAAACCCAAGTGTGCAACATCCCACACCCAGAATCTCCATTCGCTTTGGCCATAAATGAATAGACAACTAATGATTTCATTTACTTTAAAAATAAAATGAAAACAAGATTATACTGAACTTCAATGAAACCACTTGCTATCAGCTTTCTATTAATTTCATTATAGCCCACAAGTTCCATTCATGCTTCCATAATCCTATTGGTTCAGGCACTTTCCATAAAATTGGTGCTCTATAAATGGCTCACTGTTGGAACAAAAGGCTGCCAGCCTGCAAAGCTGATGGCTACTCATTGTGGAAAAAAGGGAGGAGGTCAGCAGACACATAGGGTTTAGGCAGTCTGCTAAAGCAAAGAACAGGAATTTTGATTCTAGAATGTGGGGAATTTATACAAAATTGGACACTTGAACTACAGACTTAGCCATCACCTTTATTTCTCGGTCAGGCTCTTAGGTTGGATAATCCATGTAGCTGTCAGCCTTGACAATGATAAGAGTCGAATTTACTGTAGGATCAACTGTGCCAAGAAATGCTTCCAGGATATTCAGAATAAACTTGAGCAGTGGCCTCCATGCTGCCATGTCTTCCTCCAACTATGATCTTTCTGTTTACCAACATCATTCCTTTTAAAATTCCTGTGTTGTCCTCCATTTAATTACTTTGAATTCAACAAAAAGTCCCCTTTGTAATGGCATTTTTGACATGGCATTGATACAAAGCAAGCACAAGTCTGCAGTTGGCAAGATATTGCCCCCAGGGCAACCATGTCCTAATCCCCAGCATCAAAGCAGGCTTCCTCACATGGAGAGGGGACTGAGGTATGAGCACTGAGATGAAGAGTATCTTGGATTCAATCTAATCACACCTTAAAATCAGAGAATCTCTCCTGGCTTTAGTCAGAAAAATGTGGCCGGGAAAAAATGGTCAAAGAAATGCAAGGTTGCTCATTTTCAAGATGGAGGAAGGGAAACAGCACCATGAAATGTGGTGGCCTCTAGAAGCTGGGAAAGGCAAGAAGATCAGTTCACACACACACGCCCAAAGAATAGCTGACACCCTGATTTTAGTCCAGTGAGATCCCTCCTCTGTCTGACTTCTGACCTACAGAATTTTAAGATAATACATAGTGTTGTGTTATAGCAGCAAGATAAAACTAATACACTTTTCCTGTCATCTGATCAAAGAAAGGGAAAGGACATGGCGTTTGTAGTGTGGTCAGGCCGAGATTACAATGCCAGCTATATTGCAGGCCAGCTGTGTGTCTTTATGCAGCTTCCTGAAACTCCCTGAACCTTTCTTATCACCTGTGAATTGGAGACTACACCACTTACTGCATTGGATTGTTCAAGGGGTTAATGTCTGGCTCATAGTGGTGTTTAATACATGAGGAGTTTTATTACACATCTTTCTCTGTTGAGCCCAACATCTAATCACAACTTTCTTTATACTCTCTATCTCCTTGTTAATTTATTTCCAGTTTCCTGTACATTTTAATTTTTTTCATAGTACATTGTTCACCCATCTCTCTTCTGAAAAGAACTTTATCATTACCTCCTCTATAATGAAAAGTCATTAATTATTCCCTGCCTCAGAATAACTCCATTCTATCTCACAACCTCATATACTGTGATCTCATTAGAGGATGTGGCCTGCAAAATGCCAGTCACTAGCCTCAGGAACACCTGGCTGGTGTCAGGGTCATCAGCTAGCTCCCTGGCCACGCAACAACATTTTACAAGCCTTGTCCTGGTCTACCCCTTGTCTGATGGAGACATTTAGTCTTCAACTTCCCAGGATGGACATCCCTGATTCCCAGCCTGTCTCCCACCTAGAAATTTCTGACAGTTCTTGCTATTTGCCTCCCTGAACTGTGAATCATCTTTGACGTGTTTACATCCTGTCTCCCAGGTAGTTGGCCAACCCTTGGCTGGCGGAGCCATTTTCCTGTTTGAAATAATCACAATATGTTTACAGAACATCTTTAAGGAATATTCCTTGATAGATTATTGATCAGCTCCTATCTGAACCAACTCCAGACAGACAAGTGCTAGCAAACACATTTTCTGTTTCTTTTTTTTTTCTCTCTTCTCTGTGCCAGTAACCTGTGTTTGGTTTCCCTCTGTAGCAACACCAAAGCTTCTATCCACTGAGGTTCTCTCTCCTTTTATGCCCCCACTCACAGGCTCTGTGGCCAATATGCCATGGGATAAACAACCTGGGAAAGCAGGGTCAGGGGTTATGTACCCATGTGAGAGAAAGTTCTCCTGCCCCACAGTTTACCTCAAAGGAATACAGGTGACTGTTACTGTCTTCTCAAAATGTCAGTCATTTCAACTTTAGCTTCTGTCACATTTGAGGCTGGCCACCAAAGTTCTGTTCTCCCCAAGTAAGTGTGAAGTCTACACAGGAAGTGCCTGGAAAACTCCACTTGGGAGGACCCCACAAGAGGGCTTTGCCTAAGGCTTTCGAGGTGGCACATCCTTAACAGAAGACCAGAGTGGAGCCTCTTGCGCCCAAGGAGAGACTGGCTTTCCCAGGCAAATGTGGCTGGGTACTGCAGCAGGGAGGGGGCAGGAGTAGACCTTCACTTCTATCCCAAAAGCTTCCTTAACCTCTTACTAACACCTGGTATATACATGTGTGTAAATATAAACACATATATAAACCACAAAAGTGCAAAGAATAGTGTACTGAACCCCACATACCTATAACTCAGATTAAGAATTATCAGTATTTTGCCCATCTTGTTTCATGTGTCTTCATGTTTGTCCTGTAATATTCCCAATCAAATATCAAATAAAGATACACACCATTATCACACTTACCAAAATTAACAATAAGTCCTTTCTATCATCTCAATACCCAAGTCATGTTAAACTTTCCCTGAGAATCTCAAATATATCTTTTAAAGTCACTTTTCAAATCTCTATCCCAACAGTTTGCGCATTGTATCTGATTGATCTTTTAAGATCTAGGAATCCTATTGCAGGTGGAATAATGGCTCCCAAAGATGTCCATGTCTTAATCCCCATATCTGTGAATGTTACTTTATAAGGGATTTTGCAGATGGGATTAAATTAAGGATCTTGAGATGGGTCAATAGCCAGTGAGTCCAATCTAATTAGGAGTCCCTGAAATTAGAGAATCCCTCCCACCTCTGGTCAGAGATTTAGACATGACAATGAAATATGGATCAAGGGGTTGTGCCATTACTGATTTTGGAGTGTGGGAAGTTTATAGAAGTCAGAAGAGGTGAGGACACATTTATTCTCCTCCAGAACCTCTAGAAAGGAACCCAGCTAGTCCAATGCCTTGATTTTAGCCCAGGGAGACTGGGTCTGACTTCTGACTTACAGAACTATAGGATAGTACCTTTGTGTTATTTTTTTAAAAGATTTTTCATTTATTTTTATTTTTAGAGATAAGGGAAGGGAGGGAGAAAGATAGAAAGAGAAACATCAATGTATGGTTGCTTCTCACATGCCCCCAACTGGAGACCTGGTTGGCAACCCAGGCATGTGCCCTGATTGGGAATTGAACTGGTGACCCTTTGGGTCACAGGCCAAAGATGCTTAATCCACTGAGCCATACCAACCAGAGCCCTTTGTGTTATTTTAAACCAACATTCCTTTGACAGAGGACTGAAAGTCACACCTAGACGTAAATGTGTGATGCCAGATTCTTTCCTGAGACCAGGCTGGTGCTGAGCCAAGAAGGAGACACAAGACCTGAATGAGATGTCCAGGACAGGGAGCCTGAGGACCTGAGAAGAAATGGGGTCAGCTGTGCAGAGTGGCGTTTCAGATGCTGCTGGTGGCTCCCTGCTGGCGACCTTGGGCAAGAAGAGAAGAGCTGCCCACCCCTCTGAATGCAGGCTTTCCACTGAGATCTGGTCACTCATTGCATAAAACCTGTGCAAACCTGCCCCTTTACTTGGCGACCTAGGCACCACTCCCCACTTTCCTCATTATGCTGTGCTGGGCTGCTCTTGTTCTTTAACCACAACAAGCTCTCACCTCAGAGATTCACGTTGGCCAGTTCCTATAGCCATCTTTTCTTCATGTCAGCCCTCTGGTCTCAACTCTGGGGAGGACACCCTGATAATCCCATCTGCAGGTTATCCCGCCCCCACAACAGATCACATAACCTTGTTCATTGTCTTCATAACACTTGTCACAATCTGTGGTTCTTTCTTAGAGGGAGGGGCTTGGTCTATCTGATTCATGACTAGGTACCATCATTCATTCCACAAATATTAATGAAAGCCAGGCACCAGGCTAGGAAAATGCGATGAACCCACACACTCCCTGACTTTTGTGATGTGTCTGGGGCAGAGAGAAAGTCATGCAGTCAGTGCCAGGTTAGCAGGATGGTTGCTGTGACAAATACACAATAGTAGCACCAACAAAGGGTACTCAGGTCTCTCTGGAGAAAATAGACTCAGGGAGAGGCAGCATTTGGGGTGAGATGTAGGGTGAGCAGCACTTCTTCCAGGAGGTACACAGTGAGGGGAGGGTATTCTCAGCAGAGAGAGAGCTGTGGGTAAGTGAGAACTGGGGAGCATGGTAAGTATCCTGGGCAGTTTTAAAGCTGTTGTGCAGAAAAGAAGGCACCTTGTTCTGGTGAAGGCTAAGCCAAGCCCAAGGGGTAGAAGCCACAGGTAAATGGGTTAGGTCTCAAAATGGGAAGGAGCCTGGTGTCCAGGGAGTGCATGCTGGACACTGAGGTAAAACAGGGTCATGCCCGCCTGTGGCCTGGGCCATGTGTCACACGGGAAGCAATGCTGGCAGGCACGTAACTGGGAAGGCACTCTTGTGTCTCATCCCTCTGATACTCTAGTCAAGCCTCACAGGGGAAGAACACCAGCATATTTTCAGGGTGAGAGGATTGTTGGAGAGGTGACATTTAAATTTTGTAACATGTTTTAAGTACGAATTGCAGGTAAAGCTGAGTTTTCCTTGACAGGGGTAAGAAGTTGGACCTGAGTTTCACCATTGGTCATCCCTATTGTTTCTCAATGTCTCCATGAAGACAGAATCAGTAAAAGTATCTATTATAGGGATTAACTGGTGGGTGTATCTGACACAGGTGTCCTGGAGGTGTGTGCTATATACAGGGCTGTGTGAAAACGTTGAACAACTGACTTCACTGCACAATCTCCAGCTCCCTGCTTACTGCTCCAAGGCAGGGCTGCACAGTGGTTAGAAGCTCAGGATTGGACGCCCCCAAAACATGGGCTCAATGACTGCCTCCCCCTGTTACTAGCCACATGACCTTGGGCAAGTAATAATCTCCACTATGAAATGATACAGCATCTTGTGTTGATGGCACTAATATTGTTCTAACTCATTTAATCATTATAGTAGCCACATGTATGCTAGACCATCACCCCCAGTTAAAGTGGTGATACAGAGACATAGATAAAGCAATTTATGCAATACCACATGGCTTATTCTTGGTAGATTTGGAATTTGGACATAGACAGCCTGGCTCTTGACCAAATTCTTTTTGTTTTATTTTATTTTATTTTATTGATATTTGAGAGAGCGAGAGCAAGAGAGAGAGGGAGAGAGAGAGAGAAACACTGATTTGTTGTTCCACTAATTTATGCATTCATTGGTTGAGTCTCATATGTGCCCTTACTGGGGAATGAACCCAGAACCTTGGCATACCAGAACAATGCTCTAACTAACTGAGCTATCTGGCCAGGACCTGGAGCTGAATTCTTAACTACTATAATAAGTCCTTACTTAATATCATTAATAGGTGCCATGACTTTAAATGAAATGACATATAACAAAACTGATTTTACCATAGGCTAATTGATAAAAAGAGTTAACTTTCTATGTTCTAATAAAATGACGTTGACTAGACTTCTGGCCAAGATGGAGGCGTAGACAGACACACTGCATCTCCCTCCACAACTAAGAAGGAATACAACTACCTCAAAACTAGAAACAACCAGAAGTTCCAGAAAATCAAACTACATGGAACTTCAGCAAACAGAGGTATAAGGAAGAAATACTTATCCAGACAGGTAGGAGGGGTGGAGCTGGGGTGGAGAGGACACGGTGTGGTGGCGGCAGTGGTGGCAGCAGAGACAGGCAGTGGAAAGCACAGTAACACATTTTAAAAAGTCAAGAGGAACACCTGAAGAGTGTTCCCAGCTCCTCACTGGACCTTGAAGCTCATGGTCCCAGCACTGTGGAAAATCAAGCCTCATTGCTTCTGACTATGCAGACCAGTGGGAGTTGAAGTGGAGGCAGAAACTGCCAGTCACTCAGCAGAGTCTGCTTGTTTAAAGGACCCCCACAGTCTGAGAACATCCACAGACCCACCTACAATGGGAACGATGGCCAGGGCAGCAGCTAGAGAAGTGCCAGTCCGGTGCGGAAGTGGGAGAGGTGCCTGGAAAAGGGACGAGTGCTGGGCAGGTGGCATTGTTCCCTCTCAGACCCCTCCCCCACATACAGCGCCAAAACATGGTGAAACAGGTCGCCCTGTAATGATGAATCCCTAAGGCTCCGCCCCTTACAACGTAACAGGAGCGATAGCTCTACCTGAAATTCAGAGGCAAACAAACACAGGAGCCTGTCAGAATGAGGAGACAGAGAAGTATGGCCCAAAAGGGGAAATAGATCAAGGTTCCAGTGGGAGAACTAAGCGACAAGGAGATAGCCAACCTAACAGATGAGGAGATAGACAACCTAACAGATGCAGAATTCAAAGCACTGGTGATAAAGATGCTCACAGGCTTAACAGAAATGCTTGAGTATGGCACATGCATAACAGAAGACGTGAAGGCTATGCTAAGTCAAACAAAGGAAAATCCACACAAAACCAATGGTGAAGGGAAGGAAACCGGGGTTCACATCAATGATTTGGAACATAAGGAAGAAAAAAACAGTCAACCAGTGCAGAATGAGGAAGTAAGAATTGAAAAAAAGAAGAGAAAAACTTCCCAAATTTTGCAAAGGAGATAGACATACATGTCTGGGAAGTATGGACGGTCCCAGGCAAGCTGGACCCAGAGGGGACCACTCCAGGATGCATCATGACTGAGATGCCAAAGGTGAAAGATAAAGACAGAGTCCTAGGGGCAGCAAGAGAGAGGCAGAGAGTTGCCTACAGTGGGGTGCCTATAGGACTATCAGCTGACTCCTCAGAGGACACTTTGCAGGCAAGAAGGGACTGGCAAGCAGTATTCAATGTGATGAAAAGCAACCTACAACCAAGATTACTCTATCCAGCAAAGCTTCATTTGGAATGGAAGGGCAGATGAATTGCTTCCCAGACAAGGTGAAGCTAAAGGACCTCATCATCACCAAGCCATTATTATATGAAATTTCAAAGGGATTTACTTAAGGAAAATAAAATCAAAACTATGAACAGTAAAATGACAACAAACTCACAACTATCAACAACTGAATCTAAAAATAAAAAATAAAAAAATAACCCAGTTAAGCAAACCAGAATAGGAACAGAATCATAGGTATGGGGATCATTTGGAGGGTTATCGGCTGGGGCAGGGGGGAGAAATGGAAAAATGGTGCAGGGATTAAGAATCATAATTGGCTGATACAGAATAGACAGGGGGATATTAAGAATAATATAGGAAAGGGTGAAGCCAAAGAACTTATATGGACGGCCCATGGATATGAACTAATAGGTGTGGGATTTCTGGAGGGAAGGGGGGGTACTGGGCAGAGGGGAGCAAAGGGAAAAAATTGGGCCTACTGTAACAACATAATCAATAAAATATACTTTTAAAAAACGGCGTTGAGTGATATGACATTATTTGAGAACAGTTGTATATTGTACCACCACTCAATCCAGAAAGAGAATGTACCATTTGAGTACTTAAGAAATATCATGAGGCATACCAAAGCATGGCACCAGCAAGAGCGAGAGTCTGGATGCAGGTTCTGAGAATATGGGCCCCCCTCTTTGATCCAGGTCCGAACTCCCATTGTGCTCCCCAGAGCTGTGGTCTTCAGGGCAATTGAGGGGGTGGGAATTGTGAAGCTGCAGAACTGGTGGCCTAGGCCTTGGACTTGTCTGGGTAGGCGGGTGAGTGGTAACTCCAACTGGACTTGAAGCAAATATGACTGACCCTCAATAAGGCAACCAGCTGGGTGGGGCCAAGATTTGGAACTAGGCTAATTCAGTGTCAAAGTTGGAACCCAGACAAGTTGGGAGCAGTTACTCACTGAAATAATCGGAAACTATAAATCAATGTTAATAAGCAACTTCGCACTTTCCCCTAATTTTACAAGGCTAAATGTCTTGGTTTCAGGGACCTCTAGCACTCTTTCTTTTCCTCTAAAGTTGCTGGGCACCTCTTCTCAGTCTCTGCTACTGGTTTTTCTTTCACCCTGGCTTTTCAGTCCATCTTGGACTTCTTATCTTCTCTATCAATAATCTCTCCCTAGATGGTTTTATTGAGGCCTATTGGCTTAAATCCTTTATAAATATTGATGGCCCCAAATTCCCATCTTCAGCCAGCATGGTGGATTTCTCCACTTAGGTGTCTAGTAAGCATTTCAAACCTGCCCAGATTCTAACTATTGATGACCATTTCCCAAATCACTCCTCACCTGGGAAATGAACCCTTCATTCCATCAGTTGCTCAGGCAAAACCCCTTAGGAATCAACCTCACTCACTTCTTTTCTCTCTTGCCTCCCATGTCAACACATTAGTGAGTTCTGTTGGTTCTTCTTTGAAATACATTCAGAATATAACTACTAACCACCTGCTCTGGGACCATCTAGCCCAAGTTACCATCATATCTCAGCAGCACTTCTGCTGTAACTTCCTAATTCATCAGCCTACTCAACCTGTGTCTACTTCTGCCTACCTAAAGAGTCAGATATCCAGAGAAAAGGGTGTGAAATGTAAATGAGAACAGATCGCGGCCCTGCTCAAAACCCCCCTGCGGCTTCCTGTTGCTCTTAGAACAGAACCCTAATTTCTGATTTAGGCCCCAAAGCCCTTTTTGACCCCACCCCATCTATAGCTTCAGTCTCATTGTCTACCACACTCCCCCAAGCCCACGGAGCTCAGCCACACGAACCTCTTTGCCCTTTGTAGACCCTGTGTTCATTCCTGTCTTGGGGGCTTTCATATGCTTTTTCCCAGACCTGGGATTCTCCTTGAGCTCCTCCTGTGGCTCATCCTCACTTCCTCCAGACCACCACTCGTTTGTCAGCCCTTACCACCCCCACTGGACATAAGGAAGCTGCACCACCTGCTCTTGGCCTGACATTCTCACAACTCATCACACTGCCTAAGTTTTAGTGCTGTTCTCTCTAAATGTTTGTTGTATATTTACCAATTTACAAGTTTATTGTCCATGTGCCCATCAGAAAGTGAATTCTATGAGGGCAGAGATTTGTCTCTTTTGTTCATTACTAATACTCAGCACTCAGAATAATACAGGCTCAAAAAATACTTATTGGTTGAATGACTAAAAGAATGACTGAATGGTTAAAAACAGTGACCATTTTAATTCTCAGAAGTTCCCTATGAAAATTCCCTAATTTTCCTCATTTACTGAAACCTGAAAATAACCATTCATTTGATGTTTAAAGACTAATCATTAGCTGCTAAATGGTTTTCAAATGAAGAAAGGTAAATATCATGATAGGTCTCCAATGTGGGTGTTCTCACATGTTGTAAACTTACTTTACGCCAATTACAGCATTGCAACTTTGGAAGCAATTTTATTGGAATTAACTAATTTTTCCTAGAAAGTACTAATATTTTTAAACTAAAAGAAATGAAAAGTCACTGTAAAGTTCAAAAAGTAAACTGTATCTTTTTTCTTGTTACTTTAGAAAGAAAAGCACATCATAGTAATACATATTATACTTCATTTGGTAATTTTTATGAACCCCATTAAAATTAATTTTTAAAATCTATAGTTAGATAAACATTTCAAAAAAACCCTACTATCTCAATTTCTTAAGAATGTCTTCATTAAGACAATATAATTAAAGATGGAGAATTCTTTTGTGTTTAAATAATTGTGATCATAAATGGCCCCCTTCTCCTACTTCTAGCCCCAAATCAGAAGAAATTTGGTATACCATTGAGGATATTCTTTAGGTCTGCCAAATACTTAAGTAAAAATTCCTCCGAAGTTGTTTCAAGAAACTGCTCGTGTTCTAAGATGGTTAACACATTCTAACATAGCAAAACAGATTTTTTTCCCCCTAATTGCTTGGCTGCAGATGAAGATGGAAATTATAAGAATCCATG
This sequence comes from Furipterus horrens, assembly GCF_987537825.1. NCBI lineage: Eukaryota > Metazoa > Chordata > Mammalia > Chiroptera > Furipteridae > Furipterus > Furipterus horrens. The sequence continues at coordinate 57,960,700 of NW_028327177.1, forward strand.
TGACAATCAGCGAAGGAATCCTAATCCACCTTAAGTTGTAACATGACAACTGGCAGTTCCCAAGATGTATTATGAGATAGAGAATTATTTTTGCCTGAGGGTACATTTCCTTTCAAAAGCAGAGTATTTTTCTCCCTTTGCTTTCTAAAGACATCATGCTGAGCTCCACTCTTACTGGTTAATCTTTTAAGGGGCAAGATAGATAGGAGAGAGAATCTGTAATAGGTTTATAAATTTGGGGCAAACTGCAACATGAGGTATTCCAATATGTAATTTTAAATTAAAACCTGAACTTGGTAAAGGGGCATTATATCAACCAACAGCATTCTTTAGAAATGCCTGACATTCAACTGGATATATATTGAAATAGATTGTAGGCATATTGTGAATGTTTTCCCTTTAGCATCTGGTAGTATTAAAGCCCAGGAGGAAGAGTGGGTGACTATGACAGCATTTAAAAGTTGCCTTCTGGATAAACATGTGGAAAGGATATGAATTAAGTTATCAAAAGGCTAGAAGAGTTTGCTGAAAGATGGGTGAAGGCTAAAAGCAATAAGTTCTTTGGAAATTAATAGCATGTCACTATAGTCCTTTGTATAGCTAGTATTATTAGCCAAATAATGGTAACCAATATTTGAAAAGATAAAAATTAATGAATGAGTACAAGCATAAAAATAAGGTCATATCCTGTTCTATAAAAGTAAGTAGTATTTATAATATCTGAGATGCAATGTGGGAAGAGGGATATCAGGCACCTTTTCTATGAAGCCTTTCTCTATCTGGAGGAGAGTAGTAACTTGTGATTTCTGTGTGTCAGTCAAGGTAAGTGAATTGCTAAACAAACACCTCAGAATCTCAAGTCTCATGGAAAGCTCAACAGCGTGTTCCCCGGCAGTGGCCCCGGTCAATCAGGGACCAAGACCCCTTCCATCTTGTGAATCTTCCCTCCAATAAGCCAGCATTATGGCCCCCTCCATTCAGCTAGTGGATGGGAAAATAAAAAGTGGGATAGTGTGTGGGAGGAGTTTATGAATGAGGACTGGAAGCTTTCATACTCTGCTAACATGCCTACACCCAGTGACATCACTACACCTAACTCCAAGACCCACCCACTCTCCCTCAACTCCAGACTGGGTAACCAAGTCTGGCTGTGAGCTGAGAAGAAGAGGAAGCAGGTGGGGGTGAGTCATTAGTCTCTACCACAAGTGGTACCATGTTATTTCACTCATTGCTCAGGCGTCTGCATGTCTGTCTCCTCATGCTAAACTGCAAGTCCCCAGAATAGAGCAGAGATGGACCTTATTTGTTTTGGTAGCTGTAGCCTACACAGGCATGGACTTAATGTTCATTTCATAGTTGGGGATGTGGACTGCCTGGCTCACAAAACGCAGCAGAGCAACCCAGCGATATTAAGACTGGCTGTCTCTGCTCTAATATTGTCAAGAAATGCCTAGATTCTGCCCCCCCCCCTTATTCCAGATGGCTTTTCTGTGCAGACATTTCCATAGGGCACAGGGACCACATGCCAACCGTGGGCAAAGGTCACCTACTTCCATAATCCTCATTGTGTCTTTGTACAAGATGCCTTCACAGGAGAGTCCTCATACCCTTAAGTACTATGGTGGGTGCAAGAGAGGTTGGGTTCCTGAAAAAAAAAAAAAGGATGCAGTAAAGGGTTTCTATGAACCCCAACCTCAAGAGTAAAGAGGAACCAAAATCTTTATCAAGGACAAACATGACTTCCTTATACACCGCGACAGAAGATAGAAGTTATAGAGTAATAAGCAGAACTGTAGAACTTATAAAAATCTGGAACCTTTTTCTTTCTGTGCCAATTTGTTTTCACTCAAAGCAGAAAAAGCCTGTACAAGTACTCAGAGACAACAAAGAAGGGGTTTCTGTGGATCTGCACCCCAGCTTTCAGTCAGGGTGGAGTAAGATTAATTGTAAGCAAGAAACTGAGGCAGCCAACTGCCTTATTCATTCTCTTTTCATCGCCATAAAAGAAAAGGGATAAATTGGACCTCATCAAAAAATTTAAAAAGATTTGTTCTTTTAATGACCCTGTAAGAGAATCAAAAATCAAGTTAAAGAATGGGAGAAAATATTTTCAGACCACATATCTGACAGAGCCCTAGTACCTACAATATATAAAGAACTCTCACAACTCATCAGTAAAAAGCAAGCAACCCAATATGAGGATGGGTGAAGGAAATGAAGAGACAGTTCACTGAAGAGGATTTACAGATGGCAAATAAACACATAAAAAGACGCTCAACATCACTGGCCTTTAAGACCACAATGTTACTAAAAACATATTAAAACAGTTAAAACAAATAGCGGTGACACCATCACATGCTGGAGAAGATTTAGAGAAACTGGTTCTCTCATACATTTTTTTGATGGGAATGTAAAATGCATCAGTCACTCTGGAAAAATAGTTTGGCAGTTTCATAAAAAACTAAAACATAAATTTTTATAACCCAGCAATCATACTCTTGGTTATTTATCCCAGAGAAATGAAAATTTGAGTTCACACTAAACCTCTACAGAAATATTCATAGCAACTTTATGTGTGTAAGTAGTTAAAAAATGGAAACAGCCAGAATATGCTACAATAACTGAACTATTAAGCTGTGGTTCATCCATATCACAGAATCATGGAATACCACTCAGCAATAAAAAGGAATAAACTATTGGTACACATAACAACTCAAATGGACCTTAAGGGCATTAGGCTGAGTGGAGAAAGACAATCACCAAAGGTCCATTACTATATTATTCCATCTATATAACATTCTCAAATTGACAAAAGTATAAGATGGATAACAGATTAGTGGTTGCCAAGGGTGAGTGATAGGGGTGGGTGAAAGAAGCAGGAAGAGGGTGAGATTATGAAGAACTGCACTGAGGTAAATCTTTGTGGCGATGAAAATTCTGTATCTTGATTGCAGCGGTGGTTACACAAATATACACATGTGATAAACTGGCATAGAATTACAATGCAGGGACTTCCAACCAAGATGGAGGTGTAGGTAGACATGCTTTGCCTCCTTCCACAACCATAAGAAATATTACATCTACCTCAAAATAAAACCAACCAGAACTACCAGGAAATCAAACTGCATGGAAGTCCAGCAAACAAAGATATGAAGAAGCAATACTCATCCAGACAGGTAGGAGGAGCAGAGCCAGGGGCGAAGAGGATGCATTGTGGTAGCTGTGGCAGTGGTGGCAGCAAGGCAGTGGCTGCGGCTGGCCATTAGAAAGAGCAGTCATACATTACAAAAGCTGGGACGGACATGTGGGGAGCAATCCCAATCTCAGGCCAGACCATGCAGTTCACGGTTCCAGTGCCAGGAAAATAAAGCCTCGTTGCTTCTGGCTGTGAATACCAGTGGGGGTTGGGGCAGTGAGATAAACTGCCTGTCATCTCATGAGAGTCTGTTTACAGGTCTCCCAGCCCTAGAACATCCGAAAACCCACCCATTCTGGAACCAGCACCAGTTGCATACGGGAAGCATGTGAAGTGACTGGAAAAGAAGCAAGTGCTGAGTATGTGGCATTATTGCTTCTCTGACCCCTCCCCCATATACAGCACCACAACATGGTGAAACGGGTTGCCCCACAATGATGAATACCTAACTCTGCCCCTTATAACATAACAGGTGTGGCAGCTCTATCTAAGACATAGAGGCACACACAGGAGGCTGTCAAGTTGAAGAGACAGAGAAGTATGGCCCAAAAGAGGGAGCAGATCAAGGCTCCAGTGGGACAATTAAATAAACGAGAAGGAGATAGCTAACCTAACAGACGCAGAGTTCAAAACACTACTGATAACAATGCTCACAGACTTGACAGACAAAATTGAGTACGGCAAACATATAAGGGAAGAAGTGAAGGCTATACTAAGTGAAATGAATAAAAATCCCCACAAACCAATGGTGAATGGAAGGAAGCTGGGGTTCAAATCAATGATTTGGAACATAAGGAAGAAAAAAACAGTCAACTAGTACAGAATGAAAATGCAAGAATTGAAAAAAATGAGAAGAGGCTTAGGAATCTCTGGGACAACTTTAAATGTACCAACATCCAAACCATAGGGGTGCCAGAAGGAGAAGAGGAAAAGCAAGAAATTGAAACCTTATGTGAGAAAATAATGAAGGAAAACTCCCCGGATTTGGTGAAGGAAATAGATGTACAAGTCCAGGAAGCACAGAGAATCCCAAACAAGCTAGACCCAAAGAGGACCACAACAAGACACATCATCATTAAAATGCCAAAGGTTAAAGATCAAGAGAGAATCTTTTTTTTTCCCTTTCTTTCTTTCTTTTTTTTTTTTTTTTTTGAAATTTGAAAAGCACCTTTATTTTTATTTTTATTTATTTATTTTTAATCTTTTATTTTTTGGTTTTTCAATTACAGTTGTCCCATTTTCCTCCATTGCTCCACCCCACCCAGCCCACCCCCTCTCCCACAATCACATCCCTCCCCGTTGTTCATGTCCATGAGTAATTTATACACGTTTCTTGACTAAACTCTTCCCTTACTTATCCCCCTTCTCTCTCTCCCCCCTATTGACTGCTATTCTGCTCTTTGTCCTATTTAGTTCATTTGTTTGTGTTGTTCTTTAGTTTCCTGTATTAGGTGATATCATATGTTATTTTTCTTTCTTTGCCTGGCTTATTTCACTAAGCATAATTCTCTCTAGTTCCATCAAGAGAGAATCTTAAAAGCAACAAGAGAAAAGAAGATAGTTACCTACAAAAGAGTTCCCATAGACTTTCAGATGATTTCTCAAGAGAAACTTTGCAGGCAAAAAGGGGTTGGTAAGAAGTATTCAAAGTGATGAAGAGCAAGGACCTACAACCAAGATTACTCTTTCCAGCAAGCTATAATTTAGAATGGAAGGGTGGATAAAGTGCTTCCCAGATGAAGTAAAGATAAAGGAGTTCATCATCACCAAGCCCTTATTATATCAAATTTTAAAGGCATACACTTAAGAAAAAGAAGATCAAAACTAAGAATGGTAAAATGACAACACATTTATAATTATCAACAAATGAATCTAAAGACAAAAACAAAAGAAAACTAAGCAAACAAGTAGAACAAGAATAGAACCATAGATATGGAGATCATATGAAAGGTTGTCAATGGGAGGGGAAAGGAGGAGAATGCAGGAAAAGGTACAGGGATCAAAAAGCATAACTGGTAGGCACAAAATAAACAGGGGAACCTTAAGTACAGTGAAAAAATAATAAAGCTGAACTTCCCTCAGTTGGGGAAAGAAATAGACTTACAGGTCCAGGAAGGACAGAGTTCAAAAAAAACTGGACCCAGGGAGAACCACACCAAGACACATTATAATCAAAATGTCAAAAATTAAGGATAAAGAGAGAATCTTAAAAGCAGCAAGACAGAAGAAAAGAATTACATACAGAGGGGTCCCAATAAGACTGTCAGCTGACTTCTCAAAAGAAACTCTGCAGGCAAGAAGGAACTGGCAAGAAATATTCAAAGTAATAAAAAGCAAAAACCTACAGCCACGATTACTCTATCCAGTGAAGCTGTCATTCAGAATAGAAGGGCAGAGAAAGTTCTTTCAGGACTAAGCAAAACTCAAGGAGTTCATCAGATCCAAACCACTATTATATGAGATGTTAAAGGGACTTATTTAAGACAAAGGATCAAAACTATGAACATTAAAATGAAAGCTGTATCACAACAACCAACAACAGAAGCTAGGGAACCGAAACAAAGGCAAACTAAGTAGGCAACGAGAGTGTGAAAAGAATTATAGGTATGGGGAACATTATGGGGGGAGGTCAGCAGGGAGAGGGAAGTGGGGAAAGGGAGGGAGATGGTACAGGAATTAGGAAGCATAATAGGAGGGAGTGGAGTAAATAGGAAGATGTTGAGAGGAACTATATGCATAACCAATGGGCATGGACTAAGAGGGGACGGACAACTGGAGGGAGGGATGTCACTGGGTGGAGGGAAACAAATGGAAAAGAAATTGGGACAACTATAACAGCATAATAAATAAAGCATATTAAAAAAAAAAAAGAACAGTATAGAAAATGGAGAAGCCAAAGAACTTATATACATGAGCCATGGACATGAACTAAGTGGGGGGATTGCTGGAAGGATGGGAGATACCAGGCAGAGGGGGACAAAGGGGAAAAAATTGGGACAACTGTAATAGCATAATCAATAAAATATATTTTAAAAAAAGAACTAAAAGGCATACATTGTCTTTGTGTTGATATCCTGGTTGAACAGGGAAAAACATATAATTACTGGGGGGAAATTTTGCACAGAGTATATGGGACCTTCCTGTAATATTTTTGCAACTTCTTGTGAATTTATAATTATTTCAAAATAAAAATTAAAAACAAAAAATCATAACTGTGTTTTGAAAATTAGTATTTTTAAATTTTAAATTCATAGTTCTCATTGTAAAACTTTGAAAAATGCTTAAATGTTAAGGAAAAGTCCCCCATATTGCCTCACCCTTCAATCAACTTCATTCCCACACCACACAAGTAAATGTTAACAGTTTGATGTGCATTTCTCCAGGTATTTTGTTATATTTTATATACATATATGTGGACTTTTAATTTTTCATCAAGTCATATCACTATGCTTATTCTTCTGCAACTTGCTTCTTAATGTAATAGGGGTACATCTGGCACATCTTTTCATGTTTCAAAAAACCCTCTGCCTTATTCTTTTTTTTCTTTTTAAGTATATTTTATTGATTATGGTGTTACAGTTCCAATTTTTTCCCCTTTCTGCTGGCCTGCCACTGCCACCACCGCACCCCATCCTCTCCACCCTGGCTCCGCCCCTCTTACCTGTCTGGATGTGTATTTCTTCTTTATATCTTTGTTTGCTGGACTTCTATGCAGTTTGATTTTCTGAAAGTTCTGGTTGTTTCTAGTTTTGAGGTAGTTGTATTCCTTCTTAGTTGAGGAGGGAGATGTAGCCTGTATCTACACCTCCATCTTGACCAGAAGCCTTATTCTTTTTAATAGATGCATAGTACCCTACTGTGTGGCTGTGCCACAATTATTTAATCAGTCCCCTACTAATAGACTATCTATATACATCGATGTGAATACATCTAAATACATCCACAAGATAAATTTAAATTTTTGTTATTGTCAAATTGCTTTCTGAAAAAGTTGCAACAAGTTATGGATAATGACTTCTTTACAGAGGAAAGGAAGGCAGGCTGACTCACCAGGCCCTGGAAGGGAGGGTGTCTACTGGAGCCACTCTGGTAGGGGAGGTAGGCCTCCTCAAGGAGGTGTTGTGCCTTCACCCACTTTGGGAAAGCCAGCCCTCTCAGGACATGCGTCAAGGTTCCCATGAACTTCAACACAGTTTGGGGCATCCATGGTGGTGGGATTTCTAGCCAATACCTTCCAACTACTCTTCATCAAAATAAATATTAAAAATCCAATTGTCTTTTTGAGAAAATGTTTTTTAAATCCTCACCCAAGTATACATTTTTATTGCTTTTAGAGAGAAAGAGAGAGAGGAACATTGATGTGAGAGAGAAACATCAATCAGTTGCCTCAAGTACCTGCCCTGACTAGGGATTGAACCCACAGCCCTTTGGTGTAGAGGACAATGCTCCAACTGAGTCCATAATAGGGCCTATTCCCTCTCTTTTTATAAAAAATTATATTTTGTTGATGATGTTATTACAGTTGTCCCAATGTCTTCCTTTGTCCCTCTCCACCCAGCACCTTCGCTCCCTCAGGCACTCCCACACCTTGTCTATGTCCACGGGCCAAGAATCTATGTTCTTTGGCTACTCCATTTCCAATGTTGTACTTTACATCACCGTGACTATTCTGGAACTACCAATTTGTGCTTTTTTCAAAAAAGTATATTTTATTATGTTGTTACAGTTGTTCCAATTTTTTCACCCTTTGCTCCCCTCTTCCCAGAACCCCCCTACCCTCCAACAATCCCACTCCCCTTAGTTCATGTCCATGGCTCATGCATATAAGTTCTTTGGCTTCACCTTTTCCTATATTATCCTTAACTTCCCCCTGTCTATTTTGTACCAAACAGTTATACTTCTTAGTCCCTACATCGTTTCCCCATTCTCCCCTCCCCCCTCTCAGCTGATAACCCTCCAAATGATCCCCAAACCTATGATTCTGTTCCTATTCTGGTTTGCTTAGCTGGGATTTTTTTTTGTTTTTTGTTTTTGTTCAGTTGTTGATAGTTGTGAGTTTGTTGTCATTTTACTGTTCACAGTTTTGATCTTCTTTTTCTTAAGTAAGTCCCTTTGACATTTCATATAATAATGGCTTGGTGATGATGAGGTCCTTTAGCTTCACCTTGTCTGGGAAGCACTTCATCTGCCCTTCCATTCCAAATGATAGCTTTGCTGGGTAGACTAATCTTGGTTGTAGGTCCTTGCTTTTCCTCAATTTGAATATTTCTTGTCAGTCCCTTCTCGCCTGCAAAGTTTCTTTTGAAAAGTCAGTTGAGACTGCTTTCCTCTTGCTGCTTTTAATATTTCCTCTTTGTCTTTAAGCTTTGACATTTTAATTATGATGTGTCTTGGTGTAGGTTCATCTTATTTGGGACTCTGTGCTTTTGGACTTGTATGTCTATTTACTTCACCAGGTTAGGGAGGTTTTCAGTCATTATTTCTTTAAATAGGTTTTTAATCTTTTGCTAGTCTGGGTCTGGGGTAACTTAGTGAGAGGTAAAGGACTCGCTGAAGCCAGATGCTGCTTGTTTAAGAATATTTAGGAGAATCTGAAGCATGGGGCAAGATAATACATTCCTATGGAAAAACCACTGGAAACAGCTTGGGTGGCCTGAAAGTTGGGTGGGGAAAGGCCAGCAGTGTGAGCCAAGTTGTTGAAGTCTCAGATATGGTTTTTAGCTACCCACTCTGTGGCTCTCTAAGGGGGGGCTCAGAAAAGGAACAGTGGACTGTACCAGCACTTCTGCCTGGAGGAAAGCTGCCTGTCCTCCCTGCTCTCACTCTGATGCTGGACAATTCAGTTCCTTCCCATATGTCTTTGATACCTTTCAATCTGCTGCCCCCATGCTGGAGCTCAGAGGGAATGAGTTTTACTAAGTCTGTATATGGTCCTTGTAAGAGGAACTCCCAGGGAGTCCAGCAGTTTCTGTCTTCCACAGCCTCAACCCCTGCTGGTTTTTACAGCCAACAGTTATGGAGACTTATCTTCCTGGCACTGGAACCCTGGACTGGGGGGCTTGGTGTCAGGCTGGAACCCCTCATTCCTAAGATATCCCTTCTGGTTTTTATCTGCCACACATAGGTGTGGGGCCAGACTGTTCCACATCTCCACCCCCTCCTACCAGTCTGGACGTATCTTCTTCTTTAATTCCATAGTTGTAGGACTTCCATTTAGCTCAATTTCTGATGTTTCTGAAATTGGTTGTTCTGGAGTTTAGTTGTAGTTTTGATGTGGTTGTGTAAGAAGCAAGCCACTTTTACCTATATCCCATCCTAAATGGAAGTCTGCTAGTTCTCTTTTTAAAACCATTGGGCACCTCAGAGAACTTTCCAGTTAAGATTGGTTTCAGGTTTTAGAGGAATACTTTTGAAAAATTCATTTATGGTATTAAATCTTCTCTTTAGCAAAAGCAACACTCACAAAATGTTATGATCATTGTAAAAGCCAGTTAAAACTTCATTTTTCCATTACTGCTTTAAGTAAATACCCAGTATTATCATCCATGCTAACATGAGCCTCTCTCCACTCTTCCTGTCAGCAGAACAGAGCTGAGCATGGCTCACTATAACATACTCCAAGTTACACTTCTGCACTCCCCTTCTCCCATTTTACTTCTTTTTTTAAAGCTTTGACTTGCTCGTGATTTTTTAAAGCTTTGACTTGCTCATGATTACCCTACAACATAATGCTCTCTCTTCCCCTGTTTGGAAGCACATGGCCTCCCAATCTTTCTTAACCTCACAGACTCCTACTTTCAAATCCATCTTAGAAATCTCCAGAAAGCTGGACAAGGCTTTTACTTCAGCCAAGTGCCTTTTCTATGCAGACACCTAGTACTTGCAACATAACACTAAACATCTGCTTGTCTGTCTACCGTAGCTAATGTGGAGCTCTGCAAAGCTATAGGCCATGGCCTCTGTGTTTTTATACCCAAATGTTAAAGAGAAAGTAAAGGTTGGAAAAATCATCTTGGCTTATAGGAATTTAAGGATCAGGGATCATTTGATGGAAAAAAATCCCATATGTTTTAACATTTGCTGAAAGGAGACAACAGGTCTTAACAGGGCTGAGTAACATGGCCCTGGACCTGTGCCCACAGTTTGCTTGGGAACTTGCATTTCAGGGGGTTATGGACTCCTCTTCTAAGGTCACAGAGCTGGTAAATGGCCCACCCTGGCCTTGAACCTAGATTATTTGTTTCCCATGTTGCAGTTGGGCAGAGTGAGAACAATCAGCCCGGGGGATGTCTATGTGTATTTGTTCATCTGATACTTATGGAGTGCCAAGTGTTAGACCCTGTGCCAAGAATGGGGCTCTGGGAACACAAAGACCAAGGAGAAACCATTCTTCCCTGTGGTGCCCAGGGCAAGGGGACAACACAGAGATGTGCACGATGGCACACACAGTGCAAGTCCAGAGGATGCTCAGGGAAAGACTGGGTAAGAGGCTGCCTGAGCTCTGGTAAAAAATTAGCAGAGGTCACCCCACCACCATGTGGGACAAAGGCACGCATGCCAGGGTGAGGCATGGGAGGCACTGGCCTGAGAAGCTTTGTGCCTTGAGTGAATGGGCAACAATGTGTGCATATGATCTGGAATGGCAGGTGGAGGCCAGGCCTGTCCTCACAGAAAGCTGAAGAGTTAGGGTAGCTATCCCCAGAGGCCTGTATCAATCGGGCTGCCATAACAAAAAACCTGACTGGGGTCTTAACCAACAGAAACATATTCATCCACAGTCTGGAGGCTAGAAGTCTAAGATCAAGGTGTTGCGGGGTTTAGTTTCTTTTTCTTATTTTTTAAATTATAATTCATCGATTATGCTATTACAGTTGTCCCAGCTTTTTCCCCTTTGACCCCTCCACCCAGCACCCCGGACTTCCTCAGGCAATCCCCACATCATTGTTCATGTCCATGGGTCATGCATAGGTTCTTTGGCTACTCCATTTCCTATACTCTATTTTACATCTCCATGGCTATTTTGTAACTACCTTTTTGTACTTTTTAATCCCCTGACCTCTTCACCCAATCCCCCATACCCCACTGACACCTGGCAACCATCAAAATATTCTCCATATCCATGATTCTTTCTGTTCTTCTTGCTTGCTTAATTTGTTTTTTAGATTCAATTGTTGATAGATATGTATTTGTTGCCATCTTATTGTTCATAGTTTTGATCTTCTTTTTCTTATATAAGTTCCTTTAACGTTTCATATAATAATGGCTTAGTGATGATGAACTCCTTTAGTTTTTTCTTGTCTGGGAAGCTCTTCATCTGGCCTTTGATTCTAAATGATGGCTTTGCTGGGTAGAGCAATCTTGGCTGTAGGTCCCTGCTTTTCATTACTTTGAATATTTCTTGTCAGTTCCTTATAGCCTGCGAAGTTTCTTCTGAGAAATTAGCTGACAGTCTTATGGGAACTCCCCTGTAGGTAACTAACTTCTTTTCTCTTGCTGTTTTTAAGATTCTCTCTTTATCATTAATCATCAGCACTTTAATTATGATGTGCCTTGGGGTGGGCCTCTTTGCATCCATCTTGTTTGGGACTCTGTGCTTCTTGGACTTGCATGTCTATTTCCTTCAACAAATTAGGGAAGTTTTCTTTCATTATTTTTTCAAATAGATTTCCAATTTCTTGCTCTTTCTCTTCTCCTTCTGGAACCCTAGGATGTGAATGTTGCAACACTTTAAGTTGTCCCTTAAGCTGCTTATATGACTCTGTTTTATTTGGATTCTTTTTTCTTCTTGTTCTGCTTGCTTGTTCTTTTTTTTTTTTTGCTTCCATATACTCCAAATCATTGCTTTGATTCTCAACTTCATCCACTAAACTCCTCTCAAATAAGTTTCCCCTCAAATTGTTCTTTATTTTAATTAGTGTATCATTCATTTCCAACTGTATCTTTTTTATGCTGTTGAGATCCTCACTATGTTCCTTGAGCATCCTTAACACCAGTGTTTTGAATTCTGCATGATAGATTTGTTTATCTCCATTTTGTTTATTTCTTTTTCTGAAGTTTTGAACTGTTTTTTCTTTTGGGCCAGGGTGGTGTGCTCCGATGTGGTCTGTAGCTGTCCACTGGGTGCACAGGCTCTAGGGTTTCCTGAATGATGTAGGCCAAGGTCAGCCTGGGTCACCGAGGTTCACCCTGCCTGAGCTATAAAGCAATCTGAGTTGGCTGCTACTGGTGCTGGGCTTGGAGATTCCCAGGTGAAGCTTAGCTGTGAATCTAGACTGGCTGCTACTAGTGCCAGGCCTGGTGCCCCTTAGGAGGAGGTCTGGGGGGCTGAGGGCTAATTGTTGCTTGTTTGAGAGGATTTAGAAAGTTGTGAGGCATGAGTCAAGACCAGCCATTTACATGGAAAAGCAGCTTGGGTGGGACCATAGTTGTGTGGGATGAAGTCTTTGAGGATCTCAAGGCAGGGCAGTGTTAGCCAGGTTGACAGAGTCTCAGATATGCTGGCTCTGTGGCTCTGTCGGGGGATGGTTCAGAAAAGGGACAATAACCCACCTTTATGTCTGTGTGAAGGCTGTCCCCCAGCCCTTGCCTTGATGCCAGATCTTTCACTTTCTCTGTATATGCCACTGGTGCCTTTTAAGCTACTACCCCAATGCTGAAGCTCAGAGGGAGTGCATATGATTAAGTCCGTGTGTGGGCTCTTTAAGAGGAACTTCTTGGGACTCTAGAGGTTTCTTCCACCAACTCAATCCCCACTGGTTTTTCAGCCAGAAGTTATGGAGTCTTATCGTCCAGACACTGGAACCCTTGGCTGTGTGGCCTGGTGTGGACTGAGACTTCTGGCTTCCAAGATATCCCTCCCAAATTTTTATCTACTTCATGTGTATGCAGGACCAGCCTGTTTCACATCTCCACCCCTCTTACCAGTGGATGTGGTTTCTTTATTACATAGTTTCAGACTTCCATTCAACCTGATTTCTGACAATTCTGAGTGATGGTTGCTGTACATTTTAGTTGTAATTTTTATGTGCTTCAGTGAGAAGGTCAGCTGTTTTTACCTATGCCACCATCTTGACTGGAAGATTTTTCAGGTTTAGTTTCTTTGGAGGCTTCTCTCCTTGGTTTTTCTCTGTCTGTGCATATCCCTGGTGTCTGTCTCTCTGTGTCCTAATTTCATTCTCTTGTAAGGACAACAGTCAGATCAGTTTAGGGCTCACCCTAAGAGCCTCATTTCAACTTAATCACTGTTTCAAAGGCCCAATTTCTAAATACAGTCACATTATGAGGTACTAGAGGTGGGTTAGGGCTTCACCACATGGATTTGGGGGGGACACAGGTCAGCCTATAACAAGGGACTTTGTGTCAATTTGGAGAGGAAGGACTCTAGCCATGCATGAACTTTTAACCAGGGAAGCAGCTCTCTTAGAGTTGTGTTTTCTGAACGGTGTGCTCTCAGCTGAACAATGATAGTGGCAGGGAGACAAGTCAGGGCCATGTAGAATGGACAAGGCCTTTTTCCTTTCTGACTTGATATTCTCCAGCACTTAACACCACTACTGATTCTCCTTGCTGATACACTGCTTTTGCCGGGCTGACAACTTCACTGTCTTTGGCCTATGAGTCCTGGGAGGGCTAACTGGTTATGGTGCAGAGTGGCCTTTTTGGACATGCCCCACTGCCCACTGCTGCTCTCTGCTTTGACCTGACCCACTGGGCACCTTCCCCAACTTCCAAGGAGCCACACCTTCCCAGCACGGGTGCAGGGCCGACCAAAGGTGAGCAGAGGACAAGTCACTCAGTATGGAACAAGGGCCAAAGGACAGGCCAGGGCTCCTGGAGGCAAGAGACTGACCGGGAAATTCATGGTCCATGGCTGTCAGGTAGATGGGCGTCGCCACCAAGCCAGGGGTTTACTTTGGGACTGTGGATTTAGGGGCTCTATGAATTTAGACAGGGAAGAGATTATATTTTTATGTGTATTAATATTGAACAGAAACTTTGCATTTCTTTGGGAAAAATATTAGAAACATTAGAAGTATATTAGAAGTATAATTATTAGACCATCTGCTAGATCTAGTCAATGCGCTAATAAACACATTTACTGTTATAACATAAATTCTTAAAATATTTTGATAATTGATTTCAATATAACTTTTTGAAATCTCATGTATTTCTATTTTATGTAGTTTAAAATATTCTTCTGTGAAGAGGTCCGTAGGTTTCACCATATTGCCAAAAGTGCCCATGGCTCAAAAATGGTTAAGAACCCCTGATAATCAAGTTCACGGATGATATGAATTCAAACACAGGAGACTAAATACCCATTTACACTCAAATAATAAGTTGTTTAGGGTCTAGGAAGTCCAGGGCTTCAAAATATAATACAGATAAAAGAAATGCATCGCTATTCCTGTGATGACACCTGTTCTTTTTCATTATCCTTTTGAACACCAGCCACAGTCTCAAAACTCAGAGACCATTTATATAATACTGATCATGGCAAGGACTCCTTTGCCTTCAATCTTGGATGTGTTTATTTAAAACCTACTAGTGTCTGTAAAGCCAGAAGAGGGTTCTGGAGAGAGGGATTTTGCTAAAATCACACAAGTAAGTGTGTGTTCTGTCTTTGTTCCAAGCAGGCTGGAGGCTTCTATTGTTATGTAGCAAGACGCCACAGGGTGTGGTGGCCTCTGGGACTCTCACCACCCCTAGAAAGGACTATGAGGCAAGACAGTGACGGCATCTGCAGTTACCAACCACCCTCTGGTCTCCACCCGAATGCCAGCACACAAGGATGTCCAAGAAACCGGCCGTGAAAACACGAAAAGACTGGTCATTCATGTGTGGATCCCACATACTGCCAGACAAAGCCTGGCGCATCTTGGCGCATTTCTCTCCGAAAGCAGACGAATAAATGCAATAATCCCTGAACAGGATGATCTCCTTCCCAGCAGCTCTTTCATAACGTTGTGCTTTCTACTTTTGCGATGTTGTCTTGCCTCATCCCACACAAACCTACAGCCATCAGCTCCTTTAATTGGGGTGTCTATAAAGAACGGCCCTAAAATATGCTTTTCCAGTGCACTTAATGTCTTTGCAATTAAATCCAGATGTGGAGAGCTGAAGGAACAGTTCTCAGGACTGAACAAGATGACATAAATCTTGCAGCTGACAGAGATCCCACTGAGCTCAGTTGGGGAAACTCACAGAGAAATTGTTTGGGGCTAGAAAAGCGGATGGGTATAAAGACAGATGTATACACGCTGATTCAAAAAAAACATGTTAAGAGGGAGAAGATGCTATTCCAACACAGTGTCTACAAATAGGGCAGGAGGCACGGGCAGGTTGGTGTTGTTCCCTCTCCCACACTCACAGCTAGATCAAAAGAGGTGATTAAAAAGGCCTTGCTAGAAAAGTCCAACTCCACGATACTTCCTGGTCTCCTTAAATGTTCTTCTCAGGGAGAGGAAGGTGGGCATTCCTGACTGACCTTTGCTGGCCGAGAACAAGGGCTGTTTGTGCAGCTGAGGGTTTGCATTTTATTTTTTTAATTATCAGTTTTTGTACACTTTCCAGAATGTTCCTTTTAAAAATAGTGTATTCTTCCTCCTCTTCTCCAGATGCTAGGAAGTGCAGGTTCAATCCAAACCGTGTCTATTTCAAAGGGACACAAAAACCCAGAGCTGGAGTTCAAGGAGGTTGGTGGCATGCTGCCCAAGGACTGAAGGCTTGGGTTTTCTCTTACCCTCCCAGTAATTTTGTTTTTAAAGCTTGGAAAACAAGTTCCTCTGAAGGATCAACTTCTGCATGATGTAGCCTGGAGCTCAGTGCAGAGAATGAGGCCAGACCTGAGGGGACACATTGCTGGCAGACAGACCCCAGTGGATGATAGCCCAATGCCTCTAGAAGGCTCACTTTCTAGAGTAGTGTGGTGTTTTCCCCTTAAAAACCCCATCTCATGCAGCATCCCTCCCCAGCACAACTGCAGCTCCCTGACAGACAAAGGGGCTCAACACTTGCTGAGGGCAGCACACCAGGGCTGTGTGCTTGGCTGGTCAGGGCCACCAGGCCAGGCCCTTGCCCCGCTCAGCTGAGACTTTTCTCTTTTTCCTGCCAGGCATCCCACAGAAAGCCCTGATAAGAGTACATTTCATTGACAGTTTTATGACCCTGACCATTTCCCCTGTAACAATATCTTTAAAATGGCCCCTTGTCTTCAGGTGGGTGAGAGCAGGGCTGAACTCTTCTTTCTACTTCCTGCCACTAAAAGGCTCCGCCTGAAACAATGGTACCAAAGTATTTAAAAGTGAGTTCTGGGTCACGGAACTGCCCACATAACTCTGACCACTTTTATTTTCCACCCCGAGATAAAAGCCAAAACATGTTTTTCAAATTTATGTTTTACATTGTTCAGTTGGGTATTACTTTTCTGAATAAATTCTAAGTACTGTAAAGATGTCTTCAATGATAGACAACTTTGGCTCGAAAGAAACTGATGCAAAATACAGTATATCCCAGTGACATTGGAATTTATGGCAAAATAAAGGTACAGTTCAAAGCTCAAATGAGCCAGAAGGAAGATGGTGGATCGATGGTTTGCAGTAAGAAAAGTTTAGAAACAATAAAATGTAACTAGGATTTTAGTTCAGAAATGAACTAAGGTGTCCATTTGTTCCAAGTTACTGAGTTTTTAATTCAGATCTGCTGTTAAGACATAATGCATTTTGTATTTGTGGTTAGTAAATGACTCTAACTCACTGTCTTTAAGGAAAAATTGCAAAAGAGCAGGAATAATTCTTAAAGCTATGACTCACCACTGCAGATTTCTTAGCAAAAATGTATTCTCTATATCTCACCTTTAAAATGTGATTACAAAGTAGAAAAATTAAAAAAGAAAAACACATACTGTAACTTTTTTTAGAGGTTAGCAATTATTGTAAAAGGGGAAACATTTCCATAAAGACAAAATTCACCTATAAATAGTGTATAAAATATTGTATATTCATGTACCATTGCTGGTAACTATCTGAAACATACATCTCAGCAATAATGTAAATGCTATTACCCAATGTTTTCCATGACTCCATAAGCATGTATTCCCTTTTCTTTGCTCAGTATTCATGTCATTTACATTCTGCAGCTACACCTAAACTGCAAATATATTCTGAAAACATACTCTTTTGATTCTGAGTGCTGTCTGGGAAAAACTGAGGGGCAGTTTGCTACCCAAACCAAGCTGATGAATATTGGCACAGGGGCTTGTCATAGCCTGGGTGTTTTGAGGCCTGAGTAGATAAACCAGTTTGAAAGTGGATAGCTCTTTTTAGAAACTGAATGAAAAAACTTTATTTTTCTTTTAAGAGGCAATGAATTCTTAAAGTTGGTGGATTCTTTATTTCATTTTATACCAACAAGAAAAATAAACTCTTATTTGGTAACACATAGAACATCTCCTAAAAGACCCAAAGCTATTGATTTGGCATGTATCCTTTAAAAAAAAAGTTAAGGCAAATAAACGTCCTAGGGATGCGTCAGAGCAACCAGGCCACTCTGTCCCTGGTGGGCTGCCAGTCCTCTGAATGCATGGCTGCCCCAGTGGCCACTCTGTTCCAGAGGGCAGAGCTCTGGGCCTTCACTTGGGATGTAGAGGCAGAAAACAAATAGGCACTTTTACTAAATGTTATCTTCTACTCAACACCATCTGATTCTAAAACTTTTCTTAAGAACCAACACCCCCCAGAATCTTAGACTATTTAAAAATTTGTTGTCCTTAATAAATACATTATCTATAGGATAGAGGTTATTAAATTTGTTTCTCTATAAAGTAAGTTATAAAATAGGAATTCTCTTCTCCAGTCCAAATTAGCAGCTACAAATTCAGCATTTTGGGCTGCATGTTAGTTTAAAAAATGCCACACTTTCATAAAGCTGCATTTTACTGCACATGCTAAATCCTTAAACAGTAACTGTGATATAATAGCCATTGGACAACTTTAAAACTTGCAGAACCCTAAAGAATAATATTTCATCTTAGATGATCTGGCTGCCTATTTCATTTACAGGTATGATTTAATTTTTTAAATGTTAAGTGGATCTACTCCTTTAACTCTCATATTTACTTATGCTTCATTTTTTCTAACCCATTTCACTCCCATTATACTCTCACCCCTCCCTGTTGTCTCTGGTAACCACCCATCTGTTCTCTAAGAGTTCATTTTTGGGGGTTTTACTTTAGATTCCACATATATCATACAGTATTTGTCTTTCTCTGCCTAACTTATTTCACTTAGTGTATTGCCTTCAGAGTTCATCCATGTTTTTGCAAGGGATGGGATTTCCTTCTTTTTAAAGATTGAATAATATTCTATTGTGTATTTGTATACATGGCATTTTCTTTACCTCATCATCTGTTGATGGACATGTAGGTTGTTTACATATCTTGGCTATTGTAACTAAGGTTTCAATAAACATAGGATGCAGGTATCTATTCAAGATAGTATTTTTGATTTCTTCAGATAAATACCCAGAAGTGGAATTGCTGAACTATATGGTATTTGTTTTTAATTTTTTGAGAAACCTCCAATGTTTACCATAGAGGCTGCACCAATTTACATTCCCATCAATATTGCACAAGGGTTCCCTTTTCTCCTTGTATTTCTTCATGATCATGGTATCTCCCCTGCCAGGTAAGTATCTCTCCTTGTATTTCTTATACTTCCTGTGTATATAGTTCTTGGTACTATCGCCATAAAAATGGACTTAAAAGATGTCTTTATATGATTTTTGTTTATACCTGCTTGAGGGATATTTTTCTAAACCCTAACTCAGTGATGGCAACAGAGAAGGAAAGTGGAGGTTAGGATCCACAGGAACAGAGTCCTGGGTCACCCTGCACCCATAACACACAGCAACCATAACAAATACAATAACCGTACATGATTATATCTTACATTTGAGTGGCATTTCACATTTATCTTTAAAGACAGAAAACTTAGAGCACATGAAGCAAGGAAAAGACTAATGGGACATTGTTTCAAAGTAATTCAATATCATCTTTGCTTACTGAGCTGCGGGAGTTCTATACATGCGGCCTACAGATGTATACTAATACACACAGAACACCACCTCAGTGACTTTACAGTTGAGCCAGCAGTGAGTCTGTGCTCCCCAGGGGATGGTGGCACCTGGCAAGCACTGCAGACTGCACAGGTATGCGGCTGTTGGCGCTGGGAGTGGGTGGCTGTGAAGCCAGCAGAGTACCTTGGTCAGGAAGACTGAGGCCTCCTCGAATGAGACAAGGAGTGGTTGGGGCAGTTGTTCCAAGCCAGCTCATGCTTAAAGAGAGGATTTAACTTCAACTGGAGATGGAAATATTCAACCATGTCATCTTAGTGTTTGCTGCATGACACTGGAATTCTCTCATGTGCAAAGCCACCAAACACATGCCTTACTGCAGGCAGAAGGGCCACCTGGAGCCCATCTCCTTGATCAAAGGTGCAGGTCATGAAGCTTTCTGCCTGCTCTGGTTGGACTGAGACTGGACTCACTGCTCTCTAATGGTAGCCAAATTTCCTCTTGTGAAGGTTCAGAAATAAGAGGCAGCTCAAATTGGAAAACTTAACAGCTTTGGTCTCTAGTCAAACTACAACTCTTTCAGAGGTTGTGTGGCTAGAGTGAAGGGTTTGGGGGCCAGGACCACAAGTCTGGAATCAAAGGCCAATGTGCCCTGGAGGTCCACTCCAGCCACAGCAGACACTAACGTCTCTTACCAGATCTCCCTCAACCTGGGGAGGGTGTGGGAAGTGTTCCCAGTGGGCTTTGGGGCAGCTACAGTTCAGGGCAGGCTGGCACAGCACAAACCAGAAATGGAGGGTACTCCTCACCGTCCCCAGACAGGCCCAGCAGTGCTCTGTGGCTTTGCTTAAGCTGTTCACTCTGCCTAGAGGGCCCTTCCCGCCTATCTCTGGCTAAAAAACACTACTCATGGTGTAAGATTCAGCTAACCTGCCATTTCCTCCCTAAAATGCTCTCTCTCTAGATTCCCTGAGAGTGAGTTCTGTCTTTTGTACTTCTGGAATATTTTGCCCATATATCTATTATGGATTTTAATTGCACTAATGATACATGAGACTCCATGTCTCTATACCCAGCAGGCCACGAGCTACTCAAGGTCAAGGGGTATATTGCATTTATCTCTCTAGCTCCAATACAGAACCCCAAATATAGTGGCTGTTCAGTAAATATTGGATGGATGGATGAAAAGCTGTGTCTTGGTATCTGAGGGTGTCACAGTTCATTGGCTGTTTTTAGATTCTCAGACTATGGTTTCAATATCTAGGTCCAAGTCAGAAAGGATCAGGCTCAACAGTCAGACAAACACTTACAGTATTCAGATCTGTGAGCAGCATGTATTTCAGTCTTGTTGCCATAGGGCTTTGTTGAATGAAAAGTTAAGTAGGCGATCATAAATGCATGAAATTTGGCACAAAGTAGCAATCTAAAATATAAAGTGTCAATTTAAAACAGACCCCAACTAGTGGTGTGAAGGGCTCTGTTCAGAACCTGTTTAATACAGGTGCGCCTCAATTAATCCAGGGTAGAAAGGGAACCTCTCATCTTGCATTACACAGAGAAAGAAGAACTGAAACTGCCCAGAGTTATCAATCATTCAGTCAGCCATCTTTTGAAAAATCCTAAGTGCATAGCATTGTCCGTGCTTTGTGGAGGGTGTAAAGAAATAGGAAATGTATACACAAAAGAGCAAAATTCTGTTCAGCATGAGTGGGAGCAGATTCTCCCCAGGGCAGGAAGGGGAGGGGGCCAAACCATTTACCTGATGTACAATGAGCAGAGGTGCACAGCTGGAGGCTTCGGCAGCTGCCATTCCATTGCATCTTATCCAATAATTATCCTCTTCCTATTTTTCACATATGGCTCACCTGGTCTAATAATAGACTACATTTTTAGAGCCATTGACATTTTCTCTATGACAACATGTTTTTCAAATAAAGAAAATTTCTACATAAACACAATTGTGCCTCCATTCAAAAACAGAATTCAAATTTGAGAAGTATAACAGAGAAATTATATTTAGTAATAAAGCACAGACAGTGTGCTGAATAACCACATTTACCAAATGAAACTAAGGTCTTTTTCTTTTCCCAAATCTTTGAACCTCTGAGTTAATAAATATATTGATACTTGAACTTGTTAATGACATTCTTAGCCCTAGCAGCTTTCTTTAATTTGCATTGGCCACTTTTTGAAATACTATGATTTTTCCTCATGGGCCCATTATATCCATGAGTTAAAATTGTTTTTTCATAATTCTCTCTGGGCATTGAAAGGTCCAAAAATGATCGCTGTGCCATCAGTGGAAAGGGCAACATTACAAACCTAATCAAGCACAGAAAAACATAGAAAGACATCTCAAGAACCAAAAAACAGGACTTCCCTTCATAGTTGCTGTCTGAACACAGGCGCTGGGAGGCTAGGGCCCTGGCAGGGAACAGATTCTGATGGAAGAGCAAGCCTGCACCTGGCGCTGTGTGGGCACAGGCGGCCCCCACCCCTACCAGCCTCGGCTCTTACATAGGCTATTGGGTCTTCATCTCAAATGAGCCATTCATGCTTAGGCACTCTCTCATATTTCCATTTGTAATGTTGTCATAAAGGAATTTCATTCTTTACTTTCCAGACTAATGATTTGGTACAAAAAAAAGGTATGCTGCCAGAATAAGAGAATAGGGGAGAAGAGGAATTCTTGCAGACATTCATGAATCAGCAAAGCAATAGGACAAAAAAGTTGTGCAGTGACTCACGATCTCCCACATTCCTGCAACTTTAGGCTTTTCTCACAATTTGTGTGATCTGGGCTTTAAGTAACAAGGACACTGACTATGCAGGACTGACTGCCACCCTGGGATGGGCGGGCTCTTAGACATACCTTGTTGCACTGGGTATTGCCCCTTTAGTAGCTGGGCCTTGGGGAGATAAAGGTGGTTCTCAGAGAGGGGCCTGGGCAGCCAAGGGGTTGACAGTGGCTATTGACCAATGGGTACAAAAGAATTTCAGTATTTTAACAACCTAGTATGGGCATATACTAGGACATACTAACCCCAATTGATGACTGTCATCCCCATTAAGATCTATCTTTAAATTTCATTCCTAAATTTGACTTTTAAACTTCCTTCCCAGGAACCTCACAGGATGAACTACTACATAATTAAAATCTGCAGCTTTCCATCCATGAAATAAAATTGACCCTAGGACTGACTTGGAATTTTGGTTTTCGCAATTACTCTTTTCCTCATTAGACAGTTCAGCTTAACAATAATGTATTTGAATCGCCGGGTTTCTACTCTGATCCCAATTCAATATGGAAAAAAATTCAGGAATATTACTTTTACTCCTGCTTTGATTTTAATGTGCAAATACCTTTTTACTTTATCAGTTCTTTGGACTTGATCCTGTATAGTAAGTTTATAGAAACAAAGAGAGAGGTAGAGAGAGAGCCTGTGGTTCCATTAACAGTTGCCAGACATTCTCTCCCAATACTTGTCAAACAGGGCTCAAGAAAAACGTTTAAAAAATTGAGAATAAAAAAATACCCCTAACAATTAGCTATAGAATGTTCTCTTAAAAACATCTTTACTAACTTGAATACTTCACAGGTTGACAAAAGCAGGTTTACAGTTGTGATACATAAAAGAGAGTTCATTCTTACTATTTATTATTGTATTATTTTCCATGCGAACAACTATAAACCCACTTTTGCCAACCCCTGTATCTCTAACTGTAAAAATATTGGCTTATTCTGAACCCCTTTAACAAAAGGGGTTATAAGAACATTAGCTGTTGTCACCTGAACCTGATTTTTGTCATGTGTATTCTCAAAAAGGGAAACCAGGATTTTATCCTTATATATTCAGAACCAAAGTGGTGTAAACCAAGATCTGAATACCAAAAGGACAGGAGGGAAGTTGATGCTGGTCAATGGGTGGATGGTACTGGAGAAGGGCAATAGCACTTGACATTAATTATACATCGTCCCACCCGGTCCCAGTCAGGGTATTTGCCAAGAAGTTCTTACATTCCTGTGGCCAGAGAACAGGGCCACACTAGAGTTTCATGGAAAACAACAGTGCATTATAAAACATTTTAATCACTCCAGCTCTGTGCAATGGCTAAATAATCCAACAAAATTTTTCATTGTATGAAAGCATACTTTTGTGAAAGTAATCAACTTTTGACTTTAGAGCTTTTTTGAAAGAAGTTTTCTATATTCATTTTTCTCTAAAATGAATGTTTAATGTTAACTTGCTAAGGTGTTTGTACTACAAAGATAGATGCAGAGATAGCATTTGCCAAAAAAGAAGAAAAGAAACATATAAAGGATGCTCTTACTTTGAGAGTGTAGTCATAGGAGAGAAGCAGAAAAAATTAATTCCCAAAAATACAGGGAGCATGAGACCTTTCGGACAGGCTTTGTTATTTTATTTGTACAAAAGGAGCCATAGTTTTCCAGTCCTTAGAGATAGCTCAGAGAACATGTTTCCCACATAGAAATTGGAAATCCTTAAATCCACTCTGAATGTCCAGGTTTTTTTAAAGGGGCAACTTGAAATAGTTGAGAGGCACCCTGGTTTCAGGAGTTGCATTCATCCCTTCTCCCTGTGCTCCTGAAGATGATGATAACTCGTTAGAGACCTTGGACCGTGGCCCTGCCCAAGGCCAAGCTCCCACTGAACTCAAATCCCACCCTCAGACTCACACAGCTCTGCCCCCAGATAGTGCACATCCCACACAGGCTGCTGTCATCACACCCACGTTGTTGTGACAACACCCGATGGGGTTGTTACTAAGGACCCTGGTATGCTGTGGAATATATGTATTAAAGAGAAATTTCAAAACAAATTTCAGGAATACTTGTCCTCAGCTCCACACCTTCTTTTGCTCAATGTGCCACGCTCTCTGGAGGCACTCCTCCTGTCAGGCCCAGCTCCCTGCGACTGCCAGCCTCCTTGTCCCCAGCCCCAGTCTGCCAAATCTAGAGCAGTGGTTAAGTGGATCAGCCTCCTATGACATCAACCCTGCAAGTCAGCATTTCTCACTCACCCTCACCTCCACTCCGCAGTGGCTGCCAACCTGCGCTTAAATCCGATTCCAGTTTTGTACCCTTATCTTAAGATTCTCAGCCCCTTAGCCTGAGGGACTTGAGGACTTCTATGTCTGGCAATCATTCTGCCTGCCCCTTCTCCTTTGATGTGGTGGTGTAGCTCTTGTCTCTATATTGAACAGAGCAAGAACTCAAAGGAAATTCACATTCTTGTAGTTTTGATTCAGGTGGTTTGGGGAAGGCCATCTGTTCCAAGTTAGAAAAAAGACAATTTGTTAGACAGCACAAATGACTAAATCAACATTGGAGGCTGTTAATTCTTATTAAACATGTGTCCTAAATTACTCCAGGGGATGAGAGAAGTTCTGAACAAGTTTAAACACATTTGAGGATATTTAGCTTTGAAACTTTTCACCGTTTCTGGAAATTGACATGAGTATACCAGCAGAGGCAAAGGGTGGCTAAATAGTCATTACAAAGGGTTTTTGAAGAAAAGACAGACAGAATGCTGTCTGTCCTTGTTCAGGCCTCAAGTCCTCTTAGATCCATGGTCTTCTCGACTTGGGGTGTCTTGTGGTATTCCCTAGTTGCTCAGGAGGTCTCAGCTTTGGTGACAACAGCCGTATTGTTTCCAGGGTGAGAGCCATGATTATTTAATGCCAGACTCTGTCCATGGCTTTGTTCTCATATTCTTCACTTGAATGTCACAAGGAGCTCTGATACTGTCTTAACATATTCAAGACATGTTGGTCACATTCCACAGATTTCCAATATGCTCTGAGACCTATTGATTTTCAATGGTCAGAGCAACAGCTCTGAGCTCTAGTTTGGGATGCACCTTCTCCCCTACTCTCTCCCCAGTTCTTTTCCTTCTTTCAGTTGAGTTCAAAAAACATTCACTGAATAACTGTGTGCCAGGTTCTTTGGTTTGTAGCAGGTGATTCTATGGGTTATGGAGTCAGAGCGATGTGGCCTGGGATCTGGCTGGGAGACTTTGGGGAAATTGCCTCACCTCTCTGAGTCTCAGTTTCTTCAGTGAGTATCTTCAAATGAAACAATGCACACAAAGTATTTATCACAGTGTCTGGCTCATGGGAGACAAATAATACCTGGTAGCTCTCACTATTTATTACACCAATGTGTGTGACAGACCACCAACAGCTCATGGGTTAGTGGACCAGGAAAATGCCACACAGACCATTACAATACTTCTGGAAAGTGCTAGTTTTAAAGGAAGAATACTTATCTCAGCCTTAATAAGTATTAAGTGAAAGGCAAGCTCAGTCAGAGGAGGAATACAATAATTAATAGCTGAGCTGTACCTTATTGGATAAGTAGGAGAAGACATCCTTCTCCTCTGGTTTGGGAGAAAAATCAGAAACCTTGTGGAATCATAATTCATTTGGCAACTATGAAGTACACAACTTCTATGTATTTGCAAAAATGTATCCCTGTGCTAAGGAGACGGTACTAGTTACATCATGTCAGCTGGTGGCAGCCAAAGGGGTCAGTAGATAACATAAGCATGGCGGTGAGTAGGAGGATGAAGACTGTGTGTGTGGGAGGGAGAATGACGTGGGGTGAAGCAGAAGTCAGGTAGGGACCCAGCACAGGCTTTCACCCAGCTGTGGAATGTAGGGCAAGTCTTAAACTTGGAGCCTGCAGGGATGGAACTGGAACAGGCCCTGGAACTTCAACTTGGGTCTCTGCCCAGCCTTGGTGCCGCACCCAGCGCTGCAGCTGTATTGTTCAGCACCTCTGCTCCCGCCCTTCCCTTTGGTCAATCCCCACATCTTTGTCTGGTTTGATTACCTAATCCACGCCTGTCACATCACCTCCTCTGTCGATCTTGTCAGCTACTACACCTCATTTAGAATGATTATTTTTTTGTCTACATTTACTAATAAGTAACAAACAATTTTAAACCTAAGATATATGTAAGCAATTTTATTTCTGCTGCATCTATGAACTTCGGGTGTCACCTCCATTATGCTATGCTAAAATATAAGTGGTTTTAGTCAGTTTAATGTCCTTATGATACCTAGTATTCAAAAATATGCACCTTAATTTGAGTGCCTTTGGAATGCATGCAATTAAAACTATGAGATTCCAGAGTATGTAGCCAATGATAGTGAAGGGACTTCTCTGAAAATCGTTTGCACAATAGACACTTAACTTGAAAGCAGTCATATTAGGAGGCTGTCTGCCTGCTGTCCTGCCTTCCTAGCAGCATTTTATGAGCCAAATGGAGAAGTGAGGTCTGACAGAGACCTGGTTTCGACTCCTGACTGTGTGACCATGCACAAGTTAATTGGGCATTATGACACTTGCTAGAGAGTGATAAGACTAAGACTGTCTAGTTTTATCTCGCTTTAAACCTTATCAAAGCAATATGCTGGCTTTTGACAATGAAAGTGGCCCACAGATCTTTACATGTGCCTATGTACTGGATTTTACTGATTCATTTGTACTCTTTCTTGAGCTGCTTTGAACCAGTGAGATACGGATTAAAAACACACTTTATAACAATGCTGTCCAGAAAAACTGTGTTTCTCATACCTATTTAATTCCATGTATGCCAGTTCCGAAGATCAAACGTGCTTTATGCATGAATTTCTGTGGACATGATCATAAAGAAAATGGCTACATAAGAAAGACTGCAGAAAAATTAATCATAGTAATTATTATGTAAGCTGATGACACAAAACAAAATTTCACAGTCCAGGTTTCTAAGTCTTTCTAATTGGTCAAGGCCTGGTATTTGCTAACCTTCCTATGACTTTGCTAACGTTTCTTTACTGATGTGCAATCCAAGATTCAGAAGGCTTACATTTATGGGAGGCACACTCAGGAAAAGGAGCTGGGGTTTTACTCCATTTGCAAAGAAGACTTTCAAGGTAATTTCCTTTGGTTCTGAATATAGCCCATATCTGGGATGAATAAAAGTTCAATTTTGGCAAAATGATTTCTGATCAGTGAGCAGCTGCAGGGAACATTTGTGAGCTAGAGGATGCAGAATGAGATAAGGGAAGTCCCTTATGTCATGTGGAATCGATTGAGTATTTTCATCTTAACTTTCCAAGCAGCTTCATGAACCATGTGTATACTGAGGACGAAGTAGAGATTCAGTGGCTATGAAATCAAGACTTGAAAATGATATAGTGTGATTCTCCCCATTGAAGGCCAGATTGGTTAGAAGACATCTCTACCAGTTTTTTCCTTTCAACAGAGATGGGATTTCTAAGACAAAACTTTAGAAGTTGTCTGAAAAATTGTAGCAGTTTCTAGCTTTTGAATGAAACTTTTCTGGGATATTTCCTGAAGTAGAGGCCCTGGTTTGGTTTGGTTTGGTTTGGTTTTCACACAAGAAGCAGGCTGGCAGAGAGATCAGGCAGAACCCTATTTCGAGAGGCCACTCATTACTCTAAGCTCATGCTGCGTTATAAAGCTGGTTCTCAGACATCTCTGTTTTCTCTCTGAATCCTTTTTGAATGAAGGTTTTTGGGGTTGCTTGCTATTCTTTTGGAGGGTGACACCTACTCTCTAATCTCCTTCACCTTGAATATCATTTTTCAAGCTTTCTGGGAAGCACTGTTACACTTCTATGAAGAGACTCCAACTGCCAGTCTTAAAATATTCTTTGAAACCAGTAACACCAGGTGCTCTGTTCAAGGAGGAAAGGAGGCAGCTCCATATGATACACAATATAACACTTGTTCACAGGCTGCACTGGACTTACACACACACACACAGCAACTGCAGCCTAAACAGCTTAATGTTTCTCTTGAAACACTAATGGTTTCAGGAAATGCAAGGGAACTTTCAAAAACAAAGTATTAAAAAAAATGGAAAAAGAATCAAAGGAAACATTAGAACAGGAATCCAAGTTGAACATGGCTTGGATTAACATGCTTCGTGGAACGGAAGTCAGGAAATTAGATGGCGTTATATCACCAACCTGCAAATAAGAATGA
The DNA here is from genome assembly GCF_987537825.1 of Furipterus horrens. NCBI lineage: Eukaryota > Metazoa > Chordata > Mammalia > Chiroptera > Furipteridae > Furipterus > Furipterus horrens. Next base: position 57,988,985 of record NW_028327177.1, read on the forward strand.
TCTCTTTCAGAATGGTAAATCATCTGTTCTTTGTAAGCTATTTCAGAGGGGGTGGATTTGTTTGTGTGATATCATTTTAGGAAGATACGGCTAAAATGAGATCATTGCCCATAGGAGGATGTCACTATTTGCTTAGCATGATTTATGGATGGAACCAAAGTAATGGGAGAATAAACATCAACATGTTTTCTACTCTGGTCAAGAAACTATTTTCCTTTAGAATTTTTATACAGCCTTGCAATTCAAAGAACAGAGACCTGCACAGGAGGAGGTTCAGGTGGCAGAGAGATGACCTACTCCCCAGCCACACATGGAGAGATGGGCCTGGCCCTCCATGTGACTGCCACTCAGGCTGTGCAGCTGAAACTGCTTGGGTGTTCTCCAACACGAACAGTTTAAAGACATAATGAATACTTCAGATATTTTTGGATGCATATTTTATGTTTTTCAGTGCATGTGATAATATTTCAGTAACTAATGGCATTTTCTAAACCACAGCTCTTTTCTGATATCCTAGAATATAGTCCATTCTCCTTATTTTGTGTTTACATTTAGCAGGAATATATTTACTAGAAAATGTGTTAGACCTGTATTCTTTGTTATTTGGAGGTGTTAGGGTAGCTCATTTATTTTTTATTTCTTAATTATTTCTTCCAAATAATTATTTACTTTAAAATAAGCTTAGGTGGCTACATACTGTATATTTTTTAAGGTGGTGATTAACTTCCCTCTCTGCCTTCATAGGACAATGTTTTAAAACTCTTTCTCCTCCTAACCCTTCCTAGGTATGAAAACTTTGGATTTGTTGTGACTGACATTGAATACCAATAACTCTATGTCCATCACAGCCTTGTTTAGTTGTAATCGTAAATGTGTATGTGGACACACATGCATATGTCTCTATCTGCATTACTTAATATACCACAACAGACTTAATATTCCCTTTTCTTTCTCATTATTGCTGCCTATTTTCTCACCACTGTGTTTAAAGGCAACATATGCTATTGTAGCATTATGCCCAAATGCTCTCATCTTAATCTCTTGACATCCAACACTCGCATTTTCAAATAACAGACCTGTTCTTTGTCTAGACCCATGGACATGGGCAACAGTGTGGGAACTGACTGTGGGAGTGAGGGCGTGGGATGGGCAGAGGAGGGCACAGGTGGAAAAATTGAGACAACTGTAATAGAATAACAATAATAATGATTTAAAAATTGAAAACAAACAAACAAACAAAAAATCAAATAGCAGACCTGGAGGTCCCACAAACTTGAGTGGCAGTTCATAAATTACATTGCTTTAAATGAAAATGCGACAGTATAATCTCATAACTTTTTTTCCCTGGGTTTTAGATTCATGAAATTATTCAGATTCATTGTGTCACCTTTACCATTTGTATATCCTATTCATTTTCTTTTTTTAATTGATTTTTAGAGAGAGAGAGGAAGGGAGAGAAGGAAACATTGATTGGCTGATCTACTTATTCATTGTTTGCTTCTTGTGTGTGCCCTGACCGCAGATCGAACCCACAAACTCGGCGCATTGGGACAACAATCTAACCAACTCAGTTACCTGGCCAGGGCTTATTCATTTAATGTGGCTAAAACAAAAACAAAAACAAACAAACAATAAAACCCTGTGAATTCTTCCCCCTTTACACTGGAGTTCTGAGTCTTAAAAAAAATAATTTTGCCAGCTATTATATGTCTAGTCTTTGTAATAAAATTCCTCTTGAGAAGAGGTTAAAGGGCTTGAGCAATACCTTTCTACCCTCTGGCTTTTTAGAGAGGATGAAGGCTTTCTAAGCAGGATGAAAGAATTAATCCAGGAAGGAAGCCAGGAAGAAAAGGGGGTGGAGGGAAACTTAAGCCAGTGTCAAGAGGTTGGTGCATGGAAGAATGTGACACAGAAGAGAAAAAAAGAGAAGCCACTCTGATAAATCTCACTACCCATCCTTGAAGGCTTATTTCAAAGCCATCTCCATGGAGCAATTCTTCCTTTCCCAGCACTGGAGTCCGAGAACATTTTATCTGTATCTCCCTTAGAATTTCCACCAATTTCTCCTATAAGCCTTCCACTCATTCAATGTTTCATAAACAATTACTGAGCACCTCACTTGATGCCAGGATACAAAGATGACTGGGACATGACCCCTGTCCTCAAGACACATACAGTCTTGGCCTGCCCCTTGCCTATAACACCAGGCCCATTCTTTGCCACCTGCCATCTGCTTCTGTGTCATTTCTGAGCTTCCACCTGAGCTTCCACAGCACATGCACACTTCTCTTTTAGCACTTACGGTCGGTTGAAACTTTCTGTTTACAAGTCTGTCTCCTCTGGTAGATTCAGGGCATGAACCTTGTCTTCTAATCTTTGATCCTTCAGGCTCAAGCACTACCCCTGTTTCATGGTAGATAGATACTCCTTAAATATTAGTTTAATTGAAAACTGATTACCTGTCCGCATAATGTCTAAGGTGAGGGCTATATTTACATTTTAATAGCAGCCATTAATGCCTGAACGTAAAGTATTGAAACACGTTATCTACATATATTTTGGGGCATTGTAGGATAGGACCTGTGCAAGAGAGATTTTTCAGATAGGGGGCCCTGTTAAAATCTGGGAGTAGAACTGCAGGAAGGGAATACAGGTAGAATCCACTTTTAATCAATGTGGTGTGTGAGAGGACAGGGTACTGGTATACTAGAATTGAGTGGGGAAGGACAAATTTGTCAAAACATGAGAAGAAAAACTGATGTGCTAAGAAGATATGATGCCGAGTTTAAAATAAAGCTTCATAAAAAGCTACACACTTGGGTAACACCCAATCAAAACAGTGCTGCTAATGGATGAATTATTAGCATGGTGATATAACTGTGAATTATATGCAGTAGCCAGGGGGTGGAGGAATGGGTATAGGGAGAATGAAATGGGGGGGGGTGTATACTGAAGGTAAATAAAAGTTGGTCTCACATTAAAACACACCAAAATAAAAGAAAATGTCTTTGCTTGGCTTGTTCTTCAGAAAATTGTATTTTTTTTTGTCCTGTGTGTTTAGCTATACATGTATACTATCAGAAAACCACCAATGAAAGAATAAAGAGAGAGAAATTAGGAAATAATTACTTATAATATAAAATAATTCAAAAGGTTTCTTTAAGTGCCATTTAAAATACTATTCAAGTTATCTTTTCTAATATACAGAACAAACTTTGAAGAATTCTATTTAATAAGGTAAAGCCAGCCAATGTAATAGAGAAGGGTTTCAGTTGATTTAATTTAGCATTAAAAAAGAAAAACACAAGAAACATACACTGCTAACAGATACAGTAGAAAAAAATACAACCCACCTTCAGTGGTCATAAGGGGTCGTTTTATATGTTATGCCAGTAAGCTCATGCTTCACCAAGAAGAATTCATGAAGTAGAGAGAAAGTTAGTAAAAATGAGTTTTATTAAAAAGAACTGATATAATTAAAGGTATTGGTAAAAACTAGCTTAGTTATGAAGAGAAAAGACTCAGTGGCACATTTAAGAAATGAGACAATACAACATGGAATCTCCTCCCAATTTAAGTTATTGTGGAAAAAAAAACCATGATCGTCGGCATAATTTGTAATAGCTAAGGTGAATGCCAGCACAATGAAGGAAGGAGTATTTCCATAAAACTGTCATTGTTCACATAACGGTGAATTATAGTATTGACAATGCCGGCAGCCAGAGAAAGCTGTTCATGAGGATGGTAAAAGGGCCGCGGCTCGATTCAGGCTCACACGACTTGAGATGAGTAGATGTGATTTTAAGTGGAATACTTAAAGCTGCAGACTGGGGAAAATAGGTTTAAAAGTCTCTGAGAATCCCATATCAAATGATATTTTTGTGGGAAAAAACTGTGTAGGCCAGTCAAATGATAGAACATCCACACATCAAAGGGCAGCAGAGTGGTTTTTAAAAAGAATCATCTTATCCAAGTTTATGTGGTCTTAGTCACATGGTTTGAACATAGGGCAAAAATCTATGTGCCTCAAGACCAAGCAAAGTCATGCTGGGCATTTTTGCAGAGCTCAGATATAAGGACACACAAGGAGGCCAGAGGCACTGTGGGAGCCACCAGAGCATCCTCTCCCCTGTGGAGCCCATAGCGTAGTGCTGCAACATGATCTCAACACTGGCCTGGATGACAGAGAGACAGCCAGGGGCCTGGATTTGCCAGTGATGCCAAATGACAGGCCACTGCCTAGTCTAACACCTTCTAATATGTCACCATCAGAAGGATTAAGTGCTTACTGGCTAAAAAAAATCAAATAAAAACGCGGACCAGAAGATGCCTTAGAAAGCTCAGTGCAGCCTTCCACTAGCTGGCTGACCCTCATGCCCAGGGGGAAATAAAGAAAAGTATTGTGAGGAGAAGGGAGAAAGTCTGGGACTTTCCAGTTACAAAAATAATAAATAACCCATAATAAGATCAGTTACAAGTGGATGGCACTTTCCAAATTAGAACATAACATTTCCATACTCTGTGATCCATATAGCCTTTCCTTTCTACCTCAGACAGTTGCTAAGACAATCAAATGATATACTGTCTGCAAAAATGATTTACTAACTATAAATATACCTTTTAATAATTTATTGTGGTATGTGGTCTAAATGGTTTTGTTAAAAAAATGGCGAGGCCCTCATCATGTTTCTGGAGTATGCAGGCATTTTCCTCTTGAAACATATGCCAGCGCACCTTGGAACGGCGGGCTGGGGACAATAAAAGGGAGGCTGTCTTATGAAGTATGAATAAAAGTTGGGTGACTAAGGTTTAGTTATGGGTTATTTCATGATCTAATTACTGTCAACTTAACCTGATACGCAAGGAAAAAACATTACAAAAAGTTTTGGTGAATCTGAAACTTGAAGTTTACCTTACCTAAAGCTCTTTCTATCCACAAATTGCTGCTCTATTCACAACAACAAAACAAAAGCAAAAACCACCCCTTTCTATCTCCAAGTATTGTTTAAGATCGAGTATTTCACAACTTTGCTGTATTTGTCACTCTTCATCTCCCATCTTAATGGGTGTGTTTTTTTGAGGGAGAAGAAAAAAAGTAGATTTGTTTGAACTAAAATTAATCAATGCCTTTTGATACTTAGAAAGCTAATTTCTACCCAATCTTCCAACAGATGCAACAATTATATGCCGAAGGATCACAAAAGGCTGCATTTAAAAATGGATCAGTGTTCTCAATATAAATAGGTACATATGATTAACAAAAGATAAATTATGGCATAGTCCCATAATGGAATATTATATAGCAACAACATGTAACCACACTCAACACTATATACAAATATAATATTGAAAAAAAAAGAAATCACAAGAGTATTTACAGTAAGATTTCACTAATGCAAGCTACATAAACAAACACAACTAAATTACGTTCCTGGGAGCTGAGACAGTGGTGACCTTTTGGGCAGGGGGTATGACTAAAGAGAGCAAGGTGCAGGCATCTGGGATGCTGGTGTAGTTCTTAATCAGGGTTCTAGTTACACAGATGTGTTCAACTTGTGAACATACATCAAGTGTACACTTATATGCTTTTTCTGTGTTATATTTTACTTTAATAAGGGATTTTTTAAAAGTGGAGCAGCCTCTAAATGGACAGGATTCAATTAGATTTCTCTTGACTTGTACTCTGATACCACCTGTTGTCAAACTTCTTAGTTCCCATGGATCAGGAGGCAACTGGCCAACAGCAACTCAATGGCTTCTGAGGTTTAAAGCTGAGACACAGAATATAGTAATGCACAGCTTAACGATGGGGACACATTCTGAGAAATGCATTGTTAGGCAATTTTGTCATTGTGTGAACATCATAGAGTGCACATACACAAACCTGGATGGTCTAGCCTATTACATACCCAGGCTAAATAGGCTACTGCTCTAAACTACAAGCCTGTACACCATGTTCTATACAAAACACAAGACTAAATCAACCACAGGAGAAAACAATGCAACCAGGGGACATAGTAAACAGAGGTGCCTGGAGGCACTGCCAGAGTAACATGGCATACTGTTTTCCAGCAAACTTTTTTAATAAATAGGAAGAGTACATGTTAAAATAACAGTAAAAGTATAGTCTAGTAAATACACAAACCAGTAATGTAGTGGTTTATTACCATTATCAAGTATGTACTATACATAATTATATGTGCTATATAGTGCAGTAGGTTTATTTACACCAGCATCACCACAAACACATTAGTAATGCACTGTGCTATGATGTTACAATGTCACTAGGGGACAAGAATTTTTCAAATCCATTATAATCTTATGGGACCAATGTCATATACACGGTCTAATATACACTGTCTGTCATTGACCAAGACATTGTTACATGGCACTTTGACTATATGTAAATAAGTATTTTTACTCTTGCTGTAAATCATGAATTCAGTAAATGGAGTTTAAATTCAATAGATTAACAAATCCACAGAAACTGTGAATTCAGTAGATGATATTTTATTTGTTTGAATTTTGTTCCATTTTTGAGATATCATAAAAACCTTGGAGATTCCACATCCGCTATGTGAAATAAATCTAGAAAACTAAATCAAATCATTTATTAAATTTATTTAAATTGACAAAGGATTTTTCCACTGATATGTAATCAGGATCTCATTTAATGCTAATTTAGAATCATAGAAAATCCCTTTGGAAATGATTGTACTGTGATTTAACCCCCACATTTTATAAATCAAGAACCTGAGACCCAAAGAGGTTAAATGACATGCCCACAGCCTCACAAATATTCAAAAGCAGAATATAGACTAGAATTTAGGTTCCTTAACTACTAAACCAATTCACTTTCTGGCTTCCACTTTCTTGTTGGTTCACACAATTACAAACAACTAAAAAAATGATATGAAATAAAGTTACAATGTCACAACCCTGAATTTTTAATTTAGTGTGATATTTGTATCATCTAAAGAGCAGGGCCAAGAAATTATGTGTTTCTAAGTGATTCTTGGTTTTTAAAAACTAGCTTATTATTGGTTTAGGAAGTCATGTTTATAGTACCTTTAAAAAATAGTAACTCTTATCTTGAAAATTATTATTGTTACCAATGAGAGCTGTGTAGGCTATTTTATTTTTCTATTCAAGAACATACATTATCTGAACAGCACTAAATGACCTCAGACCAGCCAGAATGGAATTTATTTGGCCCTCCTACATACATCTAAAGACATATATCTGAGACAGATTTGATGTTATTATAGAACTCCTAAGCTTGAGAACACTTGGGCTATTTTTACCTTACAATGGCTGTGGGTCATTACTGTTTATAAATAGTAATAATTACCTGAAGTTGTAACTATTTACCATGTCCATTCCAGTTCCCAGGACTCATATGACTCTGATTCACTTACTTAGAGCAAAGGAGATTCATTATTTTTCAACCAATTTATTTTCTGGCTTTATATTTTGGGTAATGTACTGTGACTTGGTATTGTGACCCTTATTCAGATTAAAAATATAAGTTTCCTTGATCATGGCTGTATATATATCATTTATAGTCTGATTCAGTACACTTCCAATAATAGGACTCACTAGATTAAACTAGGCTTTAAAAGCAACCATCAAAGAAAGTGAATTAACAACATAGAATACTGAGGTAGATGTTCAGATTTTATTGCATTCCATCTGACTCTCAGATGACTGGATGTAGACTGCACTTGCCTCTCAAGCCTGAAGAAATGGCTATACCCCTATGACTTTTATACCTATTCATGATCCGCTGGCCATAGGTGCAGTGGTCAGACAAATGGTCAGAGAGCAGGCAAGCTAAGAAGTGGATTCTAAGGACTGTAGAAATTCCAGCATAGAGACTATATTGATACCATTCACAAACAACAACTTCAGAGACATGAACTGAAATAAATTCACTCAGCCAGTACCTATTGAGCACCTATTCTGGTGAGTGGAGCTTAAAGGAGGTCATCCACATGAAGAGTTAGCACAGTGACTGGTATATGTCATACATTCCATAAATACTGTCAGGGTAACAGGAGGAAATGACATTGAAGCTAACATGGAAAGAACCAAAGAATCAATTGAGCAGATGGGGGTGAAGTAGGAAGAGAGCAGTCAAAGGCAAAAGAAAGGAGTAGCATTCTGGGCCAGAAAAGCTGGGACATCAAGTGACCAGGGCACAAGTTGAGGCTCTAGAGACAAGCAGATGGCAGAGGATGAAGAGCCCACCATCGTTGTTGCAGAGGGTGGTTTTTTTATCCTTGGTACAGTAAGAAGCCTAAAAAGCAGAGCTTTTCACATTGTAGGATCTCATCTATTCGTAAGCTCTGAGATCACTTTCATGAGTTTCAACCGGCATTATTTTTTCAATAAAAGAGATCAAAACAAAATAGCATAGGATAGGACAGAATAGAAAACATAAAACTGTTCACATATATTTTATGTGTCCATTGGGCCATGATGTTGAATTTGTTTCTTATTGGAAGTCACATTCAAAAAGTGTGAAGGCTATGTCTTTGAAGAAGAATGAGATCAATTTGGCTGCTGTGTAGAAAGGACTGGCAGGGGATAAGCCCAAGTACAGACAGGTATAGCAGTTGCAACAGTCAGGCTAGAGACGATGTGTTCACCTGAGGGTGGGGGCTAGTGAGGACAGACAGAAGTGCTGTAGATGGACCCAGAAAACTGAGGAGGGCATTACTTCATGAGGAAGGTGTCAGAAACGCAACCTGGGTTGCCAAAGTTTCTACCTTAGGCAACCGATGGGCCTTGTTGCTCTTCTCTGAGGCCAGGGACATCAGGCAAAGCAGTTTTGAAGGCAGAAGAAAATGATGAAGTCAGGACATGTTGAGATACATTAAAACTATGGAGACTAAGCATAATTAGAATAGCTTTTTCTATAGAAAATTTTCATCTACAAATTGGTCACTAGCCAGTGTCCAAATGTCAGGCTAAAGGTTAGCACTAAAGTTTAGTACTACTGTAAGAAATACATACATATACACATACTTTTTTATAGTAAAGAAATAGAGTAAGTTCATAAGGGATTGGCAACTTTGGCACAAGCTGAAAAAAAAAGACATCTTCTAAAGCAAGTGCAAATAAGAATCATTATTAGACCATAAAGAGACTTCCAGTCAAGTGGAGGTGTGGACAGACGCTCTGCATCTTGCTCCGCAGCTGAGAAGGAATACAACTACCTCAAAACTAGAAACAACCAGAAGTTCCAGAGAATCAGACTGTGTGGAGGTCCAGCAAGCAAAGATATAGGGAAGAGGTGCTCATCCGGACAGGTTAGAGGCGTGGAGAGCTGGGGAGCACTCCTGGCTCCTCACAAGACCTTGGGTTCATGGTCCCAGCACCGGGGAGAATTGGGCCTCATTGCTTCTGACTGTGCAGACCAGTGGGGGTTGGGGTGGAGGCAGAAACTGCCAGTCTCTCAGCAGAGTCCGCTTGTTTGGGGGGTCCCCACAGTCCTAGAGCATCCGAAGACCCACCCAATCTGGGAACGATGGCCAGGGCAGCAGCTGGAGGGGTGGCAGTCTGGTGTGGAGGTGGGAGAGGTGCCTGGAAGGAGGGCAAGTGCTTGGCGGGTGGCATTGTTCTCTCTCAGACCTCGCCCCCACATACAGCACCACAACGTGGTGAAATAGGTCGCCATGTACTGATGAATCCCTAAGGCTCTGCCCCTTACAACGTAACAGGAGTGACAGCTCTACCTAGGATATGGAGGCAAACAAACACAGGAGCCTGTCAGAATGAGGAGACAGAGAAGTATGGCCAAAAAGGGGAAATGGATCAAGGTTCCAGTGGGAGAACTAAGCGACAAGGAGATAGCCAACCTAACAGATGAGGAGATAGACAACTTAACAGATGCAGAATTCAAAACACTGGTGATAAAGATGCTCACAGGCTTGACAGATATGCTTGAGTATGGCAAACACATAAGAGAAGTGACACCTATGCTAAGTCAAACAAAGGAAAATCCACACAAAACCAATGGTGAAGGGAAGGAAACCGGGGTTCAAATCAATGATTTGGAACATAAGGAAGAAAAAAACAGTCAACCAGTGCAGAATGAGGAAGCAAGAATTGAAAAAAAAATGAGAACTTCCCAATTTTTGCAAAGGAGATGGACATACAGGTCCAGGAAGCATGGAGAGTCCCGGGTGAGCTGGACCCAGAGGGGACCACTCCAGGACACATCATGACTGAGATGCCAAAGGTGAAAGATAAAGACAGAGTCCTTGGGACAGCAAGAGAGAGGCAGAGAGTTGCCTACAGGGGGGTGCCTATAGGACTGTCAGCTGATTTCTCAGAGGACACTTTGCAGGCAGGAAGGGACTGGCAAGCAGTATTCAATGTGATGAAAGGCAACTTGCAACTAGGATTACTCTATCCAGCAAAGCTATCATTTGGAATGGAAGAGCAGATGAAGTGCTTCTCAGACAAGGTAAAGCTAAAGGAGTTCATCATCACCAAGCCATTATTATATGAAATATCAAAGGGCCTTATTTAAGAAAAGGAAGATCAAAACTATGAACAGTAAAATACAACAAGCTCACAAGTATCAACAACTGAATCTAAAAAATAAAAACAAAATCCAACTAAGCAAACCAGAATAGGAACAGAATCATAGGTATGGGGATCATTTGGAGGGTTATCAGCTGGGAGGTGGGAGGGGGGATATGGTGCAGGGATTAAGAAGCATAATTGGTTGGTACAAAGTATACAGGGAGAAGTTAAGAATAATATAGGAAAGGGTGAAGCCAAAGAACTTATATGCACGACCCATGGACGTGAACTAAGGGGGGTGCGATTGCTGGAGGGCAGGGGGGTACTGGACAGATGGGAGCAAAGGGGAAAAATTGGAACTACTGTAACAACATAATCAATAAAATATACTTAAAAATAAAGAATCATTGTTAAAGGAATAAGTGTTGTAAAGATTGCAGACAGTGTACATGAGCATCTAGCATACGCCTGACCCATGGTAGAAGCTCTATAGGTGGTAGGTTTTCTTTCCCTCCTCTTTCCTATACCTTGTCAATAGGTCTCAAGATACAGCAATATAAACTATTTACATGAGTGTATTTCCAGTCACCTGATAGCTAGATTTACCAGATGATGCTATGATTCACAAAACTGATTACGTTCTTTGTTTTACAAGGGCTGCCGTGAAGTTAATGAGCAAACCCATGACACATCTCCAGTTAATGGGTAAACCCATGACACATCTCTAGTCAATGTATGCAAACTCATCTCATGCATTTTGTTTATCTTACCTGTCTTATTTTTAAGCCATTTCCTTATTCCTCCACTTAAAACAAGCATTAAGTATTTTTTAAAGTCACCTTAAATCTTTTTTTTTTAATTGCATTTATTTGGGTGACATTGGTTAATAAAATTATATAGGTTTCAATTTTACAATACATCATCAGTTTACTGTATCGTGTGTTCACCACCCCAAGTCAAGTCTTCTTACTCCTTTCTACGTCCCCCACCCCCATTCCCTCTGGTAATCTCCATACTGTTGTCTGTGTCTATACATTTTTTTCCTTGCATAAGTCTTTTTTGATTTTAGAAATAAGCCAAAGCTTACAGACAGGTAAATAAATGGATAATCACATTAGATAGACAGATATTTGAAACTGATGGAAGGCTGCATATGTGATTTTTAAGCAAAGACCTATGAGTTTGGGTAGCTGAATCAATTCTCTGAACTTTGTTTTCTTTTCTTTTTCTAAAAGTACTTATTATGAAAAAAATCAAACATATGTAAAAGTACAGAGAATAGTTAATGAACCCCCATGCCCCAACTTCAACAACTGTCAGCTTATGGCCAATGTTGTTTCATCTATGCCCTCACCCACCTCCTCAACTCCTGAATTAATTTCAAGCAAATACCAATCACTACATCATTTCACTAGTAAGTATTTTAGCATGACTGGCCAAAAGATAAGGACTCTTTCGAAAACATAAACACAACACCATTGTCACCTGAAAAAGGTTAACAATAATTTGTTAATACCATCAAAACATCAGCCAGTGTTCAAATTTTCCCCAATTGTTTCTTAATTTAATGGGTTGAATTTTAGACACTGATTATTTTTGGGTCAACTTCTAAAGCAAGTCCTAAGTTAAACTTAGATCAAATAACAGCCTTTCCAAGAAACCTTCACTTCACAGCCTGGGGCTTGGGACCACTCCAGCTGTTCCTTTAACTTCTTTCTTCCTATATTCCTCCCAATCTGCTTTATCTCCTTTAATTACAACTCACCTTCACACACACACACACAGACACACACACACATACACACTAGGGAAAACCTTAAAAAACTTGCTGGTTGTGTGAAAATAAATGTCTGATATAAAAATGAAAATTGGAATACAGCAGAGAAATGGGCTAAACAAGTACTAAAGGAAACTAGTTTTAAGAATTATCAAATTTGTAAATGAATGACAACTATCAAAACTTTGAACCTTTGAACAGGATAGCTTCTAATAAAGATATGTTGATATATGATACTAGGTAGGTAGGTAGGCAGCCGTCCGTCTCGAGAGACGATGGTGTAGCTTCTTAAGAGTCTATCTGCACCGCCGAGAATGGCTGTGCAGTCCGACTCGGGAGTGACACGGTATCCGTCTCCTCCCGTGTTAAATCGACATCTTACGATGACGCTGGAGTGTCCTCTCCAGTGGAGCTGAAGCTACAGAGCCTGGGCAGGGTGATATGGAGGGTCTGCTGTTGCCCATGCAGCAGACCCCCCCTCTCTTCGCAGCTGAAGCATCCAAGGGAAAGACGGAGTCAATACAGCTTGGCTTCAGGTGCGCCGCAGGAGTTGCCGGTGTTGACTACAATGTCAAACCGCCTTAGGGACTCCGGCTCCGGATTTCCTGTCGGGGTTTACTCCCTTAGCCTTTCCCCTAAAGAGGTATGCCGCAAGGCAGCGGAGGATGATACTATACACACATATATAAAGCTATACATATATGTATATATGTATGAGTATAGGCCTAAAAAGAACACTTTACTATTTATATTTGAAAATAAAAGTCCTATTCCAAAGTTTCTGAAAATTTTTATATCTGTTACACCTTTCTCAAAATATCTTTAGGGATGTAGATATATTAACACGAATAGTTTCAGGGGGAAAAGAAAGGAGGCATCCCACGCAGAGTCAATGTGTCTTTCCTTCTATTGCTCTAGGTAGCTTCTTAACTGGTTTCTGTTGCCAATCTCTCCCCCAGTTTATCTAACACACAGCCAGAGTTAGTTTTCCAATATACAGTCCCAACATGTCATGTCTTCCTTAAAAATGGTCCATCAAAGATATTGTACATATATACTATGCAATACTACTCAGCCATAAGAAAAGCTATACTGCCACTAGTGACAACATGGATGGACCTTGAGAATATTATATTAAGCAAAGTAACTCAGTCAAGAAAAGCTAAGAACCATATGATTTCACTCTTTTGTGGGATATAAAACTGAAACTTATAGACACAGACAACAGTATGGTGGTTACCTGAGGAAAGGTTGGGAAAGGGGCCAAATACATTGTGATGAAAATATTTGACTTCCAGTGATGGGCACACAGTACAATATACAGATCATGTATCATAGAAATGTACACTTGAAACTTATATGACTCTATTAATCAATGCCACCCCAATAAATTTAATAAATTTAAAAATATAGTCCAAAAGGGAGAAGGTGGCAGAGGAGTGAGGGGAAGCTGCACTGGCTTGCTCCCAAGACCTGTCTGTAGTTTAGGCTAATTGTGGGCAGAACATCTCAGTTAACATCTGGATACTGACAGGAGTTGAGCCTTGGCGTTGCTGGATCAGAGAACACCGTCTGGGAGCAACCTATCTGGTAAGGATAGCAGAGGAGAAAGGGACAAGATGGGATTTCTGACTGGCTTGGCTCCCCAAGCTACAGCTGGCAGTGTGCAAAGATTTTTTAGTGACCCTAGGTTTCGCCAGAGAGGAGTCAGGAGGAGAGCGAGGCTCTGCCCACTGGCAGAGCCAGGAGTGGCATCTGGGTGGCCAGGGCAGGGTCGCATCTGGCTCTGAAAGGCAAGAAACAGTGTACCGTTGTGTGTGTATGAATGTGTTTTTCCTTTTTCCTTTTCTCTTTCATTTTTTGTGGAGAGGGAAGGAGAGGCAAGGGGTGAGATGAGATTCTTTAGGAACGCAGGCACAGAAGCACACTTGCCCACTTCCCAACCCTCCCCCTGGGTTGCAGGAGCTTGCACACGGAAGTGCTCCAGTCTGCCAGCCCAGACACAAAATCAGCTGGCCTGCCGGTGCACCCCGGCACCCTCGGCTTGCCCCAACAGGAGCAAAACCAAACTGCCGGCCACCCCTGGTCCACCACAACAGGTGCACAACAAAACCGCCTGCCGGCATGCAGAGACCTCCCCCTCCACTGGAACAGGGGAGCAACCAGTCTGCCTTGGACCCACCTGCCCTGGTGCGCAACAGGTCAACCCGCCCCTGGCCTGCGCGAGGGAGTGCACTCACACCTGGCTGAGGCCAAAGGAGGGTGAAGTGAACTAGAGGCACTTTGTAATAAGTTTTGGGCACTGGTTCTTGAGAAAGAGCTGGGAGAGCAGCAGACTAGTTCCCAGTACAAAATCATCCACCGTGCTATGGGAGAAATCACTTAAGCAGACTGCTCCCCTCCAAGTGGCATTAGCTGGAGGCAACAGCTCAAAAACTGTATACAAGAAGTCACACCACAAATGCAGAAAATAAAAGCAGATCAATCTAAGAAGCAGAAACAAGACCAGTGCTCAAAATGGGGAAGTGAAATAACACCCCACCAAACAGAAACAGCACCCCACAAAAGGAAAGGAGGAATTCCCAGAAGGAGGGATAAATGAAATAGAAGCAAGCAAACTATCAGACATGGAATTCAAAACAATAGTAATGAGGAAGCTCAATGAACTCGACAAACTCAAAGAAAACTACAGTGTACTCCAGAGGAACTACAAAGAACTCCAGGAAAGCTACAAGGAACTTACTGAGAACTACACCAGCATAAAAGAGCACATAGAAATTATCAATAAGAACCAGGAAGAAATGAAGAATACAGTTTCTGAACTGAAGAACACAGTGGAACCAATCAAAAGCAGCCTAAAAGAAGCAGAGGATCAGATCAGTGAGTTAGAGGACAACATAAAAAAAATTCCCAAACAATGCAACAAAATAAAAAAAGACTTAAAAAGAATGAAGAGAGTTTAAGAGAACTGCAGGACAATAAGAAATGAAACAATATACGTATCTTTAACAACATACGTATTCAGTACCGCAAAATCTGGCAACATAGCAAAAAATTCATGATAATTAAATATAATATTTTTTAAAATCCCACGATACAGTGAGGCTGCGATAAGTGAACCGCAATATAGCGAGGGACTACTGTATATAGAACTTTTCACCCCAAAGAAGCAAAATATACATTTTTTTCAAATACATATGGGACATTTTCAAAGACAGACCACATGGCAGGACATAAAACAAGCCTCAACAAATTCAAGAAAATTGAAATTATATCAAGCGTCTTCTCAGGTCACAATGCCTTGAAACTAAAAATCAACCTCAGAGAAAAAACGTCAAAGACACTCAACTCATGGAGAACAAAAAACATGCTATTAAATAATGAATGGGTTAACAATGACATCAAGGAAGAAATCAAAGAGTTTCTGGAAACTAATGATAATGAACACACAACAGCCCAAAACCTGTGGGACACAGCAAAAGCAGTCCTAAGACAGAAGTTCATAGCAATACAAGACTACCTAAAAAGGGTAGAAGAATCTATAATAAAAGATCTAACCCTACAGCTACAAGAACTAGAATAATAACAACAAACAAAGCTCAGAAGGAGTAGAAGGAAGGAAATAATCAAGATCAGAGCAGAATTAAATGACACAGAGACTAAACAAACAATTCAAAAGATCAACAAATGTATTAGCTGGTTCTTTGAAAAGATAAAACTGACAAGCCTTTAACCAGGCTTATCAAGAAAAAAAGAGAGGACCCAAATAAACAAAATCAGAAATGAAAGAGGAGAAATCACAATCGATATCACAGAAATACAAAGGATTGTAAGAAATTACTACAAACCACTATATGGCAAGAAACTTGACAACCTAGATAAAATGGACAAATTTCTAGAAATATATAATCTTCCAAAACTGAATCAAGAAGAAGCAGAAAGCCTGAACAGACCAATAACAAAGAATGAAATTAAAACAGTAATCAAAAAACTTTCGGCACACAAAAGGCTTCACAAGTAAATTTTACGAAATATTTAGGGAAGAACTAATGCCTGTCCTTCTCAAACTATTCCAAAAAATCCAAGAAGAGGGAAGACTCCCAAACTCTTTCTGTGAAGCTGGTATTACCATAATTCCAAAACCAGGTCAAGACACAACAAAGAAAGAAAACTACAGGTCAATATTGCTGATGAATATAAATACTAAAGTCCTCAACAAAATATTGGCAAACCGGATCCAGCAATGCATTAAAAAGATCATACAACACGATCAAGTGGGATTCATCCCAGGGATGCAAGGATGGTTTAATATTCATAAATCAATCAATGTAATACACCACCTAAACAAAATGAAAGACAAAAACCACATGACCATATCCATAGATGCTGAAAAGGCATTTGATAAAGTACAACACCCATTTATGATGAAAACACTCAGCAAACTGGGAATAGAGGGAGCATACCTCAACATAATAAAGGCCGTATATGAGAAACCCAAAGCCAACATCATATTCAATGGACAAAAACTGAAAGCATTTCCCTTGAGATCAGGAACAAGACAAGGATGTCCACTCTCTCCACTCCTATTCAACATTGTCTTGGAAGTTCTAGCCACAGCAATCAGACAAGAAAGAGAAATAAAAGGCATCCAAATTTGAAAAAAAGAAGTAAAACTGTCATTATTTGCAGGTGACGTGATAGTGTACATAGAAAACCCTATAGACTCCACAAAAAAACTACTTGACCTAATAAGTGAATTTGGCAAAACAACAGGGTACAAAGTCAATATTCAGAAATCAAAAGCATTTCTGTACACCTATAATAAAATATCAGACATAGAAACTAGAAAAAAAATTCCCATTTACTATAGCAACAAGAAAAGTAAAGTACCGGACTTCTGGCCAAGATGGAGGCCTAGACTGACATGTTCCATCTCCCTCCACAACTAAGAAGGACTACAACTACTGCAAACCCAGAAATAACCAGAGGTTTGAGAAAATAAAGTACATGGAAGTCCAGTATATGAAGTTATAAACAAGTGGTGCTCGTCCAGATAGGTAGGAGGGGCAAAGCCAGGGCAGAGAGATCAAGCTGTGCTGCCGGTGGCAGCTGCAGCGATGAGCGGCGGGACTGCGATAAGCACAGACACCCATATTTAAGGGGAGGCGAGAAGTGCCAGGGAAGCACCCCTGGCTGCAGTTCAGACCCGTCAGCTCGTGATCCCAATGCCGGGGAAGGCAGACCCCCATTTCCTCAGACTGTGAGGCCCAGAGGGCATGGGGACAGAGGAGAAGGCTCCCAGTCTCTCAGTGGAGAGTGAACAGCAGGAATCCATCTTGGACTCTGCCCCCACACAAAGTGCCACAGTGTGGTCAGAAGGGTCTCCTGGTAGTGACGAGTGCATGGGGCTCTGCCCCCACAGCATACGAGGTATGACAGCCCCGCCCAAGAAGGAAAGGTAAACAAACCCATCAGGATGGCAGGGATAATAATAGAGATACCAATCATGTAACTGACCAGAAAGCAAATACAAGAATTAACAGACAAACAGATAGATAATCTTTCTGAGGCTCAGTTCAGAGCTATAGTTATAAGACAGCTTACAGAAATAACAGCAGGACTTAATCAAGACGGGGAAGGAATGAAGACTAGTGCTACTGAAATGAACGAAAACATATACGAAACAAGTAGTGAGAGAAGGAAAACCGGGGAACAAATCAAGAAACAGTCAACCAGTGTAGAAAGAGGAAACAAAAAGTGAGAAAAATGAGGAGAAGCTCAGAATTCTCTGGGACAAGTATAAGAGAGTAAATATTTGAATTATAGGGTTGCCAGAAGGTGAAGAAGAAGGACTAGAAATTGAAAAATTATGTGGAAAAATAATGAAGCAGAACTTCCCTAACATGGGGAAGAAAATAGACTTACTGGTCCAGGAAGCACAGAGAGTTCCAAATAAACTGGACTCAGGGAGAACCACTCCAAACCACATTATAATCAAAATGTCAGGAATTAAAGATAGAGAGAGAATTTTAAAAGCAAAAAGAGAGAAGAAGAGAATTATGTACAAAGGGGTCCCAATTAGACTATCAGCTGACTTCTCAAAGAAGACTCTGCAGGTAAGAAGGGACTGGCAAAAAATATTCAAAGTAATGAAAACCAAAAACCTACAGCCATGATTACTCTATCCAGCGAAGCTGTCATTCAGAATAGAAGGGCAGAGAAAGTGCTTCCAGGACAAAGTAAAACCGAAGGAGTTCATTAGATCCAAACCACTGTTATATGAGATGTTAAAGGGACTTGTTTAGAAGAAGGAGGATCAACACTATGAACATTAAAATGAAAACTGTATCACAACAACCAATGACAGAAGCTAAGGAATCAAAACAAAGGCAAACTAAGTAGGCAACAAGAGCGGGAAAAGAATTATAGGTATGGGTAACATATTGGGGGGAGGTCAGTGGGGAGGGGGAAGTGGAGAAAAGGAGGGAGATGATGCATGAATTAAGAAGCATAGTAGGAGGGAGTGGAGTAGACAGAAAGATGTTGAGAAGAACTATATGCACAACCAATGGGCATGGACTAAGGCAGGGGGACAACTTGACGGAGGGGTGTCACTGGGTGGAGGGGAGCAGAGGGAAAAGAAATTAGGACAATTGTAACAGTATAATCAATAAAACAATTTTAAAAAAAAAGAAAAATCAGGTACCTAGAAATACATTTAACCAAAGAGATAAAAAACCTATACTCGGAAAAGTACATAACACTGAAGAAAGAAATTAAGGAAGATACAAATAAATGGGAATATGTACCATGTTCATGAATGGGAAGAATTAACATCATTAAAATGTCCATACTACCCAAAGCAATTTATAGATTCAATGCAATCCCTATTAAAATACCAATGACATATTTCACAGACCTAGAACAAATTAAAAATTTATATGGAACCAAAAAAGACCCCAAATAGCCACAGCAATCTTGAGACAGAAGAACACAGCAGGAGGAATCACAATACCTGACATCAAACTATACTACAAAGCCACTGTAAAGCAAAACAGCCTGGTACTGGCATAAGAACAGACATATAGATCAATGAAACAGACTAGAGAGCCCAGAAATAAACCCAGGTCTATATGGTCAACTAATATTTGACAAAGGGGGAAGTAACATAAAATGGAGTGAGAAGAGCCTCTTCAACAAATGGTGCTGGGAGAACTGGACAGGGACGTGCAAAAAAATGAAACTAGACCACCAACTTACACCACACACCAGAATAATCTCCAGAGGGATCAAAGACTTAAATGTAAGCCGTGGCACCATAAAAGTCCTAGAGGAAAACATTGGAAGGAAAATGTCAGATATCCTCATAACAATATTTTCACTGATACATCTTCTAAGGCAAGGGAAATAAAGGAAAAAATAAACAAATGGGACTACATCAAACTAAAGAGTTTCTGCTCAGCAAAAGAAAACATCAGCAAGACGAAAAGGGAACCAACCATATGGGAAAACATATTTGCCAATGATACCTCAGACGGGATTGATCCCAAAAATATATAAAGAATTTACATGTCTCAACACTAAGAAGACAGACAGCCCAATTAAAAAATGGGCAAAGGACCTGAACAAACACTTCTCCAAAAAGGACATACAGAGGGTCCGAAGGCATATGAAAGAATGCTCAACATCACTAGCCATCAGAGAGATGCAAACAAAAACCACAATGAGATACCACCTCACACCAGTTAGAATGGCCATCACCAACAAATCAACAAACAAGTGCTGCCGAGGATGTGGAGAAACAGGAATCCTAGTGCTCTCTTGGTGGGAATGCAGACTGGTGCAGCCACTATGGAAAACAGTATGGAATTATCTCAAAAAAATGAAAATGGAACTGCCTTTTGAACCAGCGTTTCCACTGCCTGGATTATACCCAAAGAATCTGAAACCCCAATTCAAAAGAATTTATGCACCCCTATGTTCACAGCAGCACTATTTACAATAGCCAAGTGCTGGAAACAATCTAAGTGCCCAACTGTAGACGAGTGGATCAAAAAACTGTGGTACATTTACACAATGGAATATTATACAGTAGAAAGAAAGGTACTCCTGCCATTTGCGACAACATGGATGGAACTAGAGAGCATATGCTTAGCATAATAAGCCAGGCAATGAAAGAAAAATACCATATGATATCACCTGATACAAGAGACGAATGAACCACACAAACAATGAACAAAATTGTTCATTGAACAAGGAACAGAGTAACAGTTAATCAGGGGGGAGGAAGGAAGGATGGAAAAGGGGAAAACAGGGGAAGGTTTTAGTAAGGGAACTAGTATAAATAACCCATGGACATGGGCAATGGGGTGGGGATTCACTGTGGGAGAAGGAGTGGGTTTGGTGGGGGGTAGCAATGAAGGAAAAAGTTGAACAATTGTAATAGAAAAACATCAAAAATTAAATTAAAAAATAAAAATAAAAATGTGGTCCATTGTTAACCACTGTTTATAGAATCGAGTTCAAATTTCTAAAAGTAGTAGTTAAAATAATTACAATCTACTCCAGCTTATGCTTCTAGCCTGCACCCTACCACCCCTCAGTACCCTATGCTGGAATAGCTCCACCCCCTGAACAGGCCTTCTTCATGTCTCTTTGGTTTTGTTCATGTTATTCTCGTTGCCTTAATATACATTATTTCCTATTTATTCTACATATAATAAATGTGATTTTGCAATGAAGAGGTAAAGATAAGGAATGAGGCAAGATCTTTTGTCTCAAGGAGCTCATAGCTTAATGGGAGACACAGAGAAATATATTTCAACACAAAAGAGGGAGTACTTAATATTGTTAGAGACATGTGACTATTAGTCAGCATTCAGAAATACAACAAGCAAAATACATGGAGAATGGAGGGTCCAATCTATGACTTAAGAACCCCCCAAATTAAATGTATAGGATGAATACATAGCCATGAGATGGCTATTTTCAAGAGCTCAATTTAAGAGCATTTACAGTTTACTATAGGTAATGCTTACGGCAGATTATAATCACAAATGCAAATATTAATTGGTTTATGTTAAGAAGTCTTTGTTAACAAATAAACACAAAATCCATGGGAACCAAAGTTGAAGTATAAGATAGCAGCAAAGGGAGGGCTAGCCTTTTGACTTACACACAGAGAGACTAAAGCACTTAGTTCCAACAAACTAACATAGTCAATACAGACTCATAAAAGGGAGAAGTTCCAAGTGGCACGGAGAAGTGAAGCTATCACATCTTGAATTTAAGAGTATGCCAGACCTGCAGCTACATTCACTCTGTCACTTAAATAAGGAAAATATTTTAAAGCTCTAGTTATGAAAAGTATAATACAAAGAACACATATATACAATTTTATTTTATTTTTTAAACCAACAACAAACACCCATGTACCCACCTCCCAAGTTAGGAAACAGAACAAGACTAGCACCTTGAAAGACCCTAGAAGCCCCCACCCTAATGCTTCCCATTCCCTTCCTCTATCTTGTTTTTTATTATAATAATTCCTTTGATTTCCTTTACAATGTTACTAGCTACATTCTACCACCTAAACAACACTCGGGAATCAGCACAGCAAGCACAAATCCAGCAGCCTAAGCCATACTGCCATTGCTGGATGGAAGGCAGGCCAGGAGAAGGAAGACTCAGCAGGCCTCGGCGGCTTCAGGTTTTTGAGGGTTTACAGGAACCTCTAATGGAGAAGTCAGAGGGTGGCTGGGTGAGTCCCAGGAAACAGGCCTCGCCAGCTCTGGGTCACAGTCACAACTGTGGTGCTGACTGAGAACTGGACATCTGGCAGCGCTGTGGTCAGTTGTGGGGGCTCTCTTATGTGTGGCAAAATATACATAACATATAATTTACCATTTTAATGTGTACAGCTCAGTGGCACTAAGCACACTCACACTGCTGTGCAACCATCACCACCAACCATCGCCAGAACTTTTCCATCTTCCCCACTGAAAGTTTGCACCCTCAGGCCCTGCTGACTGACACTATTTTCTGTCTTTATGAAGACGGGTGTTCATTATAAGTGGAATCATACAGTATTTGTCTTTTGTAATTGACTTATTTCTCTTAATATAATGTCCTCAAGCATTCATCCATGTTGTAGCATATGTCAGAATTTCCTTCCTTTTTAAGGCAGGATTATATGCCATTTTAAGTACAGACCACATTTAGTTTATCAATTCACCTGCTGATGGACACTTGAGTTGCTTCCACATTCTGGTTATTGCGAATAATGCTGCTATGACATGGATGTCCCGCTTTCAATTTTTGGGGGTGTATACCCAGAAGTGGAATTGCTAAATCAAGTGGAAATGCTGTTTAATTTTTCGAGGAATCACTATACTGTTTTCCATAGCAGCTGTACCATTCACTTTATATTCCTACCAACAGTGCATCAGGGTTCTAGCTTCTCCTCATTCTTGCCAATGCTTATGAGTTTCTGCATTTTTGATAACAGTCATCCTAATGAGTATGAAGTGGTATCGTGCTATAGTTTTTTTTTCAAGTTTAAAGTATATAACATGATGATTTGATTTACAAATATTGTGAAATATTATTACAATAGTTCTAGAATATATCCATCATCTCATACGGATACAATAAAAGAAAAAATTCTCCTTATGATGAGAACCCTTAGGATCAACTTTCTTAATAACTTTCATATATATCATACAGCACTGTTAACTACAGTCATCACGTTACACATTGCCTCCCCATGCCTTATTTACTTTATAACTGGAAGTCTGTACCTCTTGACCCCCTTCACCCATCTTGCCTACCTCCCAAATATCTTACTCTCTCTAACTACCAATCTGTTCTTTGTATGAGTTTTATTTTGTCTAGTTCTTTTGTTTTGTTTTTTAGATTCCACATGTAAGTGAAATCATATGGTACTTTTCTTTTTCAGTCTGATTTATTTTACTTACTGTTTTGTATAAATTGTTGAATTTGGAACATAAAGCTGTTCATAAAATCAGTATTATCCTTTTAATGTTTGTAGAATTTTCAGTAATGTTACCTCTCTTCCTGATAACAGAAATTTGTGTCTTTGCTCTTTTTGTCCTGATTTCTAGTCTGGCTACAGGTTTCTTAATTTTACTATATTAAAGAACCAGGTTTTGGTTTCATTGATTTTCTTTGTTTTCTGTTTACTGTTTTCACTGATTTCTGTTCTGATCTTTGTTATTTCCTTTCTCCTGCTTACTCTGGGTTTAACCTTTCTTCTCTAATATAATCATTTAGAGCTGTAAAGTTCCCTACAATACTGCTTTGACTATACTCACAAATTTTAACAAGTTGTATTTTCATTTTCATTCAATCCAAAATATGATCTAATTTCCCTTGTAATTTCTTCTTTGACCTATCCATTGTTTTGAAGTGTGTTTTTAGCTTCCAAATATTGGAGATTTTCTATATATCATTCTGTTGTTGATTTTACTTTAACCCCATTGTGGTAAAGAACAAAATTTTTATGACTTGAATCCCTATAAATTCATTGAGGCTTGTGTTATGGCCCGGGATAGGGTCTGTATAGGTGAAGGTTCCATGTGTAGATGAAAATAAGGTGAATAACATTCAATGGAAAGTTCTATAAGTGTCCATTGGGTCAAGTTGGTTGATAGTGTTCAGGTCTTCTATAACCTTACCAATTTTCTATCTACTTATTTTCCCAATTATTGAGCGAGGGATGTTGAAATCTCTGACTACAATTGTAGATCTGTCTATTTCTCCTTGCAGGTCTATCACTTTTGGTTTCGTATATCTTGAAGCTCAGCTAATAAGTGCATACACATTTCAGATTGTATCCTCTTGATGAACTGGTCACTTTATCATTATGAAATGGTCTTCTTAATCTTTGGTAATATTCTATGCTCTGAAATCTACTCTGTCTTATACTAACAGAACCTTTCCGGCTTTCTTTAGATCTTCTTTGAATATCTTTGGGTGCAAAGGACAGACAACCATGGATATAAAACAATCAGCTCTATAAGATATCTGACAGAAATTATAACATTAATATATTAACAAGTTCTGAGTGGTTAAAAAGATGATATCTAGAGCAGCACTGTGTGAATCCTCAGACTGGCAGCATCAGCTTCACTTGGGAAGTTGTTAGAAATGCAAAGTTTCAGGCTGCACTCCAGATCTACTGAATCAGAATTTCTGGGATAGGACCCAGCAATCTGTGTTCTAACAAGTGCACCTGGGAATTCCAAGGCATGCCAAAGTTTGAGAGTCCTGTGCTAGAGTTCCTCTAGCTTCAAATTCTAGAAATAAGTATTTGGATCAAAATATGCCAAAAAATACTTTTTAAAGGGTGAACCACACTAAAACTTTCTCTAGCTAGAGGAACATTTTTGCAACCCTACATTTATGTTGAAAATACTGCTTGTCGAATATTATGATGAATTTTCACTGCATGTGAAGACTGAAGCTTGGGAATGAATCAAAGGTGAGTATGAGTCAAATATGCCTTCCTCCTAAAACAATTCTAGAGGGGAAGAACTTTTGTTTTCTGTTAGGTCCAGTGCTGTAGGTGGGCCATGTTCTGAGTGGAGTCTTTCTAAGGTGCAGTTAGTCTTTGTAGATACAGTCTTTTGAGTGCTATACCAAATGAGTGGGGTCCTTTTTCTTTTTTAAAAAATGTACTTTTATACCTGGAGAGCTCTTCCTGCTGCTGATGATAGCAAAATGGTGATACCACTTTTAAAGCTCCCCTCAGGTATGAGGCTGCTCAGTTCTTTGTATATATTATGTCAACCAATCCTCATGATAACCCTGCCAGGCTAGTATGCCTGCCACTCCTCATTATAGACAGTTGGAGCAACTGGTCTGTGGACATATGGCTGGGGAGTCACTGGATGAGCTGGCTGACCACTTATTCACTCCAAATCCCGGAGAATTCCCACTGGGGCCACCAGGGCTACTAGTTATAACTTCAAAACATAAAGAACAAGGAAAGAAAAAGACTAGTGATGTTTTTAAAAGCCCCCTTTTTTAGCTCAAAAATTTAATAGACATTTGAACAGTAAACAAGTTGGCTTATTTGAGCACACATGACATATTTCTAAGTATGGGAGGAATGCAAAGGAAGGAGGAGAAGAAAGTCCTTGCCTTGGCACTTTCTAAATCGAATACATACACACGCCGTCACCTAAACACC
Organism: Furipterus horrens; assembly: GCF_987537825.1. Lineage (NCBI taxonomy): Eukaryota > Metazoa > Chordata > Mammalia > Chiroptera > Furipteridae > Furipterus > Furipterus horrens. The sequence continues at coordinate 58,014,511 of NW_028327177.1, forward strand.
TTAAGCCAAAAAAGTTCGCTTAGGAAACAGTAACAGAAGTCGTTACAGTATATTGCCTTTAATTAAATATGGACTTGACTACATATTTCTGTTAAATGCACTTAAGTTTAATCTTTAACAGAAGTCTTTTATTTGGGTTACAAACTACTTAAGAAAAATTTCCAGTCAGAAAGATCAAGAATAACTCATTGTGGTATAGAAAATTTAACACATAACAATAATTGGGGATTACAATTTTTTTATGTATAGCCTTGTTAATTGATTTGAGATACTCCCTAAATAGAACTTAAGAACTCCATTTTTGACATCACAGGAAGAAATTAAGTTCAAATTAAAGGATGGATGCTATTTAGCCAAGTGTGATCACTTAATTGGTGGCTTTCTCCACAAAGAATGCTAATCAGACCTCCCATATCTCTTCTAATTTTCTTGTATTTGTTTTGTCCCTGACACAACTTTTTTTAGAAAAAGCCCCATGCACAGTGTAATCAATGGTCAACAAAAGAATTTGAAAGTCTAAAAGAAGAGACACTTTAGAGAACTAGATGGTTGGTCTTTCCTCTCTGGTCTCCATTTCTAGAAGCATAAAAATGAAGTTATAGAAAATGTGTTTTCAACATGCTGATAAAAAGATTAAAAAAGAACCACCTGGCTTAAAAGACATTTTAACAACATCACATTAAGGAGAGATAAGACTGTACAATAAAACCAAAAAGCATGTCCATAAGAACTTGAGGAAATCAGGAAAAAAAAAAATTAGCAATCATTGACTTGGTTTGTTATAATTTCAAATTAACTCCTCTTAAAATACATGGTTTGTGTGTGACCACTTATGTCTCTTATCTATGATTTCCAAGGTGGTCAGTTCAAACTTAATGAATTTCCTTGAGATTGAGTTTTTAAACCTTCTTAATCTTATATTTCAATAATGTACTATTAACTTAACATTTAGCAAAGCTACCTGATCTAGAGAAAATTCAATCTCTTCTGAAGATTAATTTCAGTAATTGAGCATAAAAACATCTGGAACAAGAAGGGCTGTATAAATGAACTGTCAGCATATATTACAACGTTACAATGTTGCTTAGGTAAGAAAAGGCTCCTTGAAGAAGTTGGCTCAATGAGCAGCCAATTGGAAAAATGAAGGAAGTAAGCTATCACTGAAGTAATGAGGAGGAATTCCATTAAGGCTCCAGGCCAGGTACATGAAGGAGGTGTGATTGATATGCAGGATTTAGAGATTAACTGTGTGGGACACTTGGAGGCCAGGCCTACCTGCACCTAACCTAATGCTATATTTGGTATCAGGCTTTGACTGATGGCTCTTGCTAGCTCTTTTCTTTTCAGTGCTAAGGATTTTGTTTCAGCCATGCTGTCTGCAAGGGTGCATTTTCAGGAGAAAAAGAAAAATACAGTCATGCCCAGAGCTTGTCTCACATTAAGATGTGATTAGTGTTCACTTTTAATGTCAAAAACAATTTAAAAAGCTACATTTCATACGAAGACAAGGATGACAATGTCCATGAGCTCATCAAGTCCCTATGTTCCTATCAGTAGGCCCCTTTGGATGTTGCTAATAAATGGTAAGATTTTTAGAAGCCAGTGTAATGACATGATGTAAAAACAATTTTAAAAATTTGACATTTATGAGTATGGAAGAAGTCATTGTTTTGAAGCTGTGTCTAGAATTGCCACAGAGCATTGGAATCTAGTTCAAGTTAACATAACATCCTCGAAAGGTTCAAAGGCACGGGTTATTCCATAATATGTATTTCTAGTGAGATTGATTATATAATGGAGAAAGTCAGCTGGATAGATTTGGATATTCCCAGTCTTTAAAACTTTTTTTTTTTTTTGAGTAGAAGGGAAGCCCTGGAGATCTAGGACAGCAGAAACTTATTAATGGATGGCTTTTTATTCACACAAATTCCAACATAGTAAGGGTCAAATGCTCTTTTGCCAAATCTGTTACTTACAATAAAAGCGTGTCCTTTGCAAGGTGAATGTGAGTCTTGTTTACCAACACCTGAGTTACAGAACGGGTCTCCCTTCCCTGTTCACGGTTCCTGCTCTACATTAGACAGAATGACCTGCCTGTGACTCCTATTCTGCCACCAGCTCCCTACAGAACCCTGATAAATCATTCAGCCCTTTATGGCAATTCCAACCTCAACAACTAAGCACACTGGAAGCTAGTTTAACCTACAAACTTGACAAAGCTGGCCTCAACATAAGTAAAAAAAATAGCGTTAAGGTATTTACTTTTTCCATACCTTATTATTTAGTAACTTGACATTATAATTGCACTTCATCCCTCTCCCAAGACCAAGTTCAGATAGACACATTCTAATCTCATGGGCAAAAGGAAGAACATGGAAGCTAGTATTGCCAGACAGTCCATGTGTCTGAGTGCACCATGCAGTCCTCAACACCAGCAACTGGTATGACAGGCAATTTAGAAGATTTTTAAAGCTCTGTTGTGTTTATCCTTTTAGAAGACCCCATCCCTACACTTTTAAAGTAATCATTTGTTCTAAGGTGATCGATCAATTTAATAAAATATATGGTATTGACTATCTTTGAGGCACCATTTTGTGTACTTAAAAGACAACAATCCACCCAAAGTTTACACCCCAATCACCAAGTGGCGCCCGAAGAGAAGCGCCAAGTGTGTGGAGGTTCAGTGAGGGGAGAGAGCTGAAGCCGAGAACGAAAAACATGTTCCTGGATAAAGGTGATGTCTGCAATGGGATTTCAAAAAAAGAACGAATGTAACTTGAAAGAAAAAAGATCAGGAGAAGGCTGTCCAAAATCAGGAAAAAGCAAAAGTAAAACAAGCAGTAAAGCCCAAGGAAAAAGCAAAAGTAAAACAAGCAGTAAAGCCCAAGGAAGATAAGGTGTTTTGGCCAAATGCACAGATGGTCTATGGGAAAGTGGGGGAAGAGGCTGACAAGAGCATTTGGGGGTATACTGCTTAGGGTCTTGGATTCCTCTCTTAAGGAGTCCAGACAGAGGGGAAATGGGGCCAGTCCTCTGTTCAGGTTAGACAACTAACCTGAAACTGTCAATTAACCACATGATACCCTGTCTTTTCTATTATTGTTGTGCTGGGCTCCATGAACAGAGGAATCACATGTTCTAGCTACTGAAGTCCAGGGCTTGCCTTTAGCAAACACTCACATTTTTATAAATAAGTAAGTGAACAAAGAGCTAAATTAATTCATTAAAGGTAACTGAAATTAAAATTTTTACTCTTAGTGTATCTTTTCATGCAAGTAAGTTCCTATGTGATTTATTTCAAATAAATGAACTCAAAGAATCTAATGGGGTTTTCTTTACTCCACATTACTTCCTTTTTAGGTTACTCAAAATATCATATAAACAGAGAAATACTAACATATTTTACGCAAGGAGGTGATGCTACAACCCTGTGCTAGAGACTGGTTTTGCATATCATCAACTAGCTATTTGCATAAAAAGAAAAATAGGTATTTTACCAAACACAACATCTAATTTTAGAAACTTCTTTTTCTATCAGTTTTCCTGAAAAATATATGTTCTTCACATCTGCTCTTGAAAGGGTTGTTTTAATCTGGAAATACAAGAAAATCTCTTATAATGGCCACTGAAAACCATACCTAGTATTTCAGAATTTTTCTCTAACTGTTCACTGTACTTCAGAAATGGTGGAAGCAGTTAAATGCAATCAACTCATACCACCTACCTGGGGCATCATTCAAACGAGGAAGTCCTCTAATGAAGGTGTGACCAAAGAACACTTGCTCATCAGGCTGCCAAGGCTATTTGGAGGGCAGTTATGAAAATGATGCAAAGACCTTTCTTTTGAAAGGATGCTCCAGAAATGACTTCTGGAAAGGACTTTGGGACTCGCTGCCTGTTATTAACTCTGGTAGGTGGTAGGAGAGAGGCTAGTAAATGTGTCCTGATTCATATGAAGAGAGGGAATCTGATGCTTCCTCCCCAAATTGGCAACCTCTAATGGTCCCTGGGAATTAATAAAAAGGTGAAGAGATGACTTGTGAATTTTCTGTAATAATAGAGAAGGCTCCCCAACACAGCAGTGATTATGGATGAAGCATTTACTTGTCTCCCCTTTCACATAAACACGCAGGAATGCCCTTCTATTTTGATGAAGAGGGTGATGGGAGATGATTTGTTTGTCTGATGTCCAACTCTTGGCCGTTCCTGCTGCACTCAGCAGCTTGAGAAAGAACACTTTTCTCACAAACTGCCCACATAGCATCTTGGCACATCCTAAGAGTTTTACATATATCAGCACAAGGCAACATTGTGGCACTAACACCAACATTGAACGACTATTTAAATAATCCCAGAACAAAGTACTTTGACTCCAATTAACAATTGATACTGCAAAAGAAAACCAAAATTTGGGATCCGAGAAAGGAGAGGTTGAATGTCACTGAAAAACCAGAATATAAATTTTCACTAGGTACAACTTATAACATAAAAGTTAGTCCATGTTTCATAATGAATCACAACTATAGTAACTGATTGAGATTGTGATTGTGATGAAACATTTGGGTGAACAGCGACTCTGAAATATGTTTTCTTAGAGAGATTGTTCAGAAAATAATTAGTTTGCTATAAACAAAAACCATTCTGTGTGGTTAAGTATTTAATACAGGTAAAACAGCTTTAGCTTTGTGACATACAGTTTGTACTCATTAAATGTTAGGGAATATGTCTGAATGAATAAAAAATTTACCATAGACACTTTTTGTCCCTGGAAAACACAACAGGATAAAATAAGTATACCCTTCTACAGAATGTAAACTTTAAATTAACTTTATTTGTAAACATAGTTCCAAATTCCCCAAAAATAATGGAGTTAACATAAGTAACATATTTATATATATATATTTTCTGTATTTTCACAGTGCTTTTGACATCATGTTTAACTCCAGCTGTGAATGTTCAAAGAGAAAAATATGTTCAAGTTTCCTATTTAGAAGTCCAAATTCATCATGAAATAGCTCCGGATTACAAAGAATCCAGCATTCATGTCTCTGCTAGTCCAAGGAAATAAAACTGTAATAAAGGAAATAAAGCTGTAATAAATTGTTTCGAAGCAAAGATAAAATGACCACCCAATTAAGCCATAACTTTAAAAATCAGCTTGAGGTTAAATTGGAAAAAATATGAGCAAAAGGGCAATTAAAGATCAGTCTTAAATTTGAGGTCTCCTCACTGACAATGAAATATTCAGTTACTTAAACTGTTTTTTTACTATTTCACTGATGAGTTGCTTTTAACAGTATTTCATCCTTCAACAGAGGAAATAAGTAATCCTCTATAAAAAACAGAAAAGATAGAAAAGAAAAAAAGAAAAGAGAAAAGCTATATCAGGCTATCAAAATCATTGCTAAGAAAAATAAACTAATCAGGATCGATCTCCTTGCATCAATCTCAGAAGGTCACCAATCCCAAATGTCCACCTAAGTGACAAAAGGGAAGAAAACTAAAAAGCTCCTCTAATACCATGCTAAACACCTCATTGCAGACACAGGGGTTAATAACAGCCGCATTTTGTAGTAAAATGCATTTAATTATAATTAAAATAAGTAATCATTTATTTTATTTCCTGAAAAAAAAAAATCTAAGTTTCTATTCCCCAGTACTGAGAAGTATGGGCCAGTTGTGTCCACCAATGTAAGGGACTTTCTAGAATAATTTTCAAAAAAAGATTGAATGTGCTCTTACCAATACTTTTAGCAGAAGAGATTGTATTTCCAAACTTCTTATTAAAAAAAGAAAACTGACAGCAATGTAATAACTAATAAATACACCCACAGAGCAACTGCAAAGACTTCTTTGACATTTAAGCATACTGGCCAGTTACCCTTTTTCAAGTGGTTTGTGCCATTAGTTAATGACAGAGCAAATGAAGATGATAACAAATATTAATCACACTATTCAAAAAAGACTGGTTATTTCCCCTCGTCTTAAAATTCTCTTCCTGCTTCTTTTAAAGTCTACCAGAAAGAGATAGTTTGTTATAAATGTTGCACAAATGGAATGGCTAAATAGTCAAGCACAATTGAAGGAGGCCTTAATCTATGCACCCTTGTCTGTTAGCTGATCTCTTCTGGTTTAACAATCTGAGTTTAACAACTTCATGATGAATGAGACAGGGTGCAAATGACCTGAGTGTTTCAGCCCATAAAAGAGGCTTAGGGAAATGAAACCTGCAAATTTGATCACCAGCCTTAGATTGGCCACCATCAGCCATATAGCTAGGGTTTTAACAGAGACTGCAGTTTTAAAGGAGTTGTCTAAGTGTAAGATTAGGTAATGAAATGCTAATAATTTACATTTAAAGTACGATTTACCCTAAAGCAGACTACAATGTGCAAAATTTGCTGTTACATAACTGAAATTCAGACAGCTCTGAGTTGAAAGGTGGCGAGCTAATTGTCAGAAGACCCAGTGAGGCTGAGAGTTTTATAGACTCAGTTTTGCAGAAAGTTTCTTGGGAGCATTAACAGGGAGCCACATTAAGCAAAAAAGACTCCAGTTATGAACAGCAGCAGGTCTATTGTTCAAGAAGAAATACATTTCATGATATTCATTATGAAAGGGAGAGGGGGGAACCCTTTTTGGCACTCTGCATATAAAATCTTCTCAAAAAGACATCTGCAGTTTAAAACAATTCCACCCACTTTTCCTACTACAAGCTTTGTTAATTTTCTACAGTTCTCTGCTCTGACTTAAAAGTCATTTCCTTAAGAAAACAGATGACAGACAACTTGAGTGACTGATGATATTGTGCCATCACTTTGTTTTTCTCAGAGGCCTTGCTTTAAGAGGATGGATGTTAGTATAACTGACAGGAAGGAGAGCTTCACTTCTGTTCAAAGACAAGCTAATGCAACCTCAGTGCGGTGCAATCAACTTGACAAATGGACATGGTGCAACCCTCTGCCTCCCACTGAAACCCGAGAGCCTGATTTACACAGTGTTCTGCCTGTAGACAGGAAAAAGACTTCTTGCTGCTATGCTGTAGAATGGGTTGATCTGATAACTCTGCATGCAATGAAATTTGATAATATGGAGGTGAAATGCATCTCACAGAATGAAGCAAGTTAATGAACTTATAAAACTACACTTAAGTCTTAAAACCTGAATAAACAGAAAAAGGGGTTTCACTCAAACCCTGTCAAGAAAAATGTAGTACTTCTCATGTTCAACTCTGCAATCACAGATGTGTTGCTTTTACGGACAATTGAAGAGAAGGCTGTAGCTCTAAGGAGTGAGCAGCTGTATTTAAACTCAGTATAATCTTTAGAACTTGGTGTGCCTTATCGTTACCATCAGGTTTCTGCAGGCCCTCAGCTCTTTACCTCAAGAATTTTACATTACCTTCTCTTGTTAAATTATTTCCCTGGAAGCTTAATAGTTTTCCTTTTAAAGTGGGAATTTCCTTGAAGAATTTATAAATACTACCATTCAGCATTAACAAATAGTTCTTCTGGAGATTAAATGTATACTAAACTGGCTAAGAGCACAAAAATCACTAAAATCAGGGCTTCATAAGAAATATAAACTTCTGCTTTAAAGTCATAGTATCAGTTCTTACTTATTTAATGTATAAGTGTTTGAATAAATTATTTTAAAAAGAAAGACCATAGAATATGTTTTGTAAGCACAAACTGATTTCAAATCTGCTGTAGTAAATTATCTATTACTTAATGCTTGCAAATAAGTACTATGGATGCAGACTGCAGTTAGAAGTACTTTTCACACATGTAAATGTTGAATGAGGTAGAATTTTAGTCTTCTGTTTACTTTGCTGTTGTCACAAATAAAAAAAAGCACTTATGAAAACATTTCATGCTGAAGTGAATGGATTTCAACAGCTGCTGATTTGGTGACATGGAGAACCCTGGTGGAGACATCCTGCTGAATTAACGTTTTGGAAATGTTAAAAAGAAACTTCAAACAGACCTCGTTTAGCAGGCGGTCAAAGCTTTTGCTCAGTGGGGATCTTGTGAAGACAAGCAGAGCAGTCACTCAGCCATGAATCAGACTTGTCAATAGTTGCCTATTCTCTCAATAGGTGACTCAAAAAGGCATGCTGCTATTCCCCCCCCCCCCCCAACGTTTCTGATGTGCTCATTCACACAGAAAAAGCTCTTCCATCTCCAAGCCTTCTGCTCTACTATCATTTAGAAATACCCGGCACGTACCATGGGGCAAACAGTTGCTTAAGGGGTTTCGATAGATTTTTTAAAAGTTGTACTTTTGATTTTTTTCTAATCATAAATAAAAAAATTGGCTGAGCTATATTTGAAGTCTACTGATTTTCAAACAAATTTTTATCCTAAGTTAGAAATCTGGAACAGGTTCAGTCAAGAATTACAGACCAGCAAGGAATCTTGGAGCTAACAGAGATCAAACTCCTCACCTCACAGATGAGGAAACAGGCCTACAAAATATTTGGTAGAGATTTAACTGATTTGCCAAAGATCACATATTTATTTATTGATGTATCAGGACTAGAACATCCATCTCCTGACCCCTCAGTTCAATATTCATTATACTCATCCTTAAGAAATCAGTTAGAATTAGGCTTTATTTAGCAATGTAAAGATACTTAAGGAAAAAAAAATTGTTAAGCTGGGCAAAATCTCATGATTCAGTTTGGCATGTTTTTGTTTTTGTCTTCTTTAAACTAGCCTCAGAGAGATAGAGTTATGGAAAATTCCTTCCCACATCACCAAGAAGTGGGGGTGGAGTGGGGGGTGTATGTAAAAAGAGGTCCAGTACCAAGCTTTGTTTTCAACTCTCAACATTTAAGAGTTTAGTACAAATATAGAGTACAAAAATAATAAAGCATTTCATTGTTACTAACTCAGATTGGCACTGCACACTGTGCAGTACAGCTACTATTATGTCAGAAAATTACCAGGTATCCATTAAATGAGCCCAGATTATTTTCTATTGTTCAAGGATGATTTAGTTGTTTTGGAAAGCCTCAGTAAGAGTTCAGTGAGAGTTCTCAGAGGTGACTCCACAACTACAGCCATGCGCATTAGCTCAGTCAACCTCACCTACTGCTCCCCTCCGTGCACAGCCATTCCCAGCCAATGCTAACATCTATCTGAGGCTTACTGAATCACTTCAGGTTGAAAAAGACACTTTCTAGAGAAGTACACTGTTGACAATACTTTCTACAGACTTCTGAGGAAAAAATAGAAGAAACTTCAGTAAATGCCAATCCTACAAACACACACACACAACCATATACACAAATCTCTCAGGGTCAAGTTCACTAATTCTTGTTATGAAAATTTACCTTTTAGTAGTAAATGGTAAGAGGAAACAGGTACTCTGATGTAAAGGTTGATGGGAGTGTAAAAGACAGATCGGGTCCATATATCAAAATGAAAAATGCCCTCATCCTTTGACCCAGAATTCCCACATATAGAAATTACCCTGAGGAGATAATTCAACAAGTGGGGAGAAATGTATGTGCAAAGATTTTTATGGCAGTATTTTTTTATGGTAGTACAAAGTTGGAAATTAAATTAAAATCAAATGGACTTAAATTAAAACTTGGCAGGAAAATAAAGGTGCATACATACACTGGCTTATATGTAGCTATTAAAAATGGTCATTCACTTAATATAAAGCTACAATAAAGCTGTTAAAAATTACCATTCACTTAATATAAAGCCACAGTAATGTTAGCAGTAAAGACTGGCAAATAGATTAATGGAACAGAATAGAGAGCCCAGAAATAGACTCACATTTATTTGGTCATTTGATTTTCAACAAAACACCAAGGTATTCCTACTGTGTTAAGATTTTTAACTGAATAACAGGCATACAAAACAAACAAACAGACTTTGACTCTTTCTCAGCACACACAAAAAATTAACTTTAGGTCCATCTTGGACCTAAATGTAAGAGCTAAAACTATGAAGTTGTTAGATGAAGACTAATTGGAAACAGGCAAAGTTTTCTTAAAATAGAGATAATCACAAAATAAAAAACATAAATTGAACTACATCAAAACTTAAAGCCTCTGCTCATGAAAACCCATTGATAAGAAGATGAATCAAAAAGCCATACTAAGAAAAAATACTTGCAGAGCACATATGACAAAGGATTGGTATTTAGGACATATAAAGAACTTATATAATTTAATAATAAAAAGACAACTTATTTAACAGTGGGCTAAAATTTGAACAGACTCTTCACCAAAAAAGACACATGAATGACCAGTAAAAAAATGAAAAGCTACTCAACATCATTAGTCATCAGGGAACAACAAATACAAACCATGATGTGATACAGGTAACAACATTAAAAGGACAGCATCAAATGTTGGCAAGGAAGTGCAGCAACTGTTACTGTCACACACCATTAGTGGGAGTGTCAAATCATGTCCTATATAAAACATATACCTACTCCATGTGTGTGTGTGCGCGCATGCATGTGTGATGAATGAGTGGTGTCCACAATGTCCTGTCCTCAACAGCTCTGCTCAGCTCCTGTAAACTCAGCCTATGGCTTCTTTTATGGAGTCAGTCCATCTCATATTTGGTCTTGCTCTTTTCCTGCTGCCTTCCATTTTTCTCAGTACTATTGTCTTTTTCAGACAACATTGCCTTCTCATGATGTGTCAAAGTAGGACAGCTTCAGTTTTGCCTCCAGTGATTTTTAGGCTTAATTTGTCCTAGGATCACTTGTTCATCTTTCTGGCAGTCTAGGGTATCCATAGACCATATTTCAACACCATATTTCAAATGAATCAATTTTTTTCATATCAGCCATCTTCACTGTACAACTTTCTCATTTGTACATAGGAATTGGTACTATGACAGTGTGGATGATTTTAGCTTGGACTGTAATGACATCATTTTTGCTCTTGGTGACCTTTCCTAATTTTTTCCTTGCTGCTCTACCAAGTCTTAGCCCTCTCGTGATTTCTTGGATGCAGTATTTATATGAATTGATGAGTGAACAAAGGTAAGCAATCTTTAGCAATGTCACCATCTTCACAGTGTGTTAAAATTGTGTATTTCTTTTGTAGTTATGATCTTTTTTTTTTTTTTTGCCTTCTTGATGTTCAAGTGCAATACTACTTTGGCACTTTCTTCTTTCACTTTTATCAGAAGTCATTTCATATCATTGCTACTTTCTGTCAGTAAGATGGCATCATCTGCCTATCTTAGGTTAGTGATATTTCTTCCACTGATTTCCACTTTTTCTTCTGAGTCTGGCCCAGTTTTTTATGATATGTTTTGCATACAAATTAAAAAAATAATAAGATAATATGTACCTTTGTTTAACCCCTTTGCCTACAGAAAACCATTCTATCTACATATTCTGTCCCTACAGTGGCTTCCTGTTCACAATACAAGCTATGCATCAGGACAATCAAGTGCTGAGGCATGCCAATCTCTTTTGGAGCAACCCATAGCTTTTCATGATAGATGCAGTCAGAGGCTTTACTGTACACTATCAAACAGACTAACCTTCTAAAATTCTTTGAAGCTCTCCAATATTCAGTGAATGCTCACAATTAGATCTCAAGTGCCTCTTTCTTTTCTGTATCCAGCTTGAACACCCAGCATTTCTTGTTCCATATAAGGTAGAAACCATATTGCATCACTTTGAACATCACCCTACTTACATGGAAATTACAGCACTTCTTGGCATCTACTTTCTTGAAGACTGGGATATATACTGGCCATTTCCAATATGTAAGCCATTGTTTTGTTTTCCATATTTGTTGACAAATTCTTGTTAGAATTTTTTTATAATCCTCACCTGAGCATATGTTTTGATTGATTTTTAGGGAGAGGAAGGGAGAAAAAGAGAGAGAGAGAGAGAGAGCTATGATAGAGAAACACTCCCCAACCAGGGATCGAACCCACAACCTAGGTATGTGCCCTGACCGGGAATGGAACCGCAACCTATGGTGTATGGGATGATGCTCTAACCAACTGAGCCCCCTGGTCTGGGCTAGAATTTTGACAGACTAAGTCTCTGTGGCTTGAAGTAATTTGGTCAGTATCCCTGGTGAATTATTTCTTCCCAATACTTCCAGGGAACCTTTTACTTCACTTTCTAGAATTATAGGAACCTCTTCAAAGATATGTAATCCTTTCGTCTCTTATACATATTTTCAGTATACTGTTTCCACCTTCCCTTTATTTTCTCCTAGTCTGACAATATGCTTCCTTGCTTTGAATTTCCCTTTTAGTTCTTGAATCTTCTAATAGAGATCTTGCTTGTCCTTTTTTTTGTTCTGTTCTGGCTCCTCCACTCACTGGTGTAGTAGTTCTTTTCATTTCTATGTGGTAGTCATTAAAAAACTGCATTTAGGATTCAAACCCTGCTTTTGTCACTTTCTGCTTTTGCTTCTCACCCATCTAACCATTTTTCTCATTTCTGCAGTATCCATCTAGATTTTTCTTTCTTTTTTACCTCTAGCATTCTCTTTTCGCATTCTTCCCCAATATTTCTAGTTTCAGTCCACAGGTTCTTTTGGTTCTCAGTCAATTCAGTTTAACAGTGCAAATCTGTCTTTTTATGTGGTCTTTAAATCCATCAGGAATGTTATTTACATTATATTTTGGCACTACGATTCTTGTAGTCTCTCCAGCTTTGCTCCAGTGTTTGATATTAACAGTTCATGGTCAGTACCACAGTCTGCTCCTAGTCTTGTTTTGGCAGAGAACACAGTCTCTCCATCTCCTGCTTCCCCTTACATAGTCTACTTGATTTCTATATTGGCATATACTCTATGACCCAGTCTTCCACTCTTAGGAACTGACCCAAGAGAAATGAAAACATCCACAAAAGAGTGTACATGCATGTTCACAGCAGCTGTACGCATAGTAGTTAAAAGCTGGAAACAGCTCACATGGCTATCAAAAAGAGAATGAGTAAAAAAATGGCTTAGTCATACAATGAAATAGTATTCAGCAATAAAAAAGCAGCTATGAATATATATAACAACATGGATGAATCTCAAAAACACTTTGCTGAGAAAAGAAGCATTACAGAAAAGAAGTACACTATATGAATTTATTTACATGAAGTTCTGGCATGGGCAAAAATAATACCAGAACAGTGGTTGCCCTTGAGGGTAGTGAGGGCTGGGATTTACTGACAAGGGACATGAGGGAACTTCTTGCAGTGACAGTAATATTTTATATCTTGATAGTGGTTTGAGTTGCACAGGCATATTATCAGAATTTGTTAACTGCTATACTTAATATTTGTGCATTTTAATGTATGTAAACTTTACCTCAAAAGGAAAAGAAGGAACCATAAACAAATATGGAACTCAGGTTAATGACATGCATGCTACATTGGTATATAAATGTCTGCTCCTTTCTTTGAAATGTATGCCCCGAGGAAGATAGATTAATAGAGATGTGTAGAGAGATAAATGATGAAACAAGTATAATAATCACAATTGCAAGTGATTTACAATTAGCATGTATAATTTTTTTAAATAACATTTTTGCACCACTATTTTACTACTATTTAAGAAATATTTCTTTCATCTTTGTATACAATGAAGTTTAACCCTCCTTAAATATAGAATGATGAAATAATTTTCAAGTCCATCTATGGCAAATATCAAAAGGAGATATAAAATAAAACTATTTTGGTTTGATCAGTTGATCTGAATATCAAAGTTTGTCACATTTTTGAACAATATAAAAATGCAGCACTTATTGCTTCAACTTCTTTAAAAAATTTATGACATGGTTCAGAGGAAAGGTTTTTAAATATGATCTAGAACACCAAACTGTAATGCACTTGTATTGTAATTAAAATTATAGAAGTTATTAAGAAATAATACTATCTTAAATTTTAATGGAAAGTTTTAACAAATAACGTTTTGATTTTTTTAGATTAAAGAAGGAAAAACAACATTTTCCAAATTGTGTTGAGCCAAGAAAGTGGAGGGACCCAAATCACAATATACTACAGAACCTTCCAGCATCATGTATAAGAATATTTTATTATAATCCCAGAGTTAATTTATCATATATTCAGATTAAAAACCTAAAATGTGACTTCTGGCCAAGATGGAGGCTTAGACAGACATGCTGTGTCTCCCTCCAGAACTAAGCATGAATACAACTACCTCAAAACTAGAAACAACCAGAAGTTCCAGAACATCAAACTGCACAGAAATCCAGCAAACAAAGATATAAAGAAGAAATACTCGAAAAGGAAAAAACTCAAAAACATTCAAACTCATGGAGAATGAATAACATGATATTAAATAATGAATGGGTTAACAATGACATCAAGGAAGAAATCAAAGAGTTTCTGGAAACTAATGATAATGAACACACAACAACTCAAAACCTATGGGATACAGTGAAAGCAGTCCGAAGAGGAAAGTTCATAGCAATACAGACCAACCTGAAAAAGATAGAAGAATATCAAATAAAAAAACTAACCCTACAGCTACAAGAACTAGAGGAACAAAAACAAACAAAGCCTAGAGCGAGTAGAAGGAAGAAAATTATCAAGATCAGAGCAGAATTAAATGACACAGAGATTAAACAAACAATTCAAAAGATCAACAAATGTAGGAGCTGGTTCTTTGAAAAGATAAACAAAATCGACAACCTTTAAGCAGGCTCATCAAGAAAAAAAGAGAAAGGACCCAAATAAATAAAATCAGAAATGGAGAGGAGAAATCACAACCGATACCACAGAAATACAAAGGGTTGTAAGAAATTAATATGAACAACTGTATCACAAGAAATTTGACAATCTAGATGAAATGGACAAATTTCTGGAAAAACATAATCTTCCAAAACTGAATCAAGAAGAAGCAGAAAGCCTGAAGAGACAAATAACAAAGAATGAAATTGAAACAGTAATCAAAAAACTTCCGGCACACAAAAGCCCTGGACCGACGGCTTCACAGGTGAATTTTACAAAACATTTAGGAAAGAACTAACTGGTACCCTTCCCAGATTATTCCAAAAAATCCAAGAAGAGGGAAAACTCCCAAACTCTTTCTATGAAGCCAGTATTACCCTAATTCCAAAACCAGGTCAAGACACAACAAAGAAAGAAAACTACAGGTCAATATCGCTGATGAACATAGATGCTAAAGTCCTCAACAAAATATTGGCAAACAGGATCCAGCAATGCATTAGAAAGATCATACACCACGATCAAGTGGGATTCATCCCAGGGATGCAAGGATGATTTAATATTTGTGAAACAATCAATGTAATACACCACCTAAACAAAATGAAAAACAAAAACCACATGATCATATCCATAGATGCAGAAAAAGGCATTTGATAAAGTACAAGATCCATTTATGATGAAAACACTAAGCAAAATGGGAAAACAGGGAGAATACCTCAACATAACAAAGGCCATATAGGAAAAACCTGAAGTCAACATCATACTTAATGGGTAAAAACTGAAAGCATTTCCCCTGAGATCAGGAACAAGACAAGGATGTCCACTCTTTCCACTCCTATTCAACATAGTCTTGGAAGTTCTAGCTACAGCAAACAGACAAGAAACAGGAATAAAAGGCATCAAAATTGGAAAAGAAGAAGTAAAGCTGTCATTCTTTGCAGATGACGTGATAGTGTAAATAGAAAACCCTATAGACTCCACTAAAAAACTACTCGATATAATAAGCGAATTTGGCAAAATAGCACGGTACAAAGTCAATATTCAGAAATCGAAGGCACTTCTTTACACCAACAATTAAATATCAGAGATAGAAACTAGAAAAAAATCCCATTTACAATAGCAACAAGAAAAATAAAGTACCTAGGAATAAACTTAACCAAGGAGGTAAAAGACCTGTACTCAGAAAACTACATAACATTGAAGAAAGAAATTGAGGAAGATACAAAATATGGAAGCATATACCATGTTCATGAATGGGAAGAATTAACATCATTAAAATGTCCATACTACCCAAAGCAATTTATAGATTCAATGCAATCTCTATTAAAATACCAATGACATATTTCACAGACCTAGAACAAATACTTCAAAAATGTATATGGGGGGGGGGAACCAAGATGGCCGCGGAGTAGGAACAGTGTTCTCAGCTCGCTCCTGTTAAGGAGACAATCCAGGAGGAACAAACTCGGGGAGGAATGACTGAGTGAGTGGGAATATCTGATAACGTGAACGGGGAAGAGATCGTGGGAGCAGCGTGGAGGGGGGTGGAGGGGTTTATCACAAACTGCAGGCTGAGTCATTCTGAGACTCCGTGCGTTTGCAGTATCAAGCCGGAGAGCTCACTAGCCGGGAGTGAATTCTTGTAGGGAGTTAGGGAGAGGATTTGGCCGAAAAAGCCAGAGGAGGGAGAGAACAGTGAACAACCAGGACTGGGAGAAACTGTGTGACCTGAGTCTAGAGAGAAACATCCTCAGCTGCAACCTCCGACGGAAAGCTCGGCATCCCGGGCGCACCCAGCACTTGCGCTAGGGCCCTACAGAACAAAGGAGCAGTTTTGGGGCTAGGAGACGGGCCGCACAGAAAAGCTGTTTCGGAACTCCGGACCGGGGGAGAACTGTGTTCTTGAAATCAGTGTTTGCTCTTTAGTCGCGCTAGAATCCCACAGAAGAAAAGGCAGGTTTGGGGCTAAGAGAGAAATAGGACGCGCAGGGTGTGTAAGTAGGGAAGAGGGCGGAGGCGGAGGTTCTGGAGGGGAGACGGTTTTAGGGCAAGGAGAAGGGCCCGCGGGGAGGGGCTGCTGTGAAGCTCCGGACCGGCAGAGAGCTCCGGGGAAGGAGAGTGCTGCGCTGACCGACCACACTAGAGTCCCACAGAACAAAGGGACGATGCTGTGGCGGGAAGAAAGATAGAGCGCGCAGGCCGATAGACAGGGAAGCCAGCGGAAGCGGTAGCTCGGAATAGAGAAAGTTTTGGGGCAAGGAGAAGAGCACAGGCAGGAAAGCCACTGCAAAGCTCCAGACTAGGGGAGAGGCCCTGGGAAGGAAAGGGCCACTGGGCCCGGCACTTTGACCGACTGTGCCAGAGTCCTGCAGAACAAAAGGACGATCTTGAGACAGGGAGAGAGGTGGGGTGCGCAGGCATATAGACAGGAAAGAGAGCAGAAGCTGTAGCCTGGGAATAGAGACAGGACCGGAGGCAGGGCGGGGATTGCTGGCAGGCACAGGCTGGACCAACAGAGGGAAGGAGTAGCTGGACAAGCCTGAGGAGGGCTGAGGCTGCCTCAGGAGGGGACAACTAAAGGCAGCTCACAGCAGAGCGGTGGTAGGCCCACGAAAAAAAGACTAGCAACCCCAGAATCAAGCAGAACCCTCCCACAGCCAGCCAACCAACCAGAAAAGATTTGAAACTCATGGAATTTTGAATAGGAGCAGACTCAGGAAGGAAGCAAGGAAAAACCAAAAAACAAACAAACCAAAAACACCCAGAGACTGTGCATAAAAGTTGAATTGAGTTAAAATCCTCATTCTTTTATCTCTCACTCTCTCTCTAACTACCCCTACCGTCAGTCCCTTCTTATTCTCGCTCCTTTTCTCCCCTCCCCTTCCCCCCTTCTCTCCCCTTAGCATTCTCCCCTGCATCCTATTCTCAGTTAATTTTATAATTTTAAGTTCTCTCCCTTTCTCACCCTCTCCTTTCTCTGCGCTACTCACCTTCAACTTTATTAAATTTCTTTCTTTATTTTGTCCCCCTTCAGTCTACATTCATTCTTCTTTCATCTCTTGTCCTTATTTTCCTTCTCTCCCTATACATAATCTCTCTCTCTCCCTATTACTTTATATTCTAATCTCTTAATATTCAAATTATAATTCTAATCTATCCCCCTCTCCCTTTACTCTCCTATTCTTACCCCTTCTCTTTTTCTACCCCACCACCCCACTTCTTTCCCTACCTCTTGTATTTCTCTCCTTCATCCTATCTTTTGCCAACTCTTCAATTTCAATCCTCCCCTCCCTAATATCTCCTCTTCCTCCTGATTTCCTTCCCTCCTCTGAGCTCTTTTCCTCCCAAATCCTCTTGCTTTCCTATCTCCTATTCCTCTCTCTCTATATTCACCTTTTCTCTCTATCTTGCAACTTTATATCATGTTTTAATCTCCTAATCTTTTTTATAACATATAATTTAAAAAAGAATTTTAATCCAGTCCCCTCTCTTCTACCTCCCCTTCTTCTTTTGTTCTCTCTCCTACCCTTCTCTTCTCTACTGTCTCTCTCTCTTTCCTCTCTCCCTTCCTGTCTTGCTATTTTCTACTCTGTATTTTTATCCTTAAAAAATTCTCTCTCAATCTATTTCCTACCTTCTAACCTCCCCAGCCCTCTCTTTCAATTTCTGGCTGTCTGTCTACCTGGATGTCTGTTGTGTCTACCCTACCTCTCACGCTAATCATATAGTATATACCGATTATATAATCCTAATACTATACACTTCCACTTTCTCTCTCCACACTGTAACCCTCCCCTCCTTTTCAAACAGACAGTGTAAGTGTTAATTGCTCTCTTACATAACCTTGATCCCAATTGCTAATATTAATACTCTATCAACTTCCAGCTCAAAAATTACCCTTCCTTCATTTAAAACAACTCCTTTCTGTTTCTCCTACAAAATAAGAGTCCCAGTATCTCCACAAGTATATTAACACGGGCTCATTTGCAGCCTATAGTGGGATTGTATTTGGGGGAGACATTGGAGGGTGTGGGTTTCTTGCCTGGGTTGTGTAATTATGTTTTAGCAGCACCTTCACAAAAGATCTCAAGACAAGGTGGGCAGAGTGACTCTCAATCAACTAACCAGAGAAAAAGATCCACCAAAAAGTAGCTGAAATACAACCAGACAGATTAAAGAAATATCATCAAGGACAACACAGAAGGAGATCCAGGAGGGCGGAGGAGTAAGTGGAAGCTACACTAACCCCCTCCCAGGACCAGCCAGTGCTGACTCAGCCCCAGTACAGCAGACAGACCATCCCCCTCCAAGTGGTGTCATACTAAGGGGAAATAAAAGCCCTGCCTACAGGAATTAAGTTGCCACACCCACGGTCCTTAAGCCTGACGGCTGATCACAGATTGAGTATAGTAACAACTAAAGAAGAGAGACAAAGGCAGTAGATCCCTGGAAGTCTCCAACAGGCTGCCTAGGGCCAGTCTGGTACATGATCTGACGCTACCAGAGGCAGATCCAGGAAGAACTGATCATTCTAAGAAGCACCAACAAACAAAAGGAATCACAAAAATGGGGAGACAGAGAAACAACCCCCCATCAAAAGGAAAGGTAGAATCCCCAGAAAGAGTGCTAAATGAAATAGAGGGGAGCAACATATCAGATACAGAATTTAAAACATGGATTATGGAGAAGCTAAATGAGCTCAGCGGAAACTACAAAGAACTCCAGAAAAACTACAGTGAACTCCAGAAGAACTATAAGGAACTTACTGAGAATTATACCAGCATCAAAAAGGACATGGAAGCTATCAATAAGAGCCAGGAGGAAATGAAGAATACGATCTCTGAATTGAAGAACACAGTAGAAGGAATTAAAAGCAGGCTAGAGGAAGCAGAAGATCGGATCAGCGAGCTGGAGGACAACGTACACAAAAACTCCCAGACAATGCAACAAAATGAAAAAAGACTGAACAAGACTGAAGAGGTTCTAAGACAGCTGCAGGACAACATGAAACGTAACAATATCCGTATCATTGGAATTCCAGAAGGAGAAGAAGAAGAGCAAGGGATAGAAAACCTCTTTGAAAAACTAATGACAGAAAACTTCCCTCACATGAGGAGAGAAAGAGTCACGCAAATCCAGGAGGCACAGAGGGTCCCAATGAAGATGAACCCCAACAGGCCCACCTCAAGACACATCATAATTAAAATGGCAACATCCAAAGACAAAGAGAGAATCCTAAAAGCAGCAAGAGGGAAACAACTAATAACATACAAGGGAGCTCCAATAAGGCTATCCTCAGATTTCTCAGCAGAAACACTACAAGCAAGAAGGGAATGGCAAAAAATATTCCAAGCAATGAAAAACAAAGGCCTACAACCAAGAATACTCTACCCAGCAAGGCTCTCATTCAAAATGGAAGGCGAAATAAGGAGTTTCTCAGACAAAGGAAGACTAAAAGAATACATCTCCACCAAACCAGCAATGCAAGAGATGCTAAAGGGTCTGCTCTAAAAAGATAAAGAAACAGAGAGAAACAGAGAAGAACACGAGTACAAAGGGGGAAAATGACAATGAATAAGTACTTATCAGTAATAACCTTAAACGTAAATGGATTAAACGCTCCAATTAAAAGACATAGGGTAGCTGAATGGATTAGAAAGAATGACCCACATATATGCTGTCTACAAGAGACCCATCTCAGAACAAAAGATCTACACAGACTGAAAGTAAAGGGATGGAAAAATGTATTCCAAGCAAATGGACATGAAAAAAAAGCCGGGGTAGCAATACTTATATCAGACAAAACAGATTTCACAGCAAAGTCCATAAAAAGAGACAAAGAAGGGCATTTCATAATACTTAAGGGAAAAATACATCAAGAAGATATAACCCTTATAAATATATATGCACCCAACTTAGGAGCACCCAAATATGTAAGGAAAATTTTGAAAGACTCCAAGAAAGATATAGGCAGCAACACACTCATCGTAGGGGACTTTAACACCCCATTGTCAACAATGGACAGATCTTCAAAGCAAAGAAACACCAAAGATATTGAGGCACTGAACAACACTTTAGATCAAATGGACTTAGTCGATATATATAGAAGTTTACACCCCAAAGAAGAAAAATATACATATTTCTCAAGTGCACATGGAACATTTTCAAAGATAGACCACATGGTAGGACACAAAACAAGCCTCAATAAATTCAAGAAAATTGAAATTATATCAAGCATCTTCTCAGATCACAATGCCTTAAAATTGGAAATCAACCTCAAGGAAAAAACTCAAAAACATTCAAACTCATGGAGAATGAATAACATGCTATTAAATAATGAATGGGTTAACAATGACATCAAGGAAGAAATCAAAAAGTTCCTGGAAACCAATGATAATGAACACACAACAACCCAAAACCTATGGGATACAGCGAAAGCAGTCCTAAGAGGAAAGTTCATAGCAATACAAGCCTACCTAAAAAAGCTAGAAGAATCTCTAATAAAAAATTTAACCCTACAGCTACAAGAACTAGAGGAAGAACAACAGGCAAAACCCAGATCAAGTAGAAGGAAGGAAATCATCAAGATCAGAGCAGAATTAAATGACATAGAGTCTAAAGTAACAATTCAAAAGATCAACAAGAGTAGGAGCTGGTTCTTTGAAAAGATAAACAAAATTGACAAGCCTTTAGCCAGGCTCATCAAGAAAAAAAGAGAGAGAACCCAAATAAATAAAATCAGAAATGAAAGAGGAGAAATCACAACTGATACCACAGAAATACAAAGAATTATAAGAAATTATTACGAACAACTGTATGGCAAGAAATTTGACAACCTAGAGGAAATGGACAGATTCCTGGAAAACTATAGTCTGCCCAAACTGAATCAAGAAGAAGCAGAAAGTCTGAATAGACCAATAACAGCTAGCGAAATTGAAGCAGTAATCAAAAAACTCCCAGCACACAAAAGCCCAGGACCAGATGGCTTCACAAGTGAATTCTACAAAACATTTAGGAAAGAACTAACTCCTATCCTCCTCAGACTATTCCAAAAGATACAAGAAGAGGGAAGACTCCCAAACTCGTTCTATGAAGCCAGTATAACCCTAATTCCAAAACCAGGTCAAGACACAACAAAGAAAGAAAACTACAGACCAATATCACTGATGAACATAGATGCTAAAATCCTCAACAAAATATTGGCAAACCGGATCCAGCAACACATTAGAAAGATCATACACCACGATCAAGTAGGATTCATCCCAGGGATGCAAGGATGGTTTAATATTCGCAAATCAATAAACGTGATACACCACATAAACAAAATGAAAGACAAAAACCACATGATCATATCAATAGATGCGGAAAAAGCATTTGATAAAGTACAACACCCATTTATGATAAAAACTCTCAGCAAAATGGGAATAGAGGGAGCATACCTCAACATAATAAAGGCCATATATGAGAAACCTGAAGCCAACATCATACTCAACGGGCAAAAACTGAGAGCATTCCCCCTGAAATCAGGAACAAGACAAGGATGTCCGCTCTCTCCACTCCTATTCAACATAGTCTTGGAAGTTCTAGCCACCGCAATCAGACAAGAAAGAGAAATAAAAGGCATCCAAATTGGAAAAGAGGAAGTAAAACTGTCATTATTTGCAGATGACATGATAGTGTACATAGAAAATCCTTTAGACTCCACAAAAAAACTACTCAATCTAATAAGTGAATTCGGCAAAATAGCAGGATACAAAGTCAATATTAAGAAATCGAAGGCATTTTTATACACCAACAATAAAAACTCAGAGATAGAAACTGAAAGAAAAATCCCATTTACCATAGCAACAAGAAAAATAAAATACCTAGGAATAAACTTAACCAAAGAGGTAAAAGACCTGTACACAGAAAACTACATAACACTGAAGAAAGAAATTAAAGAAGATACAAATAAATGGAAGCGTATACCATGCTCATGGATGGGAAGAATCAACATCATTAAAATGTCCATACTACCCAAAGCAATTTATAGATTCAATGCAATCCCTATTAAAATACCAGCAACATATCTCACAGACCTAGAACAAATACTTCAAAAATTTATATGGAACCAAAAAAGAGCCCGAATAGCCACAACAATTTTGAGGCAGAACACAGTAGGAGGAATCACAATACCCGATATCAAACTATACTACAAGGCCACGGTAATCAAAACAGTCTGGTACTGGCATAAAAACAGACATATAGATCAATGGAACAGAATAGAGAGCCCAGAAATAAGCCCAGGTTCATATGGTCAACTAATATTTGACAAAGGGGGAAAGAACATCAAATGGAATGAAAAGAGCCTCTTCAACAAATGGTGTTGGGAGAACTGGACAGGGACATGCAAAAAAATGAAACTAGACCACCAGCTCACACCATACACCAGAATAAACTAAAAATGGATCAAAGACTTAAATGTAAGCCGTGACACCATAAAAGTCCTAGAGGAAAAAATAGGCAGGAAAATTTCAGATATCCCACGTAGCAACATTTTCACTGATATATCTCCTAAGGCAAGGGAAATAAAGGAAAGAATAAACAAATGGGACTACATCAAACTAAAAAGTTTCTGCTCAGCTAAAGAAAACATCAGCAAGATGCAAAGGAAACCAACCATATGGGAAAATATATTCGCCAATGACATCTCAGACAAGGGATTGATCTCCAAAATATATAAAGAACTCATACGACTCAACACCAAGAAGACAGACAACCCAATTAAAAAATGGGCAAAGGACCTGAACAAACACTTCTCCAAAGAAGACATACAGAGGGCCCATAGACATATGAAAGTATGCTCAACATCACTAGCCATCAGAGAGATGCAAATTAAAACCACAATGAGATACCACCTCACACCAGTCAAAATGGCAATCATCAACAAATCAACAAACAACTTGTGCTGGAGAGGATGCGGAGAAACGGGAACCCTGGTGCATTGCTGGTGGGAATGCAGATTGGTGCAGCCACTGTGGAAAACAGTTTGGAATTTCCTTAAAAAACTAAAAATGGAACTGCCTTTTGAACCAGCAATTCCATTGCTAGGATTATATCCAAAAAATCCCGAAACACCAATTCAAAAGAACCTATGCACTCCAATGTTCCTAGCAGCACTATTTACAATAGCCAAGTGCTGGAAACAACCTAAGTGCCCATCTGTAGATGAGTGGATCAAAAAACTGTGGTACATTTACACAATGGAATTCTATGTAGCAGAAAGAAAGAAGGAACTTCTACCATTTGCAACAACATGGATGGAACTAGAGAAAATTATGCTTAGTGAAATAAGCCAGGCAACAAAAGAAAAATACCTTATGCTGTCACCTATTACAGGAAACTAATGAACAACACAAACAAATGAGCAAAATTGAACCTGAGGTATGTAAACAAGAAGTAGACTAACAGTAACAAGGGGGGCGGGGGGGAGGAAAAGAAAGGTGTAAGGGGATGGGTCAAGTTAAAAAATATATATATATATGAATGACCCACAGACAGGTGCAACTGAGTGGGGACTAAATGTGGGGGAGGGGAGGGACAGGGTGCAGGGAAACAAGAGGGCTAAAAAAGTGAGACAACTGTAATGGAAAAACAAACAAAAAATTTTTTAGTGGGGGAAAAATGAAAATATGAAGAATGGAAATGCCAGTTCAGTGAATATTAGGACAAAGATTTTCCTTCACGTTGTATATTTTTCTCCCTATTTGATCCCTCCAGAGTTTGGCATTCTAAACAAGTAAGTAATGACATAAGTTCCTTTGCATAGAACTAATAAGACCAGTTGTCAACAGAGGTTCTTTTTTTTTTTGACCAAGTCTTTGACTGGAATGTCAAGCCTAAAGGAAACATACTTGGGCTCAGATTGTTACCAGAAAGCCCTGAGGAACTGGGAATGACTTTCAAAGGTAATAAAAGCCCGTGAGATAAAAGGCCTGGTACCATGGTTGGTTGTGCGGTCCACAGCAATCTTTCCAGGGAAGGAACGAAGGTTGTTTTCCTGAAAGATGGCTAGAAGGGACCTTAAGGCACAAGGAAAGACCAGAAAGACTTGGAAAAAACAGGTGTGTACAGGCAAGGATGAATGCCAGATATGTGGCACAGCTTCTGTGCCCTGAAGAACAGACTGAAGGTCACCCCAAATATTCCTTGGGTAAGTTCCAGCAAAGCAGAACTAAAGATCATAAGTGATCATTTGCTGCTCTTGTTATGTTTATGCAAACGAACAGGATAAATTAAAAATGGACTTAATGTAGTCCCTTTAAAGACAAGGAGGGTAACCTTAGGGAGAAAAATTATTATTCAAGGAAAATCACAATGATCAGTAGTAGAGTATAAAACAGGGCAACTAACCGTCTTAAAAGTTTCTTCTTCAGATTTAGAGACTTGTTTGCGGGTTATGTTACATAAATTAACACGTGTTTTTTGTTTTCAAAGGACATAAGCCTAAGATCGCATTACCTGAGTGATTATCTGTACGCATAAGCCTCACTTAATCCTCTCTGCAGCGCTGCCTCCTGAGACTCAATGGTTTGGCTGAACTAAATGGCTGGGTTGGGGAAGAATGGGGTGGTCTGTGGGCTTCACTTTAAAACGGGTTTCTCTTTTCTATCCTAATGGCTTGGACAGAAAAGACCCAGAGGTCTGAAAGGGGGAAAAACCTAAACTATTTACCTCAGCCCAAACTAAGTATAATGGGCAAAAGGGTTTTGGACAGGCGAGATGTGCCTAGGACACCTTCTTACAAAGAAACTTTTTTTTTTTTCCCCTAATATGGAACATTGAAAAATTAATCCCTGCCTTTTGTCATCTAGTAGTTATGGATTGAATGATGTCTTTTAACACTTTTCGCCAAATCTGTTGCCCTCAGAACACAACAAGGACACCAGCCTGTTGAACCAAGCACGCCGTTGACCAGAGGCAGCCAACTGACCTGGAGTCTGCACGATCCTTCCCCATGTGGGAAGGCCACCCTCCCCTCCACACCCCCACTCTTATTAGGGTTTTCTGGACCCAAGGGTAGGTAGGACGACGACCATGTCCAGCTTGAAGCAGCTAGAGGAGCTTGAGACCTTCGCCCATTGTCCTTTACAAGATTACAAAGGGTCCTAATATTTGAGAGGGGGGGGGGGATAGTTAATTTTTACGAACCAGGGGTATGGACTTGGGGGGGATTGCTGGGGGAGGGGGGAGCTGGGGGGAGGGGAACAAGGGGGAGAAAATTGGAACTGTTGTAACAATATAATCAATAAAAAACATTAAAAAAAAAAACACAAAAACAAAACAAAACAAAAAAAAAAAATGTATATGGAACCAAAAAAGACCCCGAATAGCCACAGCAATCTTGAGACAGAAGAACACAGTAGGAGGAATCATGATACCTGATATCAAATTATACTACAAGGCCACGGTATTCAAAACAGTCTGGTACTGGCATAAGAACAGACATATAGATCAATGAAATAGAATAGATAGCCCAGAAATAAACACAGAACTATATGGTCAACTAATAATTGACAAAGGGGACAAAACATAAAATGGAGTGAGAAGAGCCTCTTCAACAAATGGTGCTGGGAGAACTAGACAGGGACGTGCAAAAAAAAAAAAAAAGAAAAATGAAACTAGACCACCAACTTACACCATACACCAGGATCAACTCAAGATGGATCAAAGACTTAAATGTAAGCCGTGGCACCATAAGAGTCCTAGAGGAAAACATAGGCAGGAAATTTTCAGATATCCCAAGGAGCAACATTTTCACTGATATATCTTCTAAGGCAAGGGAAATAAAGAAAAGAATAAACAAATAGGACTACTTCAAACTAAAGAGTTTCTGCTCAGCAAAAGAAAACATCAGCAAGATGAAAAGGGAACAAACCATATGGGAAAATATATTTGCCAATGATACCTCAGACAAGGAATTGATCTCCAAAATATATAAAGAACTTATATGATTCAATACCAAGAAGACAGACAGCCCAATTAAAAAAAATGGGCAAAGGACCTGAACAAACACTTCTCCAAAAAGGACATACAGAGGGTCCGAAAGCATATGAAAAAATGCTCAACATCACTAGCCATCAGAGAGATGCAAATAAAAACGACAATAAAATACCACCTCACACCAGTCAGAATGGCATCATCAACAAATCAAAAAAACAACATGTGATGGCGAGGATGCTGAGAAAAGGGAACTCTAGTGCTCTCTTGGTGGGAATGCAGACTGGTGCAGCCACTATGGAAAACAGTATGGAATTACCTCAAAAAAATAAAAATGGAACTGCCTTTTGAACCAGCAATTCCACTGCTAGGACTATACCCGAAGAATCCTGAAACCCCAATTCAAAAGAACCTATGCACCCCTATATTCATAGCAGTGCTGTTTACAATAGCCAAGTGCTGGAAACAGCCTAGGGGCCCATCTGTAGATGAGTGAATCAAAAAACTGTGGTACATTTCCACAATGGAGTACTATGTAGCAGAAAGAAAGAAAGAACCTCTACCATTTGCAACAACATGGATGGAACTAGAGGGAATTATGCTTAGCGAAATGAGCCAGGTGAAGAAAGAAAAATACCTATTACCGGAGACTAATGAACAACACAAACAAATGAGCAAAACAGAACCAGAGGCAAGAAGAATGTCGAATGCCTTGCAACTGGATGTCTTTCCAATAAGAGAGTCTTGCAGATATAGAGACTGGTTTGGGGGCTATGTTGCATAAATTAACATGAGTGTTCCATTTTCATAGGGCATAAGCCTATGATCTCATTACCTAAGTGACTGTATAGGCCTCACTTAAACCTCTCTGCATCGCTGCCTCCTGACACTCAACGGTTCAGCTGAACTAAGTGGCTGGATTGGTGAAGAATGGGGTGGTCTGTGGGCTTCACTTTAAAACTGGTTTCCTGAAGCAAACAGGCCAAGATGGAGGCTTAGACGGACACGCTAGGTCTCCCTCTACAACTAGAGAGGAATACAACTACTTCAAAACAAAGGATAACTAGAAATTCCAGAAAATAAAACTACACGGAAGCCCAACATATGAAGTTATAAACCAGCGGTGCCATTTGGGCAGGTAAGAGTTAAAGAGGGCAGCGCTGTTTGCGGTCGCACCTGGGGCGGCGAAAAATCCCGGCGGCAGTCAAGCCCCTGGCAGTGCGCGACCCCAGCGCTGGGGAAAGCAGCCACCGCATCGCCTTGAACAGTGAGGCCCAGGGGGGCGGGAGGACGGATCCCGGTCTCCTAGCTGAATAACTGTGTGAATCCATCTTGGACCCCCGCCCCCAAAGAAAGCACCACAGCGCTGCGAAATAGGTCGTGGACAGGCGCCGGTCGCTGAATTGTGACGCGTACACAGGCACTGCCCCCTACAGCCGGCCCAAGAAAACAAAACGCATCTGTCAAAATGAGGCAGACAACTATAGAAATCCCGGTGGCACAGCTCACCAGGCAACAGATAGAGAACCTGACAGATGAACAGATAAGAAACCTGTCAGAGGCTCAGTTCTGGGCCATTGTTATCAGGTGGCTTACAGAATTCACAAAAGAGCAGGAAAAAGATAAGAAAGAAGCGAAAAACATTCATAACGAAAGGAACAAAACTACATACGAGACAGATGGTGAGGAAAAAAAATCCAGAGTTCATTTCAACAAACTGGAATATGGAGAAGGAACAAGCAGTCAACCAATGCAGAGAGAGGAAATGGGAAGCAACAATGAGAGGATCAGAAACCTCTGGGACAGCAATAAAAGGCCCAACATAAGAATCATTGGTTTGCCAGAGAATGAGGAAGATGAACTAGAACTTGAAAAATTGAGTGAAAATATAATAAAGGAGAACTTCCCAGACTTGGGGAAGGGAATAGACTTGCAGGTCCAAGAAGCAAGGAGAGTTCCCAAGAGACTGGACCCAGGGAGAACCACTCCAAGACACATTATAATCAAAATGTCAAAAATTAAGGATAAAGAGAGAATCTTAAAAGCAGCAAGAGAGAAGAAAAGAATTATGTACAAAGGGGTCCCAATTAGACTATCAGCTGACTTCTCAAGGGAGACCCTACAGGCAAGAAGGGACTGGCAAGAAATATTCAAAGTAATGAAAATCCAAAACCTACAACCACGAATACTCTATCCAGCGAAATTGTCATTCAGAATAGAAGGACAGAGAAAGTGTTTCCAGGACAAAATAAAACTGAAAGAGTTCATTAGATCCAAACCACTGTTATATGAGATGTTAAAGGGACTGGTTTAAAAAACAGAAGCTAGGGAGATGAAACAAAGGCAAACTAAACAGGCAACGAGAGTGGAAGAGGAACTGTGGGTACGGGAAGCATATTGGGGGGAGGTCAACAGGGAGGGGGAGTGGGGAGAGGGAGGGAGATGATATAGGAATTGGGGATCATGGTAGGAGGGAATGGAATAGACGGAGAGAGGTTGGGAGGAACTGTATGCACAACTAATGGACATAATGTAAAAGGGGGGGGACAACTGGAGGGAGGGGGGCCACCGGGAGGAGGGGAGCAGAGGGAAGGGAAATTGGCACAAATGTAATATTTTAATCAATAAAACACATTAAATCAGAAAAAAAAAAACTGAAAGCAAACAGTAATAACAACATACACAATAACAACTACATACACACCCTCAAAAAAAAAAAAATAAAAAATAAAACAGGTTTCCCTTTTCTATCCTAAAGGCTTGGACAGAAAGAGCCCAGAGGTCTGAGAGGGGGTCGTCGGCAGCCGTCCGTCTCGAGAGACGATGGTGTAGCTTCTTAAGAGTCTATCTGCACCGCCGAGAATGGCTGTGCAGTCCGACTCGGGAGTGACACGGTATCTGTCTCCTCCCGTGTTGAATCGACATCTTGCGATGACGCTGGAGTGTCCTCTCCAGTGAAGCTGAAGCTACAGAGCCTGGGCAGGGTGATATGGAGGGTCTGCTGTTGCCCATGCAGCAGACACCCCCCTCTCTTCGCAGCTGAAGGGTCCAAGGGAAAGATGGAGTCAATACAGCTTGGTTTCAGGTGCACCGCAGGAGTTGCCGGTGTTGACTATAGCGTCAAACCGCCTTAGGGACTCTGGCTCCAGATTTTCTGTTGGGGTTTACTCCCTTAGCCTTTCCCCTGAAGAGGTATGCCGCAAGGCAGCGGAGGTTTTTTGGAGTCAGAGTTTTCCTTCTCTGATGTACCCTGACTGGAAGATCGAACCAGCGACACTTAGCTCGCAGGCCAACGCTCAATCCACTGAGCCAAACCAGCCAGGGCATGAGAGGGGGTATACTTAAAATATTCCCCTCAGCCCAAACTAAGTATAGTGGGCAAAAGGGTTTTGGACAGGTGTGACGTGCCTTGCACACCTTCCTCCAAAGAGCCCCCCTTTCTTTTCTTTCCCCCTAATATGGGACACTGAAAAATTAATCCCTGCCTTTTGTCATCTAGAGTTATGGATTGAATGTTGCCCTTTAATTCTGTTGCCAAATCTGTTGCCCCTAGAATACAACAAGGATGCCAGCTTGTTAAACCAAGCACGCCGTGGTCTGGTGACAGCCAACTGACCTGAAGTCTGCAAGATCCTTCCCCATGTGGGAAGGCCACCCTCCCCTCCACACCTCCACTTTTATTAGGGATTTATGGACCCAAGGGTAAGTAGGACAATGACCGTGTCCAGCTTGAAGCAGCTAGAGGAGCACGAGACCTTTGATCATTGTCCTTTATAAGGTTAAAAAGGGTCTTAAGTCTGAGAGGGAGGAATTGTTATTTTTTATTGTTATAAAAAATTAATTAATTTAACAAAAAGCAGAATATAGAAAAGGGTGAAGCCAAAGAACTTGTATGCACGACCCATGACTATGAACTAAGGGGTGTGGGATTGCTGGGGAAAGGGGGGTACTGGGTGGAGGGGAGAAAAGTGGGGAAAAAATTGGGACTATTGTAACAACATAATCAATAAAATTTAAAAAATTAATTATAATAAGTAGGGGGATAAAATAATAAGAAGAAATACTCATCCAGACAGGTAGGAGGGGTGGAGACGGGGCAGAGAGGACGCAGTGTGGTGGGTGGCAGCAGCAGCAGTGGAGGTGGCAACGGCAGGCCGGCGGAAAGTGCAGTCACATGTTTTAAAAAGTCAGAAGGGATACCTGGGGAGTGCTCCCAGCTCCTCACCAGACCTCACAGCTCACTGTCCCAGCACCAGGGAAAATCAATCCTCATTGCTTCTGATTGTGCATACTAGTTGTGGTTGGGGTGGAGGCAGAAATTGCCAGTCTCAGCAGAGTCTGCTTGTTTAAAGGGATGGAACAGTCCTAGAATGTCTGCAGACCCACCCACTCTGGGAATGACAGCCAAGGCAGCAGCTAGAGGGGCGCCAGTCTGATGCAGAAGTGGGAGAGGTGCCTGGAAAAGGGGCAAGTGGTGGGCAGGCCGCATTGTTCCCTCTTGGACCCCTCCCACACAGACAGCGCCACAACGTGGTGAAACATGTCGCCCTGTATGACGAATCCCTAATCTCTGCCTCTTACAACATAACAGGAGTGACAGCTCTACTTGGGATGCAGAGGCAAACAAACACAGGAGCCTGTCAGAATGAGGAGACAGAGAAGTATGGCCCAAGGGAAAACAGATCAAGGTTCCAGTGGGAGAACTAAGCGATGAGGAGATAGCCAATCTAATGGATGGGGAGATAGACAACCTAACAGACACAGAATTGAAAACATTGGTGATAAAGATGCTCACAGGCTTGACAGAGATGCTTGAGTATGGCAAATGTGTAAGACAAGAAGTGAAGGCTATGCTAAGTGAAATGAAGGAAAATCCACACAAAACCTATCGTGAAGGGAAGGAAACCGGGGTTCAAATCAATGATTTGGAACATAAGGAAGAAAAAAACAGTCGACCAGTGGAGAATGAGGAAGCAAGAATTGAAAAAAATGAGGAAAACTTCCCAAATTTTGCGAAGGAGATGGACATACAGGTCCAAGAAGCACGGAGGGTCCCTGGCGAGCTGGACCGAGAGGGAACCACACCAGGACACCTCATGATTGAAATGCCGAAGGTGAAAGATAAAGTCCTGGTGGCAGCAAGAGAGAGGTGGAGAGTTGCCTACAGGGGAGTGCCTATAGGACTATCAGCTGATTTCTCAGAAGACACTTTGCAGGCAGGAAGGGACTGGCAAGCAGTATTCAATGTGATGAAAAGCAACCTACAACCAAGATTACTCTATCCAGCAAAGCTATCGTTTGGAATGGAAGGGCAGATGAAGTACTTCCCAGACAAAGAGAAGCTAAAGGAGTTCATCACCAAGCCATTATTATATGAAATGTCAAAGGGACTTCCTCAAGAAAAAGAAGATCAAAACTATGAACACTAAAATGACAACAAACTCACAACTATCAGCAACTGAATCTAAAAAATGAAAACAAAAGCCAATGAAGCAAACCAGAATAGGAACAGAATAATAGGTATGGGGATCATTTGGAGGGTTATCAGCTGCGAGGGGGAAGGGGGAGAAATGGGGAAATGGGTGCAGGGATTAAGAAGCACAATTGATTGGTACAAAATAGACAGGAGTAAGTTAAGAATAATATAGGAAAGAGTGAAGCCAAAGAACTTATATGCAGGACCCATGGACATGAACTAAGGTGGGTGGGATTGCTGGAGGGAAGGGGGGTACTGGGAAGAGGGGAGCAAAGGGGGAAAAATTTGGAACTGCTATAACAACATAATCAATAAATTATACTTAAAAAAATTTATTAAGAAAAGCCTAAAGTGTGTTCCTATTTCTAAATTAATATATTCTATTTATGAGGAAGAATTTATACTCTTATTTGTTGGGTATGACTTTTTATTTGCAATTGAAACAATAAATCTACTTTGCATCTCATCTGGAGAGGTTGGCTATGACCCAAAATACCATGTGAGAAAACTGATCTATTCAAATTAGAAGTGGACTGGTCTCTTTATATATTCTAAGCAGCAAATATATAACCATATATAAAATTCAATGGTACATATGGGAATATACTTAGAGTATTCAATAATTTACAGAATTCAAGTTAAGTATGCTGCTTATAAAAACCACATAACAAACCTCAGAAGGTTTTTTCATTTTGCTTGGTGGTACAATGTACTTTTTTCTCTCAGTTTTACAAATGTTTAGCTTCTTATATCAGTAAAATAAAAGCATTCTGCCACTTAATTGATGTGAGAATTTTTAAATGGTTACTGAGTATAAGAAATGATTATATGTTAGAAGAAGTTTATCTTAAAAGAATTTACATTTTTTCCTAACAATTTATTTTTAAAACCACATATCATTTACTTTACTAAATGACTTTATTCTTTATTTAATGTCTTCTCTAAGATTGTAGTCTTTTATTTGTAAAATAAAATGCCAATAAAAATTCACTTTTTTCACTACTTAATTTACCTACATTTAAAGATAGAATTTCTTAATAAATCATATATTATTATAGGGAAAAACTCAAAAAGTTCAATATATTTGTGTATAGTTAACACTAATTCTTGGGTTTATCTAATGAATTTGACTATAAAGGTGATTAAAATATTCCAGAAATTATATATATAAGTCGATATTGTTCTGTTAATATTCATCTAGGGAAGCAATGATAGATTAATATAGTATAGAGTTCCATTTTGGAACTGTTCACAAGATTGTCTACTTCAAGTGTGTGTTCCCTTCCCCCCTCCCCCCCTACACACACACACACCACATACACAACACACACCTCACTCATACACCCCTACACACCCCTCACATGTCACATGCCACATGCCCAGATACACACACCACCCACAGTTGCCTTTTTTAATGACCACACTTTCAGTCACAATATTATTACTTAACCGTCATCTCTAAATAACTTGTAGTTATTTAAAAAAATCAAAGCCTACAAAAAATGATAAAAAGCTGCTAACAAAAGAATGTTTGGAAAATTCTGAAGATATTTCTAAAAGTGGAAACTTAAAGGCATCACTAAAATAAACACACACCACCTCCCCAGACACTAAGATGACCACTTCGGAGGAACCAGTCCATGCTTAGATGTGCATGCTCTGGGATATGTGTGTGTCTGTGTGTTTTCACTGTCACATTTGAGAGAAATGTTCTTGAACAGAAAGAACTGTGTCAGGTTTCAAGAGGCCTGGATGTGAGCTTCAGCTCTGCCATTTATAAGCTGTGCAAGTTTGGGTAAGTTCTTTCACTTCTTTGGGTTTCAATTTTTTCATCTGTAAAATTAAAGAGTTTAGGCCTGGCTGGTGTGGCTCAGTTGGTTGGAATGTCATCCCATAGACCAAAGGTCACAGGTTCAATTCCTGGTCAGGGCACATACCTAGGATGCAGGTTCAATCCCCAGTCTGGGTTTGTACAAGAAGACAACTGATTGATGTTTCTCTCTCTTTCTCTCTTTCTTCTGCCCCCAACACTCCCTCCCCCACTTCCTTTCTCTCTAAAAGCAATGAAAAATGTCCTCTGGTGAGGACTAAAAATAAATAAATAAGAGTTTATCTAGACCACCGCAGTCCAATAGAAATATAATGTAGGCTCTGTATGTCATTTTTGTAGTTACACTTAAAAAGTAAAAAGAAACAGATGAAATTAATTTTAATATATTCTATTTAATCAAATATTTACAAAATATTGGCATTTTAACATTTACTCAATAAAAAATTATTGAAATCTTATAAATTTGGGGTTTTTTTTCTTTTTTCTTTTTGTACTATGTCTTTGAAATCCCATGTGGAAATTATGCTTATAGCACGCATCCCATTTTGGACCAGCTACATTGCATATGCTCAATAGTCACGTATGGCTGATGGTCAACATACTGGACAGCACAAAACTAGGCAGTTCTTTACAGCTCTTTCAGTTTTGAAAACTCTATTGTTATCTTATTGTCAAAATTACTATATTAATAGAATTGATATAAAATTCAGCACAGGTATATGAAAATTGTAGGTTAAATTCATCCATGTAACATATACTTTCATCAGGAAAGGTTCATTAATTTCATTTCTCATTTGGCAGTTTTAAACTCTAACAATCATTAAGAAGTAAAGAACTGGCAATTATCCTCTGAACTTAGCCCCACGGAATGGATTACTTAATCTATTAAACTGGCTTAAGTCTGTTAACTAACTGCCAAGTCCCCATTTCATAGTGTATGATGCAGATTTGGCCTTAATCTGAAGCTTAGATCTTTATGTAATCATAAGAATTATTACTGTCTTTTAAATGAAAAAACATCCAAAATTACTACTATAATGATAAAATCAGTTTAATTTCTCTGTTTCATTTAATCTAAATTATTAAGACTATTAATGCATTTTATTATTAGTGAACCATAGCACAAAGAGGTCAATGTTCAATAATAGATGTCATTATCAATTAGTGTCAGCTTATTACTGGGAAAGGCCATGCTCATTAAAACAGGTGATGATATTCAGGTTCTAATAGATAAAAATGAATAATTTAAAGACTTGAGTAGAACCTACTTGCACCAAAGGACAACTTTTCAATTAGACTTGCCACAAACCCCTGCAAGTTACTTATCTCTGGGTACAATCATACATCATCTCAATTAGCTGCTAAGTCTGTTATACCAAACTTTACAAAAGTTATATAAATGTACTTTCTGACATTACTATAATCTCTTGAACCTTCTCTTTCCTCCTCAAATTTATAAAAGAATAATTATAGCACATTCAACTTTTATGTATCATTATAAGCCATTATATAGTGGAATTCCTTATTTTTAAAAAAAGAAGTTAATAAAACATCCACATGCTTGTCAATATACAGGTGTTTCTGCAAATCTCTAAACTTTATCTCAACATTATATACAGTGAAAGCTGAATGGTATTAATTCATATTTATAGATAGCAACATAACAATATATTGATCCCTTAATAAATAGCTTAAGTTATACTATGTGTATAAATTTGCTTCTAAGCTAAATTCATGCCATTTGAAATCAACTTTCTACATGATTTATATTATTTAAGGAGCATTCAGCAGAACCAGCCTGACATATAATAACGTTTCCTTTCTGCAGGGATAAAAAGTAAACATTATTGCTATGCTGTAGGCACCTACAATTCCTTCAGTCAATTATCTATTACATGTCAGAGGCCAGTGAAGAAAGAAGTAAAAGCAAAGTCAGGGAAACTCCTGATGTTGTGTGGTCTGTATCTAGTGCACTGCCTGGCACCTAGGAGGTGTTCATTGTTTGTTGCATGAGTGGCCAAGGAGTATATACACTGTGGCCTGCATTCATTCTATAAGTAAATAAACACATACAGACACAAACATACACACATTATATATAGCATATAAGCACATTTTACTTTTATTTTATTAGAGGAATTTGTTAGTAAGACCTTTTAATCTGATTCTGAAACCTGAATCTTAGCTCTCCACTTGGGCGACATCAAAACTGGTATCTTTTTCCTGTTTTCATTCATTATGCACTCCATTCATTCATCAAGTATTTATGTAACTGGCACTATGACAGGCATAGGGTGGTATGAAAAAAATAAGTATATAATTAAACAGATAAAACAATAATTATTGCAAACAAAGGTATTGCTATTTGGGGAGATTAAGAAAATTGTCCAAGGCAACTCAGCCTGTGAGTACCAGACCAAGAGTCAAATCTCAATCTATATGTCTTCCAACTATCCCAAGAAACACAAGCCTGGAGCTGGGAAGCGGGTGTGATGGTTAATTTAATGTATCGACCTGCCTGGACTGTGGTGTCCAGCTGCTTGGTCAAATACTAGTTTAGACATTGGTGTGAAGGTATTTGCAATTAATACTTATAATAAATTGACTTTAAGTAAAGAAAACTATCATCAATAATATGGGTGAACCTCATCCAAACACAACTGAAGACCTTAAGAGCAAAATCAGGATTCCCTGAGAAGGGATTCTGCCTAAAGATCATAAAACAGAAATCCTGCCTGAATTTCCATCCTGCCAACCAGTCCTACAGATTTCAGAATCAAAATGGCAACATACACTCTGCCTGAGTAGAAGCCTGCTGACCTGCTGAACTACACGTTTTGGACTTGCCAGCCCCCACAATTACTCAGCCAATTATTCAAAATCTCTCTACATATATACCCAGTTGGGTCTGTTTTCTGCAGAACCCATGCTGATATAGGGTGAGTTAAATATGGAGATTGGGAAGACATCAAAATGTAAACAATGATGTAATCAATGGAAGTAGATAGGACACAAAAGGAACTGAGGCACGAAGGATAAAACATGAATACAACAGCAGTAAAGGGGCCATCGGAAGTCAAGGAGTGAAAGGAAGGGGTAAGTCAAGACAAAGGAGAGTTTCACCAAGGAGAGAAGCAATCCTGAAAAGGCAGAGCAGGATGAGGGCTGAGTTCAAGCTCTGGTGTTTGGCAACTAGCAGCACAATGGTGACTCTGGCCGTGACCTGGTCGTTGGCATGGAAATCATACTGTGTTCACTACCAGTGAATAAGAGGTGAGAATATGGAAAAAGTATGGCAGTTGAGGAAAGGAAGAAAATCATGTAATAGCTCAAAGAGAAAAGTTAAGTGGGGGGGGGGGAGAACTTTTTTTTAGAATGAAGGAGATATGAGTAAGTTGAGGGAAAGAAATCATTGGAGAAGATAAAGGCAGATGAAACTGCTAGAACACCAAGTCCCAGAAGAAGTACAATATCCCACAAGGTGGGCTCTGTACCACAGGGTGGGGAAGGACTGTGATCGGAAGTGATTACCTCCTTGTCTGAGGCCAGTAGTATATAGATAAGACATCAGTGCTCTCATGGACTGCTCTGCAGCTGGGGCTCCCTGTCTTTATTTTCTCAGGGAATTAAAAGGTAGGATTATTACCAGAGTATTTATTAAATAATATCTATATGCCTAGTGTTTTAAGGGATTCAAAAAAGCATGAGCCACATTCTCTGCTGGTCTACCTGTCCAGCTAATATGGCCTAGTATGTATTCAGTCACTAAATAAACAAAAAGTGTTAACCATCCCAAGAGTTAAATTAGTAGTAGTATTGGGTTGCACAGTAAGTTGTTAGAAACTTTTAGCCAAATAGATTCATATCTTCCAGAGATTAGCAAAAGATATTATTGGTCCTCTGCTTTTCATCATTTGTACAAATTTTTTAACAGAAGCTTGAGAACAACATTTCCAATACATATGACTGTCTAACCCAGAGAGTTTCAACACATGTGCCACAAAAAAAAATTGAAACATGCAATACCTGACTTAGTCAGAGACACTTACCTCTTTTTACTTAGATTGTCAAATAAAAAATGACTACAGCCAACACAATAGCTGTCTGGTGTGAATAAATCAAAATTATACCGATTATTTTGTCAGATCAGCAAAAAATATAATCTATTTTTTGGTATGCCACAGAACTTCAGTAATTAGTTTATGTGTGCCATGAGATGAGAAGGGTTGAAAGTCACTGGCCTAACCACTACTCTGTACACCTGAAATTATTACAAAATAATATCGAACATAAACTGTAATTGAAAAATAAAGTCAAATACAAGTAAAAAGAAGCATTATATTACAAAAATTTCTAATACTTCATTTAGCTGTAATTCCAATTATAAAAATCACTATATGATCTTAACGGCCACAAGAGGAGACCACCACTACAATAGATGAGCATGATAAAATAACACAGTGTATTTTAATCTTAATATGTTCAAATGTTCAGAAGACTGAACTTGAGGCTAGTGATGTAACCAGTCCCCGTTTTCTTAGCTGTGAATATAAAGTGATTATACAGATTACATGTAACAATTTATTCCTTTAAATGTAAAGTAATTTACAGAATTTTCTCATTCTACTAAACTAGGAGTTACCCTGGCTGGTTTGGCTCAGTGGATTGAGCGTCGGCCTGCGAGCTAAGTGTCGCTGGTTCGATCTTCCAGTCAGGGCACATCAGAGAAGGAAAACTCTGATTCCAAAAAACCTCCGCTGCCTTGCGGCATACCTCTTCAGGGGAAAGGCTAAGGGAGTAAACCCCGACAGAAAATCCGGAGCCGGAGTCCCTAAGGCGGTTTGACGTTGTAGTCAACACCGGCAACTCCTGCGGCGCACCTGAAGCCAAGCTGTATTGACTCTGTCTTTCCCTTGGACCCTTCAGCTGCGAAGAGAGGGGGGGTCTGCTGCATGGGCAACAGCAGACCCTCCATATCACCCTGCCCAGGCTCTGTAGCTTCAGCTTCACTGGAGAGGACGCTCCAGCGTCATCGCAAGATGTCGATTCAACACGGGAGGAGACAGATACGGTGTCACTCCCGAGTTGGACTGCACAGCCATCCTCGGCGGTGCAGATAGACTCTTAAGAAGCTACACCATCGTCTCTCGAGACGGACGGCTGCCGACGACGACGACGACGACGACAAAACTAGGAGATGGGTGGTTAGAGGCCAAAATATTTAGGCTCTCTGGTGATGCATCCACTAACCCAAAAGGACAACTTTCCTCATTTCAGAATGTTTTATTATAACAGCAATCTTCGAAGGCAAACACAAAAGATTCTACTATGCTTAGATTTTAAAACATAAATAACCAATTTAATGCATCAGTAATGATGCACAATAGATGTCTTCTTGGAGTATCAACTCAAATAAGAGACTGATGTAATGTGCCAGGTATTTCAAAGAAACTAATTTGGTAATAAGAAAAACACTTCTTTTGTGCAAACTTTTCTACTTAAAAAAAAAAAAAGGCAGAAACATTCTCAGTTACTAAGTAAAAGTTTTTTCTCATTAGAATGTGATTTAATAAGAAAAAAGAACTAATACTTTAGATCTTAAAAAATTATCTTGAATTCTATTAGGCTTTCAGATGGAAATCTCTATCGATATAAAGAAAACAGATATTAATGGCCAAGTATGATCTATTTTGGAACTGTGTATTTATATTCAATGTGTTTATATTTAATGCCTTAAAATTTTAAATATCTATTACATTTGTTGCTATTATGTTATACACCCCTTATACACACTCTCCAGATGCCCTCTCTATGAAAGAAGTATACCAGTACATTTCACTTCTCTATAAATCTTCCCAAGCAAGTGTAAGTAAAACATTTTCCAGACTCAACTTCTAAAGGTAAAGTCTTTGGTCAACTTCCTGAGTATATTCTATTATAGATTTCTTTCTGCCTCTGTTCTCTCTTACCTATCATGGAATCCACAATTCCAGTCTTAAAAAGGAAAAAAAAAAAAAAACATTCAACAAGTATTTCCAAAAACATGTTTAATAAGATCATTGTTCTTTGACCAAGGCCAGTTACAATTTGTCTTTGGCCCACAAATGTCAACCAAAATATAAATATAAATTGACATTTTCAATTATCTGTTGTTTCTTGACTCCAGGAGCAGCCAATCCTGGGAAAGTACCAATTATTCCACAAAGAAGCAAGAAAGGGGTTTCAATTTCTATACATGGGGTGGGGTGGGGGTGGAGCGGTGTCCAGAAGTGGCACATGGGAGATGGGAGTCTCAGGGTTTTTTGTAATTGCATTTAAAAGATCTAGGATCCAGTCACCTAATTTGTGAAAAATATTTTCTTGAAATTGGAATTTTTTATGGCTAATAATTGAGAGGCAGAACTAACACCCATGTTGTTATAGCAGAATTCCTTTGTTGTGTATTATTGTAGGATATATGTTCTCAATCAAAGGGAAAAAAAAAAAACTAATTTGAGCTGTGTAATAATAAACTACATTATCAATGGTGCAGCATTACATTATTTATTCTACAGTATTTTAGAACCAAAGGTATTCACTAAATTATTTCTTACTTAAAATAAATGTTGTATATGCCCTAGGCCAGGATATTAGCCCTAACTGTTTTACATGGTTGCAGATTTTCATTGCTTCTCATGACCCACTAGATGGCATCTAAATTTTTTATCCTGGCATCCAAGACACTCCGGTCTGATCCGTAGCTCTCATTCTAGCCCCTGTTCTCACTGATATCTAAAGACCATGCCTGTAATATCCAACAGCAAACAGTAGAAATGATTAATCTCTCAATTATAAATTCAATTGAGGGTAAGACCAGAGATCAGCCTCACTCATAAAGTGAGATAGTAGAGCCCATAATACTGACACCAGGAACTAAGCAATAGGCCCTGAATGATAGGTTTCTTTATAACTGAAAAAGACATACTGTGCCTCAAAGCATACACAGTAGATGTCACCTGGCATAAAATAGAAATGAGG
Organism: Furipterus horrens; assembly: GCF_987537825.1. Classification (NCBI taxonomy): domain Eukaryota; kingdom Metazoa; phylum Chordata; class Mammalia; order Chiroptera; family Furipteridae; genus Furipterus; species Furipterus horrens. The sequence goes on from NW_028327177.1 coordinate 58,055,502, forward strand.
GCATCGTACACTGAAGTGCTTTATAACTAAGTTTTGCTGAATAGATTCTTTACAACCCAACTGAAGTGGTCAAATTTTAAAACCTCCAAATCATTGAGGCTTAAAGTAATCACGAGGCTCATTTCCTGAGATGACACTTGATCCCTGCTCAGAGTTCTATCATCTACATAAACTGAGAAGCCTGTAATGGAAAAATTAATAAAATAGGGTTCCTTTCATGGAACTCACAGAAAGAGTGAATCACAATTTGAAAATTACTCATCTAAAACAACAAAAAACTCCCCAGCACCTTGTCTCTGATTTAAAAACCAATAGTACTCTTTTGGGGGGGGGGCAGGGGGTACATAGAGATACTGAATAAATATTTATTGAAGGGGTGAATCAACGACTGGCTGCTTTTTGATTAGACTATTAAATAAAAACACGGTGACAAGACATGATGCTGATATCTGAGCATGAAATTGAGGGGGAGAAATTAAACCTGTGCCTCTTGGCTGAGATTTGAGAAATGTTTCCCCAGTGGTATACTGTTTCTGGTTCTGTAGGACTAAGCTCCAAAGAAGGCCCACTACTATCTGATGTTCTGGGCCAGGCTTACAAACCTTAGGGAGAGAGTCCGTTTCTATTAGAATAAAAGCAGTAGTCTGCTGCCTTTCCAAAGATATCTCAAGACCAAAGGACAAAGGAAAACATATATAAAAAGAATGAAAAAGTACTAAGAGAAGGGAAATCACTATTAACAATAATATTAAAAATAAAAGGAGGACTTCCGGCCAAGATGGAGGTGTAGAAAGATATGCTGCATGTCCCTCCAGAACTAAGAAAGAATACAACTACCTCAAAATTAGGAACAACCAGAAGTTCAAGATAGTTAAAGTGCATGGAAGTCCAGCAAACAAAGATATAAAGAAGAAATATTCATCCAGACAGGTAGGAGGGGTGGAGCCGGGGTGGAGAGGACACGGTGTGGTGGTGGCAGCAGCGGCAAAAGCAGCAGGCCAGTGGAAGGCCAGTTACACATTTTAAAAAGTCAGGAGGGACACCTAAGGAGCATTCCCAGCTCCTCACCAGACCTCGCAGCCCACTGTCCTTGCACCAGGGAAAATCAAGCCTCACTGCTTTTGACTGTGCAAAACAGTGGGGGTTGGGACAGAGGCAGAAACTGCCAGTCTCTCAGCACAGTCCGCTTGTTTAAAGGGCCCCCACAGACCTAAAACATCTGAAGACCCACCCACTCTGGGAACGATGGCCAGGGCAGCAGCTAGAGGGGTGCCAGTCTGGTGTAGAAGTGGGAGAAGTGCCCTGGAAAAGAGGCAAGTGCTGGGCAAGTGGCATTGTTCCTTCTCACACCCCTCCTCCACATCTAGCGCCACAATGTGGTGAAACAGGTCACAGGTTACTGATGAATCCCTAAGGCTCCGCCCCTTACAATAAAATAGGAGCAGCAGCTCTGCCTGAGACATGGAAGCAAACAAACACAGGAGACTTCCGGCCAAGATGGAGGCCTAAACTGACACTCTCAATCTCCATCCACAACTAAGAAGGAATACAACTACCACAAAATCAGAAATATCCAGAAGTTCCAGAAGATAAATGGAAGTCCAACGTATGAAGTTATAAAGAAGTGGTGCTCATCTGGACAGGTAGGAGGGAAGAAGCCAGGGAGAAGAGTTCAAGCTGTGCTGTCCACTGCAGCAGCAGCGACAGCGGCAGGACAGTGGTAAGCACAGACACCCATATTTAAGGGGAGGCGAGAAGCGCCTGGGGAGCACCCCCGGCTGCGGACCAGACCCGTCAGCTTGCGATTCCAAAGCCTGGGAAGGCAGACCTCCATTGCCTTGGACTGTGAGGCCCAGAGGGGGTGGGATGGAGGATGAGACTCCCGGTATCTCAGCAGAGAGTGAATGGCAGGAATCCATCTTGGACCCCCACTCCCGCAGAAAACACCAGCGTGTGGTGAGACGGGTGTCCAGTTGTGACGAGTGCACAAGGCTCTGCCTCCTATAGTGTAGGAGGTGTGACAGCCCTGCCCAAGAAGCAAAGGTAAACACAAAATGGTGAGGATGGCACAGATGATGATAGAGATTCCAGTGACGCAGCTGACCAGATAGCAAATATATAATCTAATGAAGCAGCACTTAGGAAATCTTTCTGAGGCACAGTTCAGAACTTTGGTTATAAAAATGCTTACAGACCTAATAGCAGATCTTAAACAAGGAACGAAGGCTCATCCTGCTGAAATGAACAAAAATACATATGAAACTAGTGGTGAGGGAAAGAAAACCAGGGATTAAATCAACAAATGGGAACATAGGGAAGGAACAAACATTCAACTAGTGCAGAAAGAGAAAACAAGAAGTGAGGAAAATGAGGAGAGGCTCAGAAACTTAACGGACAGTGATAAGCGGGCCAACATCTGAATCATAGGGTTGCCAGAAGATGAAAAAGAAGAACTAGAAATTGAAAAATTATGTGAGAAAATAATGAAGCAGAACTTCCCTAACGCAGGGAAGAAAATAGACTTACAGGTCCAGGAAGCACAGAGAGTTCCAAAAAATGACCCAGGGAGAAGCACACTAAGACACATTATAATGTCAAAAATTAAGGATAAAGAGAAAATCTTAAAAGCAGCGAGAGAAGAAAAGAATTACATACAAAGGGGTCCCAATAAGACTATCAGCTGATTTCTCAAAAGAAACTCTACAGGCAAGAAGGGACTGGCAAGAAATATTCAAAGTAATGAAAACCAAAACCTACAGCCACAATTTACTCTATCCAGTGAAGCTCTCATTCAGGATAGAAGGTCAGAGAAAGTGCTTCCAGGACAAAGTAAAACTCAAGGAGTTCATCAGATCCAAACCACTGTTATATGAAATGTTAAAGGGACTTGTTTAGGAGAAAGAGGATCAAAACTATGAACATTAAAATGAAAAATGTATCACAACAACCAACAACAGAAGCTAGGGAATTGAAACAAAGGCAAACTAAGTAGGCAACAAGAGTGTAAAAAGAATTATAGGTATGGGAAACATTATGCGGGGTGGTCAGCAGGGAGGAGGAAGCAGGGAAAGGGAGGGAGATGGTACAGGAATTAAGAAGCATAGTAGGACGGAGTGAAGTAGATAGGAAGATGTTGAGACGTACTATATGCACAATCAATGGACATGCACTAAGGGGGAGGGGACAACTGGAGGGAGAAACGTCACTGGGTGGAGGGGAACAAAAGGAAAAGAAATTGCGACAACTGTAACAGCATAATCAATAAAGCATACATTAAAAAAAATCAATATATCTTAGGCATCACCCCCCCAAAAAAATAAAAAAATAAAAGCAGACCATTATTTGATGATCCTAATAAACAAAATGTCTGAATAGCACACATTGAACATGCTAGTTTATCTCAGCTATTTTGAAGTAAATTATACATTCCACATAATTAATGAGACCTCCAGAAACCTTTTATATTTATGCAGCCCAGACAGGAAAGCAACCTATAGCAATAGATAATAGTTTAAAAGGACTTAAAAAGAGTAGCTTCCTACCAGCTACTATCAGAGGGAGTGGCTTAATTATTAATAAAACAAGGTGATAATTTAGCTCAGCATTCTTCAATAGTGAGCAGTTCCCAAGAACTCTTGGACAAAATGGTGAATGACCACAGTAATTTTCCCTTTAGTATTTTACCTAAACATTTCCGTGTTTTATGTTGTATCCCAAAACGTTCATAAGTGTTTGCTATCAAAAGATCAACACAAGGTATGTATCTTCACCCTTCTTTCCTCTATTTTACAGGAAACTTTAGATATTACATAGACTACATATTTCAAATGTATAGTGTTTGAATTTTCCAAAATGACTGCTTAAGGACAACTCTGTCCTTCCAATCACTTGGAAGTAACCAAGCAGAGCCAAGGGTGGTCTCTCTCCCACAGCTTGCTCCTGCCACCTAGTGGGTGAGGCAGTTCCACAGTTAGATTGTGTTTTGTATGAGGATTGTCTCCTTCCCCTAAGACCTAAGAACAGTCTCAGCTTCTTAACAGAATATGATCAAACATACTTTTCTTTTATATTGGGGGTTTCAGATAGTTTTTTTGGTAACCTTAAGTAATTTCTCTAAATGGATCTGTTCCATATCTGTTGGTTTTCTTTCAAAGCAGTTAGTTTTCATTACAATGATGAGCCTAGAGAATTCAAGGTCAAATAAAACCTTGAATAAATTTATAATTTATAACTGGGGGAAAAAAAACCCTGACCTTTTCCTGGTTTCCAGTCATCGGCTTTCCCCTTACCTTGTAGTTTTCCCAAGGTCTGTGTTTTGGCTCATTCCTGTTTTTTTATACTCATGTGGGGGCCAAATCTATATCCTTATCCCCAACTTTTCAGACTGGTTTTAATCTCAAATCTTCAGTTATCTACTGAATCTCATACAAAGAACTGACAATTGCTATGTTAAACACCTAAGTCATCATCCTCCCAAAGAATCAAAGAATGGGATCTCCTTTCCCTCAGTGAGCCAGTGTGGCAGACTGAATTAGAGCCGGAGTGCAATCCGGGTTAAAAACGGCAGAGATGTTAAACAATATATAAAAAGTAAAGAAACGAGTTAAGCCAAGGGCACAGTCAGAAGCTACATCAGTTTAGTGCACTGGGCAGGAGGAAACATGATGACCAGGAGCTGGGGTGGAATAGTAATAATTAACAGGAATTGAAGTCAGGGACATAGGAAATTTGAGGCAGGTTACAAAACTAAAGCTAAGAAAATTGGAAATAAGAGGCAAGAGAGGCTGGAGAAAGTCCTTAGGCTTGGGGTGCTTGCAAGGATTAAGAGGGCTGAAGACCAGCAGAGACGTGGAAATCTTGGGCTCAGAAACACATGGTGATTAGATATAGTTTTCTATTCTACCTTTGTCCAAATAGTAATCCCGGCCCTTCCCAGTCCTCACAGGGTCTGCTGGAGTTTCCTGAGGTTCCTGGCTCAGATGAATTACCGCTAACCAAAATTTCCAAGATCATGAATGGTCTTGTAATCTTCATTTCTAAGGATTTGAAATTTATAAAGTTATTTTTAACACATTTTGGGGGGTAAAACATATACCACAAGGTTTATCTACTGTGAGTAGTTTCAAACACACACAATATAGTTTTAGGACACAATTCTATCACCACAAAAAGCTTTCTCGTGCCCACTTACAGTCAGTCCCTGCTCCCATGCCCAAGGCAACCACTGTAGATTATTTGCTTTTTCTTGGAATTTCATGTAAATGAAATCATATACAATATGTGGTCCCTTGTATTTGGTGTTTTTCATATAGCATATATGTATTTTTTCCATACTTTACATTTTCTTTTGTTCACTTTCCTACATGTTAGGGTTTTTTTTGAGGGGGGGCATTTGCTGGCTCATTTATTAATTTATTTTGCTTTCTTTTTTTTTTTTCATTTCCCCCCCAACATATAGCATATTTTTGAGGTTCCTTTTCTGTTGTAGCTTGTATCAGTTCATTACTTTTTATTCTTAAATAGTATTCCATTGTATGGTTGTTATCACATTTTATTTATCCATTTACCAGTTGGTGGGCATTCAGATTTGTCTCGTTTTTTGGCTATTATGAATAACACTGCTATGAATATTTATATACATGTCTTTGTGTAAACATGTTAATTTTCTTAAGTAGATACAGGATTAAAATTGCATGATAATATGATAAATTTGTTTAATCTTTTAAGAAATTGCCAAGTTGTTTTCCAAAGTGGCTATCTAATTTTACATACACAGCAATCCATGAAGGTCTCAGTATCTCCATTATCCTTGCCAACATTTGTTAATGTCCGCCTTTTTTAGTATAATCTTGTGGATATAAAGTGGTTTTGCTTTACATTTCCTTGATGGCTAATGACATTGAGAATCTTCTCAGGTGTTTATTACCCAATTGTATATTTTCTTTGATGAACTGTCTATTCACATCATTTATCCATTTTAAATGAGTTGCCCTCTTGCTATTTCATTAAAAGAGCTCTTTGTATATCCTAGATACAAGTCATATTTCAGATATATGATCTGTTAATATTTTCTTCTAGTTGGAAGCCTGCCTTTTCATTTTCTTAATGGCATCTTTTAAAACACAAATTTTAAGTTCTGATAAAGTCCAATTTGCCAACTTCTTTTTTTATGGATGGTGCTTTTGATGGTAAATCTAAGAACTCGTTGCCTAAACGAACTTATGAAAATTTCTCCTGTAATTCAAGGTTTACAGTTTTAGGTTTTACATTTTAATTTTTGCATATGGTTGAGGTAAAGGTATGAATTCATTTTTTATATAGATATTTAATTTCCCCAGTAACATTTGTTGAAAAGACTATCCTCTCACCATTTAATTTCTTTGGTATTTTGGTTGAAAACTGATGGCAGATAAATATAAAGTTCATTTCTGACTATTCCATACAATTCTGTTCCATTGGTCTACATGTCTATTCTTATGCCACTAATGTAGTTTTATAGTAAAAATTGAAATTGATAGATTGTATTGAAACTATAGGTCAACATGAGTAAAACTGTCAGCTTAATTATAGTCTTTTAATCCATGAACATTGAATGCCTTTTATATATTTAGATCTTCTTTCATTTCTCTTAACTATGTTGTATGGTTTTTAGTACACAAGTCTTAATACCTCTCTGGGTATACTGACTCTTATGTAAGTTTTTTTTTTTTTTTAATGCTATTGTGAATAAAATAGTCAACTTTAGTTTTGGGTTATTTGTTTGTAGTATATAGAAATACAATTGACTTTTGTATATTGATTTGTATCCTGTAACTTTCTTGAACTTGTTTTTAAATCATAATAGGTTTCTATGTGTTTTTTCTTAGGATATTCTATGTACAGGATCATGTCATTTGCAAATAGTTTTTTGTTCTTTCCAAGCCACATGTCTTCTGTTTCTCTCTTTATTCCAACCCCAGCCCCACACCCCACTTTATTGTACTGGCTACACTCTCTAGGTAATAAGAACCAGAAGTGATAAGTGCAGACACCTTTGCTTTGTTCCCAAAGATAGGGGGAAAGCATTTGGTCTTCCACCATTAAGATGACAGTAGCTGTACGTATTTTTGTAGATGCCTTTTATCAAGGTAAGGAAGTTCCCTTCTATTTTTACATTGTTCAGATTTTAATCAGAAATGGGTATTTGATCTTGTCCAATGTTTTTGTGGGTGTGTGTGTGTCTTCCGAGATTATCATGTGACTTTTCTCTTTTATTAACATGGTGTAAGCAGCAGTTGATTTTCAAATGTAAAATCAACCTTGACAATGGTGTTTAATCCTTTTTATATGTTGCTTGCTGTTCAGTTTCAGGGGCTCTGTTCTTTTTTTTTTTTTACTTTTTAAATTTAATCTTTATTATATTTTTTCCATTACCACTTAGTCCCCTTATAACCCCTGTACCCCTAGCAATCAGCACACTGTTGTCCATGTCCATGAGTCCTTTTTGCTTAATCTCTCTATCCCTCACTAACCGCCCCCACTAGCTATCATCCTGCTCTCCATCTAGGAGTCTGTCCTCCTTTGTTCATTCTTCTTTTTCCTCTGTTATGCAGAATGGATAATTTCTTTTGGTCTATCTTAAAATCCATGGGCTCTTTATTCTGCTGTCTCAGCTCTGTTGAATTAATTCTTCTAATGAATTTTTCATTTCGGTAATCACGTTTCAACTCTAGAATTTCTATTTGGCCTTTAAAATTTTTTTATCTTTTTATTGAGATCCTCTATTTGTTAAGTCATTGTTGCTATATTTTCCTTTAGTTCTTTAAACATTGTTTTCTTTACTTCCTTGAACACACATATTATTGTACCTGCTCTGAAGTCTTAGTCTGCCAAATCCAATGCCTAAGCCCATTGCTTTTTCCTATTGATCCTATAGACACTAGCATAATCATATCCCTTGTTTTTAAGTGAAGACTAATTCTTTGCTGCAAAGAACATAAAATTCATGCTGCTCAAACCAGCTGTCAAGAATGTACTCAACTGCCTTGATATTATGCAACATCATTTATTCCTGGAGCTCCCACCAAGTTGACATTTTCTTCTCCCATAGATTTGTCAATTTCAATGTTTCCATTTTTTCTCATGTTGTTTCCTCATATGGAAAGCCCTTATAATTTGTCTTTCAATTTATAGTGCATCAACTCCTAAAACAAGCTTAATCAGGTGAATTCTTCCATTCTTGCAATATTCACCCTTTGAGTGCCATGTGTAATTCAAAATTCGGATCAATATGAGAAAAAATTATGTCAATATATAACCTGAGGTACAAAAAAAGAGAACAAAACATAAAGTACAAATTATTTCATTGTTATTTACATGTATAGCCATCGAAAAAAGAGTTGGTGGGACCGACACTGGCACTTTTGGGAAAATTTGTCAGTGTTACTCACAGCGACATTGGCACTCAAAGGATTCGTATATATAATATATATTAAATACTTCTGACACTAAATCATGTTGCTTTGCAATTAGTCTTCAATTGTTTCTATTTATGTTTTGTTGTTTCTCCAACATTTTTTCCCTTTTAAAAAGACTTCACTTTTTAAAAAATTTTTAATTTTATTTTTTTAAAGATTTTATTTATTTTGGGGGGGGGAGGGAAGGAGAAAGAGAGGGAGAAAAACAATGTGTGGTTGCCTCTGGTGTGCTCCAACTGGGGTCCTGGCCTGTTACCTAGGCTGGGAGTCAATCAACCCAGCAACCCTTTGGTTTGCAGGCTGGCACTCAATCCCCAGAGTCACACCAGCCAGGACTAGAATTCACTTTTTAGAGCAGTTTTAGATGCACAGTAAAATTGAGCAGAAAGTATAGAGAGTTCCCATATACCCTGTTTCCAGCTTTTAATTACACTTAATTTTAGGCTTTCCTTATTTACAAAATAGAAAACACTTCTTAGCATCTAGTACAGTGGTAGACATACAGCTGGTGCTCAGCACATGACTACTGAATGAATAAATGAAAATGCTTCTGGATTTCCTAGGAAAATTTTTAAAAATCTTTTAAGAAAAATGATCACTTTAGGATGTCTTTCACTCCCTGCTCTAGAAGTACTTAACTCTTACATATGCCTCTGACAGCAGAGGTGACACTAAAAATACTTAATAATTAGTGTGACATGAATACCAATCTCTCAAAATCAGGCAACAAAACAGGTAGAGGAGGTCCCAGAGGTCCTGGACATGAGGCCATGATCACAGGGAGTGAAACACGGGCCATCAGCTACTTGCCAAGTGGTAGGAAAGTATTTTAACAATCGTTATGACCATATGAGGGGCATAGACTGAATATTAGTTCTGTCAACAAGTAAATTGATATTATGTGGACTCTATGCCTGTAGAATATAGTACCTATAAAATGGACTTCTGTCAATTATGAATAGTATTGGATTTGGAGAGCAATGAGTCTCTGAAATGCAAGGGGCAGACAAGAACAGAAAAGAAGTCAGATGCCAGTATCAAGGGTCAGTTAGGCAGTACAAGATCAGAAAGAGCAAAAGGACTAGTAGGCGAGACAAACCAACAGGGCAGACCCTAGGTAAGTAACCAGGAGTCAGAGTTCAAGGTAAGGCAGTAGAATCAGCTAAGCAGAGAGCAGGGAAAAGCTAGGTAAGGATCCCAGAAAACAGTTGTCCAGGAAGCAAAAATGTATCAGCAACAAGGAGACTCTTACAAACAGTCAACTTCGTCTCTGAGTTGAACATTTTGTTATTACACTTCCTACTATGGCAAGAACCTATGTGAAGGCATAACCTCTCTTTGCATGAGTTTAGATGAACCAGGTAGGAAAACAGTTAGCAATTTGTCTTTCAGAGTGAGACATTTAAGTGTGGGCACTGGTAGAGTGGTGACATGTCTCACCAAAAGGTACCAGGTTTGCTGGTAGCACATCACTGTGCTCCCTACAGAGGATAACAGAGATATTTTAAATCACTGCATTAGCCCTTATTATTTAATTTCACATGTCAAATATATGGGCGCTTAAAAATGTCTTCAAAGCCCTTCCATCAGAGAATGTAAAAGCAAAATCAATGATCCGAAGACGAATTAGCTGCCAACTTAGAAACAAGGAGAGCAGGCTAAGTATCTAATCAGTAATGACAGAATAAAATCAAAGATTCCAAAAATCACCAGTAACTGGTTTGTCTAAAAAGGAATTTTGGAAATGGGGAGAGGCATGACTTAATTGAAGATGTATTGCTAAGAGAGAGAAGGTTACTGTGTTTTGGTTTTATATAGTGTAATAAACCATACACAACACCATAATTCCAGTTTACGAGGAAGGTAATACTCTTTAGATTGTAAAAGTGACCTCCGGTGGGCAATAACGCTCTCAACTCTGCAGCCTAGGGAACTATATTCCATTGATCGTCACTCTAAAAAAGTCTATATGGGCAACAGTTTTCCACTATAACTTTCATATCCATTTAGCCAATATATACATATGGTATTTCCTGGTTTCATAATGTATCTGGTTGATTCATTAATATGAACTGTTAACAGAAAGGTTTTTAGAATATTTCCCCAATGATCTTCAAATCAACATCAAATATATACACCTATAGAATAGTAGGAATATTAAAGTCCTATTTAAATTATTTGAAATTAGAATATTGAATTAAAAAATTTAAAATAACTAATATGGAGTATGTTTATACATTTTGTTCAAAAATTGAACAAAATTTATTAGGGAGAAAAATATAGAAAACACCTTTGGATGTTATTTATACTCTGATTTGTCTCCTTTCATGTCATGAATGTGATGTTATTTTCATAGACACTCTGTTGTGAAACACTTTGAGTTAGTAAACTGAGATACTGATCAAATTACCACACTGTGTAGTTGGGAAAAGCCAGCTTTTTAAAACCTAAAATTTCACACTTTCTGTTGATTAAAATAGCTATTATTCATCACTTCAGAAAAAAACGTGGGGGAAAGAAAGCAATAAGTTAAGTTAGTGGGTTTTGACTACAGTCCAAAACTCTTTTATAGGCCAAGTTAATAAGTCACTTGTGTGCACCATATCACTGGATGTATGCAACCTCTTAGAAATGTGGTCATGCTGTCCTAAGCATAAATGACATTATACGTTGGTTATAAAATACATAACATTCACACTTCCCACTACCTTCCCCTGTTGGTTCTAGAAACTGCTTATATATCTGAAATGAAAGTGAAAGATCACCATGGAAACAACAGAATATTGCTTATTGCTAGAAAAAAAGAAAAGAAAAGAGAAAGCTCAGCTCTGAAGTGTTGCTAAGTAGGAATTCAGAGAGGAGACAAAATGACCTTTGCTTCAATGAATTGTTTTCAAGGGCATTTTCAAAAAAAACTGCTTAAATCAGATTTTTTTTAACCTAAAGAATAACACATTCAGAAAGTGTACAAAAAATGATAAATGTTCACCTCAGTGCAATCATCACAAAATGAACACATCCATGTTCACCATCTAGAACAAATATCCCCCCACCCCACCTCCCAGAAAATGACTGTTGCTATGGGCAAGCTTCTTTCAATGCTCTGATGAATACTGATGAAGACAGACTTATTTATTATTTCCTTGGAGAATAAAACTGGTTTCTATGGTTGAGTAAATAAATCCAAAATTCACAATCAAGTCTAACTGTGCTGTTATAAGGGCAATATTTCCAGAAAACTGGCTTCTTTCCAAAAGAGAATGAGCTCTGAACAACCATGTTCAAAATAAAATACGATACAAAATTTGAAGACTGAATGCCCAATGCTTCTTCCTTCTAGTCCAGGGATTAGGTCAGAAAACTTTTTCTGGAAAGGGGCAGATAGTAAATATATTAGGCTCTGCAGGCTACAAGGTCTCTGTCATAACTACTTGTCTCTGCTATTGCAGAGTGAAAGAGACATAGACAACCTTGGAAGGAATGGGCATGGATGTGTTCCAATAAAACTAAACTTATGGCACTGAAATTTGAATTCCATATAATTTTCACATCATGAAATATGACCCTTTGATTTTTTTCAACCATTTCGAAATCTAAAAAGCATTCTCAATTCAGGTGGAAGACCGGATTTGGCCCATAGGCTGTACTTTGCTGACTCCTGTCCTAGTCCATCAATGATAATAATTAACCAGTAGTGAGAATTTGTACAATAGTGACTTTTCCTTCTGAAATATATATATACATATATATATACATGGAGAAAGAAAGAGATGGGGAAAGAGAGAGATGATTGAATTTGTAATTATGTGCAGTGGTGGACATTGACTAAACCTATTGAGGTAATCATTTTACCATATGTATATATATCAAATCATTGTGTTGTGCACGTGAAACTAATACAATGTTCTATGTCAATTATATATCAATTTAAAAAAACTAAGATACAAAAACATAAAAACATTATGTGAGCTATGGCCTAATTACTGAAATATAAAATATAAACAAAAAAAAAAGATTGAATTCTGTAACTATAAGATGTATTTGTGTAAAAGAGGGATTTTATATATTAAAGTTAAAAACCAGCAAAAGAAATAATTGATGTGCCTTTTAAATATCTCTTATCACCCTATTTGTTAAAAAGGAAACCAAAATCAAGTTATGTTTTGAATTTTGGCAGCTCCAGAACCTGCTGGAAGGGCCGATGGCAGTGTCAGAACCTCTTTCAAACACCCTGTGGCATTTAGCTCTGCAGCCTGATACATGGAGCAACTGAACAGCTGAGGTTCAACTTAGTATACTGAGCCAGTGTGATACAAAGACTGTCAGAACTCTACCCTCAGTACCTCTAGGATGTTGACATATGGTGTGTTATTATGCAATGTCACTTTAATGTGTCCTTTATATGAATAAAAAGCTTTATTTGTTTGGGTAATAGTTGCTCAAACCTATGAAGTTCATGGCCCTTTAGATTCTGAGGAATGCAGTCCCAAATGACGTTATTCAGTAAATACTGACTTTTTTCTTCCATTACTATTTAGTCTCATATACCAAACCTCCTGTTCCATTGATCTATGTGTCTGTTTTTATGCTAGTACCATGCTGTTTCGATTATGATGACCTTATAGTATAGTATACTGTCATACTATACTCAGAATGCTAGAATCAAAAAGCAGCCCCTGGAACTGAAGAAAGCAATTTAGGACACAGAGAAGGATGTAGTCACATACCTGATAGGTTAGAAAATGAAAAGTTGCAAATAGATCATAAAAGAATTAATGGAGAGATACAACAGATTCCTAATGATGGTTACATGTACTTAGAGTATGTAAATACTCTGAGGTCAACATTTGGAAGTACCATTAGCATCCTTGTACCGTCACAAAGAAAGTCCCTATGAGGCACCATAAGAGAAAGCAAACATTTAATTTCTCTCACTCTTTCTACCAAATGACTCCACTAAATGCAAGTCCTTTTAACTTTCTTAGAAATGCAATTCCATTCCATCCTGTAAACATGTATCAAGTGCCTCCTGCCCTGGCTGGTGTGGCTCAGTTTGTAGGAGCGTTGGAGCATTGTCCCATAAACCAAATGGTGGTGGCTTCAATTCCCAGTCAAGGCACGTGCCTGGGTTAAGGTTTCAGTCTCTGGTCAGGGCAGGTACAAGAAGGCAACCAGTCGATGTTTTTCTCTCACCTTGATGTTTTACTCTCTCTCCCTCTAAAGGCAATAAAAAAAATGTCCCTGAGTGAGGACAAAAAAAATTGTTTTTCACCACATGTATTGAGTGCCTCCCAAGTGTCAGATCAAAGACACAGAGAATGCTAAGACCCATGATGCTGCCCTGTGGGATAAACCAATAAAACTTATTGACTTGAGTGACATGTTGGTTGGATATGATGGATCCAACCATTAAAGTTCCTCTTATGAACAAGGAGAGAGTGGCCCAGGCAGAGGGAACAGAGCAAACAAAGACACAAATGGAAGCATGAAATGTGGTAACTCAGTATCACCAGAACATAAAGTGTGGTTATAGTAAGTTAGGTATAGGGTGAGTGTGAACGGTGTGATGGGAGACACAGGCAGGGTCAAGTTGAAATGCCCTTGGATTTCATCTTATAGATGTGATGTCTGAAACACATGTGGCTATTGAGCACTTGAAACATGGCTAGTCCAAAATGAGAAGTATGAAAAATTATCTCAATAATTTAAAAAGTCAATTACATGTTGAAATATTTTAGATATACTGGGTTAAATAAAATAATTATTAAGAGTAACCTGACTTGTTTTCTCATTGGGTCTACTAGAAAAATTTTAACTATATCTGTAGCATATAATCCCTCAGTGTAGTCCTTGTAGCTGATTCCTCAACAACCATTTCACCCCAAGCATTTAAGCTCAAAGTGACCTCATTTCTCTTGCCAGTAACTAGGTTAGAGATGGGCACATGACCAAACTCATCCAGGCCTGAGTCAGGAAGGAGAGATGGCTGGAGGAGTTTCTGATACAAATGTCTTTGTCCCTAAAAGGACATACGAGATCAGATCCCATTTTTCTCTTGGATGTGGCTATATTGCCAGTGATACAGAGAACTCCTGTGGCCATCTTTCCACCTGCAGAGAATGGCAGAACTAAGAAATGGAGTAAACTGAGGGTTTGCTGAAATCTTTGAGCTGCTTTATTGACCAACCTTGGACTTCACCCTTCCTCTGAACTTCCTGTTATGTGATAACAAGGCACCTTATTATTTAAGCCAGTATGAGTCAGGTTTTCTGTTACTTGTAGCCAAAAGCATCTTTGCTGATACAATCTGAAAGACTAAGCTTACCTCAAGAGCAAGGGAATTATGTTCACTATCATTTAAGACCATCTCATACTACAAGTTCTGTTCAAAGTTTACAATCAATCAATATATTATTGTTGTGACTGTAGGTACACAACATGTATAGGAAAGCTTTTTCTCTTTCTTTTAATTTAAAATTATCATAAAATTGCAAGACATTATGGAATCATTAGTCAGGCCAAGAGACTTTATATTAAATAGAAAAAAAAACTAAGCAACATTTAATTAATCAAAAATAAAACAGACTATCCATTAGATTTGCAAATAATTACACTTAATAGTTGCCCTTTCATTGAGAGGTTTGCCTTGAATTCTGGTCAAGCACACACATGGGGTACAAATTTGACTAATCTGGACATAAACCCTTTATTTTTATTTTATCGTTGTTCAGTTACAATTGTCCAAGTTTTTCCTCTGTTGCTGTCCCCTGCTCTGTGCCCCCCTCCCCAACTCCCACAGTCAACCCCCACCCTGTTGTTCATGTCCATGAGTCCTTTATACCTATTCCTTGACTAGACCCTTCCTCTCCTTCCCCCTCCCCTCTGGTCACTGTCAATTTGTTCCTTATTTCCATGTCTCTGGTTCTATTTTGCTCATTAGGTTCCACCCATAGGTGAGATCATATGGTAATTGTCTTTTGCTGCCTGGCTTATTTCACTTAGCCTAATACTCTCCAGTTCCATCCATGCTGTCGTGAAGGGTAGGAGTTCCTTCTTTCTTCCTGCTGCACAGTATTCCATTGTGTAAAGTACCACCGTTTTTTCACCCACTCCTTTACTGATGAGCAATTTGGCTGTTTCCAGCACTTGGCTATGGTAAATAACAATGCTATGAACACTGGGGTGTATCAGGTGCTCTACATGTTCAGAGAAACTTCTCTAGTAATGAACTATAGAAATGATCCCTGACAGTATAGTCTTGGGACATAAGCCTTTTAAGGTGATGTAGCAAATATACAAATGCAACAGTTTAAACCTCATAGAGTTCTTACTAGAAGTAAGCAAAATTATGTAAGTACAGCCTAGCACAGTATCTAGTACCTGGTAAATACATTATATATAAATTCAGTTCTTGTTTCTTTTCTCTTACAGAATTTCTGACTTTTTAAAATTCTAAGTAATATGCTAAATATGCATTGTTATTTACTCTATATGATAATCTCGCTTTGTGTTGCTAGAAGTCAGATTAGAGCAAATACTAACATACATTGTAATTCACTGGCTAGCTAGTTGGTGCCTGGGTAAGTGGTTGATTTCTTATTTCATCCTTTGGTTTATATGAAGCAAATAAGTTTCAGAAATAACTTGAACAAAGTAAGGGAAGCAGTGATACAACTATTAACTAGAAATTAAGCTACAGCATTTTTACTAAACTATTCCTGCTCAACCCCATATTTGTGAGATTGGTGGGATTGACAATGCAGTTGGGAAAAAGATGAATAAAAAGAGAACATAAAGACAGGAAAGGAAGATTCTGACTCTGAGGATGTAACTAGAAGGTGACTGATGATGTAATTAAGAGATGCGGAGAGGAAGAGGTACTCAGTAATACCTAAGAATGATGAAGAAAGATGTAGAAAGGTTACTAGGCCAGCAGAAGAGAGTAAAGAATACTTAATGAGTTATACCAAGCTAGAAGATTTAAAAAACCTTTCTGTCCTATTACAAAGGATTTTGCCTTTATTAACATACACTAATATAAACTTAATTTCCAAATAGGATATACTGAAAAAGTATTGAACAGAAGTCCTTATTAGCTCAAGTTTAACAAATAAATGTTTTTTTCTGAACTTATGAATAAGAATGATGGTGCTTTTTAAAAAAATCCTCACCTGAAAACATGTTTCCACTGATTTTAAAGAGAAAGGAAGAAAGAGAAACATTGATGTGAGAGAGAAATATCAATCAGTTGCCTTCCGCATGAGCCCCAATATGGGATTAAACCCACAACCTAGGTATGTACCCTGACTGGGAATTAAACTGGCAACCTTACAGTGCACAGAATGAAACTCTAACCAACAGAGCCATGCGGCCAGGGCAGGATGATGGATATTCATTGAAACCATAATGTGACTGACAAACTTTAAAGTTCACAAGATTGTTGATTCGGGAAGTACTATAATGAGTTAGTTATCTGGTTCATAATAAGAACCATAAATTAATTATCTTTGTATACTCTAGTGTGTGTCCACTACAGTACTTCCACAGAGTTGTTCAGTTAACAAGTGTTTGCTGAAAAAGAAATCAGTATATGTAAATTTAAACGTTTTTATTCTGGACAATTAAACACGTTAAACTAATGTGAATTTATAATGTAAGATTTGTTGAGATGAATAAGGAAAACACATAGCAAACATCCTCATCCAGACACAATGGGTGCCCTCCAGGAAAATACTAGCCTGAATGACTCAGTTCCCAAATGGGAAACAGTGGGCCAGAGACCCGTCCCCTGAAGTCAGACAGGGGAAAGCAGACACCACTCTCTAGACACTAATAATTATTCTAGAAGATCTAAGTAACTGGTAAAGGTTGACTCTGGCATTTTTAAAGTTTTTTGAGGTATACTACATATACAGTAAAATGTGCCCTTTTTAATGTACATTCTATGAGTTTGACAAATGCATATGGTTGTTTCTGCCTCCAGAATTAAGATATAGCACATTTCTGTCACATCAAAAAATTCCCAAATAACAATTTATAGCTAATCTCTCCCCATCCTCTGGCAACCACCAATCTGTTTTCCAGCCCTGTAGTTTGGCTTTTCCAGAATGTCACAGAAATCAAATCTACAGTCTAGAGCCTTTTGCATCTGGTTTCTTTTATCTATCATGCAGTAACTGGTGATCAGTCCAGTGAGATGGGAACAAGTGAATGAAAAGAACAGTGGTAGGAATTAAATTTGGAGAGGTGGAGGGGTCAGGTCATATATGACTTGCGTGCCATAACAACATACCTGGATTTATAGATGTGATGAGAGACCACGCGAAGATTTTGAGCAGCTGACTAATGTAATCTGACTAACTTAAAAGAAATTGGGGGATATCCGATAAAGATGGCAGCATAGGTAAAAATAGCTTGGCTTCTTGCACAACCACATCAAAATTACAACTAAATTATAGAGCAACCATCACTCAGAGCTGTCAGAAATTGAGTTGAATGGAAGTCTGACAACTATGGAATTAAAGAAACCATATCCATCCAGACTGGTAGGAGACATAGAGATGTAAAATGGGCTGGTCCCACATCCACATACAGTGAATAAAAATTTGGGAGGGATATCTCAGGAGTAAGGAGTACCAGTCCCACACCAGGCCCCCAACCCAGGGTTCCAGTGCCAGGAAGATTAGTCTCTATAACTTTTAGCTGCAAAAACCAGTGGGGATTGAGTTGGTGAAAGAAACTTCTGGAGTACGAAGCAGTTCCTCTTTAAAAAACCCCACACGAACTTACTAGACTCAGTCCCTCTGAGCTCCAGCACTGGGGTAGCAGCTTGAAAGGTACCAGTGGCATACATGGAGAAAGTGAAGTCTCTGGCAACAATGTGAGAGCTGGGGCAGAGCTTTCTCCCACAAAGAAAGGCAGGCAGAGACCATTGTCCTTTTTCTGAACTGTCCCACCACAGAGCCACAGAGATGGCTGGTGCCATCTCTGAGACTCCACCAACCTGGCTAACACTGTCTGCCTTACCCTGGAGGTCCCCAGAAATCCGTCCCACCCAACTTACAGGCCCACAAGCCGATTTTCCATATAAATGGCTGGTTTTGGCTTATGCTTCATAACTTCCTAAATACTCTCAAACAAGGAACAGCCAGTCTCAGTGAGTGCCCAGCCCCCAGACCTCTTGCTAAGAGGCACCAGGCCTGGCACTAGCAGCAGGCAGCCTAGATTCACAGCTAGGTTTCACCTGGGAATCTCCAAGCCCAGCACAAATAGCAGCCATCTCAGATTGCTTTATAGCTCAGGCACGGTGGCCCTGGGCAAAATATAGATAGAGGCTGACCTTGGCCTGCACCACCCAGGAAACTCCAGAGCCTGAGCACCCAGTGGACAGCTACAGGCTACATCAGAGCGCTACCACCCTGCCCCTGCACATCTGACCCTCCACAGAGAGTGAAGATTGGTGGTCAATGGTCACAGCCAGTTCCTTGCAGCTGACTGGCCTGGGTAAATCCCTCCCATTGACTGGCCAACAGCAATCAAGACTCAACTACGAGAAGAGGGTGTACTCTGCCCAAACCAAGGGTGCACCTTGAGTTCCCAGCTTGGGTGATAGGGGAGGCTATGCCACTAGACCCTACAGTACACCAACTGCATTAGGCCACACTACCAAGACAAGGAGTCAAAAAAGCTCTACTTAATACATAGAAACAAATGCAAGGAGGCTGACAAAATGAGGAGACAAAGAAATGTGGCCCAAATGAAAGAACAAATCAAAACTCCAGAAAAAGAACTGAACAAAATGGAAATAAAGATGCTTAAGGAACTTAGTGAGGATCTCAAGGGCATAAAAAAAAAAAAAAAAAAAAAATCCAGGCATAAACAAAGGATACACTAATTGAAATAAAGAACAATTTATAGGGAAACAACAGTAGAGTGGATGAAGCCAAGAATCAAGTCAATGATTTGGGACATAAGGAAGCAAAAACCAACCAATTAGAAAAGCAAGAAGAAAAAAGAATCTAAAAAAACGGGGATAGCATAGGTAGCCTCTGGGACAACTTCAAGCATTCAAACATTTACAACATAGGGGTGCTGGAAGGAGAAGAGAAAGAGCAAGGAATTGGAAATCTGTTTCAAAAAATAACGAAAGAAAACTTTCCTAATTTGGTGAAGGAAATAAGACATGCAAGTCCAGGAAGCACACAGCGTCCCAAACAAGATGAACCCAAAGAGGCCCACTCCAAGACACATCATAATTAAAATGCCAAAGGTTAAATATAAAGAGAAAATCTTAAAAGCAGTGAGGGAAAAGCAGTTAGTTACCTACAGGGGAGCTCCCATAATTCTCAGCTAATTATCAAAAGAAACTTTGCAAGCTCTAAGGGATTGGCAAAAAATATTCAAAGTCATGAAAAGGAGAAACCTACAGCCAAGACTGCTCTACCCAGCAAAGCTATCATTTAGAATCAAAAGGCAGATAAAGAGTTTCCCAGACAAGAAAAAACTAAAGGAGTTCATAATTACCAAACCATCGTCGTCGGCAGCCGTCCGTCTCGAGAGACGATGGCGTAGCTTCTTGAGAGTCTATCTGCACCGCCGAGAATGGCTGTGCAGTCCGACTCGGGAGTGACAATCCCTGCCACACTTGTTACAGGTGAAGGCAGATGGCCGTTGTTGCTGCTGTTGACGCTGCTTCTGCCTCGATCTTTTCTGGACCGCCTCCTCGTTGCGCGCAGCCTCTGCGCGTGACGCACCTTGCCTGACAGCGAGCCTCCAGGCTAGGCGGTCGTCTGCTTGAACTTCCCATGTGTTGAGATTGATGGAGCATTGTGTCATGTCCTTTTTGCAGATGTCTTTGAACCGCAGTTTTGGGCGCCCTGTCATCCTCTTGCCTTCTGCTAGCTCGCCGTAGAGGAGGTCTTTGGGGATACGGCCTGCATCCATTCTTTTGACATGGCCGAGCCACCTGAGGCGTCTCTCGCTAAGAACTGCGTGCAAACTGCTAATATTGGCTCGCTTCAGCACCTCGGTGTTGGGAACCTTATCCTGCCAGGTGACATGCAGGACGCGTCGCAGGCACCTCATGTGGAAGCTGTTGAGTTTCCTTTCGTGCCTTGCGTAGGTGGTCCACGTCTCGCTGCCATAGAGGAGAGTGCTGAGTACGCAGGCTTGGTAGATGCGCAGTCTGGTTTTCTCAGTGAGGCTGGAATTGTTCCACGCTCGCCGGTTCAGTCTGGCCATAACTGTGGCTGCCCTGGCGATTCTCCGGTTGACCTCCAAGTCGACTGACAGAGAGCTCAAGATGGTGGACCCGAGGTAAGTGAAGTCGTTGACAACCTCCAGGGTGTATCCGTCGATGGTGATGCATGGGGGAGTCCCCGTGCCTTGAGCCATAACATTCGTCTTCGTCAGGCTGATGGCTAGTCCGAACTCCTTGCATGCGTGGGAAAGGCAAGTGACTAGCTGCTGGAGTCCCTCTTCGGAGTGTGATGTCAAAGCTGCGTCGTCGGCGAAGAGCATCTCACGGATTAGCACCTCTTTGACTTTGGTCTTGGCTCGTAGACGGGCCAGGTTGTAGAGCTTGCCATCGGATCTGGTGTGAATGAAGACACCCTCGCTGCAGTCCTTAAAGGCGTATTGGAGGAGCATGGAGAAGAAGATTCCGAACAGCGTAGGCGCGAGGACGCAGCCCTGCTTTACTCCGCTGCTGACTGGGAAGGCCTCAGAGGTTGCGCCGTTGTAGGACACCGTGCTGTGCATGTTGTCGTGAAAGGACATGACCACAGCAAGCAGATGTGGTGGACAGCCAATCTTCCGTAGCAAGCTGAAGAGTCCGCTTCGACTGACCAGATCAAACGCCTTCGTGAGGTCGATAAGGGCGAGGTAGAGTGGTTTATGCTGCTCGTGACACTTCTCCTGCAGCTGACGTAGGGAGAAGATCATGTCCACTGTTGATCGGCCAGCTCTGAAGCCACACTGGGACTCTGGGTAGACGCGGGAAGCAAGGGTCTGCAGGCGGGCAAGAGTGACCCGGGCGAATACTTTGCCGACGACGCTGAGGAGAGAGATGCCCCGGTAGTTGTTGCAGTCGCTGCGGTCTCCTTTGTTCTTGTACATGGTGATAATGTTGGCGTCTCTCATATCCTGGGGCATGTAACCCTCCTTCCAGCAGAGACAGAGTAGATGGTGGAGCGGCTGTAGCAGGACTGGTTTCCCGCTCTTTAGGATTTCTGGAGGGATTCCGTCGCTTCCTGGTGCTTTCCCGCAAGCGAGGCGGTCGATGGCTTTGCCGAGCTCTGCCGCAGTAGGTGGGGTGTCTAGTTCCTCCATGACTGGTAGGTCTGGGATGGCATTAAGAGCAGTGTCTGTTACGGTGTTCTTCATTGCGTACAGCTCGAGGTAGTGCTCGGTTCACCGCCGCATTTGCTGTTCCTGGTCAGTGATGACCTCACCTGTCTTGGACTTAAGGGGGGCGATCTTGGAGGGGATTGGGCCTGTTGCCTTCTTGATACCCTCATACATTCCTCGTGCGTTGCCTATATCGGCGGCTTCCTGAATGCTTCTGCACAGGTTTAGCCAATAGGTGTTGGCACAGTGGCGGGCGGTCTTCTGGACTTTGTTCCTGGCAGCCGGTAGAGCTTGAAGTGTACTGGGAGTGGGCGTGACCTTGTAAGCCAGTAGGGCCTTCCTCTTAGCCTCGATCACGGGTTCCATTTCTTCCCAGTGAGCCTCGTACCAGTCAGCGTTCTTCCGCTCTTTCTTCCCATAAGCAATAATGGCGGAGTTGTATATATATGAAATATTAAAGGGACTTATTTAAGAGAAAGAAGATCAAAACTATGAACAATAAAATACATATCTATAAACAATTAAATATAAAAAACAAACTAAGCAAACAAGAACAAAGACAGAATCATGGATACAGAGAGCATTTTCATGGTTGCCAGATGGAAAGGGGAGATGGGAAATTGAGTGAAGAGGTGAGGGGATTAAGAAGTACAAATAGGTAGTTACAGAATAGCCATGGGGATATAAATTACAGTATAGGAAATGGAGTAGCCAAAGAACTTATATGCATGACCCTTGGACACGAACAATGGTGTGGGCATTACCTGAGGGAGTGGGGGTGCTGAGTGGTGGGGATCAAAAGGGAAAAAATTGGAACATCTGAAGTAACTTAATTTATAAAAAATAAAAAAAAGAAATAATATGCTTTTCAGAGTTTTACCCTTATTTCACATAAAACTTTAAAAACAACACTGGAACATTATTTCAGTAACACCACAAGTTATGGGACTAATTGATGGTTCTGAAAATTCACATGGTTATTTTATATATTCTATAATACTAAACTTGCTTCAACAGAAATGACTATATTATAGTGAGACCTCAGTGTTATCCACATTGTTTTGCTGACATTCCTTCCCATATACAATTATTAAAAATAAAAATAACTTCTAGGGCAATTATTTCTTCCTTATAAGAGGATTCTATATTTAAATTAATAATGAACTGAAAACTAGATGTCTAAAATAATTTAAATTTCCTAAGACCTCAGTTTCCCCACATAAAATTTTTGATTTTTCAAAAATCTAGCAAATGATACTAGCAGACAATGCATGAGGTGGGCAAAAGTAAGTTTATAGTTAAGAATACATGAAACACAGTTTATTCTTGTATCACATTTTATTAATTATTGTATCATTTATTTGTATTACAATTGTGAGCCTACTTTTGCCTGCCCTGTATTAGAGAAAGCAAAGCTGTATGTGTGCACATAGCTTCCATTTTGTTGGTCTCTGATTTCTTCACAGGGCCAAAACACAGAAAAATGTCAGTGACATATGATAACTGGTCATGGCTGGCTTCAATGGAGCTTCTACTAGCATGTAAAGTTGTCTGCACAGGGGCTAATGTCAGACAGGTCACACACTCTTTGCTACTTTGTCTGTCACAGTAATGAACCTATAACAGAACACACACACCCTGCTGAGCGCCAGTTGTTTATATGGAGTCAGATGCAACAGGTCCTTTGCACAGGTTCTAAATTTCAAAAAAATTCAAGTTATTTATGTAGCACATATTTCAAATATTTAAAACTTTATCAGGACCTTCCAGTATCTATGGGAAATCTATTCATTCTACTTTAAGTATACTTTCAAAGTTTAAAAGTTTAGGAAATGCTTTTCAAAATGCTTTACATTGTTATAGCCAGTAGAAAACCTCACAACTCAATGTTACACCAATCTTTATGGTCCAGCTTTTCATAATGCATAAAGAACTCGGGTAAGTGTAAGTCAAAGTTCATTTGATTCTGGTTTTTTGTTTTTTTTTTTTTATTGTTTTTCAATTACAGCTGTCCCATTTTCCCCCCGTTGCTCCCCCCACAAGTTCACCCCTTCTCCCAGTCAATCCTCCCACGCCATTGTACATGTCCATGAGTCATTTATACATGTTCTTTGACTAAACCTTTCCCTTACTTAACCCCTTTCTCTCTCTCCCCCTCCTCCCTGATAATGGTTATTCTGTTCATAGTTCAATTTAGTTCATTTGTTTGTGTTGTACCTTAGTCTCCTGTATTAGGTGATATCATATGGTATTTTTCTTTCATTGCCTGGCTTATTTCACTAAGCATAATTCTCTCTAGTTCCATCCATGTTGTTGCAAATGGCAGGAGTTCCTTCTTTCCTTCTTCTGCATAGTACTCCATTGTGTAAATGAATCACTGATTTTTAATCCACTCATCTACAGATGGGCACTTAGGTTCTTTCCAGAACTTAGTTATTGTAAACAGCACTGCTATGAACATAGGGGTACATAAGTTCTTTTGAATTGGGGTTTCAGGATTTTTCGGGTATAATCCTAGCAGTGGAATCGCTGGTTCAAAAGGCAGTTCCATTTTTAGTTTTTTGAGATAATTCCATACTGTTTTCCATAGTGGCTGCACCAGTCTGCATTCCCACCAACAGTGCAGTAGGGTTCCCATTTCTCCACATCCTCGCCAGCACTTGTTGTTTGTTGATTTGTTGATGATGGCCATTCTGACAGCTGCAAAGTGGTATCTCATTATGGTTTTCTTTCTTTCATTTATTTTTTAACTTTACTTTTTGTTTTTTCAATTACAGTTGTCCCATTTTTCCCCCATTGCTCCCCCCGACCCAGCCCATCCCTTCTCCCACAATCATATCCCTCCCCGTTGTCCATGTCCATGAATCATTTTTACACATTCCTTGACTAAACCCTTCCCTTACTTGTTCCCTTCTCTCCCTCCACCCTTCCCTTTATTGACTGCTATTCTGCTCCTTGTCTTATTTAGTTCTTTTGTTTATGTTGTTCTTTAGTTTCCTGTATTAGGTGATATCATATGGTATTTTTCTTTCTTTGCCTGACTTATTTCACTAAGCATAATTCTCTCAGTTCCTTCCATGCTGTCGCAATCATTGTGGTTTTCATTTGCATCTGTCTGATGGTTAGCGATGTTGAGCATTCTTTCATGAGTCTATGGATCTTCTGTGTATCCTCTTTGGAAAAGTGTTTGTTCAAGTCCTTTGCCCATTTTTAAATTGGGCTGTCTGTCTTCTTGGTGTTGAGATGTGTAAGTTCTTTATATATTTTGAAGATCAATCCCTAGTCTGAGGTATCATTGGCAAATATGTTTTCCCATGTGGTTGGTTTCCTTTTCATTTTGCTAATGTTTTCTTTTGCTGAGCAGAAACTCTTTAGTTTGATGTAGTCCCATTTGTTTATTTTTGCCTTTATTTCCCTTGCCTTAGGAGATGTATCAGTGAAAATATTGCTACATGGGATATCTGAAAATTTCCTGCCTATGTTTTCCTCTAGGACTTTTATGGTGCCACAGCTTACATTTAAGTCTTTGATCCCTCTGGAGATTATTCTGGTGTGTGGTGTAAGTTGGTGGTCTAGTTTCATTTTTTTGCACGTCCCTGTCCAGTTCTCCCAGCACCATTTGTTGAAGAGGCTCTTCTCACTCCATTTTATGTTTTGCCTCCCTTTGTCAAATATTAGTTGACCATATAGTCCTGACTTATTTCTGGGCTCTTCATTCTTTTCCATTGATCTATATGTCTGTTCTTATGCCAGTATCAGACTCTTTTGATCACAGTGGCTTTGTGGTATAGTTTGACATCTGGTATTGTGATTTCTCCTGTTGTGTTCTTCTCTCTCAAGATTGCTTTGGCTATTCGGCTCTTTTCTGGTTCCGTATACATTTTTGAAGTATTTGTTCTAGGTCTGTGAAATATGCCATAGGTATTTTAATAGGGATTGTGTTGAATCTGTAAATTGCTTTGGGTAGTATGGACATTTTAATGATGTTGATCCTTCCCATCCATGAACATGGTATCTGCTTCCATTTATTTGTATCCTTCTTAATTTCTTTCTTCAGTGTTACGTAGATTTCTGAGTACAAGTCTTTAATCTCTTTGGTTAAATTTATTCCTAGGTACTTTATTTTTCTTGTTGCTATAATAAATGAGATTTTTTAAAAGTTTCTATCTCTGATATTTTATTGTTGGTGTACAGAAATGCCATAGATTTTGGTATATTTACTTTGTACCCTGCTATTTTGCCAAATTCACTTATTATGTCGAGTAGTTTTTTAGTGGAGTCTATAGGGTTTTCTATGTATACTATCACATCATCTGTAAATAATGACAGTTTTAATTCCTCTTTCCCAATTTTGATGCCTTTTATTTCTTTTTCTTGTCTGATTGCTGTGGCTAGTACTTCCAACACTCTGTTGAATAGGAGTGTGAGAGAGTGGACATCCTTGTCTTGTTCCTGATCTCAGGGGGAATGCTTTCAGTTTTTACCCATTAAGTATGATGTTGGCTTCAGGTTTTTCCTATATGGCCTTTGTTATGTTGAGGTATTCTTCCTGTTTTCCCATTTTGCTTAGTGTTTTCATCATAAATGGGTCTTGTACTTTATCAAATGCCTTTTCCTGCATGTATGGATATGATCATGTGGTTTTTGTTTTTCATTTTGTTTAGGTGGTGTATTACATTGATTGATTCGCGAATATTAAATCACCCTTGCATCCTTGGGATGAATCCCACTTGATCGTGGTGTATGATCTTTCTAATGCATTGCTGGATCCTGTTTGCCAATATTTTGTTGAGGATTTTAGCATCTATGTTCATCAGCGATATTGGCCTGTAGTTTTCTTTCTTTGTTGTGTCTTGACCTGGTTTTGGAATTAGGGTAATACTGACTTCATAGAAAAAGTTTGGGAGCTTTCCCTCTTCTTGGATTTTTTGGAATAGCTTGAGAAGGGTAGAAGATAGTTCTTCCCTAAATGTTTTGTAAAACTCGCCTGTGAAGCCATCTGGTCCATGGCTTTTGTGTGCCGGAAATTTTTTGATTACTGTTTCAATTTCTTCTTTGATATTGGTCTGTTCAGGCTTTCTGCTTCTTCTTGATTCAGTTTTGGAAGATTATGTGTTTCCAGAAATTCGTCCATTTCATCTACGTTGTGAAATTTTTTGCCATACAGTTGTTTGTAATAATTTTTTTACAATCCTTTGTATTTCTGTGATATCAGTCGTGATTTCTCCTCTTTCGTTTCTGATTTTGTTTATTTGGGTCCTCACCTCCCCCCCTTTTTTTTTGATGAGCCTGGCTGAAGGCTTGTTGATTTTATTTTTTTCAAAAAACCAGCTCCTACTTTTGTTGATCTTTTGAATTGTTTGTTTAGTCTCTGTGTCATTTAATTCTGCTCTGACCTTGATGATTTCCTTCCTTCTCGCCCTGGGTTTTGTTTGTGGTTGTTCTAGTTCTTGTAGCTGTAAGGTTAAATTTTTAATTTGAGATTCTTCTATCCTTTTCAGGTAGGCCTGTATTGTTATGAACTTTCCTCTCAGGACTGCTTTTGCTTTGTCTCATAGGTTTCGGCTGTTTTGTGTTCATTATCATTAGTTTCCAGAAACTCTTTGATTTCTTCCATGATGTCATTGTTAACCCATTCATTATTTAATAGCATGTTGTTCATTCTCCATGAGTTTGGATGTCTTTGATTGTTTTCCTTGAGGTTGAGTTCTAGTTTCAAGGCATTGTGACCTAATAAGACGCTTGATACAATTTCAATTTTCTTGAATTTGTTGAGGCTTGTTTTGTGTCCTACCATGTGGTCTATCTTTGAAGATGTCCTATGTCCATTTGAAAAGAATGTATATTTTGCTTCTTTGGGGTGAAAAGTTCTATATATATCAGTTAAGTCCATTTGGTGTAGTGTGTTGTCCAATGACTAAATATCCTTGGTGTTTCTTTGCTTCTAACATCTGTCTACTGTTGATAATGGAGTGTTAAAGTCTCCTACTATAAGTTTGTTGCTGTTGATATCCTTGTAGTCTTCAAGTATTTTCCTTATATATTTCGGTGCTCCTATGTTGGGTGCATATAAGTTTACTGGGTTATATCTTCTTGATGGTTTGTTCCCTTAAGTATTATGAAATGTCCTTCTTTGTCTCTTTTTATGGCCTTTGATGTGAAATCCGTTTTGTCTGATATAAGAATTGCTACCCCAGCTTTGTTTTCATGTCCATTTGCTTTGAATACTTTTTTCCATCCCTTCACTTTCAGTCTGTATAAGTCTTTTGTTTTGAGGTGTGTGTCTTGTAGACAGAATATATGTGGGTCATGTTTTCGTATCCATTCCGCTACCCTATGTCTTTTAATTGCAGCATTTAATCCATTTACACTTAAGGTTATTATTGGCAGGTATTTATTCATTTCCTTTTGTCCCTGTGTTCCTCTCCCTCTCTTTTTTTCTTCTCTTTTTTAAAGCATTCCCTTTAGAATCTCTTACAGTGCTGCTTTGGTGGAGATGTATTCTTTTTGTATTCCTTTGTTGGAGAAACTCGTTATTTCACTGTCAATTTTGAATGAGAGCCTTACTGGGTAGAGTAGTCTTGGTTGTGGGCCTTTGTTTTTCATTGCTTGAAATATTTTTTGCCATTCCTTTCTGGCTTGTAGTGTTTCTGTTGAGAAGTCATTTTATAGTCTTACTAGAGCTCCCTTGTATGTTATTTGCTGTTTTTCTCTTGCTGTTTTTAGGATGCTCACTTTTCTTTGAATGTTGCCATTTTAATTATGATGTGCCTTGGAATGGGCCTTTTTGGGTTCATCTTCATTGGGACCCTCTGTGCTTCCTGGACTTGCATGACTATTCTGCTCATCAAGTTAGTAAAATTTTCTGTCATTACTTTTCCTATTAGGTTTTCTATTCCTTGCTCCTCCTCTTCTCCTTCCTGTATTCCTATGACTCTAATGTTGTTTAGTCTCATGTTGTCCTGCAGTCCTCTTAAACCCTCTTCATTCTTTTTCAATATTTCTTCATTTTGTTGTACTGCCTAGGAATTTTTTTCTACATTGTCCTATAACTCACTGATCCGATCCTCTGCTTCGTTTAGCCTGCTTTTGATTGATTCTACTGTGTTCTTCAATTCAGAAATTGTATTCTTCATTTCTTCCTGGTTCTTATTAATAGTTTCTATATCCTTTTTTATGCTGCTATCGTTCTCTGTAAGTTCCTTGTAGCTTCCCTGCAATTCTTTGTAGTTTCCTTGGAGTTCCTTGTAATTTCCCTGGAGTTTGTCATAGTTTTCTTTGAGATTGTCAAGTACGTAGAGCTTCTTTATCACCATTCTTTTGAATTCCATGTCTGATAGTTGGCTTACGTCTATTCTATCTGTATATCTTTCTGGGGTTCCTCTTTTCCTTTCATTGGGAGGTTGTTTCTGTGTCTTCCTATGTTGGATTCTTCTTGTTTGTTTTTGTTTATTAGATTTTTCTGCTTTGACTTCCCACCGTTGTGGTATGAGATTCTTTATAGGAGACCTGGGGGATTCAGTGGTGCAGTCTCTTTGATCTCCTGAGCCTGATGCTCTTGGGATGCCCTTTATACCATTTGTTTATGTTGTCTGGTTGTATTTCAGTTACTCTTTGGTGGATCCTTCCCTCTGCCTAGTTGATTGAGGGTCACTCTGCCCACCTTGTCTTGAGTTATTTTGTGGAGATGGTGTTAAAACATAATCACACAACCCAGGCAAGAAACCCACACCCTCAAAAACACCCCCCCACACACACAATCCCACTATCAGCAGCAAATGAGCTAGTATTAATATAAATGTAGAGAGGTTAAGACTATTATACTATAGGAGAAACAGATAAGTTGTTTTAAATGAAAGAAAGATAATTTTTGAGAGGGAAATCGATAGAATAATAATAGTAGCAAGAAGGGTCAAGGCAATGCAAGACAGTAATATTTACATTGTATGTTAAAAATAGAGGGAAGAATGCAGAATAAAGTGAGAAAGTGTATAGTATTAGGTTTAAATAGCAGTTATATGCTACATGGTTAGTGTGAAAGGGAGGCTAAACAAAACAGACAAACAAAAAAAAATTAAAGAAGGATAGAAGGGAGAGAAGGTAGGAAGCAGATTAGATAAAGAGTTTAAAAAAAAAGGAAGAAAAAATAAAATAAAATAAAAAGGATGAGAAAAAAGGGAAGAAAACAAAAGGGAAGAGAAAAAAGGGGGGAGAAAGAGAAAATGAAAAAAGATAAAAAAAGAAAGTTTTTACTCAGTTCAACCTTTGTATGCAGTCTTCTTTTTCTGGATCCACACCTGGTAAAAATTCCATGAGTTTCAAATCTTTTCTGGCTGGCTGGCTGTGAGATCAGGCTGGTTTCAGTGGCTGCTTTTCTCTCACTCATGGCCCTGCTGCAATTTTCTGCTGTGAGCTGTACTGAGTTGGGTCTCTCCCCACTTGTCCTGTTGCACCCTCCAACAATCCTCAGGCTTCTCTAGCAACGTTGTTCTGCTGGCAAGCCAGTGTGCATGTCCCTAATCACGGCCCAGCCTTGGGTCCTGTCTTCACTCCTGCTCCCAAGAAGTCTCTGTGCTCCAAGCTGCAGCACTGAGCTGCGTCCATCCCTGGCTGGCAGCATCTCACTGTTTACCTGTGCGCACTGCTTGCCTGCCTGGGGTCCCCACTGAGTCTGTGTTTCCACTGCAGCTCTTCTGTATGGGCCTGTCTCCCCAGCTTAGTTCTGCTCCTTTTTGTTTAGAGGTGTCGTGATGCACGCACCCAGGGCACAGGGTTGCCAGCCCAGTGGGTCCCCACCTAGACTCAATTCATACAGCTTCCCACAGTTCAGGGTGCTCACTGTCCTCCCACACCTCCAGCAGTTTCAAGGATACCTTCCTATTGTCTCCCTCCAGGACTCCACTGGACCCAACACCTATGGCAAGAGGCAGTTTCCAAGCAGATCCCAGCCAATGAGCTGGTGTCCAGCAGCACCGGGCTGGGGGGCCCAACGACTGCTTTTGAGATCACATGCAAGCCTTCTGCCCTTTTCCACTCTGCTCCCACATTCCCTTCCCTGCTTGCACTATCTGAAATCTGCACGCACTCACTTGTCTCCATGTTTGTACTCCAAGCCTTTCCGCGATGGGAGCAAGCAGACAACACTGCTACCTACTCCACTGCCATCTTCTCACTTGATTCTGATGGTACTTTGTCAACCTCAATATTCTCTCATCTTTGACTCTGTGTGTGTATATGATTGCCACTTAATTAGTAGTGACATTCTTCTATTTATACATAATAGTCCCTATAAAACCACTGTTAAATATATATATCATTACATCATGTCTGGCTTGAAATTTTGACGTTACACTCAAGTTGAATTAAACTAGGATTTGTAATGTGCAGACCAAAATATAGTTACTATATTATTTTTCTTTCAGTGAAATACAACCAAGCATTATTAAAAGAACATTTAATACACTCCATATCAGAGGTAGGATATGGGGTAGGGGTGGTAGGGAGAGTATGAGTCCATCTTCCCACAGGGAAAATTCCCATCTTCCCATTTATCTACTTTCAAAAAAGTTCTTTGAATCAGTATTTATTTCAATTCTAAGCTCATAAAGTAAAAAGTAGCATTGCTTTTGTGATAAATTAATGAAAACATGCCTATAGAATGGAATTTTTACTAATTATATCATTAAAAATATTGGTTTTATTAGCCATAACTTGCTCAGTTTGTTAAATTTGTGTTGATTTAGGGTAAAAACTTAGGTGAAAATTCCAAATTTGTGAGTAAGAAAATTAAAACACATACTAGTTCCCTGTCTGAGGTCTAATTCTATTTGCCGCATAATATCCATATTATCTTCATTACAGATTATGGTCCACATATATCGTGTCATGTTTAACATAGATCTGACTGAAAATGATAATATAAATCCTAGCCTAATGGTTTAATAATTTAACTTTTTAAAACCAATAAGGTTATTAATATTGGCCATCAGTCTCCCTGAAGGTAGGGAAACTTCTAGAGTTCAAATCAAGTCAATATATAAAGCCTTGTCTCCAAAGTACTTTAAATATTTTATTATAAAAATATTTTTCCAAGTTAGCTTTGGGGAAAAAGACTTGAAAACAGTTCTAATTCACTGTATTATTCCTCCTGAGAAAATCAAAGGGTCACTCAGTGTATATGAATTCAGGAATGTAGAAGTGTTGTTTACTATGCATCAGCTAAATATGATGAGGGAAATGAAACTTATTACACAGCAGGTTTATGCAATATAATAGCTATAGTTCAGAGCCATTTATGATACAGTTAACATATTTTTGTCTCATATAGTGCTATTATAAAACATACTTTTTAAAATAAAATACAATCACCCTTTGACATCAATTGGAAGCCCATGTGAAAGACATGACACACTCCTAAATATCCAAATTTATAGTGAAAATGCTTATATGTTGGCCAACTTATTGTGGTTCTATTCTCTCTTCTAGATAAATAAAAATTAGGAAGGACAGGAATACCACAGGACAATTCCAGTTGTAAAAATAAGTTTCAAACTTCATTCCCATTAGTGGCTTGGAATCTATTTCTGAAATAATTAACTCTTCTCTTAGCTGTCTCTAATTCAGTGTGAGCCTACAATACCCTATAAAATACCATGTACCCAGCAGACATTCAACATTGGTGTATGTGTATAACTCACATATATTTTTTAAAAAATCTAAAGGTATAAGTTTGCACACAGTTCCAAAGGAAATGTCACAGCATCCAGTGAATGTGACGGTGATTGTTAATTGTCTACTACTACTACAGAAGTTCTTAGCTGGGCATTAGGATACTCAGAAGTATTTCCTGGGCACCCTTGTGGCTCCGAATCAGCCATATGACCGAGGAAAATGTGAATGAAAGAATTCTGTGGCAGCTCCCTGGAAATTGTAAAAGAGAATTCAGGGACTTCCAGCTGAAATGGAGGTGTAGACAGACATGCTGCATCTCCCTCCACAACTAAGAAGGAATACAACTACCTCAGAACTAGAAACAACCAGAAGTTCCAGAAAATCAAACTGCATGGAAGTCCAGCAAACAAAGACATAAAGAAGGAATACTCATCCAGACAGTTAGGAGCGGTGGAGCCAGGGCAAAGAGGACATGGTGTGGTGGCGGCAGCAGCGGCAGCAGCAGCAGGCCCACAGAAAGTGGGCCTGACTGGCACTTCCCCCTCTCCCAATGCTTGGTGCCACATCCACACACACACACCCCCGCCCCCCCGCTGAGATCAGGCTCTTGGAAGACACTTGGACACACTGACTTGTGTGGCTTTAGGACAAAGGTGGGGGCATTTTTCCCCAGCATACCTGACAGGTGCAGAGCCCTCCCTTCACGCAGCCAAATCTTGGTCTATCTGGGCTAATAAAACTCTGCTGGCCTCACCCTGAAAACTAAGTAAGGCCATACCCAAACACAAAGATGTGCGACCATGCAGCAGGTGGTAGCTGGACTTGGTATACACTTGACATTCACTGAGTAGCTTCAGACTAAGCACTGGCATTGATTTAGAATTGTTTCAGTCTGTAAAACACCACTTGCCTGTACCTAGTGACTCACTGTGAACCTACCTCATACAACGCAAGTTCAGCCAGAGGATTTTACAGTGACTGAGCCTAACAGGCAGCTGCCAGGCAAAGGCAGGTGGACATAGACCTCAGGGTTCCTTGGGACTTTTGCTGACCTATCCCTGGACGTGGTGTTGGTAAAAGCCAGGCTTGGTGCACAACTTTATCCTCCCCATGCATACCCAGGCCCAGCAGAGCCAGGTACAAACTGTAGCTGTTTTGTAGCTCCAATCAGGTTGCCCAGGGCCAGTCACAGGTATCATATGACACTGGGCTGCCTTCCAAGAGGCTCCTAAACCAATGAACCCAGTGGCCAGTTCAAACAACATCAAAGCAGGATCCATTTAGCTTCACAAGTGGTATGCCAAAGGGAGACTTGGCAGGCACAGGACGCTGCTGAGGAAAATTCTGCTCCATATGGTCAGCACCTTCACGGCAGCTCATACACTGTGGTGAGGGTTGATCCTCACAGACAACCAGCCTAAGGGTTGACAGCCTACAGAAACAGGCTAATACCACCAAAACTCAATGAAACTGGAGTGTCCACATAACCCACATGAGATATTCCTGGAGTACCCAGCTCAGGTGATCGACAAGACTGTGCTACTGGGTCCCACAGGACACCTACTACCTAAGACCAAACTACCAAGACTGGAAGTCATAGCAGATATGCCTAATACATAGAAACAAACACAAAATGGCAGCCAAAATGAGGAGACAAAGAAACATTGCTTAAATTAAAGAACAAGAGAAATCTCCAAAAAAAAAAAAAAAAAAAAGAAAAGAAAAAGAAAAAGTGCTAAGTGAAATGGAGGCAAGCAATTTACTAGACATAGAGTTCAAAAATGGTTATAGGATGCTCAATGAAGTTAGTGAGAACTACACAGAGCTTAGTGAGAACTAAAACAGCATGAAAAAATAACATAGAAACCATAAAAAAGAATCAATCAGAAATGAAGACTACAATATCTAAAATAAAAATACATTAGGAAGAAATGAACAGTACATTGGATGAAGCAGAGGATCAAATCAGCAATTTGGAAGACAACATAGCACAAAACACCCAATCAGGGCAGCAAGAAGAAAAAGGATTTTAAAAAATGAGGATACTTATAGGGGCCTTTCGGAAAACATGAAGCATGCAAAAATCTGCACCATAAGTATACCAGGAGAAGAAAGCAAGTAAAGAATAAAGAACCTATTTGAAGAAATAATGACTGAAAGCATTCCTAACCCAGAAAAAAAAGACATACAAGTCCAGGAAGCACACAGAATCCCAAAAAGATGAACCCAAAGAGGACCTCACCAAGACACATCATAATAAAAATGCTAAAGGTTAAAAACAAAAAGAGAATCTTAAAAGCAACAAGAGAAAGACAGCTAGTTACCTATAAGAGAGCTCCCATAAGACTGTCAGTTTATTTTCAACAGAAATATTTCAGGCCAGAAGTGATTGGCATGGAATATTCAAAGTGATGTAAAGCAAGGATGTACAACCAAGACTACTTTACCCAGCAAGTCTATTATTTAAAATTGAAGGAGAAATAAAGAGCTTCCCAGAGAGGAAAAGCTAAAGGAGTTTGTTACACAAAACCAATATTACAAGAAATGTTAAAGGGCAAAGAAGAGAGAGAAAGAAGAAAGAATAGTAATAACATAAAATGGCAATAAATATGTACCTATCAATAATCACTTTAAATGTAAATGGCTTAAATCAAAAGACATAGAGTACTGAATAGATAAGAAAACAAGACCTGTATACATGCTGTGCAAGAGACCCACCTCAGAACAAAAAGATACACACAAACTAAAAGTAAAGGGATGGAAAAAGGTACTTCATACAAATGAAAAGGGAAAAAAGCACTTGGGTAGCAATACTTATGATTTTTGTAAAAGGCTACAGAAAGAGACAAAGAAGGACACTACATAATGATAAAGGAAGCAATTCAATACGAGGATATAACTCTTGTAAACATTTATGCACCCAACATAGGAGCACCTAATGATATAAAGCAAATCTTGATGAGCAGAGAGGGAGATATTGAGAGCAATACAGTCATAGTAGGAGATTTTAACACCTATGGATGGGTATCAAAGAATAAATCTTCCAAACAGAAATTAAACAAGGAAACAGTGGCATTAATTGACTGATATCTTCAGAGCACTATATTCCCAAACAGCAGAATATACACTGTTTTCAAATGCACCTGGAACATTTTCTAGGATAGATGACATGTTAGGATACAAAGCAAGTCTCAATAAATTTAAGATTGAAATCATATCGAACATCTTCTATGACCATAATGGTATGAAACTAGAAATCAGTCACAAGTACTAAAAAACACACAAAGTCATGGAGGCTAAATAACATGTTACTAAATAATGAATATGCTAACAATGAGATCAAGGAAGATATCAAATGATACCTTGAAACAAATGAACATGAGACCACAACCAAAAATCAATGAGACACAGCAAAAGCAATCTGAAGAGGGAAATTGATAGCATTACAGGCCTGCCTGAAGAAACAAGGAAAATCTCAAATAAACAATCTAACTTTATACTTA
This sequence comes from Furipterus horrens, assembly GCF_987537825.1. Taxonomy (NCBI): domain Eukaryota; kingdom Metazoa; phylum Chordata; class Mammalia; order Chiroptera; family Furipteridae; genus Furipterus; species Furipterus horrens. Next base: position 58,091,479 of record NW_028327177.1, read on the forward strand.
AAGGAACTTGAAAAAAAACAAACAAAGCCCTAAGTGAGGAGAAGAGGGGGAAATAATGAAGATCAGAGCAGAAATAAATGAAACAGTTTAAAAAATGATATAAAGATCAATGAAACCAGGATCTGGTTCTTGTAAAAGATAAACAACACTGACAAACCTTTAACCAGACTCATTTAAGAAAAAAAAGAGAGGACCCAAATAAATAAAATCAGAAATAAAAAAAGAGAAGTAACAACTGACACCAAAGAAATACAAAGGATTGTAAGAAAATATTACAAACAACTATTATGCCAACAAATTGGACAATCTGGAAGAAATGAGTAAATTCCTAGAAACACACAATCTTCCAAAACTTAATCAGGAAGAACCAGAAAATCTGAGTAGACTGATGAAATTGAAACAGTAATAAAAAATCTCCCAGCAAAAAAAAGTCCTGGACTGGATGGCTTCACAGGAAATTTTTACCAAAAATTCAAAGAACACTAACATCTATTCTTCTCAAACTATTCCAAAAAATTCAACAGGAACTGAAACTCCCAAGATCATTTTATGAAGCCAGCATTATCCTAATTCCAAGCCAGATGAAGACACTATAAAGAAAAAAATTAAAGGGAAACATCCCTGATAAATATAGATGCTAAAAGCCTCAACAAAATATTAGCAAACCAGATGCAGCAATACATTAAAAAATCATATACCATGATCAAGTGGGATTTATTTCTGGGATGCAAGGTTGGTACAATATTTGCAAATTAATTAATGTGATATACCACATAAACAAAATAAAAAATAATAATTACATGATCATATCAATAGATGCAGAAAAGCATTTGATAAAATCCAGTATCTATTATAAAAAACTCTCAGCAAAATAGCAACAGAGGGAACATATCTCAACATAATAAAGGCCATATACAACAAACAGACAGTCATCATCATACTCATTTGGAAAAGCTAAAAGTGCTTCCCTTAAGATCAGGAACAAGGCAGGGATGTCCACTTTCACCACTCCTATTCAACATAATACTGGAAGTCCTAGCCACAGCAATCAGATCAGAAATAAAAGACATCCAAATTAGAAAGGAATAAGAAAAACTGTCATTATTTGTACACAATATGATACTGTATGTAGAGAACCTTAAAGTTTCCATGAAGAAACTACTAGAACTGAAAAATTAATTCAGTAAGGTAGAAGGATACAAAATAAATACCCAGAACTCAGTTGCATTTATATACAGCAATAATGAACTCTTAGAAATAAAAACCTAGAAAACAACCCTATTTTTAATTTCATCAAAAAATAACATAATATCTAGGAATACATTTAATCAAAGATGTAACAGATCTGTACTTGGAAAAGTATAAGACACTGAAGAAAGAAACTGAAGAAATACAAGTGAAAGCATATGCAGTATTCATGGATAGGAAGAATTAACATCATTAAAATGCCCATACTACCCAAAGCAATCTCTAGATTCCTGTCATGACACCATTGGTACATTTCACTGAACTAGAACAAATATTCCATATATGGAACCAAAAAAGACCCTGAATTGCCACAGCAATCTTGAGAAAGAAAAACAAATTTGAAGGAAACATACTACCTGATATCACACTATACTACAAGGGCCCTAGCCAGTGTGGCTCAGTTGGTTGGACCATTGTCACATAACTGAAGAGTTATGGGTTCAATTCCTGATCAGTGTGCATGCCTGAGTTGTGGGTTTAATCCTTGTTCTGAGTACAGAAGGGAGACAGCCAATCTATACTTTTCTCTCGCATTGATGTTTCTCTCTCTCCCCTCCTTCTTTCTAAAAATCAATGAAAAAAATGTCACTGGGTGAGGATTAAAAAAAAACAAAACAAAACTGAATTATACTACTAGGGCTGGTAATCAAAACATCATGGTACTGGCATAAAAACAGACATATAGATCAATGGAACAGAATAGAGAACCCAGAAAAAAACTTACACCTTTATGGTCAATTACTATTTGACAAAGAGGGCAAGAAAATACAATGAGCTAAAGATAGTCTAGTCAATAAATGGTGTTGGAAAATTTGGATATATATGTGCAAAAAAATGAAATTAGACCACCTTCTTACACCATACACAAGAATAAACTCAAAATGGATTCAAGACTTACATGTTGGACTTGAAACCATAAAATTTCTAGAAAAAAAAAATTTTCCTAATATATTCCCTCAGGCAAGTGAAACAAATTATAAAATAAACAAATGGAACTAGATCAAACTAAAAGATTTTGCACCACTAAGAAAACCATCAAAAAATGAAAAGACAACCCACTGAATGGGAGAACATATTTGCCAATGATACTTCTTATATGGGTTTAATATCCAAAGCCTATTAAGAACTTATACAACTCAACACCCACCAAAAACAAAAACAAAAAACCCAGCAACAACAACCTAATTAAAAAATGGGCAGAGGACCTGCATAGACACTTTTCCAAAAAGGACATACAGAAAACCAACAGACATGTGAAAAGATGCTCAATGTCTCTAATCATCAGAGAAATTCAAATTAAAACTACAATGAGGTATCACCACACACTTGTCAGAATGGCTGTCATTAATAAATCAACAAAGAACAAGTGTTGGTGAGGATGTGGAGAAAAGGGAATCCTCATGCACTGTTGGTGGGAATGCAGACTGGTGCAGGTACTGTGGAAAGCAGTATGAAGTTATCTCAAAAAAAATAAAAATGGGCCCTGGCTGGATGGCTCAGTTGGTTGGAGCATCATCCCATACACCAAAAGTTAGGTTAGATTCCCATTCAGGGCACATACCTAGGTTGCGGTTCATACAGGAAGCAACTGACCAATGTTCTCCCACTGATGTTTCTCTCTCTCTCTCTCTCTCTCTCTCTCTCTCTCTCTCTCTCTCTCTCTCTCTCTCTCTAAAATCAATAAACATATCCTCGGGTGAGGACTTTTAAAAAAAATATTTAAATTAAAAATGGAACTGCCTTATGACCCAGTGATTCCACCTCTTGGGATATATCTGAAGAAAACCAAAACACTAATTCAAAAGAATATATGCGCCCCTATGTGCTCTGGAGCATTATTTACAGTAGCCAAGATTTGAAAGCAGCCCAATTGCCCATCAGTAGATGAGTAGATAAGAGAGCTATAGTACATTTACACAATGGAATATTATTCAGCCATAAAAAGAAGGAAATCTTACCTTTTGTGACATCATAAATGGATCTGGAGACTATTATTGTGAGATAAGCCAGTAAGAGAAAGACAGAAACCATGTGATTTCACTTATATGTGGAATGTAATGAACAAAATAAACTAAAACAAAATAGAAACATATTCATAAATAAAGAGAACAGACTGACAGCTGGGGGCTGGGTGAAAAGGTCAAGGGATTAAGCAAAACAAGCAAACAACTCATACACAGAGACAACAGTATGATGATTACCAGAGGGAAAGGAGGTAGGAGGAGATAGAAGAGGGTAATAAGGAGATAAACGGTGATGGAAGGAGTCTTGACTTGGGATGGTTAACACACAGTACAATATACAGGTGATATATTATAGAACTGTACACCTGAAACCTATATAATTTTATTTACATAAAATGCTAGGTATGTGATTTTTTTTTAATGCCCATTTGAAACAATGATGGGCTATTCAAATAAAAATTTAAATTTCCTAACCCCTACCTCCAAAAAAAGTTGATCTAACTGTTTCCTTCTGGGGAGAAGTTCCTTGACATTGTAGGACTACTAACTATTTTACTAATCTCAGCAGGGGACTGGTTACATGCTCATCTGTCACGTATTTTGAATGATCACTCACTATGAGGCAAAAAAGGAGCAGGGTCTGAAAAAGACACAGGTTTAAAAAAAGTTGTTCATTAGGTCATTCAGGAAAGATAAAGGCTGGCACACTCATGTGATACCCAGCACACTATGTCAAGAAAACATGTTTGATTAGCACAGCTCAGGTTCATTAATGGTGGGGTCTACTCCATAGCAGTGGCACGGATCTCACTGGAGCTACTACAGGGAAGCCCTGCACAGAATACAGACTGCAAGTAGCTAAAGAGTGTCAGTATCACCCTAAATCTTAGGATACTCAAAACGTGTCCGATTCTTGCAGAGTCTGCTTATTAGCTGCACAAAACACCTAAATCTTTATTAACACACAGAACAGCATGCTCTTGGCCAAGCATGATAACTATTGCTTTATAAATATTGTTCTACTAAGTAGATTAAGTTGGCATTAAACATTTCTTAACTACTTTTTTAGATCACTTGATGACATGATAACTTATCTTGCTTATTGGGGTAAACTATAGTCAATAACATAAACCTCCATTATTTCTATATGAATATGTATTAACTTATTAATTAATTTATAACTAATAATGATTTCTCCCTGAAAAACACTTAGAACAATGTCTATTTCATAATTAGCATTAAAATAAATATTAGATATTCTTATTACTATTATTTGTAACAGTGTAATAAAATAGAAGTTGTGACAAGATGTGTAATTACTAAGAATAATATTACATTAGGATAATACCTGTCACTCATTTGTCCTAAAGCTTTTTTCCCAATCCTTTTCATAACTAAAATCAATTCCTTTGTAACTAAAACATAAACATGTATTTAACATGCTCAGTCATGTACCAGTGTTTTAGCTGTATGAGTAATGTTTCACTCTGCATGCAATATGCTTGTCACACTAATGCCTCAAAAGGAATAAGTGAATGAAATCACATTATACAGACTTGTAATGATCTTTTTTCTCCTTTAGAAATTCTTTACGTGGGGTAAATTTTGAGAATAACATGCCTATAATTAGTGTAAAAAATCTAGCAATAATGCACAGAATTATTTCTGTACAAGTCAAACTAATAATCACAAGAACAATGTGTTGTCAGTATTGTTAAAAGAGATACTTACATTCTTACTTTAAGTGATAAGTATGTACATGACAAAATTCCTAAGTTTTTGTTACGTCCTTTTCAGTTTTCAATGACTATGCCATTGAAAGCCTAAGGAGGCAACTCATTAAAGTGTAAATTATATACATACATATACATATATAGTTATTTTAGTTTTACATGTCCATCAAAAGAAAGCACTAAGTGATTTTAATAGTTTCGTAACTACCAGAAAAGGAGCTTCCTTCTTTTGTAGTATGTACCCATGTTTTAATATACTCACACCCATTTATATATGTAAAAGAAGCTACATTAAAATCTATAGAGCTTGCACATAAATAACTTCTTAACAAGAAAAACTAGTCCAAGGTCAAAGGAAATTTATCATTCTATAGATAGTCAGTATGCCACCAAATTTAAACTAATGCAAAATGTTTTCCCAATAAAGACAATTAACTCTACTACTTCTCATATACTAGAATTCTATTATATTGAATTTCACTTCAAAAAATAGATATCAAAGACAAGATCTTATCAATCTTTACATTATATACTGGTTTAATTCATAATGGTATTTAATTATTCTTTTAGAAAAATATTGAAATCTATTGCATTCTACTCACTAAAGATTTTAGAGCATGCTATCTTTAATATTTAAAATATAATTACATTCATGATAAAGAGACCATTTGTAACTTCTGCTTCCAGACCAGATGGAATAGATTTATTCTTCCCCATTCTTCATGCTTAGTATTAAGTAACAGTCCTGGATGTTATCTATAAAACAAATATAAGAGGATTCAGAAAAGTGGAGAGGAGACAGACCCAGGAAGTAACACAGTGATGAATTGCTGGGTTTTCTTTTATATATCCTGGATTGGGTGCTGGAAAAGCCAGAAACCTGGAAATGCCAATGGGTATAGGAAAAAAAGAAAGCGTGCTCTCTAAAACCAAAGGGCCAGAAAGAGAATAACTTATCAAGACAGAAAATGTTCAGACAAAATTGTCCTACTCCAGCCAAACATCATGGAAAAAATGGCAGTCCCACTCCCATGTCCAGCAGAAAAGGCCAAACAGGGAGCTAGACATCCACCTTTGCCAGACTGCAATGCAGTGACCCAAATGCCTTTACAGGGGTTGTAACAGAGAAGGCTGAATGCAAAGTGATGACTTTCATCCCTAATAGATTCCTAGGCTGATAATGAAGTCCCTACCCTTTCTCACTGGAGTGGTGTCTGGAGAGGCATGCAAAGAGTCAGTGCTTTCACCACCATCAAGGAAGGGGTCTTCCTTCACCAGGTTGTCAAAAGAGGCTAAGTGGAGAAAGTGAACTTCTACCTACACCTGGTAGTAACAAGGTGGCACTCCTATACCTTCCTAAACTGGGGCCACGTCAAAGGAGGCTGACTAAAACAAAAGATTTAAATAAGATAAGATATTTATACCCTAAATATCCATGACTTAATAGAAATCCTTTTATTATACCAAGAACCAGGATAATCTCATCTTGAATGAGAAAAGAAAATTTTAAGATGCCAACAAGATAACATAGATTTTAGACTTATAAGTGTTTTAATGTAGCCATTATATATATGATTTAAAAAGCAATGAAACATACATTTGAAACAACAAAAAGTCTCACCAAAGAAATACAACATATAGTAAGAACTTTTAAAACTAAAAAACACATGAACCAAAATAAAAATAAAAATAAACAAAAAACCTCAATGGATTGGTTTAACAGCAGAATGGGCAAAACAAAGGAAAGAAACCAGCAGACATGAAGAAAGAAAAATAGAAATGTCTTAATCTTGACAAACAAAAGAAAAATAACTGAGAAAAAATGAACAAAGCCTCAGGCTGTGTGGGGCCATAACAAAAGGTCTAATGTTTATGCCATCAGACTCCCAAAAGAAGAGACAGAGATTGGGGCTAAAAAAGAATTTGAAAAATTTACCAAATTTTAGTAACAGATATAAACCTAAAGCTTAAGAAGCTGGGAACACACCAAACAGAAGAAACACAAAACATCTATGCCAAGACACGTCATGGTCAAATTTCTAAAAGTTAAAAACAAAGAATAATCTTGGAGCCAGAGAACAACTCCTGACCTATGGAGGCAAACATTTAACAGGAATTTCTCAACAGAAACTGTAGAGGCCAGAAAAAATTAGCACAATTTTTCAAGTGCTTAAAAAAAAAAAAAAAAAGTCAACCCAGAATTTCGCATCCAGCAAAAATATCCTTAGGAAATGAAGAGAAACCCAAAACATTCTCAAATGATGGAAACTCAGAGTATGTTGCCAACATACCTACCCTAAAAGACTAAGGTAAGATCTTGAAACAAAAATGAAATGATGAAAGTAGGAATTCTGGAACTCCACCAGGAAGAGGAAAACAGAATGGAGTAAAAACAACAGACTTTCCTCTCTATTTAAATTTTATAAATTATGTTTGACATTAGAAGCAAAAATTATAACCCTGTCTGATATGATTCTTAACATGTGTAGAGAAAATATTTAAGACAATTATATTGTAAACAGAATAGTGTATAGGTCACCAAGAAGGGCACATCATTTCTGTGATAGTCTTACCTAAACAACCTCAATCAAATCATGAGAAACTAACAGAAAAATCCAAATTAAATAACATTTAACAAAATAAGTAATCAATATTATTCAAAAGTGTCAAAATCATAAAAGGCTAAAGAGCTATTACTTAATTGAAAGACATTTAAGAGACATCACAATGTGGGATTCTAGACTGGGTCCTGGGCCAGAAGAAGAACATTAGAAGACTTCCAGCCAAGATGGAGTCTATAGAGACACTCTGTATCTCCCTCCACAAATAAGAAGGAATACAACTACCTCAGAACTAGAGACAACCAGATGTTCCAGAAAACTGAGTTGCATTAAGTCCAACAAAGAAAAATGTAAAGAATAAATACTCATCCACACAGGTAGGAGGGGTGGAGTTGGGGCGGAAAGGATGCAGTGTGGTGGCGGTAGTGGCAGCAGCAGGCCGGTGGAAAGTGCAGCCACATGTTTTAAAAAGTCAGGAGGAACACCTGGGGAGTGCTCCCAGTACCAGACCAGACCATGCAGCTCATGGTCCCAGCACCAAGGAAAATAAAGCCTCATTGCTTTTGACTGTGCAAACCAGTGGGGGTTGGGGCGGAGGAGGAAACTGCCTGTCTCTCAGCAGAGTCCACTTGTTTAAAGGGACCCCATGGTCCTAGAATGTCCACAGACCCACCCACTCTGGGGACAATGGCCAGAGCAACAGCCAGAGAGGTGCCAGTCCTATACAGATATGGGAGAAGTGCCTGGAAAAGGGGCGAGTGCTGAGCAGGCGGCACTGTTCCCTCTTGGATCCCTCTGCCACACACAGTGCCACAACATGGTGAAACAGGTTGTCCTCTACTGACGAATACCTAAGGCTCTTCCCCTTAAACATAACAGGAGCGACAGCTCTACCTAAGACACAGAGGCAAACAAACACAGGAGCCTGTTGATATGAGGAGAGAGAAGTACAGTAGTCCCTCTCTATATCGCAGTTCACTTATTGTGGCCTCAATGTATCGCGGGATTTTTAAAATATTATATTTAATTATTTATCATGGATTTTTTGCTATATTGAGGGATTTTGGGGTAGTGTATACGTATGTTGTTAAAGTATGTAGGTTTAAGAATGTAAAATATGTTTAAGAACATAAGTAGTGTTTATAAAAATGTGGAAAAGGTTAATAAGAGTGGGAAAGGTTAATGAGGGACTGGGAATGGTTTATAAGTGTGTGGGAAGGATTTACAAAGCCTTAAAATATATATAAATACTAAATAAATGTAAGGTTCCTACTTCACGGATTTTCACCTATTGCTGGGGGGTGGGGGGCGGTGTCTAGAACGTAATACCTGCGATAAGTGAGGGAATACTGTATGGCCCAAAAGGGGGAATGAATCAAAGTTCCAGTGGGAGAACTAAGTGACGAGGACATAGCCAACCTAACAAATGAGGAGATAGTCAACCTAACAGACACAGAGTTCAAAACACTGGTGATAAAGATGCTCACAGACTTGACAGATATGCTTAAGTATGGCAAACGCATAAGGGAAGAAGTGAAGGCTATGTTAAGTGAAATGAAGAAAAATCCACACAAAACCAGTGGTGCAGAGAAGAAAACCGGGGTTGAAATCAATGATTCAGAACATAAGGAAGAAAAAAACAGTCAACCAGCACAGAATGAGGAAACAAAAATTGAAAAAAATGAGGAGAGGCTTAGGAACCTCCAGGACTATTTTAAATGTGCTAACATCCAAATCATAGGGGTGCCAGAAGGAGAAGCAAGAAATTGAAAACTTATGTGAAAAAATAATGAAGAAAAACTTTCCTAATTTGGTGAAGGAAATAGACATATAAGTCCAGGAAGCACAGAGAGTCCTAAACAAGCTAGACCCAAAGGGGACTACACCAAGACACATCATAATTAAAATGCCAAGGGTTCAAGATAAAGAGAGAATCTTAAAAGCAGCAAGAGAAAACAGAGTTACCTACAAAGGGGTGCCTATAAGACTACCAGCTGATTTCTCAAAAGGAACTTTGCAGGCAAGAAGGGATGGGCAAGAAGTATTCAAAGTGATGAAAAGCAAGGACTTACAACCAAGATTACTTTATCCAGCAAAACTATCATTTAGAATGGAAGGGCAGATGAAGTGCTTCCCAGACAAGGTAAAGCTAAAGGAGCTCATCATCACCAAGTCCTTATTATAAGAAATGTTAAAGGGACTTGTTTAAGAAAAAGAAAATCAAAACAATGAACACTAAAATGAAAACAAACTCACAACTATCAACAACTGGATCTAAAAAATGAAAACAAAATTCAAGTAAGCAAACCAGAATAGGAACAGAATCATAGGTATGGGGATCATTTGGAGGGTTATCAGCTGGGAGGGGGAAGGAGGAGAAATGGGGAAATGGTGCAGGGATTAAGAAGTATAATTGGTTGGTACAAAATAGACAGGGGGAAGTTAAGAATAACATAGGAAAGGGTGAAGCCAAAGAACTAATATGAAAGACCCATGGACATGAACTAAGGGGGGTGGATTGCTGGAGGGAAGGAGGCTACTGGGCGGAGGGGAACAAAGGAGAAAAAAAATGGGAATACTCTAACAACACAATCAATAAAATACACTAAAAAAAAAAGAACATTAGTAGAAAAACTGGCAAAATTTGAATAAGATCTGTAGATTAGTTATTGTATCATCATTAATTTCCTGGTACTGATAAATATACTATGATTATATAATTGTTAACACTGCAGTCTATGCCATTTTTACCCTTATCTCTAAGAATAAAAAAAAAGGTTTAAAGGCATTTATAATAGGAAAGAAAACCTTTGGTGCTTCAGAATAAATGAGATTTGAAAAAAGCTGAGAGCCTATTAGAATAAATAACAGATAAATTTAAGTTTTTCTATGCATATCAGAATTTTTAAGTAAAAGAATCTTTCAAACATGAGAACAGAATCAGTGGAGGCTAAATTTTCTCTTAATTAGAAAAATAAAGTTACTGTACAATGTGGTACTTTCTACCTCTGATATAGGAAGGAAAGAGAATGCAGGACAACAATTTCCTGGCATAAAGGCAATATCCAAGCAGTCATGAAAAAGAAGAGTTAAAGGTTCCTCCATAAGTTAGCATTTCAGAGAGAGAAAAAAAAGTAATATAGATTTGTGCATGGGAAGCATAGCAATAGGGACCAAGAAACATCAATAGATGTTACTTGATTTGCAAAAGCTAAGGCATTGCTGTTTAAGCTGCAAATCCAAATCGGTAGTATACATCACCTATCACAAATTATTTTCAGCTATTTCTATTTTTAATCTAGGAAAATATTACTATCGCTACCCCCCCAATACTCATTCGTTATACAAACTTTCCATTGAAACTACTCTTATAGGGAGAAGTAACAACCTCAATACCAATTCTATTATGTTCCTCTTTGCAGCATTTGACAGAGAAGTAAATGGAGAACAATGAAGGACTACTATTCCAGAAGCCAAGAGAAAGTTCAAGATGAGGTAGAAATTTTGGAATTTGAATCCAGCCAGGTTAACTACCTCTAAAAACAAAATTCAAAACTATACAGAGGATAACAGAATCCAGTCTCCATGATGTATCATTCACAACAGTTAGAATGCAATCCAAAATGACCAAGAATAAACAGGAAAAAGTGACTCATGCTCAAATAAAAAGGCAATTTATAGAGGCCAAATCCAATCAATATGTCTGATATTGAAATAAGGAGAAGAAGTGTTTAAAGCACCTATAATTAAATATGTCTATAAGGAATGAAGAGATAGAAAAAGTAACCAGAGAAACAGAAATTTTAAAAAGAACCATGTGGAAATTCTAGAAATGGAAATATAATATCCAAAATTTTAAAATTCACTGGATGAAAGAGATAGGAAACAGTAAAGTGAACTCATACATCAATAGAAATAGTATAATCTGAAGTTCAGAAAAACAATTTTTTAATGGATAAAGCCTCAGGAATCTGTGGAACAATATAAAAAAATATACATGTAAGTGGAGGTCCACAAGGAGATAAAAAAGTGGGCAAAATTTTTATTTGAAGAAAATATGGGCAAAAGTTTCCCAAATTTGATAAAAACAAAAAATATACCAGTTTAAGAAATCAATAAACATACAGTGAGTTCAATATTGTCACCAAAAAAATACATCCACGTCCTAATTCCAGTAACTTTGAATTTGATCATATTTGGAAATAGGGTCTTTGCAGATATAACTAAGTTAAAGATATCAGAATAAGATCATCCTAGATTTAGAGTGGGCCCTAAATCCAATGACGAGTGTCCTTATAGCTTTTTCAATTTTTAAAAATTAGTTTCTTATGATAGATGTCGAGATTATCGGTAATTAATTGGTCAATTCAGTGGTATTGAAAAACAACTGGAAGAGTTGCAGCTTTGGGTAATGGAAGAATAAACTCACTGGACAAAGCCTCTTGCAGATAACAATATAAAATGCAGACAAAAGGAGAGAAAAATATCTGAATACACTGGCATGTGATCAAAAGCAGGCAGACACCAGGGCACAGTTTTCCGTTGAAAGACAAAAACCATATGGAATAAAAACTGTGAGTTTGGGGTAGGGGGGGCGGTTACCTCAGGGTATTCTTGCTTCCTATCATTGTACTGAACTCCTAAGAGCTGGAGGTGGCAGAGGAAAGAGTTTTGGGGTGGCAGATGAGCTGGACACTGAGGGAAGAAATCCCAGAAGTAAAGTAGCTGAATGAGTGAAACAACTCTAAATTTACCCAGATTCCTGACTGACTAAAGACTTTACATGTACAGGGAAGACCATAAAAAATCCAATGTAAAAGTGGGCAGAAAGAAGTGAAGAAACCAGTAAGATCTGAAAATATGCTATGTTTTTAATAGAGTGCAGTCCCTAAAGTGCACAAAACTCGAGTACTAGAAAGCTAAAGCTTTACTGGAGTGAAGTATCAGTAGATATGGGGCTGGTAGATCAGCTGAAAATTTAGGAGGAGGGCAGAAATGCTGGAAACTAAGAAATGCAAAGAACAAAATTTGAGAATAAACTGGGCCCAAATAATTATGCAGGCACTGGAAGACTGCAAGAAAAAATGCCACAGCTGGAAGCTAAAAGAACTAAATGGGGATATCAGCAAGGAATGTCATTATGGGAGAGGCAAAGCTTGCACTTTCAGATCAGACAGCTTAACTGAGTACTTGACCAAAAACAAAAATCTGCAAAAGAAAAATGATACAGTTGCTATAACATACTATCCACAATGTCAATTTTTCAAACAAAAGTTACAGACAGGCAAAAAGAAAAAACATTTTTTTTCAGGAAAAGGGTGAACCACGATCACACTTATAAGGCAGTCAACAGAGACTCCTAATGGTCTCAAATACTGGATTTAGATGACAAAGACTTCACAGGAGCTATTATAAAGACATTCAAATAATTAAAGGAAAATACAGTCTCAATGACTATTCGGATATGAAATGTCAAGAGAGAAACAGACTAAAAAAACAAAAACAAAATGGAAATGTTAGATAAAAATTACAATAATTGAAATGAAAAAAATTATTATATGGATTCAACAGCACATTGGGGAATACAGAGAAAAGAATCAGTAAATTTGAAAATAGATCAGTAGAAATTACAATCCAATCCAAAATTGGAGAAAAATAAACAGTCCCAGAGACCTGTGGGACAATATCAAGAGGCCCAATATTTGTGTAACTGGAGCTCCCAAAGGAGAGAAGAGAGAAAAGGTATAAAATTTTTCAAAAAAGGGGCCAAAAACTTTCCAAAGCTAGGGAAAAATATTGTGTTGTCATTCTAAGAAGCTAAATAAGCCCCAAGCAGGAATAAAACAATCCTAGATATGGCATAGCCAAATTGGTGAAACCAAAGATAAACAGAATATCTTAATAGTAGATAAAGTAAAACAACACATTACATACATGGTACAGAAATAGCTGGCCAGCCTATGGAAAAATAAACTTCAACCCTCACTATACCATACACAAAAGTAAACTCTAAGTGGATTTTAGCATTAAACATAAAAGAAATACCATAAAATATGTAGGAAAAAAAATCTTTGCAACCTTGGGGTAGTCAAAGAATTTTTAGCTAAGATAAAAAAGGCACAAACTATATGAAAAGAAATGGAGATCTGAATATCAAAATGGAAAACTTCTTTTCAACTTTTCCAAAGATGCAATTAAGATAATGGAAAGACAAGTCACAGGCAGAGAGATAGTTTGTAGCACAAAAGACTTATATCCAAAATATATATTTTTAAAAAACTCATAACATCATAATAAGAAAAATTCCAAATAAAAATTGGGCAAAAGATGTGGGCATTTCACAAAGATATATAATTGGCCAATAAACACAATGAAAATGGGCTCTTAATGTTGGTCATCAGCGAAATAAAAATTAAAATATCAGTGAGATACCCCTGTACCATTCATAAGAGTAAAACTGATCATATCAATGTATGAAAAGCTCATATATTTCTGGCAGGAATGTAATGATACAACACATTGAAAAGGAATCTGATATTTTTAAATAAATTTCGACATATACTTACCATGTTACACAGCAATTCCACTCCAAGGTGTTTTTCAAGAGTTGGAAACATGTCTGCACAAAATCTTATGCATGAATATTCATAAACAGCTTTATTCAAGTATCCCAAAACTATAAACAATTCAAATGCCCATCAACAGGAAACTTGATAATTTGTGGTATATATTCATATAAGTAACTAGTACTTAGCAATAAAAAGGAACAAACTACTGATATACACAACACGAATGAATCTCAAAAATATTAGTGAGTCAAAGCTAGACACAAAGCTGTGCATACCATCTATGGTTCCATTGGCTGAAATTCTTGAAAAGGCAAAACTAATCTTTAGTGACAAAAGGATATCCTGGTTGCCTGGAGCTATGGGGAGGTAAGGACCGGGCTGCAGAGTCACCAGGAAAGTTTTTACAGTAATGGAAACTTTCCCATCTTGATTGTGGTTGTAGCTACATGGCTGTCTACATTTTTCAAAACTCATGAAGTATACAATTAAAATGGGTGTGTTTTACTCTTTGTAAATTATACCTCAGTAAGGTTGATTAAAATATTTTTGTATTATATTTTACTGTTTATGATATTACAGTTGTCCCAGTTTTTCCCCCTTTGTCTCCCTCTACCCAGCACCACCCACACTCCCTCAGGCAATCCCCACATCCCTGTCCATGGATCATGCGTGTGTTCTTTGGCTGCTCTATTTCCTGTGCTGCACCTTACATCCCCATGACTACTCTGTAGCTACTAATTTGTACTTCTTAATCCCCTCATCTTTTTCACCCATCCCCCGACCCTCTTTCAATGGGCAACCATCAAAATGTTCTCTGTGTCTAATATTGTTTCTGTTCTGCATATTTTGCTTTTTAGATTCAATTGTTAATAGCTATGTATTTAGTGCCATTTTATTGTTCATATATTTTATTTTCTTCCTCTTCTTAAAAAAGACCCTTTAACATTTCAAGTAATTCTGGTTTGGCGGTGATGAACTCCTTTAGCTTTTTCTTGTCTGGGAAGCTGTTGATCTGTCCTTTGATTCTAAATGATAGCTTTGCTGAGTAATCTTGGCTGTAGGTCCCTGCTTTTCATCACTTTGAATATATCCTGCCAGTCCCTTCCAGCCTGCAGTTTCTTTTGAGAAATCACCTGACAGTCTTATGGGAGATCCCTTGTAGGCAACTGCTGCTCTTCTCTTGCTGTTTTTAAGATTCTATCTTTGTATTTAACCTTTGGCATTTTAATTATGATGTGTTTTGGTGTGGGCCTCTTTGGGTTCATCTTGTTTGGGACTCTATGTGCTTCCTGAACTTGTATGTCTAGTTCCTTCACCAAGTTAGGGAAGTTTTCTGTCAAATAGGTTTCCAATTTCTTGCTCTCTCTCCTCTTTCCAGCACTCCTATGATGCGACTGTTGGTATGCTTGAGTTGTCCCAGAGGCTCCTTACACAGTCCTCATTTTTAAAAAATTCCTTTTTCTTCTTGCTGTTCTGACTGGTAGTGATGGTGGTTGTTTTTGCTTCTTTATGTTTCAAATGGCTAATTTGATTCTCCACTTCATCTATTCTATTGTTGATCCCCTGTAAATTGTTCTTTATTTCACTTTTGACTGGATCCTTTCTATGCTGTTGAGGTTCTCACTAAGTTCACCGAGTATCCTTATAACCAATGTTTTGAACTCTGCATCTAGTAGATTGCTTGTCTCCATTTTGTTTACTTGTTTTTCTGGCCTTTTGTTCTGTTCTCTCATTTGGGCCATGTTTCTTTATCTCCTCATTTAAGCAGCCTCCCTGTGTTTATTTCTCTGTATTAGGTAGAGCTGCTATGTCTCCCAGGCTTGTTAGAGTGGCCTAATGTAGGAGGTGTCCTGTGGGGTCCAATGGCACAACATCCCTATTACCCAAGCTTGATACTCAAGGTATGCCCACCATGTGGGTTGTGTATACTCTCCTCTTATAGTTGAGCTTTTATTGCTGTTGGCACCACCTGTGTTCTGTCCAGGGTCACACAGCACAAACTACAAGCGATCTGCAGATGGCTGCTACTTGTGCTGGTCTTGAGATTCCCAGGTGAAAGCAAAACAGTGAACCAAGGCCAGCTGCTGCTAGTGCGAGGCCTGGGGCATCTTAGGAAGAGTATGGGGTTTGTTGAAGCCAGATACTGGTTTGAGATAATTTCGGAAAATCTGAAGCATGGGCCAAAACAGAGCCTCAGGGAATCACCAGGGTAGGGCAAACAATGTGAGGCAGGTTGATGGAGTCTCAGATATGGCCCCTCCCTTCTTGCACTACAGTGGGATGGCTCACTCAGAACAGGAGCAATGGCCCTGCCAGCATTTCTCTGAGAGCTGCCCTCCAGCTCTCACCTTGACCCCTTTTAATCTGCTTTCCTAGATCTGGAGCTTGGAGGGTTGAATTCAAGTAAGTCTTAAGTCCCTTTAAGTGGAGCTGCGTGGGATTCCAGAAGTTTCTGTCTCCCACAGTTTCAATTCCTACTGGTTTTTACAGCCAGAATTTATAGACTTATCTTCCTGGAACTGGAATCCTGGGCTGGGGGCATCTGGTGTGGAGCTGGGACCCCTTGCTAGTGAGATAGCCCTCCCAATTTTTATCTGGATATGAGGCCAGCCCATTCTGTCTCCACCCCTCCTACCAGTCTCAATGTGGTTTCTTCTTTAATTCCATAGTTGTAGGACTTCCATTCAACTCAATTTCTGATGGTTCTGAATGATGGCTGTTCTATAGTTGAGTTTTAATTTTGATGTTGTGTGAGGAGGCAAGCTGTGTTACCTACACTGCCATCTTGACCAGAAGTCCTAAAATATTTTAAAAGTGTAGTTATCTTTGACCCAACAGTTGAAGATACTTAATCGCTCTCATAAATAATCTTAATTCATCTCATAATTAATTTCCAAGCAACTGTTTCCTTAAAATATTAACACCATTTTAATATTTCATATGTGCTCAAATGTGACTATTTGCCTTTCTAGCTGGCCCCCACCCTCAACTCCACATGCCATTCTAATGTTAGCTAGATGAAGGCAGAAACCTTGACTGAATTTATGTTATATCCTCAATGCCAACAAGAGTACGTGGCCCATGGCAAGTGCTAAATATATTTTCATTGAATTAATGAATAAATGAATCCCTTACATATTAGTATTAATTGGGATGAATACTAAGTAATATCTCCTAGGCCTTTGCTCAGTATTCCTAGCCAATCTTCTACTTCTACGACTTCAATTACATCTATATATCAATGACTCCATGTGTCCTACCCTCTCTTGCTGATCACCGGACTCATTACAACTGCCTATTGTTCAACTCCATTCAAAAGCCCTACAGACAACTCATGTCTAAAAATGGAACTTACTAACTTCCTCTAAATTTATTCATTCCATCCATACTAAAAATAAAACATTGCCTCAAACATGTCATTCACATAACCTTCCTCTCAAATTCTTGACAGAATAGTCTATTTCCTGAACATAGTTTTCATTTACTCTTCAGTACATTTAACCTAGTTTCCACCATGACCAAGGCAGTAAAAGTATCCTCGCAGACGTCAGCACCAGAGATCATTTAGGCCCTGGCCAGGTAGCTCACCAAGATTAGGGGTTTGATTCCCCCATCAGGGCACATAATGAAAAGCAACAAATGAGTGCATAAATAATTGTAACAACAAAAAGATGTCTTTTTCCTCTCTCCCTTCCTCTCTCTACAATTTTTTTTAAAAGAGATCATTTCTCAATTAAATGAATTCTCTCTTACACAACTGTACTTTAGCCCCCTTCCTCTATGCAACTAGCTCTTCCTTAATTTAATCTTTGTTATTTCTCTCCTGGATTTGTGCAAAACCACTCTAATTAGTCTTTCCACCACCAGTCTGTCTTTTTTGTCTAGTACATCCTGCTTATTGCCTACAAAATTATCTTTCTAAAGTACAAAACCCATGTCACTACCCTTTCAAAAATAAGTCACTGGTCTCTAACAACTAAAATTCAAACTATCAGCAACAAACACATTTTCAGCCTCCCTGCCTGCCACTTCCACTTTGAACTCCAAGCACTAAGAAAACACCATGCCCTTTTGTCTTCAGTACTTAGCTGCTTCTGTCTGCAATTCCTTTTCTTGTTATCCACCTTAAAATTTTCTGTGCTCTTTAAAACTTATTTCAGATGTCTCCTTTGCTATGAATTCTTCCCTAATTCCTTCAGAGCCATTCATTCCCATTTATGATTCTTGACATATGTAGCCATACCCCCAGTGGACATTTACCAGGTTACAATTACTATGACACTTATTATATGGGGCAGGCATTACATACATTACTTCATGCAGCATGCTACATGAAACAACATGCTACATACTTTTTATAAAACACTGATCCATGGAGAGGGAACTGATTTGTGGTGGTGGTCAATCTTCTGCATATTGATTTTATCTGTGTTCAATTTGACCATAACTACTCCTGTGCCTGTTGCTTGAAATGCTACCAGCAGGTGTAGGTACTTAAGTATTTTTCCAGAGTGAATAAACAAATGTTCCATTTCCTGTTCTTTAGCTAAATCAACTCCGATATTCAATAGGATGATATCCCATAGCCAGATTAACTTCATACCCATATAATTCTTCACATACATACTAAAACTATTGAACCTATTCTTTTAAGTATATTTTATTGATTATGCTGCTAGTTATCCCATTTATTTTCCCTTTGCTCTCCTCCACCCAGTACCGCTTCCCTCCAGCAATCCCATCCCCCTTAGTTTATGTCCATGGGTCATGCATATAAGTACTTTAGCTTCACCCTTTCCTATATTATTCTTAACTTCCCCGTCTATTTTGTACCAACCAATTATGCTTCTTAACCCCTGCACCATTTCTCCATTTCCCCCCCACTCCCCCTCCCAGATAACTCTCTAAATGATCCCCATGCCTATGATTCTGTTTCTATTCTGGTTGTTTGCTTAGTTTTTGTTCTTATTTTGTTTGTTGTCATTTTAAAAAATTTATTGTTTTTTTCTGTCACAGTTGTTCCACTTTTTCCCCCCATTGCTCCCCCCTACCTCAACCAACCCTTCTCCCACAGTCCATCTCCATCGCGTTACCCTGTTGTCCATGTATGTGGATCATTTATTCTAGTTCCTTAATTAGACCCTTCTCCCCCCCCCCCCCCCGCTTCTCCCCTCCCTCACCCGTGGTCATTGTCAGTCTGCCCCTTGAGTTTGTTATCATTTTAATGTTTATAGTTTTGATCCTCTTTTTCTTAAGTCCCTTTAACATTTCATATAATAAGGACTTGGTGATGATGAACTCTTTTAGCTTTACCTTGTCTGGGGAACATTTTATCTACTCTTCCATTATAAATGATAGCTTTGCTGGATAGAGTAATCTTGGTTGCAGATCCTTGCTTTTCATCACCTTGGAATACTCCTTGCCAGTCACTTCTTGCCTGCAAAGTTTCTTTTGAGAAATCAGCTGACAGTCTTATAGGCACCCCATTGTAGGTAACTCTCTTTTCTCTTGCAGCTTTTAAGATTCTTGACAGGCTCCTGTGTTTGCCTATGTCTTAGGTAGAGCTGTCACACCTGTTACGTTTAAGGGGCAGAGCCTTAGGTATTCCTCAGTATGGGGCAACCCTTTTCACCACCGTGTGGTGCTGTATGTTGGGGAGGAGTCTGAGAGGGAACAATGCCGCTTGCTTAGCACTCGCTTTTTCCAGGCACTTCTCCCACTTCCCGTATGGGACTGGCGCCTCTCTAGCTGTTGCCTTGGTTGTGGTTCCCAGAGTGGGGGGATCTGCGGATGTCCTAGGACCATGGAGGCCTTTAAACAAATGAACTCTGCTGTTTCTTCCTCTGCCCCAACCCCCACTGTTTTTCACAGTCAGACAAATGAGGCTTTATTTTCCCTGGCACTGGAACTGTGAGCTGCATGGTCTGGTCTGGGGCTGGGATAGTCCCCCAGATTTCCCTACCAACTTTCATGTGTGACTGCACTTTCCACCAACTGGCCCCAGCCACTGTGGTGCCACCACCACTACCTCCACTCTGCATTGTTTCCGCCCCAGCTCTGCCCCTCCCACCTGTCTGGATGAGTATTTCTTCTTTATTTCTTTTGTCTGTTGGACTTCCATGCAGCTCGATTTTCTGGAACTTCTGGTTGTCTCCAGTTTTTAGGTAGTTGTATTTCTTAGTTGTGGAGGGAGATGTAGCATGTCTACCTATGCCTCTATTTTGATCAGAAGTGAACCTATTCTTAATGTACTATCTGCTATTTTTCTCTTAATAAGAGTTTTTCAAATTGTGAACTTCGTATGGTTTTCTAACAATAGTCCCTGTTTTCTCAAATGTTCCCTTTTAGGACTTGATTCTGGACTTTCATATTCTTTTAAAAATATTTTTATGAACATTTCAAAAGTTTTCAACTACTCTTTATCTCTGACAGCTAAATCCTTTTGATGTGATCATGTTAACACATTGTTGACTGGCAATTTTATATAAAAGCTATCCCATATCACCGGCTATTGTTTCATAATTGAATATGAAAATGAAACAATCTAAATAAACTTCAATGTACTTTATTTATACATAATGTATTGAAATGAAACTTTGTATATATCTTCTATATAACTTCTAATGACTTTTTTGGTATGATAAACTGTATAGCATTCACATACATGCAATGAATGGTACACAACCATTGTTTTCTTTTCCAATAATATTTCAGCAGTAGACACACTGTTATAGTAATTATCCTGGTAAACATGATGCCAAGAATAAAGATACAGTTCTCAGACAGGGAATATAGTTTCTTGTAGCTTTTTGCCTTCACCCAAATAGATTTCAAAATTGCAAATGTCACCAGCCTCATTTTCACAAAGCATTCTCACTAAAATTCTATATTTTGTTATCTTTGCCAGATTATATGTTCTGAAGCTGACATGCCCTCTGTATTGTATCATTGCTTCATCTAGGGATAATTCCTGTTTAGGTCTATACAAAGACTGAAATTTTGGAATAAAGTAACCCAAAGGAGGCCTAATTTTGTAAAATCTGTCTTCATTAAGATATAGCTTGTGAATTACCACAAAGATGAAAAAAAGTAAGGATTTTCTTGAAACTCATTCTGGTCATAGTTTTAGGAAATACAGGTGCTTCAAGCAAAGGGTCCATTGATCAGTAATCTCTCCAATGTGATTTGTTTTTGTTTGTCCCATCAATATCAATAAGCTGAGAAACTTCTTCATATTACTAGTGGTAACTTCTGTCAATGATAAAGTTTTAGCAGATGTTTTATGAAGTTTTTCCATTTGATGGTGGTATGACTTGGTTTTAGAAGCAATTAAATTTTAAAAAATCATTATCATAAAGTAAATCTGTCACTTCACTGATATTCCGTGGATCACTAAGTTCAACAGTTACACCAGAAATATTTGTACAATCCTCTAAGGTTGGTGTAATGTTATTATCTGTCCACTCCTTGTCAAAATCATTTTAACTGTCAGATTCTAACATCTTTTTTGCCATTTTTGTGGTCTAATATCAGATTCATAATTATCTTCTGACAGACTATCATCTTCCACATCACTGCTATATACTTAAAGTCACTCGGACAATTAGAGAAAGCGTCTGCCTACAATTCATTGAAAAATTCTTCACCCTTGCAATGCACCATATTTGAAATTTTTGCAATAATAAAATTGTGATAAAACCCAGAATATCTAGAATAACTTTTTAAAATAATAAACACGATTGTTTATTAAAATTTAAGAAAACTTTTACTAAATCCTATACAGTATTCCCTCACTTATTGCGGGTATTACGTTCTAGGCACCCCCGCGACAGGTGAAAATCCACGGAGTAGGAACCTTACATTTATTTTAGTATTTATATATATTTTAAAGCTTTATAAACCCTTCCCACACACTTATAAACCGTTCTCAGTTCCTTATTAACCTCACTCCCTTATTAACCTTTTCCACACTTTTATAAACACTACTTATGTTTTTAAACGTATTCTACACTATTAAACCTACATAACTTTAACATACGTATACAGTACTCCAAAATCCCATGATATAGTGAAAAATCCGCGATAATTAAATATAATATTTTAAAAAATCCCGCCATGAGATCGCAATAAGTGAACCGCGATATAGAGAGGGACTACTGTATTATTCTCAGTTTTAAGAATTGTATCAGCTAATGCAAGTGCAAACACGAATTAACTCATTATTGGTCAACAACGTTTGGGCTTGAAAACACAATTTTTTCGTGACAGGTCAATAATGTGTTAAGATGGCAGAAATTTTCAGAACCTAAAACAAGTCAAGGTTTAAAATTAATTAATAATTTCATATAGGAAAATTAGTAAACTATTACTGATAGAATATTTTGCTTGTGTAGTCCCTCAAGTGTGTATTTACATAATAAAATTTTATCTTAGGATAAAATGCAAAGTTCCCACCAGATTAAAAGAACCAGAATTTTTAAATGACTCATACTCAGTTGTGTATATAGTTAGGGGCATAAATAAATGTATTAATGAAATCTAAAAAGACCATTGATGACCCCCACAAACTAACTCTACTTACAAGGATCAGTTTTCAAACACTTTACAACAGTTTGATTTAAAATAAAGGTTTCTCAGTAAAAATGTACCAGACACTTCTGCTTGGTCACAAAATAATATACACAATGCCTACTTCACTCTCTGTTGTATCACAAGTCAGTCATAAATGTCAGTTTTGTTCCCTTGTTTACCCATACATCTCCTAAACAAAGCATGCCCCTGGAATGTCAGAGAAATGTTTTTCAATGTGACAAATCCTTTACATGCAGTATTCCACATATTGTCCTCTTTCTCAAGAGTTGTCTGGGTAAGAAGAGAACAATCATGAAATTTAAGCTATTGTCATTCATAAAAAAAAAAAAAATTGAGACATAGCTAAATGCTGAAAAGAGGGAAATAGTCATTTCAACATGACCTAAAATGAGTATAGGTATATAAACACTAGCTTGACATGAAGGTTCCTGATGGGCACTACAATTGATCTCATATTACTCAGAAAAAGTCACACTACTGCCAACATTTTCTAGCAAAAGGAAATGTAATTTACCTTTAGATGAAAAATTATTTTTCTTCAAAGACTTGATTTTCAAGTTAATTCCTACTAGAGTTCTCATGTTGAGTTGAAATCTCTTGTGATACAAATAAAAAGCTGCTGATATTTGTACTTGGGGAGGGTACATAAGGACTGCCATCTTTCTTCTGCAGCACAGTAGTTGGTTGCAGCTACATATCAAAGTCAGTGTGGTAGGAATGGCTCTTTCTGGGTTTGTACATTACTTTTTCTTTGAAATGTCTTAAATGTCTTACTATGTACATGCTGGGGTCAAAGCTTAAGATGACTGTCTTTGTCCTTTTGAGTTCCACAATTACATTCAGCAGTGATTTTGGGTAGTTAGACCTGAATAGTTTATGCAGTAATAATGGACTGTTTTGCTCAGGCTTGCTTGACTCTTACCAGTATTTCTATTACTCGTTACAGTATTTATAAAAGTCTATTTTATTAATTATGATGTTACGGTAGTCCCATTTTTTTCCCCTTTGCTCCCCTATGCCAAGTACTCCCCTTCCCTCCAGTAATCCTATCCCACTTAGTTCATGTCCATGGGCCGTGCATGTAAGTTCTTTGGCTTCACCCTTTCCTATACTATTCTTAACTTCCCCCTGTCTATTTTGTACCAACCAATTATGCTTTTTTTTTAAGTTATTTATTTGTTAATTAATTAATTTATTTTTAGAGAGAGGGAAAAGGAGAAAGAGAGGGAGAGAAACATCACTGTGTGGTTGCCTCTCAGTTGCACCCACAACTGGGGACCTGATGTGCAACCTAGTTATGGTGCCCCGACTGGGAATTGAACCAGCAACACTTGGTTCGCAGGCTAATGCTCAAGCCTGAGCCACACCACAATTATGCTTCTTAATTCCTGCAGCATTTCCCCATTTCTCCCCATTCCCCCTCCCAGCTGATAACCCTCCAAATGATCCCCATACCTATGATTCTACTCCTGTTCTGGTTTGCTTAGTTGGATTTTGTTTGTGTTTTTTTGATTCAGCTGTTGAAAGTTGTGAGTTTGTTGTGTTTTTAATGTTCATAGTTTTGAGCTTCTTTTTCTTAAACACGGCCCTTTAACATTTCATATAATAAGGACTTGGTGATGATGAGCTCCTTTAGCTTTACCTTGTCTGGGAAGCACTTCATCTGCCCTTCCATTCTAAATGATAGCTTTGCTGGATAGAGTAATCTTGGTTGTAGGTCCTTGCTTTTCATCACATTGAATACTTCTTGCCCGTCCCTTCTTGCCTGCAGAGTTTCTCTTGAGAAATTAGCTGACAGTCTTATGAAAACTCCTTTGTAGGAAACTCTGCTTTTCTCTTGCTGCTTTTAAGATTCTCTTTACCTTGACATTTGGCATATTAATTATGGTGTGTCTTGCTGTGGTCCTTTGGGTCTAGCTTGTTTGGGACTCTCTGTGATTCCTGGACTTGTATATCTATTTCCTTCACCAAATTTGGGGAGTTTTCCTTCATTATTTTCCACATAAGCTTTCAATTTCTTGCTCTTCTTCTTCTCCTTCTCGCACCCCTATGATTCAGATGTTGGCACGTTTAAAGCTGTCCCAGATGTTCCAAAGCCTCTCCTCAATTTGTTCAATTCTTGTTTCCTCATTTTGTACTGACTGACTGTTTTTTTCTTCCATATGTTTCAAATCATTGATTTGAACCATGGTTTCCTTCCCTTCACCTACAGTATGTTTTTTTGTTTTTTTTTTAAGTATATTTTATTGATTATGCTGTTACAGTAGTTCCAATTTTTTCCCCCTTTACTCCCCTCCACCCAGTATCTCCCTCCCCCAGCATCCCCCCCCAAGTCCATACCCATGGTTCATAAAAAATAACTATCCCTCCCTCTCAGATATTAAGACCCTTTGTAATCTTGTAAAGGACAATGGGCGAAGGTCTCAAGCTCCTCTAGCTGTTTCAAGCTGGACATGGTCGTCGTCCTACCTACCCTTGGGTCCAGAAATCCCTAATAACAGTGGGGGTGTGGAGGGGAAGGTGGCCTTCCCACATGGGGAAGGATCATGCAGACTCCAGGTCAGTTGGCTGTCTCCGGACAACGGCGTGCTTGGTTTAGCAGGCTGGCATCCTTGTTGTGTTCTGGGGGCAACAGATTTGGCAAAAAGGGTTAAAAAGCATCATTCAATCCATAACTACTAGGTGGCAAAAGGCAGGGATTAATTTTTCAATGTTCCACATTAGGAGAAAAAAAAAAAAAAAAAAAAAAAGGGCATCTTTGGAGGAAGGTGTGCTAGGCACATCTCTCCTGTCCAAAACCCTTTTGCCCATTTTATTTAGTTTGGGCTGAGGGAAATAGTTTATGTTTCCCCCCTCTCAGACCTCTGGGCCCTTTCTGTCCAAGCCATTAGGATAGAAAAGAGAATTCAGTTTTAAAGTGAAGCCCACAGACCACCCCATTCTTCACCAACTCAGCCATTTAGTTCAGCCAAACTGTTGAGTCTCCGGAGGCAGCGCTGCAGAGAGGATTAAGTGAGGCTTATGCGTACAGACAATCACTCAGGTAATGCGGTCATAGGCTTATGCCCTCTGGTTCAATTTTGCTCATTTGTTTGTGTTGTTCATTAGTTTCCTGTAATAGGTGACAGCATAACGTATTTTTCTTTCGTTGCCTGGCTTATTTCGCTAAGCATAATTCTCTCTAGTTCCATCCATGTTGTTGCAAATGGTAGAAGTTCCTTCTTTCTTTCTGCTACATAGAACTCCATTGTGTAAATGTACCACAGTTTTTTGATCCACTCACCTACAGATGGGCATTTAGGTTGTTTCCAGCACTTGGCTATTGTAAATAGTGCTGCTATGAACATTGGAGTGCATAGGTTCTTTTGAATTGGTGTTTCAGGATTTTTCGGATATAATCCCAGTAATGGAATTGCTGGTTCAAAAGGCAGTTCCATTTTTAGTTTTTTGAGGAAATTCCAAACTGTTTTCCATAGTGGCTGCACCAGTCTGCATTCCCACCAGCAATGCACCAGGGTTCCCGTTTCTCCACATCCTCTCCAGCACAAGTTGTTTGTTGATTTGTTGATTATGGCCATTCTGACTGGTGTGAGGTGGTATCTCATTGTGGTTTTTATTTGCATCTCTCTGATGGCTAGTGATGTTGAGCATATTTTCATATGTCTATGGGCCCTCTGTATGTCTTCTTTGGAGAAGTGTTTGTTCAGGTCCTTTGCCCATTTTTTAATTGGGTTGTCTGTCTTCTTGGTGTTGAGTCGTATGAGTTCTTTATATATTTTGGAGATCAATCCCTTGTCTGAGATGTCATTGGCGAATATATTTTCCCATATGGTTGGTTTCCTTTTCATCTTGCTGATGTTTTCTTTAGCTGAGCAGAAACTTTTTAGTTTGATGTAGTCCCATTTGTTTATTCTTTCCTTTATTTCCCTTGCCTTAGGAGATATATCAGTGAAAATGTTGCTACGTGGGATATCTGAAATTTTCCTGCCTATTTTTTCCTCTAGGACTTTTATGGTATCACGGCTTACATTTAAGTCTTTGATCCATTTTGAGTTTATTCTGGTGTATGGTGTAAGTTGGTGGTCTAGTTTCATTTTTTTGCATGTCCCTGTCCAGTTCTCCCAACACCATTTGTTGAAGAGGCTCTTTTCACTCCATTTGATGTTCTTTCCCCCTTTGTCAAATATTAGTTGACCATATGAACCTGGGTTTATTTCTGGGCTCTCTATTCTGTTCCATTGATCTATATGTCTGTTTTTATGCCAGTACCAGACTGTTTTGATTACCGTGGCCTTGTAGTATAGTTTGATATCAGGTATTGTGATTCCTCCTACTGTGTTCTTCTTCCTCAAAATTGCTGTGGCTATTCGGGCTCTTTTTTGGTTCCATATAAATTTTTGAAGTATTTGTTCTAGGTCTGTGAAATATGTTGCTGGTATTTTAATAGGGATTGCATTGAATCTATAAATTGCTTTGGGTAGTATGGACATTTTAATGATGTTGATTCTTCCCATCCATGAGCATGGTATATGCTTCCATTTATTTGTATCTTCTTTAATTTCTTTCTTCAATGTTATGTAGTTTTCTGAGTACAGGTCTTTTACCTCCTTGGTTAAGTTTATTCCTAGGTATTTTATTTTTCTTGTTGCTATGGTAAACTGAATTTTTCTTTCAGTTTCAATCTCTGAGTTTTTATTGTTGGTGTATAAAAATGCCTTTGATTTCTTAATATTGACTTTGTATCCTGCTATTTTGCCGAATTCACTTATTAGGTCGAGTAGTTTTTTTGTGGAGTCTATAGGGTTTTCTATGTACACTATCATGTCATCTGCAAATAATGACAGTTTTACTTCCTCTTTTCCAATTTGGATGCCTTTTATTTCTCTTTCTTGTCTGATTGCGGTGGCTAGAACTTCCAAGACTATGTTGAATAGGAGTGGGGAGAGCGGACATCCTTGTCTTGTTCCTGATCTCAGGGGGAATGCTCTCAGTTTTTGCCCATTGAGTATGATGTTGGCTTCAGGTTTCTCATATATGGCCTTTATTATGTTGAGGTATGCTCCCTCTATTCCCATTTTGCTGAGAGTTTTTATCATAAATGGGTGTTGTACTTTATCAAATGCTTTTTCTGCATCTATTGATATTATCATGTGGTTTTTGTCTTTCATTTTGTTTATGTGGTGTATTACGTTTATTGATTTACGAATGTTAAACCATCCTTGCATCCCTGGGATGAATCCTACTTGATCGTGGTGTATGATCTTTCTAATGTGTTGCTGGATCCGGTTTGCAAATATTTTGTTGAGGATTTTAGCATCTATGTTCATCAGCGATATTGGCCTGTAGTTTTCTTTCTTTGTTGTGTCTTGACCTGGTTTTGGAATTAGGGTTATACTGGCTTCATAGAATGAGTTTGGCAGTCTTCCCTCTTCTTGTATCTTTTGGAATAGTCTGAGAAGGATAGGAGTTAGTTCTTTCCTAAATGTTTTGTAGAATTCACTTGTGAAGCCATCCGGTCCAGGGCTTTTGTGTGCTGGGAGTATTTTGATTACTGCTTCAATTTCACTAGCTGTTATTGGTCTATTCAGACTTTCTGCTTCTTCTTGATTCAGTTTGGGAAGACTATAGGTTTCCAGGAATCTGTCCATTTCCTCTAGGTTGTCAAATTTCTTGCCATACAGTTGTTCATAATAATTTCTTATAATCCTTTGTATTTCTGTGGTATCAGTTGTGATTTCTCCTCTTTCATTTCTGATTTTATTTATTTGGGTCCTCTCTCTTTTTTTCTTGATGAGCCTGCTTAAAGGCTTGTCAATTTTGTTTATTTTTTCAAAGAACCAGCTCCTACTTTTGTTGATCTTTTGAATTGTTAGTTTAGACTCTATGTCATTTAATTCTGCTCTGATCTTGATGATTTCCTTCCTTCTACTTGATCTGGGCTTTGCTTGTTGTTCTTCCTCTAGATCTTGTAGCTGTAGGGTTAAATTTTTTATTAGATATTCCTCTAGCTTTTTTAGGTAGGCCTGTATTGCTATGAACTTTCCTCTTAGGACTGCTTTCGCTGTATCCCATAGGTTTTGGGTTGTTGTGTGTTCATTATCATTAGTTTCCAGAAACTTTTTGATTTCTTCCTTGATGTCATTGTTAACCCATTCATTATTTAATAGCATGTTATTCATTCTCCATGAGTTTGAATGTTTTTGAGTTTTTTCCTTGAGGTTGATTTCCAATTTTAAGCCATTGTGATCTGAGAAGATGCTTGATATAATTTCAATTTTCTTGAATTTGTTAAGGCTTGTTTTGTGTCCTACCATGTGGTCTATCTTTGAAAATGTTCCATGTGCACTTGAGAAGTATGTATATTTTGCTTCTTTGGGGTGAAAACTTCTATATATATCGACTAAGTCCATTTGATCTAGGGTGTTGTTCAGTGCCTCCATATCTTTGGTGTTTCTTTGCTTCGAAGATCTGTCCATTGTTGACAATGGGGTGTTAAAGTCCCCTACTATGAGTGTGTTGTTGTCTATATCTTTCTTGGAGTCTTTCAAAAGTTTCCTTACATATTTGGGTGCTCCTAAGTTTGGTGCATATATATTTATAAGGGTTATATCTTCTTGATGGATTTTTCCCTTAAGTATTATGAAATGCCCTTCTTTGTCTCTTTTTATGGACTTTGCTGTGAAATCTGTTTTGTCTGATATAAGTATTGCTACCCCGGCTTTTTTTTCATGTCCATTTGCTTGGAATACATTTTTCCATCCCTTTACTTTCAGTCTGTGTAGATCTTTTGTTCTAAGGTGGGTCTCTTGTAGACAGCATATATGTGGGTCATTCTTTCTAATCCATTCAGCTACCCTATGTCTTTTAATTGGAGCGTTTAATCCATTTACATTTAAGGTTATTACCGATAAGTACTTATTCATTGTCATTTTTCCCCTTTGTACTCGTGTTCTTCTCTGTCTCTCTCTGTTTCTTTATCTTCTTAGAGCAGACCTTTTAGCATCTCTTGCATTTCTGGTTTGGTGGAGATGTATTCTTTTAGCCTTCTTTTGTCTTGGAAGCTCCTCATTTCACCCTCCATTTTGAATGAGAGCTTTGCTGGGTATAGTATTCTAGGTTGTAGGCCTTTGTTTTTCATTGCTTGGAATACTTTTTGCCATTCCCTTCTGGCTTGTAGTGTTTCTGCTGAGAAATCTGATGATAGCCTTATTGGAGTACCCTTGTATGTTATTAGTTGTTTTTCTCTTGCTGCTTTTAGGATCCTCTCTTTGTCTTTGAATGTTGCCATTTTAATTATGATGTGTCTTGAGGTGGGCCTGTTGGGGTTCATCTTCATTGGGACCCTCTGTGCTTCCTGGACTTGCGTGACTCTTTCTCTCGTCATGTTAGGAAAGTTTTCTGTCATTAGTTTTTCAAAGAGGTTTTCTATCCCTTGCTCTTCTTCTTCTCCTTCTGGAATTCCTATGATACGGATACTATTACGTTTCATGTTGTCCTGCAGCTGTCTTAGAACCTCTTCAGTCTTGTTCAGTCTTTTTTCATTTTGTTGCATTGTCTGGGAGTTTTTGTGTAGGTTGTCCTCCAGCTCGCTGATCCGATCTTCTGCTTCCTCTAGCCTGCTTTTAATTCCTTCTACTGTGTTCTTCAATTCAGAGATCGTATTTTTCATTTCCTCCTGGCTCTTATTGATAGCTTCTATGTCCTTTTTCATGCTCACGTAATTTTCTGTGAGTTCCTTGTAGTTTTTCTGGAGTTCTTTGAAGTTTCCGCTGAGCTCATTCAGCTTCTCCATAATCCATGTTTTGAATTCCATATCTGATAGTTCGCTCCCCTCTATTTCATTTAGCACTCTTTCTGGGGATTCTACCTTTCCTTTTGATGGGAGGTTGTTTCTCTGTCTCCCCATTTTTTTGACTCCTATTGTTTGTTGGTGCTTCTTGGAATGATCTGCACTTCCTGGATCTGCCTCTGGTGGCGTCAGATCATGTACCAGTCTGGCCCTAGGCAGCCTGTTGGAGACTTCCAGGGATCTACTGTTGTTGTCTGTCTTCTTTGATTGTTAATCTATTCAATCTGTGATTAGCTGTCAGGCTTAAGGACTGTGGGTGTGGCAGCTTAATTCCTGCAGGCAGGGCTTTTGCTTCCCCTCAGGCTGACGCCACTTGGAGGGGAATGGTCTACCCGCAGTACTGGGGATGAGTCAGCACTGGGACCCAGTCAGCTGCTCCTCCAGTTCTCCCCTCAAAGCCACCGTGCCAAATTCTCCCCAAGTGTCTCCAGTCCTCTCTGCCTTCCCTCTGCTTGAGCCCAGGGTAAGTGGTGGCCAAAATATTTTCGTATGTGATCCACTTAAGAGCTCTTTTTCTCCTGCTGTTTCTCTCCGGCTAGCAAGAAAGCCTGTGGCTTTTCGCTTTTCACAGCTGATACTATTTTACTTTCCACTCTGTCGCTGTAGGCTGGGAAGCCCAGCTGGGGGTTTAGACCCTGCCCTTCTCAGGGGGAATCCCCGGCTGTTGAGCTGTTTCTCAGTCCCTTCAGCAGCCACCCGTGTGAGCCCAGCCAGCCCTTCCGCGTCTCCGCACTCCCTACCGGTCACGTTGTGATGTAGCGGCCTTTTCTGTCTCTCCGTGGTTATAAGACTTCTTTCCAGCTAGTGTTCCGTTGGTTATTCCAGATGATTTCTCCAAAATTAAGTTGTAAATCCAGACTGGTCCTGGGAGGAGGTTAGTGTAGCTTCCACTTACTCCTCCGCCATCTTGGATCTCACCATACTTTTTCTTTTCCTCACCTACAGTA
Source organism: Furipterus horrens (assembly GCF_987537825.1). Classification (NCBI taxonomy): domain Eukaryota; kingdom Metazoa; phylum Chordata; class Mammalia; order Chiroptera; family Furipteridae; genus Furipterus; species Furipterus horrens. The sequence goes on from NW_028327177.1 coordinate 58,122,942, forward strand.
TGTTTTTATGTGCATCAGAATTTCTTTCTTCAAATGCAATGCTTTTCTTTATAGAGTTGGGAATTTGAGCTAAATGAGTTGATCTGGTGTAATTTCACTGGTTTTGATGGAAGTGCAGTTATGTGATATGTAGTTTGCATCCCTTTACAGGATTGGAGCCTGTAACTATAAAATAAACCTGATATAATCATATTGAACTTCTTCACAAAAGGAGACTATCAGTTGAAATGTATTGTTTGAATTATCTTTGAAAAGAAAGGTTTTAAGTAGATGCTTCAAAGCCTTCTACTGACATTCTCATTTTGCTGGAAATGGCACTAATATCTAAAACTCACTATAATGAAAAGACCCTCTATAAAACACTCCTTCAATATGTAAAAAAAAAGCTAATTATGATTTAACTAAGACACCAGCTAAGTGCTTCTTTATATTCTTTATGTAAGAAAAACAAATCTAGGTGTTTTTTTTTTACAGAAAACTGAAATTAAATCCATCTAAAAGGAATAATTTATTAAAATACAGCCAGCCCTAAGAAAGTAAAAATAAAAACACAAAATAAAATACAGTCAGCCGTTCATATCTGCAGCTTCCATGTCCATGGATTGAACCAACTGTGGATCATAAATATTCAAAAACAAGGTCACATTGTTGCTGATGTGTAATTTGTAGTCAGGCCTACAATGGCTGCATCTGTACTGCATTTGTATAAATGTTTTCTTATCATTATTCCCTTAACAATACAGTATAAAAATTATTTACATAGTATGTACATTGTATTAGGTATTATTAAGTAATCTGAGATGATTTAAAGTAGACAGGAGGATACAGATTATAGGTAAATATTACTCCATTGACATAAGGGATGAGAGAATCCATGGGTTTTGGTATCTGTGGGTGTCCTGGAACTAATCTTCCACAGAGACTGAGGAATAACTGTAAATCATTTTCATTTTCAACCTAATTATTTTCTAATGACTAAATTAGACAAAAAACTGCTTATAATTAATTGTACAAAGATATTTCAAATATAATTAGTATGGAAAACTACATTAAAGATATAAAAATTTAGAATAATATAACTTAAAACATAACAAGAAGTATTCTATTTCAGGTCAAAAGTACAGCACTCAAATGTCTCTCCCATAATAATTTTCTTTAAAAAGTCACATGAGTCTGAAACATTGTGTCATTATAATTAAAGAGCATCAAATTACAAAACAAAAAGCCCTGAAACACTGTGGTATGACTATGATTTCAAATGAGGTTTTATGAAATGCATAGAGGTTACGGAAGCATACTGACTGAAGCATGAAGTCTGAGGTTTGCAGAACTAATGACATAAAACTTTTTTCTAAAAAAATAATAAAACCATTAAAAACATTCAGTTTTAAAAGAGGACAATTAAAATGCACTCAATAAAACTGCAAAGAAACAAATTTTCATTTATGACAAAGATCCAAAAGCTTGCTACTAAAATGTGATTAAAAACTTTAGGTTAGCCCAAGCAAGAATAAAAGAATTACCAAGAATGTTCAAGCATTCAGTCACCTTCTGCTCTGTGAAATCAGCTTTATTAATAACTTTAATTATATAATAATTTAAGTTATTTTATAGATTTAAGCAAAAGAATGTGAGCTTAATACCTACATTCTGGTGAGCAAATAAGTTTTTTGTAATTTATAAATTTTAATTAAAGACCGGATAATAAAAAAAATTAAGAGTGAAAACAACTTAGTTTTAAGTACACTAATGTAATTTTACTTTGTAATACAGTATAGCTGTCACATCAAATTTCAATGGGCAAAGGAGGCCAAAGAAGAGTTTATACAATATTCAATAGCAACAGTATCTATTCAGTGTACAATAACAAAAAATACTAACCTAGAAACACAGTAAAAGAATTTATTGTTTTTAAATTCCAGAAATAAAAATAATAGCATGTAATCCATAATAACTTGGCCCTATAACATCTAAGCTGAAGTCCAATTAAAACATTTAAGAAATAGAAACAATCTACGTGTTCTTCTACCAGGTAAATATACCTGAGAAAGTTAAAGAAATAGGCTTTAAAACTCTTAACCACAAAGACCCTTCCACTGTGACATGAAGGTGTGTGCAGCTGCACCCCACAGGACACTAAGCAGTTTCCCACAGACTCTGTTCACTGCTCAGCTATAGGTTATGATCCATTGGAGACAATATTTCACATCAATACCAAGCTCATTTGATCAAAGAAGCCTGTTTATATTCATTAGTATGTAAAAATCACAGTACACAAATTTGGAAATGTTTAACTCGCCCTTGAATAATGAATATTATCTCTGCATAAGCTTTTAAAAAAAGGTCTGAGCAGTCAGCCCAATAACATGGAAAACAGACAATATTTTGACTAAAGTAAATATATGTTGAAATTATTACTGTTTTCATTGCCAAGTATTAACAAATAAATACAAATAAAAAATTGAAGTAGCGAAATTGCATCTACCATAATAACATCTCCAAGCAAAAACTTCAACTGAGAGCTTGAATGCAATTTGTGCTTTGTTTCTTTAAAAATTCAGTTACTTTCAAGCATTTCTAAATGGCTAGAATTGTAAGTAAGCAGTTAATTTCTTTTCATGAGAGTTTATTTCTAGTTCATCCTATGCAATTATACACAGAACTAGAAATTACTTAATTTTTTTCCCCAGTATTTTAACTGTGTGAATCAAGGTCTTTTTATTTTGAGCAGTGATTTATTGTTATTTTTATAATAAACATACCAAATTCTAAAATTTTCACTTTAAGCATTTAAAATTTCAGATAACAGAACCAATGGTTACTAATAGCTTCTTAATTTATAAATAGTCTAATTAAAAACACTAATGATTACCTGGCAATAGATTTGAATGAATCCATTTCCTATGGGGGAAAAAACCATGCAAAATCCACCCCCAACACATGATCTTCTTTCTTATTTTGTATCTAAACTTGTAAAATGTGCATAAATACATGATCATTCTACATAATACAGGTTTTCCAGAACATTTCTAAAGAAAATTACAGTTCTTTGTCTTAAGGAATAAGACTAAGATATAAAAGGGGATGAAAACAGTGGAATCTGTGTCAACAAGACTCACACACACAAGTACACTGCAGCTCATCAATCAAGTTAGTGATTACAGGTCAGTACATGATTTTCAAGGCAACTAAGAAATCAGAACACAGATGCTTCCTCTTTCTAGAATTAACAATTATTTAAAAAATTCTATCCATAAAGGATTGTTGGTTTTTTTTCCAAAAGGGAACAAAGAATAAATAGGAAGAGTATCTATCCCCGAATTCATATACACAGCCCGTTAAGTGGACTGTAGCTAGTTTTAGACTGCTCAGTGAAAACAGAACTGTTGGTACCATCTGAGGCAGGTGTTATCCCAGAAGGTTCAAAACATGATTCAGTAAAACAAATACATTTTGTTATGTCTCAAACTACTAGGAACATTTTGTTATTGTTCTAATACCATTCTTAATTAATCCCTAAGATAACAGACTTCTGGGATGTTCTACTTTAATGGTATACCTGAATCATTACCAGCAATAAAAGGTAAAATTCAAAACTGCTATGAAAGTAAAAGCATCATTAGAAAAACTCAACCTTACTGTAAAAGGAAGGAGAAGTTAGAGTTCAATACTGCTGCCAACTGTATAAAGGCAGAAATTTTGTTTGTGGAAGACAGAGTGAGGAAATAGATGTACCCAATCAAGACCAACCGGAATATAGAGGAGGACATGAAAAATGTTTTAAAAAAAAATAAAGAAAGGAGAGGGAAGAAAAATGGAGGAGAGCCAGGCAGCAAAAGAATTACTGGGTAGAATGAAAATAAAAATCAATGAGGCCTGTGCATACAGCTCTCTTTTCTCTGTTGTTTATGTTCCTAATAATTTATAATGTAAGTGGTATTTGGGTCATGCTAGCAGGCAAGGATGAGCTTTCTGATGGACAGAGATGAAGGATTTGGAGCTAACAAATTGTTTTGTTTGCTTTTAATTCATACCTGGAAGCCTTGAATCCTTGCTAAATATTCCAGCTGTTTTGAAGGTTGTACTGCAGGACAGGGGGGAGTAGGAGAACTTCCTTTTAACCCTATGACTTCTGCTGTAGGAGATGTTCCATTCATAAGGAGTTCCCTGGCAATTGTGGCTGAACTATTCGAGGTGGGAGATATACTGAAGAAGGAGCTGGAGGGTTGGTTCATATCTTTGGGTGACAAATAGCCTAGGGTAGTGCCAGAGATTACTTTGTGGCGGCTGGCTTCCATCTCTTGATAAACATCAGGAGACAAATGAAGAATTCCTTTTGGAGCTAAAAATAAAATGAATGAACACTGTTATTACACTTAAAAATAACTGAAATAGAAACATGTTATAGCATTATTAACTCAATGATTTCCATTGGTGTGGTCATGAAAGAAGAAACACTGTCCATCAAGCATCTTCCTTATATTTGCAGAGGCAACAGCAGTCTCCATTTAGAGGTGAATGATGTATGTTTCAATATTCCTAAAATCAGAATTTTAAAAAGATCCAACGAAGTGATTTCTGTGAAATGTGTATATGGTAGGGAAGCTGTGGCAGGACAAGGGTAAATGATGTGTGGATATGCAATGGGGTATTAAATTAGGAAAAGGCAATTTAATATTTTATGAGCTCATAAAAGAGACACAAAACCAATAATGTATGCAGCAATTAAGATGCATCAGATAAAATGAAGGCTGTGTCAGTCTAAATCTGAGGTACCAACTCAAATATCTGGTAGCCTATTCATACTCTCCTTTTCACAGACAATGATAATTCACCAACATATAAAAAAGTGACAGCACATCTTCTTTCTCAAACTGGTACTGTCTCCAGTCTTGGGTATCTCATTATGATACCACCACCTATCTGTTCAGTTGCCCAAACTAAACTCTTGGCATCCATCTTTGATTTACCCACAAACAAGTAGTTACCACATCCAGTCTAGAATTTGTACCTTCATCTTCAAGCGCATCATAGTTCAAGCCAGGTCATGGGTATGTTGTGATATCAAAAGCAGTGAGCTTGGGCTGTGCTATCAGTTGGTGGGGTTGTAGATATATAAAAGAAACACTGTCCTTTGACTACCATTTGTCTCAGAGATGTTTCAAACCACATTTCACACAGCTTGTTCTAATGACTTTGGATCAAATAACAACACACAAATCGTATTATCTTTCAAAATTATTGATAAATCACCACTTTTGGAGAACATGCTCTGAGAAAAACATTCCCTGTGCTTGCCCTTTTTTCCTGCTATCAACCTCTGATTCAAGACCTCGGTGTTGCTTTAAGTCATATTTTATTTTCAATTATAGTTGACATACAATGTTATATTATTTGTAGGTGTACAACATAATTACACAATCATATAATTTACAAAGTGATCACCCCAATAAATATAGCGTCCATCTGACCCATACATAGATACAATATTATTGACTATATTCCCCATGCTGTAATTTACATCCCTGTGACTACTTTTGTAACTGGTAATTTGTACCTCTTAATTCCTTCCCCTTTTTCACCCATCCCAAAATCTGCTTTCACTCTGGCAACCATAAAAATGTTCTATCTATGAGTTTGTTTCTGTATTGTTAATTTGTTATTTAGATTCCATATTTCACTGAGCATAATACCATCTAGGTTCATCCATGCTGTCACAAAAGGTAAGATTTCATTCTTTTTATTTACAAGGGATATTCTTTGTATATATGTACCACTGAGTTTTGGGGTGTGGGGGATTAAAGGAACTAAAACTTAGAAAGTGCTTGGTATGGCATATGTAAATGTTTCTTTCTCATCAGCTAAAGCACAGAAAGGATAAGTATCAAAGTGGGAATGAGGAAAGAGGAAGCAGGTCATGGAAAGAGATTATAGAGACTCTGGAACCATGCAGATCCTGGTCTAAATTTCAGCTCTGCCATTACTAGTGGTATAACTTTGGAAGAGTCGTCTAACTGTTGAAAAACCCATTACCTCTAAAACAAGAATAGTCCTGCTGGTTATTATAAATATAAAATAGAAAAGTATGTAATGTTCCTGGCACAATACCTGACATACACTAAGTATTTCTGCAGTGATTTTAGTCCTTATCACCATCATGTTTCCCAATGTATTTATTTCTTTATTTTTACATTATATTTTATTATTTATGCTATAACAGATGTCACAGATTTTTCCCCTTTGCCCCCCCTCCACCCAGCCACTACACCCCTCACTCAGGCAATCCCTACACCACTGTCTATGTATGTATGTTCTTTCAGTACTCTGTTCCCTAGGCTGTACAGTGATACCTTGGCTAATGAAGATAATTCGTTCCAGAATCACATTTGTTAGTTGAACTCTTCATTAGCTGAAGCATGAAGGTTTCTATAGAAAATCATTTAATTTGTTCTGGATGCTGCTCACTATTTAAAGATAGGTTTTATAAAATAGTAAAAAGCAAGAGAATCCAAGATGGTGGAGGAGTAAATGGAAGCTACACTAACCTCCTCCCAGGACCAGTCTGGATTTACAACTTAATTTTGGAGAAATCATCTGGAATAACCAACCAAACACTAGCTGGAGAGAAGTCTTATAACCACAGAGAGACAGAAAAGGCCGCTACATAACAACATGACTGGGAGGGAGTGCAGAGATGCGGAAGGGCTAGCTGGGCTCCCACGGGTGGCAGCTGAAGGGACTGAGAAACAGCTCAGCAGCCAGGGGTTCCCCCTGAGAAGGGCAGGGTCTAAACCCCCAGCTGAACTTCCCAGCCTACAGCAACAGAGTGGAAAGTAAAATGGTATCCAGCTGTGAAGAGCAAAAAGCCACAGGGTTTCTTGCTAGCCAGAGAGAAACAGCTGGAGAAAAAGAGCTCTTAAGGGGATCACATATGAAAATATTTTGGCCCCCACTTACCCTGGGCTTAAGCAGAGGGAAGGCAGAGAGGACTAGAGATGCTTGGGGAGAGTTTGGCGCAGTGGCTTTGAGGGGAGAACTGGGGGAGCAGCCGATCTGGTCCCAGTGCTGACTCATTCCCCATACTGCAGGCAGACCATTATCCACCGAGTGGCGTCAGCCTGAGGGGAAGCAAAAGCTCCGCCTACAGGAATTAAGCTGCCACACCCTCGGTCCATAAGCCTGATAGTTAATCACAGATTGAATAGATTAACAACTAAAGGAGACAGACAAAGGCAGTAGATCTCTGGAAGTCTCCAACAAGCTGCCTAGGGCCAGACTGGTACACGATCAGACTCCACCAGGGGCAGATTGAGGAAGTGCAGATCAATCTAAGAAGCACAATAAGAGTCACAAAAATAGGAAGACAGAGAAACAACACCCCATCAAAAGGAAAGGTAGAATCCCCAGAAAGAGTGCTCAGTGAAATAGAGGGGAGCAAACTATGAGATATGGAATTCAAAACATGGATTATGGAGAAGCTCAATGAGCTCAGTGGAAACTACAAAGAACTGCAGGGAAACTACAAGGAACTCCAGAAAAACTACAATGAACTTACTGAGAATTACACCAGCATGAAAAAGGACATGGAAGCTATCAATAAGAGCCAGGAGGAAATGAAGAATACAATCTCTGAATTGAAGAACACAGTAGAAGGAATTAAAAGCAGGCTAGAGGAAGCAGAAGATCGGATCAGCAAGCTGGAGGACAACGTACACAAAAACTCCCAGACAGTGCAACAAAATGAAAAAAGACTGAACAGGAATGAAGAGGTTCTAAGACAGCTGCAGGACAACATGAAATGTAATAATATCCGTATCATAGGAATTCCAGAAGGGGAAGAAGAAGAGCAAGGGATAGAAAACGTGTTTGAAAAACTAATGACAGAAAACTTCCCTAACATGAGGAGAGAGAATCGCACAAGCCAGGAAGCACAGAGGGCCCCAGTGAAGAGGAACCCCAACAGACCCACTTCAAGACACATCATAATTAAAATGGCAACATTCAAAGACAAAGAGAGAATCCTAAAAGCAGCAAGAGAGAAACAACCAATAACATACAAGGGAGCTCCAATAAGGCTATCATCAGATTTCTCAGTAGAAACACTACAAGCCAGGAGGGAATGGCAAAAAATATTCCAAGCAATGAAAAATAAAGGCCTACAACCAAGAATACTCTACCCAGCAAAGCTCTCATTCAAAATGGAAGGTGAAATAAGGAGTTTCCAAGACAAAAGAAGGCTAAAAGATACATCTCCACCAAACCAGCATTGCAAGAGATGCTAAAGGGTCTGCTTTAAGAAGATGAAGAAACAGAGAGAGACAGAGAGGAACACAAGTACAAAGGGGGAAAATTATGCTTAGCGAAATAAGCCAGGCAACAAAAGAAAAATACCTTATGCTATCACCTATTACAGGAAACTAATGAACAACACAAACAAATAAGCAAAACTTAACCAGAGGTATGTTAACAAGGAATAAACTAACAGTAACAAGGGGGGAGGCAGGAGGGAGACAAGGGGTAAGAAGGGGAAGGGTCTAGTCAAAGAACATGTATAAATGACCCATATACATGGACAAGTGGGTGGCGACTGAATGTGGGAGAAGCGGGGGCAGGGTGCGGATAAGCAAGAGGGGGTAAAAAAGTGGGACAACTGTAATGGAAAAACAAACAAACAAAATTTTTAGTGGGGGAAAAAATGAAAATATAAAGAATGGAAATCCAAGTTCAGTGAATATTAAAAGGACGAGGATATTCCTTCACACTATATTTTTCTCTCTATCTGATCCCTGCAGAGTTTGGCATTCTAAAGAAGTATGTAATAAAATAAGGTTCTTTGCATAAAAATAATAAGACCAGTTGTTAATAGAGGTCCTTTTGACCAAGACGCTGACTGGAATGTCATGCCTAAAGGAGATATGCTTGGGCTCTGGTTGTTACCAAAAAGCTCTGTGGAACTGGGATTGACTTTTGAAGGTAATAAAAGCCTGCGAGATAAAAGGCCTAGTACCTTGGTTGGTTGTGTGGTCCACGGCAATCTTTCCAGGGAAGGAACGAAGGTTGTTTTCCTGAAAAATGGCTAGAAGGGACCTTAAGGCACAATGGAAAACCAGAAGGACTTGGAAAAGACAGGTGTTTACAGGCAAGACTGAATGCCAGGTGTGTGGCTCAGCTTCTGTGCCCTGAAGAGCAGACTGAAGGTCACCCTAAATGTTCCTTGCATAAATTCCAGCAAAGCAGAACAGCATAAGTGATCATTTTCTGCTCTTGTTGTGCTTATGCAAATGAACAGAATAAATTAAAAATGGACTTACTGTAGTCCCTTTAATGACAAGGAGGGTAATCTTAGGGAGAAAAATCATTATTCAAGGAAAATCAAAATGATCAGTGGTAGACTATAGTAGTGCAGCTAACCGTCTTTAAAGTTTCTTTTCATTTAAAATGTTTTCATTTGAAAGTTAAAATATGTCTGTAGTATCATCAAAGATGTTCAATTTACAGGCAAGAAGAATGTCAAATGCCTTGCAACTGGATGTCTTTCCAATAAGACAGTCTTACAGATTTAGAGACTTGTTTATAGGCTATATTACATAAATTAACACGTGTTTTCTGTTTTCGAAGGGCATAAGCCTATGATCTCATTACCTGAGTGATTGTCTGTATGTATAGGCCTCACTTAATCCTGTCTGCAGCACTGTCTCCTGAGACTCCACAGTTTTCTAAGCTAAGTGGCTGGATTGGTGAAGTATGGGGTGGTCTGTGGGCTTCACTTTAAAACTGGTTTCTCTTTTCTATCCTAATGGCTTGGACAGAAAGAGCCCAGAGGCTGATGGGGGGGGGGGTGCCTAAAATATTTCCCTCAGCCCAAACTAAGTATAATGGGCAAAGGGGTTTTGGACTGGTGAGATGTACCTGGCACACCTTCCTCCAAAGAAGCCCTTTTTTTCCCTAATGTGGGACATTGATATTTTAATACCTGCCTTTTGTCATCTAGTGGTTATGGACTGAATGATGTCTTTTAACCCTGTTGCCAAATCTGTTGTCCCCAGAATACAACAAGGATGCCAGCCTGTTAAATCAAGCACGCCGTTGTCTGGGGACAGCCAGGTGACCTGGAGTCTGCACGATCCTTCCCCATGCGGGAAGGCCACCCTCCTCTCCACACCCTCACTCTTATTAGGGATTTCTTGACCCAAGGGTAGGTAGGAGGACAACCATGTCCAGCTTGAAGCAGCTAGAGGAGCTCAAGAACTTTGCCCATTGTCCTTTATAAGATTATAAAGGGTCTTAAGTCTGAGAGGGAGGGATTGTTATTTATTGTTAAAATAATTATTTATTTTAAAAAAGAAGAAGAAGAATATATGAAAGGGTGAAGCAGGAGAGTTTCTATGTATGAGCCATGGGCATGGACTTGTGGGGGGATTGTTGGGGGAGGGGGTTGCTGGGCGCAGGGGAGCAAAGAGGAAACAATTGTGGAACTATTGTAACAATATAATCAATAAAATATACTTAAAAAATAATATGGGAAAGGGTGAAAGCAAAGAACTTATATGCCCGACCCATGGACATCAACTAAGGGGAGTGAAATTACTGGAGGGAAGGAGGGTACTGGGCAGAGGGAGCAAAGGGGAAAAAAAATGAAACTACTGTAATAACATAATCAATAAAGTATATTTTAAAAAAAGAAAAAATAGTAAAAAGCAAACTATAAAAGGAGAAAAACTCACCAAAGGTTGAGATGAACAGCTACTCAAATGGATAAAGAATTGAAAGTAGAATGAAAAATGAATGATCTTTACGCTATTACAGGACATCGTCATCAAATCTGAAGCAGCTTGTTATCAGGAGTCTCACTTCTCACTATCTAAAACGTAAACAACCCAGCTGGGTTGGTGAGTCACCCCTATGTGATGTGGTCAGCTCATTTCTTTGTCAAACACATATAGATGGAAAAGATAAGCTCCTGGAATGGTCTGACCGTTCATGTTTGCTATTTTATGTTAGCGCACACATCCATTAAAACATTCATTTGCCGAGTCCGAAACAGCAAAAAAAAAAAAAACTTCATTAGCCAAAAAATTCGTTAGCAGGGTCACTCGTTAGCCGAGGTATCACCGTACTTTACGTCGCCATTACTACCCTTTAATTACCAACTTGTACGTTTTAAAATTTGATCTTTATTGTATTTTTTCCATTACCAGTCAGTTCCCTTATACACCTTTCCCCCCAGCAATTACCACACTTGTGCATGTCCATGAGTCCTTTTTCATTTTTGCTCAATCCCTCCACCCCCTAACCTCCTCCTACCTCACTAGCTGTCATTTGCTCTCCTTCTATGAGTATGTCTCTGTTTTGATTGTTAGTTCACTTTGTTCATTAGATTCTACACATGAGTGAAATAATATGACTTTTGTTTCTCTCTGACTGGCTTATTTCACTTAGCATAATGTTCTCCAGATCCATCCATACTGGCACAAAGGGTAAAATTTTCTTTTTTATGGTCAAGTAGTATTCCATTGTGTAAATGTCCCATAGCTGTTTTACTCACTCATTTATTGATGGACACTTGGGCTGCTTCCATATCGTGGCAATTGTAAATAACACTGCAATGAACACAGGGCTGCTTATGTTCTTTCAAATTAGTGTTTTGGTACCTTCAGATATATTCCCAGAAGTGGGATCACTGAGTCAAAAGGCAGATCCATTTTTAATTTTTTGAGGTATCTCCATACTACTTCCCACAGTGGCTACACTAATCTGCATTCCCACCAAGAGTGCATAAGTGTTCCCCTTTATCCACATCCTTGTCAGCATCTATTGTTTGTTGATTTACTGATAAGCTATTCTGACAGGTGTGAGATGATATCTCATTGTTGTTTTAATTTGCATTTCTCTGAAGATTAGTGATGGTGAGCATCTTTTTATGCATCCATTGGCTATCTGTATGTCCTCTTTGGAGAAGTGTTTATTCAGATCCTTTGCCCGTTTTTTAATTGGGTTGTTTGTTTTGGTATTGAGTTTGGTAAGTACTTTATAAATTTTTGATATTAACCCCTTACCAGATATATCAGCAAGCACAGGGTGTCGCAAAAAAATGTATTCACAATTTAATAGCTGGTAATTTGCTGAATTTCTTTTTGTTTTAGAGTTAACTGTTGAGAAATAATGGCTGGAACCAGATTAAGTTTTGAACAAAGAAAGTTTATTTTGAAATGCTACTGGAAGTACGAAAATGCGGTAGAAGTGCAAAGAGAGGACTTACGATGTGGTGCGGCTTATCCGTGCATGGATTAGTTGGCCCTTTCTTTCTTGCAGGTACTGTAACTGGTGCCACTTACTTGAATTTACTGCATAAATCAGCCGTGCCATGTATTCACGAAGATTTTCATGATGAGGACTTTTATTTCTGACAAGATGGAGCACCTCCACATTACCATTGTGATGTAAGGGCTTATCTTAATGAGAAGCTGCCAAACAGATTGTTCGGGCAAAGAGGTCCTCTAGATTACCCTGTGCATTCACCAGATCTTAATATTTGTGATTCCATTGTTTTGCGTAGCCAGCAATGTCTAGACAAGAATGGCTATCAGTAGGAAAACAGATGTTAAGTATAAAAAGTACATTTATGTAGTTTATTGTGAATATTTAAAGGTAACTGTATGCTAATAAATACAGACTTTATAATCATTTAAAATGTGAATACATTTTTTTTTTGCGACATTCTGTATATTCTCTCATTCTGTGGGCTGTCTTTTTGTTTTGTTGATGTTCTCCTTTGCTGTGTAAAAAGATTTTAGTTTGATGTAGTCCCATTTGTTTATTTTTTCTTTTGTTTGCCTTGCCTGGGGAGATATATCTGATAAAACATTGCTATGAGCAACGTCCAAGATTTTGCTATGCTTGCTTCTAGGATTTTTATGGTTTTGATCTAACATTTAAGTCTTTGATCCACTTTGAATTTATTCTTGTAGGTGGTGTAAGAAGTTGGTCTACTTTCATGTTTCTGCATGTATATGTCCAATTTTCCCAACACCATTTATTTTCTTCAATTTTTAAAAATATTTTTTATTTTTATATATTTTTTACTTTTCAAAGAAAATATGCTTTATTGTTTATGCTGTTACAGTTGTCCCAATTTCTTTTCCCTTGGATCCCCTCCACCCAGTGACCGCTCCCTTAGTTGTCCCCCGCTTAGTCCATGTCCATTGTTTGTGCATATAGTTCTTCTCAACATCTTCCTATCTATTCCACTCTCTCCTACTAAGCTTCTTAATTCCTGTACCATCTCCCTCACTTTATCCCCTTCGCCCTCCCCACTAACCTACCCCCAAAATGTTCCCCATACCTGTAATTCTTTTCCCACTCTCTTTGCCTACTTGGTCTGCCTTTGTTTCAATTCCCTAGCTTCTGTTGGTTGTTCTGATACAGCTTTCATTTTAATGTTCATAGTTTTGATCCTCTTTCTCCTAAACAGGTCCCTTTCACACTTCATATAACAGTGGTTCAGATCTGATGAACTCCTTCAGTTTTACTTTGTCCTGGAAGCACTTTCTCTGACCTTCTATTGTGAATGACAACTTCACTGGATAGAGTAATCATGGTTGTAGGTTTTTGCTTTTCATTACTTTGAATATTTCTTGCCAGTCCCTTCTTGCCTGTAGAGTTTCTTTGAGAAATCAGCTGACAGTCTTACTGGGACCACTTTGTATGTAATTCTCTTCTTCTCTCTTGCTGCTTTTAAGATTCTCTCTTTATCCTTAATTTTTGACATTTTGATTATAATGTGTCTTGGTGTGGTTCTCCGTGGGCCCAGTTTTTTTGGAACTCTCTGTGCTTCCTGGACCTGTAAGTTTATTTCCTTCCCCAAGTTAGGAAAGTTCTGCTTCATTATTTTTTCACATAATTTTTCAAGTTCTAGTTCTTCTTCACCTTCTGGCAGCCTTATGATTCGGATGTTGGCCCGCTTATAGCTGTCTGATAAGTTTCTGAGCCTCTCCTCATTTTCCTCACTTCTCGTTTCCTCTTTCTGCACTGTGTTTGTTCTTTTCTATGTTCCAATTTGTTGATTTGATCCCTGGTTTTCTTGCCCTCGCCACTAGTTTCGTATGTGTTTTTGTTCATTTCAGCGGGACTAGCCTTCATTCCTTACCCGTCTTGTTTAAGACCTGCTCTTAGGTCTGTAAGCATTTTTATACCAAAGCTCTGAACTGTGCCTCAGAAAGATTGCCTCAGAAAGATTTCCTATCTGCTGAACCGTTAGCTTAGATATTTGCTGTCTGGTCAGCTGCGTCACCAGGATCTCTATCATGATCTGTGTCATCCTTACAGTTTTGTGTTTACCTTTGCTTCCTGGGCAGGGCTGTCACACCTCCTACGCTATAGGGGGTGCAGCCCCGAGCACATCACAACTGGGCGACCCGTCTCACCATGCTGTGGCATTTTCTGTGAGGGTGGGGGTCCAAATGGCTTCCTGCCATTCACTCTCCACTGACAGACCGGGAGCCTCCTTTTCAGTTCCCATCCCCTCTAGGCCTCACAGTCCAAAGCAATGAAGGTCTGCTTTCCCCAGCTTTGGAATCACAAGCTGGTGGGTCTGGTCTGCAGCTTCTCGCCTCCCCCTAAATACGGGTGTCTGTGCTTACCGCTGTCCTGCCTCCATCGCTGCTGCTGCCACAGACAACACAGCTTGAACTCTCCTACCTGTCGGGATGAGCCCCACTTCTTTATAACTTCATACGTTGGACTTCCATTTATTTTCTGGAACTTCTGGTTATTTATGGTTTTGTGGTAGTTGTATTCCTTCTTAGTTGTGGAGGGAGATGGAGCATGTCAGTCTAGGCCTCCATCTTGGCCGGAAGTCTCCTGTGTTTGCTTCTGTGTCCTAGAGAGAGCCGTGGCTCCTACTACGTTAAAAGGTGCGGAGCCTTAGGTATTTGTCAGTAATGGGCGACTGTTTCACCACATTGTGGTGCTGTCTGGATGAGTATTTCTTCTTTATATCTTTGTTTGCTGGACTTCCATGCAGTTTGATTTTCTGGAACTTCTGGTTGTTTCTAATTTTGAGGTAGTTGTATTCCTTCTTAGTTGTGGAGGGAGATGCAGCATGTCTGTCTACGCCTCCATCTTGGCCGGAAGTCTCCCAACACCATTTATTGATTAAATTATCTTTAACCTTTTGTATGTGTTAATTTCCAGTGTCATATATTAATTGACTATAAAGGTGTGGATTTATTTCTGGGCTCTCTATTCTGTTCCATTGATCTATGTGTCTGTTTCTATGCCAGCACCAGGTTGTTTTAAATACTATGGCCTCATAGTACAGTTTGATATTAGGTAGCATGATTCCTCCAACTTCGTTCTTCTATCTCAGGATTGCTGTATGTGGGGTCTGTTGTGGTGCCATATAAATTTTTGAAATACTTATTCTAGTTCTGTTAAATATGTCATTGGAATTTTGGTAAGAATTGCATTGAATCTATAGATTGCTTAGGGTAGTATGGACATTTTAATAATGTTAACTATTTCAATTCAGGGTTACGGTATGTGCTTACACTTATTTGTATCTTCATCAATTTTGTTTTCAGTGTCTTATAATTTCCCAAGTACAGGTCTTTTACATCCTTGGTTAGGTTTATTCCTAGGTATTTTATTCTTTGAAGCAATTGTGAATGGGATTGTTTTCTTAATTTCCTTTTCCGTTAGTTATTGGCATATAAAAATGCGACTGACTTGTCGATATTAATTTTGTAACCTGCTACTTTGCTGAATTCATTTATCAGTTCTGGTGGTCTTGGTGCAATCTTTGGGGTTTTCTATTTACTGTATCATGTTATCTGCAAATAAAGACAGTTTTACCTCTTCCTCTCCTATCTGGATGCCTTTTATTTCTTCTTCTTGCCCGATAGCTATGGCTAGGAATTCCAGTACTGTGTTGAATAAGAGGGGTGAAGGCGGATATCCCTGTCTTGTTCCCTATCTTAAGGGGAACACTTATAGTTTTTGCCATGGAGTATGATGCTGGCAGTGGATTCATCATATGCCTTTATTATGTTTAGGTATGTTTCCTCTACTCCCTCTTTGCTGAGAGTTTTTATTATAAATGAGTGCTGGATTTTATCAAAAGCTTTTTCTGCATTTATTGGTATGACAATGTGATTTTTATCCTTCCTTTTGTTTATGTGATGAATCACATTTATTGATTTGTGTGTGTTGTACCAACCTTGCATTCCTGGAATAAATTCCACTTGATCATGGTGTATAGTCTTTTTGATGCATTGTTGTATTTGGTTTGCTAATATTTTGTTGAGGATTTTAGTGTCTATGTTGATCATGGATATTGGCCTATAATTTTCTTTCTTTGAAGTGTTTTTATTTGGTTTTGAAATTAGGATAATGTTGGCCTCATAAAATGAGTTCTTGTCTGGGAATTTCATTATTTCTCCTTCAATTTTAAATGATAGCCTTGCTGAGTTTTAGGTCCTTGCTTTTCATCACCTTGAATATTTCACGCCACTCCCTTATGGCCTGATGTTTCTGTTGAGTAATCAAATGCCAGTCTAATTGGTGCTCCCTTGTAGATAACTACCTGCTTTTCTCTTGCAGCTTTTAGGATTCTCTCCTTGTCTTTAAGCCTTGTCACTTTAATGATGATGTGCCTCAGTGTAGGCCTCTTTGGATCGAACTTGTTTAGGATTCCCTGAGCTTCCTGGACTTGTGTGTCTTCTTTCTTCACCAAATTAGGAAAGTATTCAGTCATTATTTCTTCAAATAGGTTCTTGATCCCTTGCTCACTCTATTCTTCTTCTGGTATTCCCATGATGTAGATGTTGTTAGACTTCATATTATTCAAAATGTTCCTTAATCTTTTCTCATTTTTTAAAGTTATTTTTTCTTTTTGCTGCTCTGCCTGGGTGTTTTTTTAATACTTGTTTTCCAAATCACTGATTCAGTTCTCTGCTTCATCTAATGTACTTTTTATTCCTTTCAGTGTATTATTTATTTCAGATATTGCATTCTTTATTTCTGACTCTTCTATTTTTATGGTTTCTATGTCTTTTTTCTTGCTGTTAAGTATCCTTGTAATCATTACTCTAAACTCTCTATATGATAAATTGCTTACCTCCGTATCATCTAGGTCTTCTTCTGGATAATTCTCTTGTTCTTTCATTTGGGGCTTGTTTCTTTGTCTTCCCATTCGACTACTGCTTTGTATTTTTCAGTGATTAATGATAAAGCCCCAAGCTGTAATCAGCATCCTGGCTTAAGCATCACAGTGAGGAGTAGAGTAATCCCTGCCAGTGGGAACTCAGGTTGATGCCACTTGGAGAGGAGTGCTCTGTCTGAGAAAGATGGCACCTGCAAAATGGGGAATGACTCAGCACAGGGATCCTGACACCTTTTCCTACAGCACTCTCCTCACAGCTACCAACCCCAGACTCTCCTCAAGTATCTCTAGTCCACTCTGCCTTCCCTCTGCCAGATCCCAGGGTAAGTGGCTACAAACAAAATTTTGTGCATTGGCCCTGTAAGAGGCTCTCTGCATCTCCAGCCTTCTCTCCCTGGCAGACAGAAACCCTGTTGCTTTTCACAGCTGGGTTATCCAGGTTCCTTTCTGGCTCTGGTGCTTTAGGTTGGGGAGCTCAGCTTGAGGTTTAGACCTTACACATCTCAGGGGAACCCCAGTGCCACTGAAATATCCCTCCAGAACGTTAGCTGCCACCTGTGGGAGCCCAGGCAGCCCTCTCACTCCTCCTCTGCATTCTGTACCAGTCACGCGGTGGTGAAGTATCGTCTGCCTGTCACTGGTTATAAGGCTTCTCTCCAGCTAGTGTCCAGTTAGTTATTGAGAATTTCTCTACAATTTAGTTATAATTCCAGATTGGTCCTGGGAGGAGGTTAGTGTAGCTTCCACTTATTCCTCCACCATCTTTGATCCTCTCCTTTTCATTTTAAACTATGATGGTAAAACTACCAATTTGTACTTCTAATGCCTTCATCTCTTTCACCCATCCTACTGACCCACTTCCATCAGCAACCATCAAAACTTTTGCTCTATCTATGATTCTGTTTCTGTTCTTCTTGTCTGTTTATTTTGCTTTTTAGATTCAATTTTTGATAGCTATTTATGTCTTGCCAAGTGATGGTCCATATTTTTTATCTTTTTCTTTAAAAAGACCCTTTAACATTCATATAACTGGTTTAATGGTGATGAACTTCTTTTGTTATTTCTTGTTTGGGAAGCTCTCTTCTGTCATTTGGTTCTAAATGATAGTGTTTATGGGTAATCATTGCCTGAAAGTCCTTGATTTTCATCACTTTGAATATTTCTTTTGTTTTAATTACTTTATTATGCTATTACAGTTGTCCTGATTTTCCCCTGTTGTCCTGCCTCCACCCAGCACAACCTACTCCCTCAGGCAATCCCCACACCATTGTTCATGTCCATGGGTCATGCATGTAAGTTTTTTGGCTACTCTTTTTCCTATACTGTACTTTACGTCCCTGTGATTATTCTGTAACTACCAACTGGTACTTCTTAATGCCCTCACCTCTGTACCCATTCCCCCATGGCCCCTCCCATCTGGCAACCATCAAAACCCTGTTTCCATGATTCTGTCCCAGTTCTTGTTTGCTTAGTTTGTTTTTTAGATTCAATTGTTGATAAATTTGTATTTATTTCCATTTTACTGTTCATAGTTTGGATCTTTTTCTTAAATAAGTTCATTTAATGTTTCATATAATAATGGTTTGGTGATGATGAACTCCTTTAGTTCTTTCCTTATCTTGGAAGCTCTTTATCTGCCCTTCAATTCTAAATGATAGCGGTGATGTCCGGCTGAGATGGATGCCTAGACTGACACGCTCCGTCTTCCTCCACAACTAAGAAAGAATACAACTACCACAAAACCAGAAAAAAACAAAACAAAACAAGAGTACAAGAAAGTAAAGTTACATGGAAGTCCAATGTATGAAGTTATAAGGAAGTGGTGCTTGTCCGGATGGGTAGGAAGGGTGAAGCCAGGGCGCAGAGGGCAAGCTGTGCTGGCAGCGGCTGTGGCGATGGCGGTGAACTGCTGTAAGCACAGATACCCATATTTAAGGGCAGGCAAGAAGCACCTAGGGAGCACCCCCGGCTGCAGACCAAACCCACCAGCTCGCTACTCCAACACCAGGAAAGGCACAGCCACGTTGCCTTGGACTGTGAGGGCCGGAGGGCATTGGGATGGAGAAGGAGGCTACCAGTCTCTCAGCGGAGAGTGAACAGGAGAAATCCATCTTGGACACCCACCCCCACACAAATCACCACGGGGTGGTGAGAAGCATTGCCCAGTAGAGACGAGTGCGCAGGGCTCCACCCCCTATAGCGTAGGAGGCATGACAGCCCTGCCCAAGAAGCAAAGGTAAACACAAAACGGTCAGGATGGCCCAGATCATGATAGAGATCCGGGTGACACAACTGACCAGACAGCAATTATCTAATCTAATGGCTCAGCAGATAGGAAATCTTTCTGAGACACAGTTCAGAGCTTTGGTTATAAAAATGCTTACAGACCTAACAGAAGGTCTTAAACAAGACGGGAAAGGAATGAAGGCTAGTCCTGCTGAAATGAACAAAAACACATATGAAACTAGTGGCGAGGGCAAGAAAACCAAGGATCAAATCAACAAATGGGAACATAGGGAAGGAACAAACAGTCAACCAGTACAGAAAAAGGAAACAAAAAGTGAGGAAAATGAAGAGAGACTCAGAAATCTATGGGACAACTATAAGCAGGCCAACATCCAAATCATAGGATTGCCAGAAGATGAAGAACTAGAAATTCAAAAATTATGTGAAAAAATAATGAAGCAGAACTTCTCTAACTTGGGGAAGGAAATAGACTTACAGGTCCAGGAAGCACAGAGAGTTCCAAAAGAACTGGACCCAGGGAGAAGCACACCAAGACACATTATAATCAAAATGTCAGAAATTAAGAATAAAGAGAGAATTTTAAAAGCAGCAAGGGAGAACAGAATTATGTACAAAGGGGTCCCAATAAGACTGTCAGCTGATTTCTCAAAAGAAACTCTACAGGCAAGAAGGGACTGGCAATAAATATTCAAAGTAATGAAAACCAAAAGCCTACAACCACGATAACTCTATCCAGCGAAGTTGTCATTCAGAATAGAAGGTCAGAGAAAGTGCTTCCAGGACAAAGTAAAACTGAAGGAGTTCATCAGATCTAAACCACTGTTATATGAAATGTGAAACGGACTTGTGGAAAAAGAATTATAGGTATGGGGAACATTTTGTGGGGAGGTCAGCAGGGAGTGGGGAGAGGGGAAAGGGAGGAAAATGGTATAGGAATTATAAGAAGCATAGTAAGAGGGAATGGAGTAGACAGGAAGATGTTGAGAAGAACTATATGCACAACCAATGGGTATGGACTAAGGTAGGGGACAGCTGGACAGAGGAGTGGTCACTGGGTGGAGAGGAACAAAGGGAAAAGAAATTGGGACACTGTAACAGCATATTCAATAAAGCGTATTTAAAAAAAAAGGGTTTGCTCTCTAAAAAATAAAAATAAATAAAAATAAATAATAGCTTTGCTGGGAAGAGCAATCTTGGGTGTAGGTCCCTCGTTTTCATGACTTTGAGTAATTCTTGCCAATCCCTTCTAGCCTGCAGCTCCTTTTGAGAAATCAGGTGCAGTCTTATGGGAGCCCCCCTGAAGGTAACTAATTGCTTCCCTTTTGTTGCTTTTAAGATTCTCTCTTTGTAGTTAACCTTTGTCATTTTAACTATGATGTATTTTGGCATGGGCCTGTTTGGTTCATCTTATTTGGGACTATATGCATGCATTTCCTGGACTTGTATGAGGTCTGTCCAGAAGGTACCAGCCGTGTAATATGAAAAAGAGACATTTATTGAAGAAGATACAAGAAACACTATATATTGGTCAATGGGGCATCAATCCCTTCAAAGTAGGCACATCACACAGTTTTCCTGATCACCATCAGCTGCCATGTCGCATTTTCCTGAATTTCAACAACATCTAAAATCTCTTCCCTTGCAAAGGTGATTTTAGTTTTGAGAAAAGCTGGAAATCACTGGGGCCAAATCTGGGCTGTAGTGGGGCTGAGTCACTGGGATGATTTGATGTTTCACCAAAAAACTGAATGAGATGTGATGCATGAGCTTGTATGTTATTGTGATGAAGCTGCCAATCACCAGTTGCCCATAGTTGCAGCCTTCTGAATAATATCACAGTTTCCATGGAGAATGTTCAAGCTTAATGCAAAATTCAATGCATATTTGTTGCTCTTCTTGTTCAGTCATTTTGAATGTGACAGCCACACAGTACTCATGCTCACTGAACGGCATCTACCGCCCCCACAGACTAGTACAATGAAGTCGTTGTTCCCGTATGTGCATTCTAGTCCACTCTTCTTGGATGCCTGGTTAAATCGATGTTGTGCAAACCATTCTCCTTATATTAACAATGGCTAGAAATTCCAACCAAGATGAAGGCCTAGACTCACACGCTTTGTCTCCCTCCACAACTTGAAGGAATACAACTACGGCAAAACCAGAAATAACCAGAAGATCCAGAAAATAAATTTACATGGAAATCCAACATATGAAGTTATAAAGAAGTGGTGCTCATCTAAACAGGTGGGAGGGGTGAAGCCCGGCAGAGAGGTTGAGCTGTGCTGGTGGCGGCAGCTGCGGTGATGGCAGTGGGACAGTGGTGAGCACAGACACCTGTATTTAAGGGGGGGGAAAGAAGCACCTGGGGAGCACCCACAGCTGCAGACCAGACCCGTCAGCTCGCGATTCCAACGCCAGGCAAGGCAGACACGCATTGCCTCAGACTGTGAGGGCCGGTGTACATGGGGACAGAGGAGGAGGCTCCCGGTCTCTCAGAAGAGAGTGAACGGCAGAAATACATCTTGGACCTCCGCCCCCATGCAAAATGCCATATTGTGGTGAGAAGGGTCGCCCGATTATGATGAGTGCATGGGGCTCCACCTCCGATAGCATAGGAGGTGTGACAGCCCTGCCCAGGAAGCAAAAATAAACACAAAACTGTCAGGATGGCACAGATCATGATAGATCCCAATCATGCAGCTGACCAGACAGCAGAAAACTAATCTAATGGCTCAGTAGATAGGAAATCTTTCTGAGACACAGTTCAGAGCTTTGGTTATACAAATGCTTACAGACCTGACAGCAGATCTTAAACAAGACTGGGAAGGAATGAAGGCTAGCCCTGCTGCAATAAATGAAAACACATACAAAACTAGTGTGAGGGAAAGAAAACCAGGGATCAAATCAACAAATAGGAACATACAGAAGAACAGTCAACCAGTGCAGAAAGAAGAAACAAAAAGTGAGGAAAACGAGGAGAGGCTCAGAAATCTATGGGACAGCTATAAGCAGGCCAACATCCAAATCATAGGTTGACAGGAGGTGAAGAAGAAGAACTAGAAATTGAAAAATTATGTGAGAAAATAATGAAGCAGAACTTCCCTAAGTTGGGAAAGGAAATAGACTTACAGGTCCAGGAAGCACAGAGAGTTCCAAAAAATCTGGTCCCAGGGAGAACCACATGAAGACACATTATAATCAAAATGTCAGAAATTAAGAATAAAGAGAGAATTTTAAAAGCAGCAAGGGAGAAGAGAATTATGTACAAAGGGGTCTCAATAAGACTCTCAGCTGATTTCTCAAAAGAAACTCTGTAGGCAAGAAGAGACTGGCAAGAAATAGTCAAAGTAATGAAAAGCAAAAACCTACAACCACAATAACTCTATCTAGCGAAGCTCTCATTCAGAATAGAAGGTCAGAGAAAGTGCTTCCAGGACAAAGTAAAACTGAAGGAGTTCATCAGATCCAAACCACTGTTATATGAAATGTGAAAGGGACTTGTTTAGGAGAAAGAGGATCAAAACTATGAACATTAAAATGAAAACTGTATCACAACAATCAACAAGAGAAGCTAGGGAATCAAAACAAAGGCAAATTAAGAAGGCAACGACAGTGGGTCAAGAATTATAGGTATGGGGAATATTTTGGGGAGAGGTCAGCAGAGGGGGAAAGGGGGAAAGGAATAGAGATGGTACAGGAATTAAGAAGCATAGTAGGAGGGAGTGGAGTAGATAGGAAGATGTTGAGAAGAACTATATGCACAACCAATTGGCATGAACTAAGGGGGGTCAACTAGAGGGAGGGGGTCACTGGGTGGAGGGGAACCTAGGGAAAAGAAATTGGGACAAGTGTAACAGCATAATCAATAAAGCATATTAAAAACAAAAACAAAAAAAATACAATGGCTATAGACTTTTTCCAGACAGACCTTGTATGTCTATTTCCTTCACCAGGTTAGGGATGTTCTCTGTCATATTTTTTTTCAAATCAGTGTCCCATTTCTTGCTCTCTCTCCTCCTTCTAGCACCCCAATGATGCAAATATTTGTTCGCTTAAAATTGTCCAGAGGCTCCTTACACTATCCTCATTTTTTTTGGATTCCTTTTCCTTCTTGTTCTGTCAGGCTGTTTTTTGCTTCTTTATAAATGGCTGATATGATTTTCAGCTTCATCCACTTTACTGTTGACTCCCTGTAAATCGTTATTTATATCAATAGTGTATCCTTCCTTTATGACTGAATCTTTTTTATGTCATTGAGGCTCCTACTAGGTTCTTTGAGTATCCTTATGACCAGTGTTTTAAACTCTGCATCTAGTAGACTGCTTGTCTCCATTTTGTTTAGTTCTTTTTCTGGGTTTTGTTCTGTTGTTTCATTTGGGCCATTTTTTTTATCTCCTCATTTTGGCAGCCTCCCTCTTTTTTCTTCTTCTATTAGTTAAAATTGCTATGTTTCCCAGGCTTGATAGGATAGCCTAATGTAGTAGGTGTCCTATAGGGTCCAGTGGCACAAAGCTGGGTACTTACTCAATGTGTGCCCACCATGTGTGCTGTGCACACCCTCCTCTCTTGTAGTTGAGCCTTGATTGCTCTTGGCATGACCAAGGTCAGCCACAACCTATGTTCTGTCCAGGGTCAAACAGCATAAGCTACAAAGCAATATGTAGATGGCTGCTATTAGTGCTAGCTTTGGAGGTGCCCAGAAGAGGCCAAGCTGTGATCCAAGTCCAGCTGCTACTAGTGCTGTGCCTGGAGCAACTTAGTGAGAGGTAAGGGGCTTGCTGAACCCAGATGCTGCTTCTTTGTGATAATTTAGGAAAATCTGAAGTGCGAGCCAAAACAAGGCATTCATATGAGAAAGCCACTGGAAACAGGTAGGGTGGGCCAAAATTTCAGTGGGGCAGGGCCTCAGGAAATCATCAGGATTGGACAAATAGTGCGAGTAAATGTGAGTCTGAGAGTGGCACCTGCCTGCCAGCTCTACGGCTCTGCAGTTCTGTGGGGGGAGAGCTCAGAAAAGGAACAATGGCCTCTGCCAGCACTTCTGAGAGAAAGCTGCCCTCTGGCTCTCGCCCTGTGGCTGGACATTTCCCCCGTGTATATCCCTGATGCCTTTCAATCTGCTACCTCCCATGCTAGATCTCAGAGGGATTGAGTCTGAATAAGTCTGTGCATGGACCCTTTAAGAGGAACTGTTTGAGACTTCAGCATTCCTGTCTTCCACAGCTTCAATCCCAGCTGGTTTTTACAGCCAGAACTTATAGAGACTTATCTTTATGGCACTGAGACCCTGGGCTTGGGGGCCTATTGTGGGGCTCGAACCCAAGATATCCCACCCGATTTTCATCTGCCACATGTGGGTGTGGGGTTAGCCCATTCTGCATTGCTGCCCCTTCTGCCAGTCTTGATATGGTTTCTTCTTTAATTCCATAGTTGTAGGACTTCCATTCAGCTTGATTTATAATGGTTGTTCTATAGTTTAGCTGTAATTTTGATGTGGTTGTGTAAGGAGGCAAGCTGTGTTTACCTATGTTAACGTCTTGACTGGCTGTAATACTGGTTGCTTTTATAACTTGGCTATTGTAAATAATGCAGCAACAAACATAAGGTTGCACACGTCTTTTCAATTTAGTGTTCTAGAGTTTCTTCAAGTAAATACCCAGAAACAGAATTGCTGGGTCATATGAATGTTCTACTTTTAATTATTTGAGGAACCGCCATATTGTTTTCCATACTAGCACCAATTTACAACCCCATCACAGTGCACAAGTCTTCCTTTTTAAAAAATCCTTGTTAACAGTTGTTGACTTATTGGTTATAGCAATGCTGACAGGTGTGATGTATCTCATTGTGATTTTAATTTGCATTTCCCTGATGATTAGTGATGTTGATCATCTTTTCATATATCTATTGGCCATCTGTATGTTCTCTTTGGATAACTGTCTACTGACGTCCCCTGCCCATTTTTTAATTGAATTTTTTGTTTTATGGTGTTAAGTTGTAGGAGTTCCTTATATATTTTGGATACTAACCCCTCATTACATGTATTATTGGCAAATATCTTCTCCCATTCAGTAGGTTTGAGTAGTCCCATTTGTTTATTTTTTCTTTTGCCCAAAGAGAAATTCCAAAAAAATATTACTAAGAGTGATGCCAAAGAGTTTAGTGCTTATATTTTCTTCTAAGAGTTTTATGGCTTTGGATCTTACATTTAAGTCTTTAATCCATTTTGTGTTTATTTTCATATACGGTGTTGAAAGTAATCCACTTTCATTCTTTCGCATGTGTCTGTCCAATTTTTCCAGCACCATTTAGTGAAAAGACTGTCTTTACCCTATTGTAGAATTTTGCCTCCTCTGTCATAAATTAAACAACCATATAAGCATTGATTTACTTCTGGGTTCTCCTTTAATTCTATTGATCTATATGTCTCTCTTTATGCCAGTATCATGCTGTTTTGATTACTATAGACTTGTAGTATAGTCTGATATCAGGCAGGATGATATCTCCAACTTTGTTCTTCTTTGGGGGTCTTTTGTGGTTCCATATAAATTTTAGGATTATTTGTTCTAGTACTGTGAAAAATGCATTGAATTTGTGATTGCTCTGGGTAGTATAGACATTTTAACAATTTTAATTCTTCCTATCCATGAGCACAATATACACTTCCATTTATATGTATCTCCTTCAATTTATTTCTTCAATGTCTTATGGTTTTCAAGTACAGGCTCTTTTACACACTTGGTTAAACTTATATCAAGGTATTCTACTCCTGTTGATGTAACTATAAATGGAATTGTTTTCTTCAATTTTCTTTCTCATAGTTTGTCGTTGATATATAAAAATATAACCAACCCCTTTCTTCACCTGCCGGTAAGGTGCTCCACCTTTCTAAGAAAGCTAAGGCCATGTTGGGGTGAGGTCTTCACTTCATCCAGTAACTAGCACCATGCCCAGCAGCGATCAACCAGCAGTCACTTGCACCATGACCTCCATCTCACAACTCACCTGCATCTACTCAGCCCTCACCCTGCATGATAATGATATGATGGTGACAGAGGATTAGATCAATGTTCTCTTTAAGTAGAAGGTTTAAATGTTGAACCTTTCTGGCCATACTTCTTTGCAAAGGCTCTGGCCAAAGTCAACATCAGGAGCCTCATCTGCAATGTAGGGGCTAGGGGACCTGTCCCAGCAGCTGCTGCTGCAACAGCACGAGGCCCACCCCCCAACCCCCAACACTGCTGCCCCAGCTGAGGGGAAGAAAATGGAAGGAAAAAAAAAAGAATATAAGAAGTCTGATGATGACATACACTTTGGTATTTTTGATATATCTACTTTGTAACATATTCAATAAAAAGCTGAACTCTGATAAAAAAAATACAACTGATTTCTAAATATCAATTTTGTATCCTGTAACTTTACTAAATTCATTTATTAGTTCTAATTGTTTTTTGGAGGAATCTTTAGGATTCTCTATAGTATTAATGTCATATGGTAGCAATGTCATCTGTAAATAATGATGGTTTCAATTCTTCTGTTCTAATTTGGGTGGTTTTTATTTATTTTTCTTGTCTGACTACAGAGGTTAAGACTTCCAATACTATGTCGAAGAAAAGTGGTGAAAGTGAACATCCTTGTTTCTGAATTTAAGGGAAAAATGCTTTTAGGTTTTCCCCATTGAGTATGATGTTAGCTGTGGGTTTGTCATATAAGACCTTTATAATGTTGAAGTATGTTCCCCATACTCCCACTTTGCTGAGTTTTTTTTATCATAAATGGATGATGGATTGTGTCTAAAGCTTTTTCTGCATCTACCTGTATGATCATATGATCTTTTTTTCAATCCTCACCCAAGGACATTATTTTTCATTGCTTTTGGACACAGAAAAGGGGGAGTGAGAGAAACATCAATGCAAAAGAGAAACATCAACCGGTTGCCTCTCACAGGCTCCCCAACTAGTGATCAAACCTGCAACTTAGGTATGTGCCCTGACCAGGAAACAAACCCACAGCCTTTTGGTGTACTAGATGATACTCCAACCAAATGAGCCACACCAGCCAGGGCTGATTATGATCTTTATCCATCGTTTTCCTTATGTGTTGTATCACATTTAATGATTTGCAGATATTGAACCAAACTGGCATCTCAGGAATAAATCCCACTTGATAATGGTGTATGATCTTTTTAATGTATTGTTAAATTTATTTTGCTCATATTTGATTGAGGATTTTTGCATCTATGTTCATCAGAGATATTGACTTGCAATTTTTTTTGTAGGGTCTTTGTCTGGTTTTAGCATCACAGTAATTCTGGTCACCCGAATGTGGGAGCCTTCCCTCCTCTACAATTTTCTGTAATAGTTTGAAAACGACAGGCATTAATTTCTTCTTTGAATGTGTAGTAAAATTCACCTGGGAAGTCACCTAGTGCAGGGATTTTGTTTTCTGAGAGTTTTTGAATACTGATTTGATTTTGTTTGTAGTAATTGGTCTGTTCTGATTTTCTGTTTCTTCTTCATTTAGTCTTGAAAGATTGTTTGTTTCTAGAAATTTGTTGGCATGTAATTGTTCACAGTATTTTCTTATAATCCCCTGTACTTCTGTGGTGTTGGTTGTCAATTCACCTCCTTCATTTCTAATTTTATTTATGTCGATCCTCTCTTTTTCTCTTTTTCTTTTCTTTTTTTAAATTTTATTTATTTATTTTCAGAGAGAGGGAAAGGGAGAGAGAAGAGAGGAAGAGAAACATTGATGTGAGGGAGAAACATCAGATGGCTGCCTCTCACACACCCCCAACCAGGGACCTGGCCTGTAACACAGGCATGTACCCTGAGTGGGAATCCAAGCAAGGACCTTTCAGCTCACAAGCAGTGCTCAATCTACTGAGCCACAACAGCCAGGGCTCTCCTTTTTTCTTGATGAGTCTGATTAAAGGTTTATCACTCTTGTTTATCTGTTCAAAGAAACAGCTCTTGGTTTCATTGATCTTTGTATTTTTTAGGTGCTATTTCATTTATTTCTGCTCTGATCTTTATTATTTCCTTCCTTCTACTCACTCTGGGCTTTGTTCTTTTTTAGTTCCTTATGTATAAGGTTAGATTGTTTACTTGAGATTTTATTTTTGTGGTTTCTTGAGGCAGGCCTGTATTGCTCTGAATTTGCCCTGTATAAGAGCTTTAGCTATTTCTCATAGATTTGGGGGGCGGGGTTGTTGTGTTTTTATTTCCATTTGTCTCAAGGTATCTTTTGATTTCTCCCTGATCTCACTGTTAACCCAGTCATTGTTTGGTAGCATGTTAATTGATTTCTAGTTTCTTACCATCATGATTAAAGATGCTTGATATAATTTCAACTTTCTTAAATTTCTTGAGACTTGTTTTATGGCTTAACATATGATCTGTCCTGGAAAAAAATGTTACCTGTGCCTTTGAAAAGAATATATATTTTGCTGCTCTGGGGTAAAATGTCCTAAAAATATCAATCAAATCCATCTGGTCTAATGTCATTTAAGTCTGCTGCTTCCTTATAGATTTTCTCTCTGGATTTTCTATCCACTGATGTCAAGAGGATGTTAAAGCCCCTACTCTGACTGTATTACTGTGAATCTCTCCCTTTATGTCTATCAATATTTGCCATATATATTTAGA
Source organism: Furipterus horrens (assembly GCF_987537825.1). Lineage (NCBI taxonomy): Eukaryota > Metazoa > Chordata > Mammalia > Chiroptera > Furipteridae > Furipterus > Furipterus horrens. The sequence goes on from NW_028327177.1 coordinate 58,151,997, forward strand.
TGGTCATATGTTGGGTGCACAGATCTTTACAAGAGTTGTATCCTCTTGTGAAGCTGATCTCTTTATCATTATGAAATGTCCTTTGTCTCTTAGTACAGCATTTGTTTTAAAGTCTATTTTACTAATGTAAGTATTGCTACCTCTGCTTTGTTGTTGTTGTTGTTGTCTCTATTCACATGAAATATCTTTTTCCATCCCTTTATTTTCAGTCGATGTGTATGTCTAGATGTAAAGTGAGGCAAGACTTCAATGTTCCTTGCCAGGGTACTTTAACAGTCACTAACAGGTTTCACTTCTGCTGGTCTCCCCAGTGTCCATTTTTCAAAATGCATTCTATAACACAGTTCCCAAAGGGTTCCATGATCCATAAATTCTGGAAATGCAAATTAAATAACACACACCTTTTGGAGGGTTAAAAATGTATACTAGTAAAGACTTTGAAAAGTCCCTGAGAACAAAAATCTATTTAACTTGCATTAACCCTGAATTTCCCAAATTTATTTTATATCCAATGTTTTTAACTAACACTAGTAAATCTAAAACTTTGGAAAATGCTAAAGACTAGCCATTCTCTTACTTAAAGACTTTATTGGCTCCCTGTCACTGACATTGTGAAATCCAAACTCCTTAGGGCTACAGGAAAACCTTAAAGATCTGGCTCCTCCTTACCTCTCTGGCCTCATCTACTAAATTCTTCATGAAGACCCCATGTTCCAGTCTTGCAGATATACTCACACTTCTAATAGTCCAGGCTGTTTTTATGTCAGCATGCCTTTATTTCTACTGTTCAGTTACTTACACACACACAGTTAACACGTTGTTTACCGGGGTATTTAAATGCCTTTTAGAAATGACGAGAATTCTCGCCACCCATATGCAATGTGTTAAGTTCCTACTGCTGGGTTGCAGGTAGTACCCTGATCTCAAATCATGCAGTCTACTGGGACAGGAAAATGAAGAGACAATATAGTGTGGTTGGTGCTACAGTAGAGTGGGTATAAAGAGCCAGCAGAGTGGGAAAGGAGACACACTAGGAGCTCAGGAAAAGGTTCTTGGAGATTATACTGAAAACAGATTTCAAGGAATGAGGAGAAAGAAGACGGAAGAGAACTGAAGGCAGATGGACAGTATAAGCAACAGCAGGGACTGGCAGATAATTCATTCCAGAGAACCCCAGGCAGTTCTTGGGGGTGTGACGATGTAGGTGGAGGTAGCCAAGGGCCAGGCTCCTCAAGGCTTTATCTTGATGACATTAAAACATAAAAGAGTGGGGATACAAGATGGCGGAAGAGTAAGTAGAAGCTACACTAACCTCCTCTCAGGACTAGTCTGGATTTACAACTTAATTTTGGAGAAATCATCTGAAATAACTAACTGAACACTAGCTGGAGAGAAGTCTTATAACCATGGAGAGACAGAAAAGCCACTAATTCACAACGTGACCAGTAGGGAGTGCGGAGAGGTGGAAGGGCTGGCTGGGCTCCAGCGGGTGGCGGCTGAAGGGACTGAGAAACAGCTCAGCAGCCGGGGGTTCCCCCTGAGAAAGGCAGTGTCTAAACCCCCAGCTGGGTTTCCCAGCCTACAGCAATGGAGTGGAAAGTAAAATAATATCAGCTGTGAAAAACAAAAAGCCACAGGGTTTCTTGCTAGCCGGAGAGAAACAGTTGGAGAAAAAGACCTCTTAAGGGGATCACATATGAAAATATTTTGGCCCCCACTTACCCTGGGCTCAAGCAGAGGGAAGGCAGAGAGGACTAGAGACGCTTGGGGAGAGTTTGGTGTGGTGGTCTTGAGGGGAGAACTGGGGGAGCAGCTGACTGTGCCCCAGTGCTGACTCATCCCCATACTACAGGCAGACCATTCCCCTCCAAGTGGTGTCAGCCTGAGGGGAAGCAAAAGCCCTGCCTACAGGAATTAAGCTGCCACACCCTCAGTCCTTAAGCCTGAGGGCTAATCACAGATTGAATAGATTAACAACTAAAGGAGACAGACAAAGGCAGTAGATCTCTGGAAGTCTCCAACAAGCTGCCTAGGGCCAGACTGGTACACGATCAGACGCCACCAGGGGCAGATTGAGGAAGTGCAGATCAATCTAAGAAACACCAACAAACAATAAGAGTCACAAAAATAGGAAGACAGAGAAACAACACCCCATCAAAAGGAAAGGTAGAATCCCCAGAAAGAGTGCTCAGTGAAATAGAGGGGAGCAAACTATGAGATATGGAATTCAAAACATGGATTATGGAGAAGCTCAATGAGCTCAGCGGAAACTACAAAGAACTCCAGGGAAACTACAAGGAACTCCAGAAAAACTACAACGAACTTACTGAGAATTACACCAGCATGAAAAAGGACATGGAAGCTATCAATAAGAGCCAGGAGGAAATGAAGAATACAATCTCTGAATTGAAGAACACAGTAGAAGGAATTAAAAGCAGGCTAGAGGAAGCAAAAGATCGGATCAGCGAGCTGGAGGACAACGTACACAAAAACTCCCAGACAGTGCAACAAAATGAAAAAAGACTGAACAGGAATGAAGAGGTTCTAAGACAGCTGCAGGACAACATGAAACGTAATAATATCCGTATCATAGGAATTCCAGAAGGGGAAGAAGAAGAGCAAGGGATAGAAAACTTGTTTGAAAAACTAATGACAGAAAACTTCCCTAACATGAGGAGAGAGAGTTACGCAAGTCCAGGAAGCACAGAGGGTCCCAATGAAGATGAACCCCAACAGGCCCACTTCAAGACACATCATAATTAAAATGGCAACATTCAAAGACAAAGAGAGAATCCTAAAAGCAGCAAGAGAGAAACAACTAATACCATACAAGGGAGCTCCAATAAAGCTATCATCAGATTTCTCAGCAGAAACACTATAAGCCAGAAGGGAATGGCAAAAAATATTCCAAGCAATGAAAAACAAAGGCCTACAACCAAGAATACTCTATCCAGCAAGGCTCTCATTCAAAATGGAAGGTGAATTAAGGAGTTTCCAAGACCAAAGAAGACTAAAAGAACACATCTCCACCAAACCAGCATTGCAAGAGATGCTAAAAGGTCTGCTTTAAGCAGTGCTATTTACAATAGCCAAGTGCTGGAAACAGCCTAAGTGCCCATTTGTAGATGAGTGGATCAAAAAACTGTGGTACATTTACACAATGGAGTACTATGTAGCAGAAAGAACGAAGGAACTTCTACCATTTGCAACAACATGGATGGGACTAGAGAGAATTATGCTTAGCGAAATAAGCCAGGCAACTAAAGAAAAATACCTTATGCTATCACCTACTACAGGAAACTAATGAACAACAAAAACAAATGAGCAAAATTGAACCAGAGGTATGTAAACAAAGAATAAACTAACAGTAACAAAGGGGAAGATGGGAGGGAGAGAGGGGGGTAAGAAGGGGAAGGGTCTAGTCAAAGAACATGTATAAATGACCCACGGACATGGACAACTGGGTGGGGACTGAATGTGGGAGAAGCGGGGGCAGGGTGCGGAGAAGCAAGAGGGGGAAAAAAGTGGGACAACTGTAATGGAAAAACAAACAAAATTTTTAGTGGGGGGAAAATGAAAATATAAAGAATGGAAATGCAAGTTCAGTGAATATTAGAAGGACAAGAATTTTCCTTCACACTATATTTTTCTCCCTATCTGATCCCTCCAGAAGTTGGCATTCTAAAGAAGTAAGTAATGACATAAGTTTCTTTGCATAAAACTAATAACACCAGTTGTTAATAGATGTTTTATTGACCAAGACGTTGACTGGAATGTCATGCCTAAAGGAGACATGCTTGGGCTCTGGTTGTTACCAAAAAGCCCTGAGGAACTGGAATTGACTTTTGAAGGTAATAAAAGCCCACGAGATAAAAGGCCTGGTACCTTGGTTGGATGTGCGGTCCATGGCAATCTTTCCAGGGAAGGAATGAAGGTTGTTTTCCTGAAGATGGCTAGAAGGGACCGTAAGGCACAATGGAAAACCAGAAGGACTTGGAAAAGACAGGTGTTTACAGGCAAGGCTGAATGCCAGGTATGTGGTTCTCCTTCTGTGCCCTGAAGGGCTCACTGAAGGTCACCCTAAATGTTCCTTGCATAAGTTCCAGCAAAGCAGAACTAAAGATCATAAGTGATCATTTGCTGCTCTTGTTGTGTTTATGCAAATGAACAGGGTAAATTAAAAATGGACTTAATGCAGTCCCTTTAATGACAAGGAGGGTAATCTTAGGGAGAAAAATCATGATGCAAGGAAAATCACAATGCTCAGTGGTAGACTATAAAGTAGTGCAGCTAACCATCTTTAAAGTTTCTTTTCATTTAAAATTTGTCTTCATTTGAAAGTTAAACTATGTCTGTGGTATTATCAAAAATGTTTAATTTACAGGCAAGAAGAATGTCAAATGCCTTGCAACTGGATGTCTTTCCAATAGGACAGTCTTACAGATTTAGAGACTTGTATGTGGGTTATATTACAAAAATTAACATGTGTTTTCTGTTTTCAAAGGGCATAAGCCTATGATCTCATTACCTGAGTGATTGTCTGTATGTATAGGCCTCACTTAATCCTGTCTGCAGCGCTGCCTCCTGAGACTCAACAGTTTTCTGAGCTAAGTGGGTGGATTGGTGAAGTATGGGGTGATCTGTGGGCTTCACTTTAAAACTGGTTTCTCTTTTCTATCCTAATGGCTTGGACAGAAAGAGCCCAGAGGTCTGAGAGGGGGGAAACCTAAAATATTTCCCTCAGCCCAAAATAAGTATAATGGGCAAAAGGGTTTTGGACAGGTGAGATGTACCTGGCACACCTTCCTCCAAAGAAGCCCTTCTTTTCCCTAATGTGGGACATTGAAAATTTAATACTTGCCTTTTGTCATCTAGTGGTTATGGATTGAATGATGTCTTTTAACCCTGTTGTCAAATCTGTTGCCCCCAGAATACAACAAGGATGCCAGCCTATTAAATCAAGCATGCTGTTGTCTGGGGACAGCCAACTGACCTGGAGTCTGCACGATCCTTTTCCATGTGGGAAGGCCACCCTCCCCTCCACATCCCCACATTTTTAGGGATTTCTTAACCCAAGGGTAGGTAGAACGATGACCATGTCCAGCTTGAAGCAGCTAAAGGAGCTCGAGACCTTTCCCATTGTCCTTTATAAGATTATAAAGGGTCTTAAGTCTGAGAGGGAGGGATTGTTATTTTTTATTGTTAAAATAATTAATTAATTATTTTTTTTAAAAAGAAGAAGAATATATTAAAGTGTGAGGCAGGAGAGCTTGTATGTACAACCCATGGGCATGGACTTGGGGGGCGGACTGTTGAGGGAGGGGCGGTGCTGGGCAGAGGGGAGCAAAAGGTAAAAAATTGGAACTATTGTAACCTTATAATCAATAAAATATACTTAAAAAAACATAAAAGAGTTGTTTTCTGTTTTTAATGCCCTGACTAGCATAGTTCAGAGCAAAGTGAAAGGTTGCTAGTTCAATTCCTGGTCAGGGCACATGCCTGGTTTGCAGGCTCGTTTCCTGGTTGGGGGTGGATGAGGGGCAACTGATCAATGTTTCTCACATCAATGTTTCTGTCCCATTCTTTCTCCCTCCCTTCCCTATCTCTAAAAATAAATAAATAAAAACTTTTTCAAAAAGAGATGTTCTTAAAAATAAATTATATAGCTTAAATATATCGATCCTCTTTGATGGATTTACATTATGCTTTTGTGTCAGTTTTGTAATTAGGAAGAAATTTCAATAAAAAATTTTTAAAAAGAAGACATATGCACTGGAAAAAATACAGAGAAATCTCCCTAGCGAGAAAAGATATGACTTTTAATATTTTGTTTGGAAGATATGGTTTCAGTCTTTTTTTTCTACGTACTTTTTTATTAACTCAAAAAAGTAAGTTAAAAAACAAAAATACCACTATGATCCTGTTGTTGCTTACCAGTACGAATTTTAAAAGTAAAATATTTAATTATATGAATTGTTTCCTTAAGCGATTCCATACTGTTGTATATCTAATTTGTCTCCATTATTTTGTAAATAAACAGTGATAAACATTTTATTAATTAAATCCTTGTTCACACAAAAATTTATTTACTTAAGTTAGAAGCAGGATTGCTAGTTCAAAAAATATGCATTTCAGGGTACTTGACACTAACAAATTGTTCCAAATTGGGACAACTCCAAAAAAAGTTGAACCAATTTCACATCCTCATATTCATATATTACAGTGTCTTTCTTGCTATTTTTCAGTATAGAATATTAATTTAAAAAAACTTTGCCACTGCCCTATGTTACTGTAGATAAATAGCAAATACTTTTTAATTATAATATTCAAATTGAAATAGGAACAAAAGTACTTTCAGCCCCACACCATGACCTCTGGGGAGGTGACTGGGCTTGGAAATTTGAGGCAAGTCCCAAAGGTCAATGACTTAACCAATTGTGCGTATGCAACAGGACCTCCATGGAGCCCAGAAATACACCTACACCTTTAGAGTCAATTAATATTTGACAGAGAAAGCAAGCACATACAATGGGCTAAAGATAGTCTAGTCAATAAATGGTATTGGGAAAAATGGACAGATACGTGCAGAAAAATGATACTAGACAACCTTCTTACACCACACACAAGGATAAATTCAAAATGATGAAAGACTTAAATATTAGACCCAAAACCTTAAGAGTCTTAGAAAAAAACATAGGCAGCAAATTCTCAGACATTGCTCATAGCAGTATTTTATCAGATGTATCTCCCCAGGCAAAGGAAACAGAAGAAAAAAATAAACAAATGGGACTACTCAAACTAAAAAGATTTTGCACAGCAAAGGAAATCATCAACAAAATAAAGACAACCCACAGAACAGGAAAACGTATTTGCTGATACATCTGTTAAGGGGTTAATATCCAAAATGTATAAAATACTTACCAAACTCAACACCAAAAAAAGCAAACAACTCAATTAAAAAAATGAGCAAAGGATCTGAATAGACACTTCTACAAAGAGGACATAAAGATAGCCAATAGACACATGAAAAGATGCTCATCATCACAAATCATCAGAGAAATGCAAATTAAAACAACAATGAGATACCATTTCACACCTGTGAGAATGGCTAGCACCAATAAATCAGCAAACAACAAGTGCTTGGCAAGGATGTGGAGAAAAGGGAACCCTTTTGTATTGTTGGTGGGAATGCAGATTGGTGGAGCCACTGTGGAAAGTAGTATGCAAATACCTCAAAAATTAAAAATGGATCTGCCTTTTGACCCGGCAATCCCGCTTCTGGGAATGTACCTGAAGGAACCCAAAACACTAATTTGAAAGAACATAAGCAGCTCGATGTTCATTGCAGTGTTATTTACAATAGCCAAGATATGGAAGCAGCCCAAGAATCCATCAATAAATGAGTGGATAAAACAACTATGGAACAATTACACAATGGAATACTACTCGGCCGTAAAAAAAGGAGAAAATTTTACCCTGTGACAGTATGGATGGACCTGGAGAACATAATGCTAAATGAAATAAGCCCATTAGAGAAAGACAAATACTGTATGATTTCACTCATATGTAGAAGCTAATGAGCAACCTGAACTAACAAGCAAAATAGAGACAGACTCAAAAAGAGAGCAGGATGACAGCTATGGGGTGGAGGGATGGAGCAAAAAGGAAAAAGACACATGGACATGGACAATAGTGTGGTGATTACTGTCAGGGGAGTATAAGGGGACTAAATGGTAATGGAAAAATTACAATAAAGATTAAATTTTTAAAAACCTGCCAAGTGGATTGCTGATCCATAATCAGAAACTGAGGAAAGTATGAGCAACAATAGCATGACTTATCTAACAGTAATTTTAAAATTTATTCATATGAGGACTCATGAAACCCAAATAAGTTCTGTAGTCCAGGTCACTGTATTTTACCAGTGTCAAGTTCTCAGATTTGATAATGTACTATAATTATATTGGGTTAGCCAAAAAGTTCATTTGGTTTTTTTCCATTAGATGGTTCTAGTAGCATTTAGTTGTTTTTTAACTTCATTGAGAACAATTTGGTTAGATCATATTATGATAGCTGTCTTACCACCGTGTTTTTAAAAAAAACATCAAAATTGGTGAATTTTTGTGTAGCCTTTTTAATATTGAAGATGGAAGAAAATTAGCAACATTTTTGGTATATTATGCTTTATTATTTCAAGAAAGAGGAAAATGCAGCTTAAATGCAAAAAAAATATTCCTGCAGCGTATGAATAAGGTGCTGTGACTGATCAAACACGTCAAAAGTTGTTTGTGAAATTTCATGATGGAAATTTCTTGCTGGACGATGTTCCACAGTCGGGTAGACCAGTTGAAGTTGACAGCAATCCAATTCAGACATTGAAAACAATCAATGTTCTACCACACGGGAGATAGGTGACATACTCAAAATATCCAAATATCCAAATAAATAAAGTTATTGGTGAAAATGGTAAATGTGTCTTTTATTTTATGGAAAAAAACTAAACGGATTTTTTGACCAATCCAACAGATGTTACCAGTTGGAGAAGCCGAGTGTTGGTTACACGCGCTTTCTCTGCACCATTTTCACAATTTTTAAAAGTTAACAAAATCCAATTACATAAAAGCACAGTTACACTGCTCTGGGCCTCTCCCTCGGTACAGAGGCCCTAGAACAAGGTGCTGAGACATCGATGCATGAATTATGGTGGCACTAGTTCTTGATGGCCCTGAGGATAATCAAAGCTAGAATGGCAGTATCTGCTCCTGAAGGGCTGCAGCTTTGACCACAGCCTCCACTTAATATGCAGCCCCTGGGTCATCAGGCTCTGATGGTGCTAGTGGCACTAGTTCTAGATGGCCCTGAGGATAATCAAGGCTGAAATGGTGGTATCTGCTGCTTGAGGGACTGCAGCTTTGACCACCGCCTCCACTTAATATGCAGCCCCTGCGTCCTCAGGCTCTGATGGTGCATGACCTTTAGTTACCTGAGAGCAAGGAAGAGCCATACAACAGTGTGGGCCTCATGACTGGGATTCTTTCGCAGAGAAGCTTGAGGCCACTTATCAGGTGAGAGCACATGTGACCCAAGAAGATGCTCATTGGACCACCATGGATATCTTTCTGGAGCACAGGAATAGACCACCCATCCTCTCCATGACCTTCAGCTGCTAGGCTGACTGGATCTCAGAAATCTCCCCTTCCTACTGTCCTGTTGTTGAGATGCAATGGAACAGGGAGTACTTTCATGGGACACCACCTCTCCTTCCCCGCAGAGCTCATTATCAACCTAGTCTTTCAGCCACAGCCCTTGAGTCCCTAGTTCTGCCTAATTTTTAAGCGAAATATACACTCCTTAAAGTGGAGACAAATATCAACAATGCAAAATTTGAAGGAAACAATACTGAAAATTAAACTAAAAAGGGGAAATGTTGATAATGGGGGAGGTTATGCATGTGTGGGCACAAGGGGTATATGGGAAATCTCTAAATCTCCCTCTCAATTTTCTTATAAATTTATAACTTATTTAAACAAAAAATTTTTTAAAGTAGCAAATAAAAGGCTAACATTTGTTTTAGCACAAAATGTTACAAAGAAAAAATAGCAGAGCCGTAAATGTACTAGACTAGAGCCACGCTGAGTGCAAGTTACAGAGGCAGGCAGCCTCTTAATCCTGCTTTCCCTGTCTGTGAAACGAATTAGACAAGAGGAACTTGAAAATCTCCTGCAGCTCTAAAAGTCTATAAATCATCTTAACACAAACCAGAAAGCTTGGAATAAAATAATACACTTGAATAACCTCACCAAAAAGCCCACTGAGTGTTTTTTCAAATGAGCCATTACTTAAGTTTTTTACATCTTAAGAAAAATCATGTAATACAGATGGCTGCCCCATTGTCAAAACAAACATTTCACATGCTTTCTCAGCCATTTTGGTGTTTTTACATCATCCCCCCCAAATATCAAACTGGTATCTGAAACAACAGATTGTACATTTTCCATGTTATGAAATGTTCTAAAAAAATAATTCTAGTACATGATATATAAAACATTCAAGAAATACATATTTAATTTTAGTGGAATTTCTTTAAAATAATTATTAATTTTTTCTAAATTATCAGCAAAGTGATAGATCTACAAATAAATACGTTGTCTAGTAGGGGCAAATGCAGATCTTGGAATCAGAAAATGTGTATTCAAGCCTTCACTATATCCAGCCCATTTGGTGTGATCACGCAAGCTATAAAATCACCCAAACCTCAACTTTCCAGTTTACAAAATGAGAAGTTGGACATTCTCCAGCCTTTACACACTCCTGATTTTGTGTCTTGTTTTTCTTCTTCTATGCATATCATGTTTCAAGTAAGTATGTCTTTCAGATAGACTGCACTCATTTAGTAATGCTAAGTCATCTTCCTGTTTCTTCCACCAAAGGCTGCCAATCTGAGATTCAGAGGAGCTTGAGATATCAATTCAGATACAATTCTACCTCAAAGCAAAGAAATCTACTAAAGATAAGTGCACTATTTCTATTAGGTTGAAATACTAATGACACCTATTCTGATATCAAGTCCAGCAACAGTAAGCTGAGAACCAGAGGTCTATGAGGAAAAATTGAAAACAATGTATTTTTTTTATTTGTTGAAATATTGAGCACTAACAGTATCAGGCACTGTGTTATATGATGGGGTTTTTTTGAAGATTTTATTTATTTTTTTAGAGAGAGGGGAAGGGAGGGAGAAAGACTGATGTTGCACTCTCCCAACCAGGGACCTGTCCTACAACCCAGACATGTGCTCTGACTGGGAATCAAACCAGTGACTTTTCAGTTTGCAGGCCAGCACTCAACCCACTGGGCCATACCAGCCAGGGCTATATATTTTATAAATCAAAAACAATTTATTTTTTTCCCAAATGACATGTGCCTTTTATTTTCTTAAGTTTTCACTTCTTTTTTTATTGGTGGTGGTTCATCATGTTATCTTATAGATTGAACAACTTTTTAAAAAGCAATTTTAACTTTAAAAAGCTTTATTAAAATCACCAATAATACCAAAAAAATAGCCCAATGCGGTCACTCAATACTTTCTGAATAAATTAAGGAATGAATGCTACATCCATTACACACAGAAGTTTTAGGGAGACTGTTGTCATTGTCTCCTGGACCTCCAACCACACAGTTCCCAGTTGCTGCTTTTAGGCTACCCTTACTCTTCTTATTTCCTGTTTCAATGGGATTTTTATCTTTTCAATTACTTGTACTCCCACATAGTAAGGGGAGAAAATCATGGACCAAGAACTTCTTCATTCACAACTGGTTTAAACAAATACAACTTTAAATTTATGCTAAGACACAATGATTGAAGCTGGTGTATGAATAAATAGATACACAGAAGAAAAAAAGCCCGGAATAAAACCAAATACATACAGAATCTTAGTATCTGAAAACAGGAAAGTTTCAGTGCAGTGGGGATTAAATTTGACCCACACTTTCAATATAAATTCTGGATGGATCACAGATTGAAAGACAAAAAAATAAAATTATATAAAAGTTCTAGAAGATAACTTAAAAGAATTTTTTATAATCTCAGAGTGGGGAAGGTATTATTAAGATTACAAATGCTTAAAAAGGCCATTCAAATACATTAAGAAAAAAACTAAATTTTAGAAGAAAATTCCATTATAAACAAAGAAAACAAGAAAAATATTGGCAAGTCATATTATTAATGCACACACACACACTCTTATCAAATAAGTAAAAAAGACTCTCTAATTTTAAAATAATAGATGTGAATATGTCGTTGATGTAAAAAATATAAGACTCTAATGTACAAAAATATACTCAATTTCATTCATAATATGAGAAATGAAAGAAAACTACATTGAATACTATATTTCAACTATCAGACTGGCAAAGATCCGGAAGTCTGATAGCACAGTGTTACTGCAGTAGTGGGGAAATGTAATCCCATCTACTGCTGGTAGTAATGTAAATTGGTTAAGTCTCTACTGAACATAATCTGGCAATATCCATCAAAATCATAAGTGCACATACTGTATTCCTTGACTCAGTAATTCCACTTGCAGGAATTTATCCAACAAATACAGTAACACACATGTAATATGATATATGTGTGAGGCTTTAACCTGTAGCATTATTTATAATAGAAAAATACTGTAAGAAATCTAAATGCCCATCAGTTAGAAACTAAATAATAAAAAAACCCTATACAAATTAATATAGAAGGAGCTATAGAACATACTGTAAGTGAAAAGAGAAAATTGTAGACTAGTGTGCCTGGAATGCTAGAGGATAAAATATGAGGTCTATCCAGAAAAAGTCCAGCCATTGTTAATATAAGAATGGTTTGCATGTGACATTGATGTAATCTAGCAGCCAAGGAAAAGTGAACTGGAATGCACATGTGTGAACAATGACAACTTCATTGTACTATTCAGTGGGGGAGGTAGACACCACTGAGTGAGCATGTATACTATGTGGCCATCACATTCAAAATGACTGAGTGAGTAGAGCAACAAATCTGCATTAAATTTTGCATTAAGCTTGAACATTCCTCAGCAGAAACTATTTGGATGATACAGAGGCTGCACCCATGGGCAACTTGTGATTGGCAGCTTCATCACGACAATGTGCCTGCTCATGCATCACTTCTCCTGCAAAGTTTTTTGGCAAAACATCAAATCATGCAGGTGAATCAGCCCCCCTACAACCCAGATTTAGAGCCACTTCTGGCTTTTCCCAAAACTAAAATCACCTTTGAAAGGCAAGAGATTTCAGACCATTGATGAGATTCATGAAAATATGATGGGGCAGCTGATGGTGATCGAGAGAACTCAGTGAGGTCCCAACCAAGGTGCCTACTTTGAAGGGGACTGAGGTGTCACTGTCCTATGTACAATGTTTCTTGTATCTTGTATCTTTCATAAATGTGTCCATTTTTCATATTACATGGCTGGATAGCTTCTAGACAGACCTTGTATATCTAAATTTGTTTGTGTATGTACAAAAAGACCCTGGCTGGTTTGGCTCAGTGGATTGAGCGTCGGCCTGCGAGCTAAGTGTCGCTGGTTCGATCTTCCAGTCAGGGCACATCAGAGAAGGAAAACTCTGATTCCAAAAAACCTCCGCTGCCTTGCGGCATACCTCTTCAGGGGAAAGGCTAAGGGAGTAAACCCCGACAGAAAATCCGGAGCCGGAGTCCCTAAGGCGGTTTGACGTTGTAGTCAACACCGGCAACTCCTGCGGCGCACCTGAAGCCAAGCTGTATTGACTCCGTCTTCCCCTTGGACCATTCAGCTGCGAAGAGAGGGGGGGGTCTGCTGCATGGGCAACAGCAGACCCTCCATATCACCCTGCCCAGGCTCTGTAGCTTCAGCTCCACTGGAGAGGACACTCCAGCGTCATCGCAAGATGTCAATTCAACACGGGAGGAGACAGATACTGTGTCACTCCCGAGTCGGACTGCACAGCCATTCTCGGCGGTGCAGATAGACTCTTAAGAAGCTACACCATCGTCTCTCGAGACGGACGGCTGCCGACGACGATGTACAAAAAGATTCTGGAACAGTATCAAATAATGAGGACAAACATGGGGGGGTGGATTTTTCACTTTCTTTGCATTTTTTAATCTTTATTTGTTCAAAAAACTAAATAGAAAAGAAAAATAAAGAAGATTAATGATAATTTGAACTAAACTTTAACTAAATTCATCATCAAAAATGAGATCAGTAAATTTAAACAAGGAAGTAGAAGACCTGTACTCAGGAAACTATAGAATACTAAAGAAAGAAATTGAAGATACAAATAAGTAAAAGCATATACTGTGTTGATGGATTGGAATAATTAAACATCATTAAAATGTCCATACTACCCAAAGCAATCTATAGATTCAACGTGATTCCTACTAAAATATCGATGACATATTTCACAGATCTAGTACAAATATTCAGAAAATTTATACTGGAACCATAAATATCCCAAATAGCCTCAGAAATCTTAAGAAAGAAGAACAAAGTTAGCGGGATTACAATGCCTGGTATCACACTTATACTATAAAGCCGCTGTAATCAAAATGGCTTGGTACTGACTGACATAAGAGCAGACATATAGATAAATGGAACAGAACAGAGAGCCCAGAAATAAACCCAGACTTTTATAGTCAGTTAATATTTGACAAAGAAGGCAAGAGCATACAATGGAGTAAAGACAAATGGTGTTTGGAGAACTGGACTGATACAGGCAGAGAAATGAAACTAGGCCACTAACTTATACCATACACCAGAAAAAACTCAAAATGGGCAAAAAACTTAAATATGTCACAATGCCATAAAAACACTAAAGGAAAACACAGGGAGTAAAATTTCAGATTACATAGCGTAGCAATATTTTTGCTGATATATCTTCTAGGGCAAGGGAAACAAAGGAAAAAATAAACAAATGGATCTATACCAAATTAAAAAGCTTCTGCACAGCTAAAGAAACCATCATCAAAATGAAGGGGGAACCCACTGTATGGGAGGACATATTTGCCAATGAAACACTGGATAAGGGTTGAATTTCCAAAATATATAAAGAACTTAGATGATTCAACACCAGGAAGACAAATAATTCAATTAAAAATGGGCAAAGGACCTGAATAGACATAGACATATGAAAAAATGTTCAATGTCATTAATCATCAGAGAGATGCAAATTAAAAATCACAATAAGATATCACCTCACATCGGCCAGAATGGCTATTATTAATAAATCAACAAACTACAAGCACTGGCCAGGATATGGAGGAAAGGGAACCCTCGTGCACTGTTGGTAGAAATGCAGACTGGTGCAGCCACTCTGGGAAACAGTATGGAGTTTCCTCAAAAAATTAAAAATGGAACTGCCTTTTGACCCAGCAATTCCACTTCTCTGAATATATCCAAAGAGTCCCCAAACACCAATTCAAAAGAATGCATGCACCCCTATATACATAGCAGTGTTATTTACAACAGCCAAGATCTAGAAACAGCCTAAGTGCCCATCAGTAAATGAGAGGATAAAAAAAGCTGTGGTATTAACTTCCTGTCAAGATGGGGGCATAGGTAGACATGCTTCTCCTCACACAACCACAAGAAGAATCACAACTAATCTCAAAACAAAAAACACCCAGAACTGCCATAAAATAAACTATACAAAGTCTGACAACCAAGGTTTTAAAGAAACCAAATTCATATAGAAGAGCAGAAGGAGTGGAGAGGATGCTGTGTGTCACAAGTGGCAGCAATGGTGGTGGTGGAACAGGCAGTCCCACATTCACATGTGGTGTATAAAAACCAGGGGGGATACCTTGAGAGTGAGCAATCCCAGCTCCAGGCCAGACTGTGCAACCCAGGGTTCCAGTGCTGGGAACATAAAGCCTCATAACTTCAGGCTGTAAAAACCAGTGGTGTTTGGGATGGTGGAAAAAATGACTAGTTTCCCAGGAGAGTTTGTTTAAAGGGCCCATACGGCTTAGAAAATACGGAAACCCACCCACTCTGGGAATCACCACCAGGGAAGTGGGTGAAGTGACTGGAAATGAGGCAATTACCAGACAAGCCTCCAAAGCTGCACAGTGGCACTGTCCCCTCTCTGACCCGTCACCCCTGACAGAGCGACGAAGCAGTGAAAAGGGTTGCCCCACCCTGGCAAATACCTATGGTTCCACCTGATACAATTTAATAGGTGTGCTAAGACAGGGAGTCAAAGCAGCACTATTTAATACATAGAAACAAACACAGGGAACCTGATAAATTGAGGAGACAAAGAAATATGGCCCAAATGAAAGAAAAGAACAAAACCCCAGAAAAAGAACTAAATGAAATGGAGATAGCCAAACTATCAGATGCAGAGTTCAAAACAATGGTGATCAGGATGCTCAGAGAGCTCATTGAGTATAGCAAAAACATAAGGGAAGAAATGTAAGCTACACTAAGTGGAATAAAGAAAAACCCACAGGGAACCAGTAGAGAAGAGAAGGAAGCTGAGATTCAAATCAATGATTTGGAACATAAGGAAGAACAGAATGAAGAAACAAGAATTCAAAAAAAACAAGGACAGTATAAGAAGACTCTGGGATATCTCCAAACATGCCACATCCAAATCATAGGGGGTGCCAAAGGAGAAGAGAAAGAGCAAAAAATTGAAAACTTATTTGAAAAAATAATATAAAAACCTCCCCTAATTTGGTGAAGGATATAGACATACAAGTTCATGAAGCACAGACAGTCAAACAAGTCAGACCCAAAGAGGACCACACCAAGACACATCATAATTAAAATATCAAGGTTAAAGATAAAGAGATAATCTTAAAAGCAAAGAGTTACCTACAAAGGAGATCCCATAAGATTATCAGCTGATTTCTCAAAAGAAACTTTGCAGGCAAGAAGGGACTGGCAAGACGTATTCAAAGTGATGAAAAGCAAAGATCTGCAACCAAGATTACTCTATCCAGCAAAGCTATCATTTAGAATACAAGGGTAAATAAAGTGCTTCCTAGACAAGGTAAAGCTAAAGGAGTTCACCATCACCAAGCCCTTATTAAATGAAATGTTAAAGGGACTTATTTATGAAAAAGAAGATAAAAACTATGAACAGTAAAATGACAAACTCACAACTATCAACAACTGAATCTAAATATAAAAACAAAAACAAACTAAGCAAACAACTATAACAGGAACAGAACCATAGATATCAAGATCATTTGGAGGGTTATCAGCTGGGAGGAGAAAGGGGGAGAATGGTGGAAAAGGTACAGGAATTAAGAAGCATAATGGGTAGGTACAAAATAGACATGAGGATGTCAAGATAATATAGGAAATGGAGAAGACAAGGAAAGTATGCATGACCCATGAAAATGAACTAAAAGGGGATAACTGGAGGGAAGAGATTATAGGCTGGAAGGGGGCAAAGGTGGATAATTGGGACAATTGTAATAGCATAATCAATAAAATATAATTTTTTAAAAAAGCAGTGGTATATTTACACAATGGAATACTATGCAGCAGTAAAAAAAAAAAAAAAAAGAACTCTTACCTTTTGTGACAGCATGGATGGACCTGGAGACTATTATGATACGTGAAATAAGCCAATCGGAGAAAGACAAGTACATGATTTCACTTATGTGTGGAATCTAAGGAACAAAATAAAACTATTGCGCAAAATAGAATCAGAGGCATAGAGATATGGAACCAACTGACAGCTTTAAGAGGAGTGGGGGGAGGTGGAGACTGGTTGAAATAGGGTAAAGAGATTTGCCAAAGAACTATATGAAGGACTCATGTGGGGATTGTCTGAGGGTATCAGGGTGGGGGAGCTGGGTGGAGGGGAACAAAGGGGGAAAATTGGGACAACTGTAATAGCATAAACAATAAAATGTTTTTTAATGAGATCAAAGATATAAGAGTGATTTTTAAAATTTCTACTTCTGGCAGTATGGAGGACTAGATACTCTGATAAGCACAGCTCTCACATTACAAAGCAACTAGCATTTCTTGTAAAGCCAAATTTATACATACTATGTAATTCATAAATTCCACTCCTAGGTGTATTCCCAGAAACTCTTAGGCATGTACACCAGGAGAAGGGTTCAAAATATTTATAGTACTATTTTTGTAATAACAAAATCCTGAAAATAATCCAAATGTGGATCAACAGGAAAATGGACATATCAATTTTAGAATAATCACATGATGGATGAAATACTACATAAAACAAAATAAATTAACCTTAAATCACAATGTTAAGTTGGGGGAAGAGTGCGAGAGAATACACAGTATAATGCCATTTTACTGAGGTTTAAAAAAATAGAAAGCCAAAATGAAACTATACAAATACTGTTAAGAACTCATACTTAGTTGATAAACTATGAGAAATAAAGGGTGAGGTGAAACTCAGAGAGACTGATTACCTCTGTTGGGGGGACAGCATGGTCAGCCAAATGATGTCAAAGAAGGGGGTACAAGTGAAGGTTGATAATGTTCTAGTGCTTATTTTGTTATCATGCTTCATAACTTATAGGTGTTAAATACATTATGTATCAAGTATTACCTATATTTTTTCTTTAAAAAAGGTAACACAAGTTTAACCTTTCCTGAAAAACTATAATACTAGAGTGATGAAACTCCATCTTTCTAGACAAGCTGATGAATGAGTAATTATGAGCATTATCCTTATTTTCTCTCCATACGTTTCTTTGATAAAGAAAATCAATTGAATAGCTCCTTTTATTTTCATTTTTTATTTATTTATGTATTTTTCCATTACCATTCATCCCCCCTAAACCCTCTTCCATTAATACTTCAACCTTCCATCTCTGGGAGACTTCCATCTGGGCCATTGCTAAGTTCTGTTCCAGTTTTCAAAACACTAGTTTTAAATACCTTTCGATCTCCACAAAGCTCTAAGAATAAAGAGCATATATTTCAAATTTCCAGAACAAATTTCAGAAATCAAAATTTCATTCAGACTTTAGAAAACTACACATTTCTCTTGTTTTAAAAAGTATCACAAAAGTGGACTTCAGTATAGAGATAGCTGCTCCCCTAACTGTTTAATACATAATATTTGTTTAAATACAACCAGGTTGTACAATCAGGCCAGAGTTTGTGTACATGTAAGTATTTTAAATATATTTTTTTCCTGGTTATAAAAACAGTATATGTTTATTAAGAAAAAAATATTCCCTTACATTTTTCCCTGTTTTTCAGTTAAGCTTTAGAAAGAATGGGCCTAAGCCTGGCATTCTAATTGCTTCAGAAAGGTAGAGCTAATTCACAATCCTAGCAGCAGTATGTCAATGCCTGTTTCCACAAGAGTTGGAATCATCATTTTTAAAACCTTGCCAATTTGCTTTGGCTGGTGTGGTTCACCTGGTTTGATTCCCAGTCAGGGCACATGCCTAGGTAGCAGGCCAGGTCCCCAGTTGGGGGCATGTGAGAGGCAACCACACATTGATGTGTCTCTCCCTCTCTCTAAAAATAAATAAATAAAATGTTTAAAACCTTGTCAATTTTTATGGATCAGAAATTATATAACATTTAGTTTTAACCTGCACTTTCCTGATTGCTAAACAATTTTTTATTAATGTCAGTTCTTTTTAAATGTCTCCTTAAGTCCTTTGGCCATTTTTCTATTGGAATGTTTACTTTTTATTACCCTGTATGTGTCCTTAGTGTACCTATAACCTCTTGCTATGTATGCTGCAGTCTATACTTTCTGCTTGTCATTGCCTTTTTATTTCCTTATTCTGTTTCCTGAATTTGTTTTTAGTTTTTTAAAAAATTTTTATTTACTTACTTTTTAGAGAGGGGGTAGGGAGGGAGAAAGAGAGGGAGAGAAACATCAAAGTGCGAGATACATTGATCCGTTGCCTCTTGCACACCCCCAGCTGGGGAACCTGGCCCGCAACCCAGGCCTGTGCCCTGACTGGGAATTGAACCGCAAACTTTTGGTTTGCAGGCCAGCACTCAATCCACTGAGCCACACCAGCCAGGGCTGTTTTTAGTTTGTATGTACCTAAATCAATCTCTTTTTTTCTTTGATTTCATCCTTTGCTCTTATGCTTAAAAACATTCTCATACTGAGCTCAATAAATGCATCCCTAAATTTCTCATATGGTTTCCTTTTTTTAAAAAAGAAACGTGCATCTGAAATCATTTTTGTATAAAAATATGAGCCAAGCTAAAGTTTTTAAAATCATGAAAATTTAAATTACTTCTCTCTTTCCTGAAAATATTTCAGAGAAATGAGCTACCTGTGTTAATCTGATTCAAGACTTATTTTCTAGTTTAAGATCCTTTCCCCTTAAATGAATAGGCCTTGAACTACAAACTCAACTGGTCTGACTAAAACAGAAGCAAGTTTAACATTATCTCTGATCTCCCTAGATTCAGTGAGCAAAAAAAGAGAACCCTAGTTAAAGCAGTAAGAACAGCTAAAGCTTCTCACCACTCTTGACAAGTCCAACACAGTCACCAACATAAAAGGGAAGAGTATCTCTCTGGAACATTTGGATCATCCTTTGCTCAGGGGTAAGACACATTTCCACCTGCAGGCTCAGCAGGTGCAAATAACAGTGATGACTTGTGAAAGTCCTGTTGCCCCAAGTGCTTCAAATAAACAGCCCTCTATTTATGGGGCCAGACTTTGTTCAAGGGCCATCACTATGCAGGGACTGGGTTGGGCAAGAGCAGCGCACTGATACTTTTTAAAGAGATGTCTACAAGTCAGATATAGTCTTTGATTTCCAACACAGTATTATGGTCAAAATAAATGATTAGGTTGGATCGCTCAGCTTTACATTTAAATCTAATTGTCTCCAATTTAATTGTCTCATTACAAAGTAGTTTCTGTTATAGGAGCCCCAAAAGGAAACCATAGAGGGAACTCGCCCAAAACACTTAAAGAATCTATTAATGTATTATCTTAAAAGTACAAACCTTGCCCAACAAAAAAAGAATAAAAAACATAGAGGTTCTAAGTGCAGTACACAGCATTTGAGAAACATGCATACGATCTGTCTAATGGCAGGTCACTGGGATGGTTTCAGGATGTACAGAATTTAATAATATACAGATATGACACAAAATGACAAAAATTTTGGTAAGTCAATTACAGTATTAAGAAGGCCAGTAATAACTCTATTCCATTCCAGAAGTATTTGTCTTGGGTCATCTCTAATGAACCCAGAAGAGTCAGCATATTTCACAGGGGCTAAATAAAACTTTTTAAAAGGTTAACGGAAAAATATTTATGTGAAAAAGGCCTCCAAATAATCTTTTAGTGGGTGGATTAGGCACATACCAGTGAATACTTTTGAGCTTAGTACAATTTTGAATTAAGCTAGAGTTCACCTTTAAGAAACAATGAACCTGTTTTTAAGTAAAACTCTGTATTAATAAGAAATGTGGAATGTGAATACAAAAGAAAGATATTATCAGCTGAACTATATCTAAATATTTCACAAAGTTTTCCATGAGCCGTTAGGAGATCTTTAAAACTCATAATCTTAAAAAAATTGTTCGTCATTCATCTGGAAAAATCTAGCTTTTTGTGTGTATGCCAAGCATTAAATTGCCCTGTGCTAAATTTAACACGAACTTCACGTTACAGAACTATGTTCTCTTGCCCTTCAAAATGACTATGACAATGATTCAAAGGGTAAAAACACCCTCATAGTAGTCTACCTTCAATTGCAATTCAGTCCAATGAAAAAAGCCTGAGAAGCATGCAAAAATTAAGTCCATATTTTAAATCTGCAGGCAATCAAGCCAGGAACCAGGCTATGTAATCACAATCACTTGCAAAACCATTTAAGCTATTTTTTAGTTGTAATTGTTAGCAGTTTCTTAGGACTGTAATCTTTAAAATAATATCTTCCACCCAAAAAATAATAATGTATCCCACTTCAAAAATTAAATGCATATGGTCATGAACTTTCTGTCTACTTACAATTAGGTGCTAGCTATGCCAGGTTAAAACTCTCTTCTTTCCCCTTCATAATTCTGCCTTCCTTTCTTTTACTTTTTTTATACTGTGGCTCCAAGTTAATTTTATATTTATCCAAATAATGTTTGGCTAAAAATCTGATCTAATTATAATTTGTGAAGTACAGTTTCACAAAGAAAACAATGAAGAAGAGTCACTTTATTATGACATTATGTTTTTTATAAAGTAATATGTTACCTTTTCAGATGTTATTCCAGAAAACCTAATCATTTTACAAAGGTTACATAATTAAAGATTCTCAATATTTAAATTGGTATGCATAATCCTAACAGAGCACACTGAATAATAAGATGTACAATGAAGTTCTCTAGGTCAGACAAGATGTCAGCGAGGCAGCCAGCACCAGCAATCTCAAATTCCTAACCTCCACCCACCGCCCGACACGTGCCATCCTAAGAGATTCCTCCTCTAACCTCTGCCTGTAAAACACAACACAGGTATTCCTTACAGGACACAAAATATTACGGCAAAATTTCAAACTTCAGGAACTAATTAAGTAGAAGTGTATTTAACCTAAATATTACCATAATATATGACTTTGAATTAAATTTAGGTGATGAATCTATCACTTGAGTGATCATTTTCTAAGAAGAGACCAATTTCTTCCCAATGTTGTCTTTGAATAGGTACAAGCTGGCTCCACAGGACTCTGGGGACCACTAGAGAGAATTAGCCCATTTCAGGGTCAGGCTGCCCTCATCCTGCCTGGTGAGCTGAGGCAGGGACCACTCAGTGTTCACAGGGAAGGACCCTAAAACTATCCTTCTCCCTCCTCATAGTTGGGAATGGGTGAGGAATCACCCTCCTTTCAAATTCTCAGTGTGATCTACTGTGGACCAGAGGAACTTTAAAGTGTGTACATAACAGTTAAGTTTTAAGTTGGTTTCAAATAGCTTTATCACATCAAAGATTATGTTGAAAGCAAGTATTTTATTCATTCTTACACATTTCTGATCACTGAACTTCACTGGCCTCTTTGCTCCATATTCCTCAACTTGCAAAGGATTTCCCAGATTCATTAGCAAGTTAAAAATCAACAAACATTAAAGCTAAGAGCAAAAAAAAAAAATCATTGTTTAATGATGGAGTTTGCAGGTTATTTATAATGCGATTTCACCTGAAAATTGTAAAGCTAAGAACTGACTTCCAGCCCTGACAGGTATGGCTCAGTGGGTTGGGTGTTATCCTGCAAACCAAAAGGTTGCTGGTTAAATTCACAGTCAGGCCACCTGCCTGGGTTGCAGGCCACGTCCCCAGTTGGGGGCATTCAAGAGGCAACTGATAAAGCACATGGATGTTCCTCTCCCTCTCTTCCTCCCTTCCTTCCCCCTCTCTAAAAAAGAAATAAAATCTTAATTTTTTTTAAAAGAACTGACTTCCACATTCAAATAAATAATGCTTCTATCCCTTGAAAAATGTCTAGTGCCAAAAGTAATTATTCACGTATAAACTATATATTCTTTGGTCACCATGTGCATGCAAAAAATATCTGACAGATAAAAAGCATAATAACAGAATTTTTGACAAGCCTACCCAGAATTATACATATTTATTAAATAAAAAGGAGAGAGAAGGTACAGAAGGAAATCACATGCATTGCATGCTTACTAGAAAACAGGTATTGTGCTAAGTACTTCACATAAAACTGAAATCAATTTAATGCTTCTTATATTCCCTTACCAAGTAATTATAAATGTGTATATTCAAACATCAAAGCAATTAAACGCGCTGAGAATCCTGAACTGATTCCATTTTTTCTTTGGGGTACCTGCTAAGCTATCACATTCATCATCCTTATGTACTTATATATATATAAGATCAAAGGCTCAGAATCCTATTAAATTATTTCAATTATTCCCAGAAAGTGGTAACTCATAAATTCCATTACATCACTGAAATATTCTTTTCAAGAGGCTAGGTTTGATGTCCCAAAATTTCAGTTCTTGTAAGCATGCTTTGATGAGTGTTTGTTACTAATCTCAATATACATCAAGAGAACAGCTGCTAATATCAAAGAATAAATTATGACAATTTACAGAATGAAGTTTTTCGGCATCCAGAGGTTATAAGGAAGAAAACTATGGGTGGAAATGAGATGACTCTGCTGGCCCTTTTCTTCAATAGGGTCTGCATTGGCTGGTTGTTTTGTTTTCCTGATTTATAGTAAAATGGTCACTTCAGTGAGAATAGATGCTTTTCAGGAGAGGTGGGGAAGAAGTTAAATATAAATGTATATGCTTCCAATGCATAACAGCCTGATCACATACCTTTGAAAGAAGAAATAAACTGAAGTGGATTTTTAGGTGTCTTTTAATACTATAATTAGAATGCAGTTGTGAACAACTTTATTCTCACATTTCTGATATTTCAATAGAGTTTAATAAAAATATTAAAAATTCTAATGACTCAGCACAACGTGAAAAAATGTTTACTGCAATGTTAAATGAAAACAGCACAGTACAAACTTTCATCTGTGTTACAGACGAAATCTATCATCCATACCTACTTTCTGTGGAAGATGGAGGTCATTGACATATGCGATGCATGAGAAAATCTAAATGGAGATACTGGCTCTGGTTGACTTAGACCATTGATGTAAGTCACCATGAAGTGAGGGTTTAGGGCATCATTCTTTGCATTAACGTAAGAGAGAGGAACATTCTGAACTTTAAATGGTTTTGACAATTGCTCTTTAATTGTAATAACAATCGGCAGTTCATTAAAATCCTGATGTATCTTCACAATAGCAATGGATATAAGTGATAAATATATTTGATATAGTGGAAATAAAGAAATTCTTCACAGATATCTAAGAAAAGTAGAGCAAACTCTTCCCTAAAAAGGCAAAAAATGATTGTACATTCATGTTTATTAAAAAATTATCCTCAGTCTTGAAAACCATGGATAGCACAGGTCTCAGATTATTATATCAGAAGAACAGGAATACCCCTGAATGTTTGTAATCTGTATTTTGAACAAGGATCATACAGTTGACTTTGCAATACTTTATTTAGATTATGTGTGAACATAATCTATTTTAATTAATAAAACTGAATAATTTTAAATGTAAAAAAATACAATTAAGTATAAATTTGTGTTCACCTAAAAAGAATTACAACTGTGAACATTTGTTTTTAGAGTGTAATGAGCTTGTAGATAATTGTTTTTCTTTTTTGATTCTTTTATACCGTAATTATGCTGCAATAAAAACAATTTAAAAAGAATGTCATCACTACATAAATTAAATGGTACACTGTTGGCTATGGCTGCACTACATTAAGAATATGAGTGCCTGTATACTCCAGCAATTCCAAAAAAGCAAACAATGCAACGTCCTTGTACCCCTGTAACAGCAAATATGGCATCTTGAGCCCAGGCAGAGCCAATAAATACCCAGTGACCTTAGTCACTGAACCACCAATAAACACCAAGCATAGTTAAAAGTGAAAACTTACTGTTATTTGTTGGTTCAGGAAAACCAGCCTTTGGACCACTCCATCCTTTGTTTTCTCCTGTCTGAAAGATTAAATCAATTGTTAAAATCCAGAGAAAGAGACTATTAAAAAAGAAACAAGTTAATAATCAATTAAGTAAGGGCAAAGGTCTCTCACATAGTTATTCTGCTTATTCTCTTCATCTCTGAACCCAGATCCATGCTTGAACAATATTAGTTATCCCTTTTCTACATTCAAATCTGTTTTTTATGTCTTGTTCTGCTTTTACCCTCATTTACATTTACAACTTAAGTCATCGAGAAGGCCCCGTATTTGAAATACTATATACAATGCCCACTCCATCTAGGTGGTTTAAAGTAAACAATTCTTATTCAAATAGTGAACAATAATCATCATCAGTGCTAAAGAGATTAAAGGAGCTTCTTTTATACCTTCTGAGGTCAAATTAACAATAGAAGTATTACTATGTCTGTTCTGGAACAGTCTTATTTTTTTATTTTTTTAACATTTTATTTATTTTTAGCAAGAGGAGAAGGGAGGGAGAAAGACAGGGAGAGAGTAACTGGTGTGAGAGAAACATCAATTAGTTGCCTTTCGCGCCCTCGACCTGGAACCTGGCCTACAAGCCAGGCATGTGCCCTGACCGGAAATCAAACCTGTCAGAGACCTTTTGCTTTGCAGAATGACATCCAACCCACTAAGCCACACCAGTCAGCGTCTGGAACAGTCCTTGACAACAATCACCAAATATTGCTAATGACATATACAAAAAATTGAAAACTAAGCCCTAACTTTAAGTAAAACTTGTAATATTCTGAATTTCACCAGATAATTTGACATGTATTTGGTGTAAACTTAGATAGCCTAAAGTAGTAGGTATATAATCAAATTAACCACTGACATGAACTGACTATGTTCCCTTTTTGTGGAGCTCATACTATTGATGCCAGGTATTCCAGGAAAGAAAAGGCACATTTCCTATTAATGGATATATTAAATCCAGCTATAAATAAAAATACAATTCTAGCGCAGTTTGCCACTTTAAAAGGATGGAGGAGGTATAAATGTCTGTAAAAATGAAGATTTGTTGGTGGGGTAGGCCGGGGAGACTCCCACTTCTATGTTCTCTGTGAAGTACAAGAAGAGATCACAGAATGAGAGGGAAGCTGATCGAGGGGAACAGTAAGTTGGAGGAAAGTGTACACAGTAGGGAATCTGTCACTTTCACAAGGGAATGAACAGACTCATGAGAAGAATATAGATTCTCAGGCAAAGTTGGTAGTAAAATATTTAGGATTCCATGTAACCTTTCTTAATTCCTCTCCTACTAATAACCAAGGTTATTTAAACATTAGATTATATTCCCTATGCCTAATTTTTCACCTTCAACTGAATCCCAGGTCTACCATTCTCTCATTTCTACCCCAATGTTCTAATGAGACTGTTTTTGTAAGGCTTAGGCTTAAACACAACAGAGTGAAGACAAGGAGGGACCCCGTCTCTCTCTCAAAACATGATAATCCAATAACCCAAAAATTCTCTCTTCCTCCCTTTTCCCCACTCCCTGCCCCAAGGATATAAAAGGAGTCAACAGCAGAAGAGCTAAGTCAAAGTCTGGAACCTGAACAGTAGTGAACAAGCTACACCTAACTTCACAGATGTCAGAGGACTGAATTCAACAAAGAATTCACAGACAGTAACCTGATGTGAGCCCTGGGACCCCAAAGAGCCTCCAGAATTAAAGTACATCTGCTACTTCTAAAGATGAACCCTGGGACTTCCGGCCAAGATGGAGGCTTAGACGGACGCGCTAGGTCTCCCTCTACAACTAGAGAGGAATACAACTACTTCAAAACAAAGGATAACTAGAAATTCCAGAAAATAAAACTACACGGAAGCCCAACATATGAAGTTATAAACCAGCGGCGCTCTTTGGGCAGGTAGGACGAGAGAAAGGGGGCGGAGCTGTTTGCAGTAGCACCAGGGACAGCGGCGGGGAGAACAACCCCGGCTGCAGTCGAACCCCCGGCAGCTCGCGACCCCAACGCTGGGGAAAGCAGCCACCACATCGCCTTGAACAGTGAGGCCCAGGGGGGCGGGAGGACGGATCCCGGTCTCCTAGCGGAATAACTGTGTGAATCCACCTTGGACCCACGCCCCCAAAGAAAGCGCCACAGGGCTGCGAAATAGGTCGCGGACAGGCGCCGGTCGCTGGATTGTGACACGTACACAGGCACTGCCCCCTACAGCCGGCCCAAGAAAACAAAACGCATCTGTCAAAATGAGGCAGACAACTATAGAAATCCCGGTGGCACAGCTCACCAGGCAACAGATGGAGAACCTGACAGATGAACAGATAAGAAACCTGTCAGATGCTCAGTTCTGGGCCATTGTTATCAGGTGGCTTACAGAATTCACAAAAGATTTGGAAAAAGATGAGAAAGAAGCGAAAAACACTCATAACGAAAGGAACAAAACCACATATGAGACAGATGGTGAGGAAATAAAATCCAGAGTTCATATCAACAAACCAGAACATAGAGAAGGAACAAACAGTCAACCAGTGCAGAGAGAGGAAATGGGAAGCAACGATGAGAGGATCAGAAACCTCTGGGACAGCTATAAAAGGCCCAACATAAGAATCATTGGTTTGCCAGAGAGCGAGGAAGATGACTAGAACTTGAAAAATTGAGTGAAAATATAATAAAGGAGAACTTCCCAGACTTGGGGAGGGAAATGGACTTGCAGGTCCAGGGGGCACAGAGAGTTCCAAAGAAGCTGGACCCAGGGAGAACCACTCCAAGACACATTATAATCAAAATGTCGAGGATTAAAGATAAGGAGAGAATCTTAAAAGCAGCAAGAGAGAAGAAAAGAATTACGTACAAAGGGGTCCCAATTAGACTATCAGCTGACTTCTCAAGGGAGACCCTACAGGCAAGAAGGGACTGGCAAGAAATATTCAAAGTAATGAAAATCCAAAACCTACAACCACGAATACTCTATCCAGCGAAATTGTCATTCAGAGTAGAGGGACAGAGAAAGTGTTTCCAGGACAAAATAAAACTGAAAGAGTTCATTAGATCCAAACCACTGTTGTATGAGATGTTAAAGGGACTGGTTTAGAAAAAGGAGGATCAAGACAATGAAATCTAAAATGAAAACTGCATCACAAGAAACAACAGAAGCTAGGGAATTGAAACAAAGGCAAACTAAACAGGCAACGAGACTGGAAAGAGAGCTATGGGTATGGGGAACATGTTGGGGGGAGGTCAACGGGGAGGGGGAATGGGGAGAGGGAGGGAGATGATATAGGCATTAAGGATCATGGTAGGAGGGAATGGAATAGACAGAGAGAGGTTGAGAAGAACTGTATGCACAACTAATGGACATGATCTAAAAGGGGGGGACAACTGGAGGGAGGGGGGCCACCGGGTGGAGGGGAGCAGAGGGAAGGGAAATTGACACAAATGTAATATTATAATCAATAAAACACATTAAAAAAAAAAAAAAAAAAAGATGAACCCTGGAAGGGCCTGAAACAGGACAATTGTTTAGAAGTCTTTCAAGGTGCTACGAAATCTCCAGGTTGCTTTTTTGACCACAGGTGGACAGATTTCCTACAAAGTTTCTCTTAGGCTAAAAAAATAAGACTCTGGACACCAAGCACAACTGAGGATGAGATCATCCCCACAACAGAGCAGTTAGGAGATGGAGTCTGAGGTTACATTACAGAAGCTAAGGTCCCCAGTTCCCTTCTTCATTTGGGCCTCAGAGGACAGCACCTAGGCCTCTAACCCAAAAGGAATGGCAAAGACAATATAGGAACAGAAAAGAACTTCAAAAACAGGGTTAAAAAATCCTCAGAGACATAAAAAATTATTATACCCATTAAACAAGAAGAGGAGGCTATAAAAAGGAATATTCTGGAAATAAGAAAGAACTCTGGGACATAAAAAATATAAAGACCCAAAGTAAAAACTTCAGAGGACGAAAGAAAAAACTGATGAAATCTCCTAGAAAATAGAACAAAAAGAAAAAGATATACAAATAAAAAGACAAAGGAAGGAAGGAAGGAAGAAAGGAAGGAACGAAGGAAGATCAGAAGACTACCGGATATCACAGAAGGAAATAATAGCAAAAATGGAATGAAAGAAATTATCAAAGAAATAACATAAGAAATTTCCCAGTTTAAAACTATATAAATTTCTAGATTGAAACCCAAACACCCCAAACACGTGATCAAAGAATACACACATCAAGTCAATCACCCACAACATTTCCAAACCCCTGGGAAAAGACAAATTGGGAAAGCGTGAAAAGGGAAAAGAAATGGAAAAGTTTCATATACAGACTGCAGAATCAGAGGGCAACTGGAGTTTTAAAAGTAATGCTGGAAGCTAGATAATTTGGGGAAATGTGTTCAAAACCCTGTGAAAAAATTATTTCCATTTTACAATTATATCTTAGAGAACTATAAACCAAGTAAGTATGTAGGAAATGTAAAGGTATTTCAGATATACAATCAGAAAGCTACTAAAAGTATATGCTCCATCAAAACAAGGAAGTAAATCAAGAACAATGAAAGCTGTCCAGAAAACAGGCAACTCAACAAGGGAGAGAGGCAAAAGGAAGTTTCAAGATAATAGTGAAGAGACAAAAGTTTTGAACAGACACTTCAAAACAGAGATACGAATGGGGAATAAACACATAAGATACTCAACATTATAGGGAAATGCAAATTAAAGTCCAATGCGATAACATTATACACCTACTAATATAATCAAAACCAATAACATCAAGATCTGGAGAAGATATGGGGTAACTGGAAGTCTCCAGTTTTGCTGGTGGGAATGCAAAATGGTACAGCTTCTCTGGATAACATCCTCAGAGCTTCTTCTAAAGTTACACATGGACTTACTATACAAATATGTACATACAGAATATACTAGAACATGTACATATAAAGACTTACACATAATCTTTATAAACATTTTATAATAGCCTCAAAATATAAACCCAAACATTTGTAAAGAACAAAACAACAATAAGTGCAACATCATGATAAATCTCAGCAACAAGAAGCCAGACACAAAAAGCTACATACTGTATGATTCATTTTTATATGAAGTTCTGGAAAAGGCAAAATTATAGACAGAAATCAGATCGATGCTTGCCAGGGGCTGAAGACAGGGGAAGAGGTTAACTACAAGTGGGCATTAAGAAACTTTTTGGGGTAACAGAAATGTTATCAATCTTAACTCTGGTGGTAGTTAGTGAGTGTATACACAGACATGCGCAAACATATTTGTCAAAATCATTGAACTGCACCTCAATAAATCTGAATTTTTTTTAAAGAATAGGGGTATTTTAGTACATACACACAGAATTTCTCTGTGAGGATATTTATTTTATTGTTATCAAATTCTCATATAATAGTCACTATATTTCAGACACTATTTTAAATGCTATACAAATATTAACTCCTTGTGGGAGACGCCTTTAGGAAGAGAGACTTAGAATCTAAGTGTCTCAGATTAACATTTTTTTAATATATGAGACTAACATTATTTTCAGTTTACTCTTTTGTAATTTCTTTTTAAGAATGCTGCTTTTCTTTTTTTAAAGATTTCATTTATTTATTTTTAGAGAGAGGGGAAGGGAGGAAGAGAGAGGGACAGAAACATTAATGTTTGGTTGCCCCTCATACACCCCTAACCTGGGACACAGCCTGCAACCCAGGTACATGCCCCAACCAGGCATCAAACCAGCAACCCTCCAGCTCGCAGGCTGGCCTCGATCCACTGAACCACACCAGCCAGGGCTTTTGTAAAATTTTAATTCTTTCAACCATGTACATATTTTGCTTATTTAAGAAAAGAAAAAAGCTTTTTAAATACTGCTTTTTTTGTAAATGTCCCATTGTTGTTTTACCCACTCATCTATTAATGGACATGGGCTGCTTCCATATTTTGGGGATTGTAAATAACACTGCAATGACCATAGGGGTGCTTATGTTCTTTTGAATTCCTGTTTGCATTCCTTCAGATATATTCCCAGAAGTTGGATCACTGGGTCAAAAGGCAGATCCATTTTTAATTTTTTTTCCCAACTGAATACTACTTGGCCATAAGAAAATAAAATGTTACCCTTGTGACGGTATGGATGGACCTGGAGAACATGCTAAGTGAAATAAACCAGTCAGAGAAAGACAGATACCACATGACAGAGACAGACTCATTGATAGAGACCAGGATGACAGCTAAGATGGGGGTGAGGGGGTGAAGAGATTGAGCAAAAAGGAGAAAAGACTCATGGACAACAGTGTAGTGATTGCTGGGGGAAGGGGTTAGAAGGGGACTAAATGGTAATGGAAAAAATACAATTAAAAAAATACCTTTGAGCAAAGGAAAAATAAATAAATAAATACTGCTTTTGAAAGTTTTAAAAATTCTCTAAAGATCTTATTGACAAGTCAAAGTACTCGGTCGTCCAATTTTATCTCAGTCTCATCTGGCTGCCACCTCTTTCCTAGTCATTCTCTACTTCTCTCTCTTCCTGTGTACCCTAGGCACATGATGTGCTCCTGAAGTCTAACCACAGACAATTCAGAAATATCTCTGCTGTCTTTCCCCTCTGCTCACCACCACTGCCTTAGTCCAGACCCTCAGTATGTCTTACCTGAACAATTCACCTACTCATCCTGCTCACATCTATTCACTCCATTATGTTTAGGACTTTCTTTTGAAGAATACAAACCAGATCATGTCACTTTCATGTTCAATCTTAAATTAATAATTCTCCCAACTGTTTTCTTTGCTATACCTGACTTTTCAGATTCATCTTCACGTTCTCTAGGTTCCAGGATTCTGTAATTTTTGTTATACGATTAAAGCTCCTCACCCCAGCACTTAGTGCTCGGTTCCCTAAGTACAGGGACCAAATTTCAATCATATTGTCTTCAGCTATTAAGTAGTTGACAGTTAGTGGGGGCAATATGTCAACTTGTTTGGGCTATTGTGCCTAGATACTTGATCTAACATTATTATGGGTGTTTCTGTGAGAGTGTTTTGGGAGAGACTTACATTTAAATTATTGAACTGTGAGTAAAGCAGATTGCTCTCCATCATGTGGGTGGCCTAATGAGTTGAAGGCCCAACTGGATGAAAGGCTGACCTCCTGAGAGCAAGAGGGAGCTCTCCAGTAGGACTGCCCCCAAACTGCAACACCTGCCAGAGTCTCCAGCCAAACTGGCCTCCCTAGCAGATGTACTAGCCAGGCCTCCACCACTGAATGGGCCAATTCCTTAAAATAGGTCTCCGTGTGATGCTTATCTGTATATATGTATGTACATATATATGTGTACATACATGTATACATGTGTATAATGCATATATCCTGTTGCTCTGTTTCTCTGGAGAACCCTGACTAATAATACAATGGGTATAAAAAATGTTTTTTAAATTAATGAAATTAATGTTGTCTTCTGTTGTTTCGTTTTCATTTAACTTACAAATTAATGTCTGAGATTTATTTTGACATATTTTTATAAATCACCAAGTCTAAGTCAATATAAATGCGTTGTTAAAACAACAGATACACAATATAAGAACTATAGAAACTTGAATACATTTTAGGTTTCATGTTACAAATATTTTTAAGGAAGAAAATGAATTGACTACCCAGGTTATAAAAACAGAACTGAAATCTCTAGCAATACCACAGACAAATAATTTTTAATCACTCAAAATAATTGCCTACGTATTAATAGTTGTCTTAAAAAGTGTATCTAAATGTTTAATAGGTGGTTTTGTTTCTAGAGAAATGTGTTCCTACAGAAACTGAAAATATCTCTGAAACAGAATCCTTAGGTGAGAAAATGGGATGGAAAAAAAGCAGATTGTTTTTAATAGAAATAATTATTCAGCCAGTTTTGTAAATTTACATACAAAGAAAATGTTAATAATAATTCCTACATGTGCATAGGTGAATTGATAATTTAATACAAAATGAAATTAAACCGGTTCTTGCCAAGTTATCTGCCAAGTCCTAAATTCAGGGTTCCCTGCCTCTCTTGTACCAGAGGCAGGTGGTAATGATATAATTAACTGTGCAGAAGAAACAGAAAACTATGAACACAAGTCTTGGCAGAAAATAAACACCCTCTGAGTTTACCTTTAAATTTTAAGTAAATAGAAAAATTAGTTTATAGAGTGTCTGTCCAATATAGTTCCTACCCAAATGGGATAACTCAGGATCTTTATTTCCAGTGTTTGCAGGTGTAGTTCAGAAATAAAAGCTAACCTCTGTTCTTAAAAATTTAGCACAAATTAAAACTGTCTACATGGCAAAACCCATCAGTCAATAAGCTAAAGATTACTAATTTGTATTATAAAAAATACATACAGCCATACAACAAACTTTTAGTATTTGCTAACTATAAGATATACTATAAGTATATTAATACTTCTTCATCTTGACAGCACAAACAGATGTTATTTTGTAACTGGAGAATCTATCTTTCAGTTATAGAGTACTGCCTTAGAAAACTCAAAATTTGATGTCTACTTTAACACCAGTTAAGACATTACTTAAGAGTCAAGGAACTTTGGAACAGAATTTGTTCATCACTTTAATATTCTGACAGAATAGGAGTTCTACATGTAAACTTAACTCTCACCTTGTCAAGTTGATCTTGAAGACTAGTGGATGCTTTATAACCAAGCTGTAATAGCATTGCTTCTGCGGCATTTTTTTTGGCTATCTTTTTATTAGGTCCTGTTCCAGTAGCAACTTCATTGCCTACCTTGACCTGATAAGATTAAAGTATGAAATTAGTAAGAGTTTTTGAGACAAATAGGAACTCCTTAACATCATAAAGCAATGTATTCTGTTCTTTAGCATTCAAAAATATAAAGTTCACTCCATAATAAAAACAATTTGATAAGATTGCATTTATGTAATATTTTATATACAAATGAAAATATGCATGGAGAAAAATATGTAAATATGGTTCTCAAAATATGAACGTTATCTTACAATTATAGGCTCTTAGAAGATTTTTACTTCCTTACATATTTCTGTACTATTTGATTTTTTAAACAATAAGCTTGTATTAATTATATAGGCAGAAAAACAAAATTCACATTATAATAGAGTATATGTTGGTTCTAACTGCATTTAGTATTCTTTTCTGTTTTTTATTGTTGTTTCTATTACAGTTGTCCCAATTTTTCCCCATTGTTCTTCACTGAAAGGGTTGATATTCATGTTGGTGCCATTTAAAATAATGCTCACATTGCATTAGCAAGTTTACACAGATTTATATTAAGCAGTTACTAAAGAATTAATACACAGAGGTTAGTAAAATATTGTGGTTAAGAACAAAGACTTCCAAGTCAAGTTGGGGTATATAATTCAATTCTACAACTTCCTTGCTATATGAACTGATTGAAATTCTTTAATATCTCTAAGCCTCAGTTTTTTCATCTGTAAAAAAGAGTAATACAACTACCTCATAGTGCTGCTTTGAAAATTAAATAAGAAAATTTACGTCAACTGTAGTGGACCAAGATCCAAGATGGCGGAGAAGTAAGTGGAAACTATACTAACCTCCTCCCAGGACCAATCTGGAACTTCAACTTAATTATGGAGAAATCATTTGGAATAACCAACTGAACTCTAGCTAGAGAGAAGGTTTATAACCATGGACAGACAGAAAAGGCCGCTTCATCACAACGTAACTGGTAAGGACTGCAGAGACATGAAAGGGTTGGCTGGGCTCCCACGGGTGGCAGCTGAAGGGACTGAGAAACAGCTCAGCAGCCAGAGATTCCCCCTGAGAAGGGCAGGGTCTAAACCTGCAGCAGGGCCTCCCAGCCTATAGCAACAGAGCAGAAAGATAGCACCAGCTTTAAAAAGTGAAAAGCTGCAGGATTTTTTTTTTTTTGGCTGGCCTAAAAGAAACAGCTGGAGACAAAGAGCTCTTAAAGGGATCATGTACGAAAATATATTGGCACCCACTTATCCTGGGCTCAAGCAGAGGGATGGCAGAGAGGATCAGAACGCTTATGAGAGTTTGGGGTGTTGGATTTGAGGAGAAAGCTAAGAGAGCAGCCTCTGCAGCCCAGTGCTGACTCATTTCCCGTACTGCAGACAGAGCACTGCCCACCAAGTGGCGTCCGCTTGAGGGGAAGCAAAAGGCCCACCAGCAGGAATTAATCAGCCCCCCCCTCAAGGCTTAAGCCTGATGGCTGATCACAGATTTAATAGATTAACAACTAAAGGAGACAAAGGCAGTAGATCTCTGGCAGTCTCCAACAGGCTGCATAGGCCCAGACTGGGACACAATCTGACACCAACAGGGGCAGATCCAGGAAGGGCATATCAATCTAAGAAGCAGAAACAAACAACAAGAGTCACAAAAATGAATAGACAGAGAAACAACCCCCCATCGAAAGGAAAGGGGGAATCCCCAGAAAGAGTGCTAAATGAAATAGAGGAAAGCAAACTATCAGACCTGGAATTCAAAACATGGATTATAAGGAAGCTCAATGAGCTCAGCAAGCTAAAAGAAAACTACAAAGAACTCCAGGGAAACTACAAGGGACTTACTGAGAATTACACCAGCATGAAAAAGGACATGGAAGCTACCAATAAGAGCACCAATTTCTGAATTGAAGAATCCAGTAGAAGGAATTAAAAGCAGGCTAGAGGGAGCAGAATATCAGATCAGTGAGCTGGAGGACAACGTACACAAAAATTGCCTGACAGTACAACAAAACAAAAAAAGACAGAAAAGAATGAAGAGGTTCTAAGACAGCTGCAGGACAACATAAAACGTAATATCTGTATCATGGGAATACCAGAAGGACAAGAAGAGGAGCAAGGGACAGAAACTTCTTTGAAAAAGTAATGACAGAAAATTTTACTAACTTGATGAGAAAAAGTCACGCAAGTCAAGGAAGCATAGAGGGTCCCAATGAAGATGAACCCCAACAGACCCACTTCAAGACACATCATAATTAAAATGGCAACATTCAAAGACAAAGAGAGAATCCTAAAAGCAGCAAGAGAAAAACAGCTAGTAACATACAAGGGAGCTCTGATAAGGCTATCATCAGATTTATCAACAGAAACACTACAAGCCAGAAGGGGATGGTAAAAAATATTCCAAGCAATGAAAAACAAAGGCCTACAACCAAGAATACTCTACCCAGCACGGCTCTCATTCAAAATGGAAGGTGAAATAGGAGTTTCCAACACCAAAGAAGGCTAAAAGAATACATCTCCACCAAACCTGCATTGCAGGAGATGATAAAGGGTCTGCTCTAGGAAGATAAAACAAAGAGAGAAAGAGAGGAAAACAGGTACAAGGGGGAAAATGACAGTGAATAAGTCCCTACCAACAAAAGCCTTAAATGTTAATGGATTAAATGCACCAATCAAAAAACACAGGGTAGCTGAATGGACCAGAAAGCATAACCTACATATATGCTGTTACAAGAGACACACCTCAAAACAAAAAATCTATACAGACTGAAAGTGAAGGGATTAAAAAAAGTATTCCAAGCAAATGGACATGAAAAAAAAGGTACAGTAGCAATACTTATACCAGACAAAACAGCAAAGACCATAAAAAGAGACAAAGATGGACATTTCATAATACTTAAGGGAAAAATCCATCAAGATGATATAATCCTTCTAAACATATATGGACCAATAGAGGAGCACCCAAATATGTAAGGAAAATTTTGAAAGAATTCAGGAAGGATATACACAGCAACACACTCATAGTAGGGGACTTTATTACCCCATTGTCAACAATGGACAGATCTTCAAATCAAAGAATCATCAAGGATATTGAGGCACTGAACAACAATCTAGATCAAATGAACTTAATTGACTTATATATACCTTTTCACCCCAAAGAAGCAAAATATACATTCTTTTCAGGTGCACATAGAACATCTTCAAAGACAGACCACATGATAGGACACAAAACAAGCCTCAACAAATTCAAAAATTTTAATTATATCAAGCATCTTCTCAGATCACAATGGCTGGAAACTGGAAATCAACTTCAAGGAAAAAATTCAAAAACATTAAAACTCATGGAGAATGAATAACATGCTATTAAGTAATGAATGGGTTAATAATGACATTAAGAAAGAAATCAAAACGTTTCAGAAAACAAATGATAATGAATACACAACCCATATCATATGATCATATCAATCGATGCTGAAAAAACACTTGATAAAGTACAACACCCATTTATGATAAAAGGACTCAGAAGTCCTGAGAGTAAGTACATAGGAATACAGGCCTACCTAAAAAGGATAGAAGAATCTCAAATAAAAACTAACCCTACAGTTACAAGAACTAGAGAAAC
Organism: Furipterus horrens; assembly: GCF_987537825.1. Lineage (NCBI taxonomy): Eukaryota > Metazoa > Chordata > Mammalia > Chiroptera > Furipteridae > Furipterus > Furipterus horrens. The sequence continues at coordinate 58,189,389 of NW_028327177.1, forward strand.
AACAACAAACAAAGCCCAGAGCGAGTAGAAGAAACGAAATCATCAAGATCAGAGCAGAATTAAAAGATATACAGACTAAATAAACAATTCAAAAGATCAATAAAACCAAGACATGGTTCTTTGAAAAGATAAACAAAATTGACAAGACTTTAGCCACTCATCAAGAAAAAAAGAGGGAGGATGCAAATAAACAAAATCAGAAACGAAAGAGGAGAAATCACAACTGATATAACAGAACTACAAAGGACTGTAAGAAATTACTACGAACAACTGTATGTATCACAAGAAATTTGACAACCCAGATGAAATGGACAAATATCTGGAAACATATAATCTTCCGAAACTGAATCAAGAAGAAGCAGAAAGCCTGAACAGACCTATAACAGCTAGTGAAATTGAAGCAGTAATCAAAACACTCTCAGCACACAAAAGCCCTGGACTGGATGGCTTCACAGGTGAATTTTACAAAACATTTAGGGAAGAACTAACTCCTTCCCTTCTCAAACTATTTCAAAGAATCCAAGAAGAGAGAAAAATCCCAAACTCTTTCTATGAAGCCAGTATTACCCTAATTCCAAAACCAGGTCAAGACACAACAAAGAAAGAAAACTACAGGTTAATATCACTGATGAACATAGATGCTAAAATCCTCAACAAAATATTGGCAAACAGGATCCAGCAACACATTGAAAAGATCATATACCACAATCAAGGGGGATTCATCCCAGGTATGAAAGGATGGTTTAATATTTGCAAATCAATAAATGTAATACACCACATAAACAAAATGAAAGACAAAAATCATATGATCATATCAATAGATGCTGAAAAAACACTTGATAAAATACAACACCCATTTATGATGAAAACACTCAGCAAAATGATAATAGAGGGAGCATATCTCAACATAATAAAGGCCATATATGAGAAACCTGAAGCCAACATCATACTCAATGGGCAAAAACTGAAAACATTCCCCGATATCAGAAACAAGACAAGGATGTCGACTCTCTCCACTCCCATTCAATATAGTCTTGGAAGTTCTAGCCACAGCAATCAGACAAGCGAAAGAAAGACAAAGCATCTAAATTGGAAAGAAGGAAGTAAAACTGTCATTATTCGCAGATGACATGAGAGTGTACATAAAAAACCCGAAAGACTCTACAAAAAACAAAAACAAAAAACTACTCGACCTAATAAGTGAATTTGGCAAAATAGCAGGGTATGAAGTCAATATTCAGAAATCTAAGGCATTGCTGTACACCAGCAATAAAATATCAGGGATAGAAACTAGGAAAAAAGTATCATTTACTATAGCAACAAGAAAAATAAAGTCTCTAGGAATAAACTTAACCAAAGAGATAAAAGACTTGTAGTTGAAAAACTACAGTAACACTAAAGAAAGAAATTAAGTAAGATACAAAAAAAAAAAAAAATGGAAGAATATACCATATTTATGGATGGGAAGAATCAACATCATTAAAATACATCATCCAAATTTCTGGCCAAGATGAATGCCTAGACTGGCACGCTCTGTCTCCCTCTGCGGCTAGGAATGAATGCAGTTGCTGCAGGACCAGAGTTAACCAGAGGTTCCAGAGGTTAGAGCTGCATGGAAGTCCAACGTATGAAGTTATGGAGGGGTGGTGCTTGTCCGGTAGCGTGCGGGGGGTCGAAGCCAGGGTAGAGAGGTCAAGTTGTGCTGGTGGTGGCAGCAGTGGGACAGCAGTAAGCACAGACACCTGTATTTAAGAGGAGGCAATAAGTGCCTGGGGAGCACACCCGGCTGCAGACCAGACACGTTGGCTTGCGGTTCCAGCGCCAGGAAAGGCAGACTCCCACCGCCTCAGACTATGAGAGACAGAGGGCGTGGGGACGGAGGAGGAGGCCTCCCAGTTTCTTGGCAGTGAGTGAATGGGAGGAATCCATCTTGGACCCTTGTCCCCATGCAAAACGCCACAGTGTGGTGAGATGAGTCGCCAAGTTTTGATGAGTGCATGGAGCTCCGCACCCTATAGCGTAGGAGGTGTGACAGCCCTGCCCAGGAAACAAAGGTAAACACAAAACTGGCAGGATGGCACAGATCATGACAGAGATCCCAATCACGCAGCTGACCAGACAGCAAATATCTAATATAAAGGCTCAGCACACAGGAAAAATTTCTGAGGCACAGTTCAGACCTTTGGTTATATGAATGCTTACAGACCTAACGGCAGATCTTAAACAAGATGGGGAAGGAATGAAGGCTAGTCCTGCTGAAATGAATGAAAACACATACAAAACTAGTGGTGAGGGAAAGAAAACCGGGTATCAAATCAACAAATCGGAACATAGGGAAGGAACAAACAGTCAACCAGTGCAGAAAGAGGAAACAAAAAGTGAGGAAAATGAGGAGAGACTCAGAAACCTATGAGATAGCTATAAGCGCACCAACATCCGAATCATAGTGTTGCCAGAAGATGAAGAAGAACAACTAGAAATTGAAAAATTATGTGAAAAAATAATGAAGCAGAACTTCCCTAACTTGGGGAAGGAAATAGACTTACAGGTCCAGGAAGCACAGAGAGTTCCAAAACAACTGGACCCAGGAAGAACCACACCAAGACACATTATAATCAAAATGTCAGAAATTAAGAATAAAGAGAGAATCTTAAAAGCAGCAAGGGAGAAGAAAATAATTATGTACAAAGGGGTCCCATAAGACTCTCAGTTGAATTATCAAAAGAAACTCTACAGGCAAGAAGGGACTGGCAAGAAATATTCAAAGTAATGAAAAGCAAAAACCTACAACCACAATTACTCTATCCAGCGAAGCTGTCATTCAGAATAGAAGGGCCGAGAAAGTGCTTCTAGGACAAAGTAAAACTCAAGGGGTTCATCAGATCCAAACCACTGTTGTATGAAATGTGAAAGAGACTTATTTAGGAGAAAGAGGATCAAAACTATGAACATTAAAATGAAAATTGTATCATAACAGCCAACAACAGAAGCTAGGGAATCAAAACAAAGACAAACTAAGTAGGCAACGAGAGTGTGAACAGAATTATAGGTATGGGGAAAATTATGGGGAAAGGTCAGCAGGGAAGTGGAAGGGGGAAAAGGAAGAGAGATGGTACAGGAATTAAGAAGCATAGTAGGAGGGAGTGGAGTAGATAAAAAGATGCTGAGAAGAACTATATGCAAAACCAATGGGCATGGACTAAGACGGATGGGGACAATTGGAGGAAAGAGGGTCACTGGGTGGAGGGGCACAAAGGGAAAGGAAATTGGGACAACTGTAACAACACAATCAATGAAGCATATTTTAAAAAAATACATCATCCATACTACCCAAAGCAATTTATAAATTCAATGCAATCCTTATTTAAATACCAATGACATATTTCACAGACCTAGAACAAATACTTCAAAAATGTATATGGAACCAAAAAAGACCCCGAATAGCCACAGCAATCTTGTGGAAGAAGAACATAGTAGGAGGAATCACAATACCTGATATCAAACTATATTACAAGGCCACTGTAATCAAAACAGTCTGGTACTGGCATAAGAACAGACATATAGATCAATGGAACAAAATAGAGAGCCCAGATATAAACCCAGGTCTGTATGGTCAACTAATATTTGACAATGGGGGGGGGGGGACATAAACTAGAGTGAAAAGAGCCTCTTCAACAAATGGTCGTGGGAGAACTAGACTAGGAAATGAAAAAAAATTAAACTAGACCACCAACTTACACCATACACCAGAATAAACTAACGATGGATAAAAGGCTTAAATGTAGGCCATGACACCATAAAAGTCCTAGAAGAAAACATAGGCAGGAAAATTTCAGATATCCCACGTAGCAGTATTTTCACCAATATATCTCCTAAGGCAAGAGAAATAAAGGAAAGAACAAACAAATGCGACTACATCAAACTAAAGAGTTTCTGCTTCGTAAAAGAAAACATCAGCATGATGCAAAGGGAACAACTGTATGAGAAAACATATTTGCCAATGATACCTCAGACAAGGGTCTGATCTCCAAAATATATAAAGAACTTATATGACTCAACACCAAGAAGACAGACAACTCAATTAAAAAATGGGCAAAGGACCCGAACAAACACTTCTCCAAAGAGGACATAGAGAGGGTCCATAGGCATATGAAAGAATGTTCAACATCACTAGCCATCAGAGAGATGCAAATTAAAACCACAATGCAATACCACTTCACACCAGTCAGAATGGCCATCATCAACAAATCCACCAACAAGTGCTGGTGAGGATGCAGAGAAAAGGGAACCCTAGTGCACTGTTGGTGAGAATGCAGACTGGTGCAGCCCTATGGAAAACAGTATGGAATTTCTTCAAAAAATTAAAAATAGAACTGCCTTTTGATCCAGCAATCCCATTGCTAGGTTTATACCCATAGAATCCCGAAACACCAATTCCAAAGAACTTATGCACCCCTATGTTCATAGCAGCACTATTCACAATAGCCAAAGCTAGAAACAACCTAAGTGGTCACCTGTAGATGAGTGGATCAAAAAACTGTGGTATGTTTTCACAATGGAATACTATGCAGCAGAAAGAAAGAAGATCTCCTACTATCTGCAACAACATGGATGGACCTAGAGAGAATTATGCTTAGTAAAATAAGCCAGGCAATGAAAGACAAATACCATATGATATCACCTAAAACAGTAAACCAATGAATAACACAAACAAATGAGCAAAATTGAACCAGAGACAAATAGACAAGGAGAAGACTAACAGTGACAAGGGGGAGGGAAAGAAGGGAGGTAAGAAGGGGGAGGGTTAAGCCTAGGAATGAGTATAAATGACCCATGGACATGGACAACGGGGTGGGGATTTCCTGTGGGAGAAGGGGTTGGCAGGGTTGGGGTAAGCAATGGGGGAAAAAGTGGGACAACTGTAATAAAAAAAAATTTAGAAAAAAAGGATAACATAAAAAAATAAAAATAAATTAAAAATCTAGTGTATAATTAATCATATTGCTCAATAAACAGGTTTTTATCATTAGAACTATTCCATAGTTCTCTTTAGTAAGTGTTGCACATGTGTGTATATATGTATATACATATATTTAAATGTTTATCACTCAACTTATATCCACACATACATTTTCTGAGTTGGGTAATGCTCTTTAGAGATGCACATGCCAAGAGGTAAGACAAATATAAAACATAAATTTGAAGCAAAAAAAAAAAAAAAACATTACCAGACAAAAATAGAAAATACATAACTCACAGTGGGATTTGTTTTTACAGTGGTTTCAAAAAGTGATTGAAGAAACAGACAAGAAGGTAATCACAATTTTGAAAATTAAACAGCGTAATCTAATAATCTATGGGCAAAAGAAATACCCTAGTGGGAATTAGAAAATATTTTAAAATAATAATAATGGAAATAAAATATACCAAAACTTGAAGGATGCAGCTATTGGAGAACCTAAAATATATATATACAGCCATAAACGCTTAAAGAAAGACAAAAAAAAAAAAATAGCTTCTGGCCAAGAATGAGGCCTAGACAGACTTGCTGGATCTCCCTCCACGACTAAGAAGGAATACAACTACCTCAAAATTAGAGATAACCAGAAGTTTCAGAAAATCAAGCTGCATGGAAGTCCATCAAAGATATAAGGAAGAAATACTCATCCAGACAGGTTGGAGGGACAGAGCCAGGGCGGAGAGAACAAAGTGTAGTGGTGGCAGCAGGTCAACGGAAAGCACAGTTACAAGTTTTAAAAAACTCAGAAGGGACACCTGGGGAGTGTTCCCAGCTCCTAACATGACTGCAAAGCTCACAGTCCCAGCACCAGGGAAAATCAAGCCTCATTGATTCTGACTGTGCAAAACAGTGAGGGCTGGGGCAGAGGAAGAAACTGCCAGTCTCTCAGCAGAGTCTGCTTGTTTAAAGGGCCCCCACGGTCCTAGAACATCCACAGATCCACCCATTCTGGGAACGACAGCCAGGGCAACAGCTAGTAGGGCGCCAGTACAATATGGAAGTGGGAGAAGTGCCTGGAAAAGGGGCGAGTGCTGGGCAAATGGCATTATTCCCTCTCAGACCCCTCCCTCACATACAGCACCACAATGTAGTGAAATGGGTAGCCCTGTATTGATGAATCCCTAAGGCTCCACCCCTTGCAATGTAACAGGAGCAAGAGCTCTACCTAAGACACTGGGGCAAACAAACACAGGAGCCTGTCAAGATGAGAAGACAGAGAAGTATGGCCCAAAAGGGGGAACAAATCAAAGTTCCAGTGAGAGAACTAAGCGACGAAGAAATGGCCAACCTAACAAATAGGGAGAGCCAACCTAATAGATGCAGAGTTCAAAACACTGTTGATAAAGATGCTCACAGGCTTGACAGATATGCTTGAGTACAGCAAATGCATAAGAGACGAAATAAAGGCTATGTTAAGTAAGACAAAGGCAAATCCACACAAAACCAATGGTGAAGGGAAGAAAACCAGGGTTCAAATCAATGATTTAGAACATAAGGAAGAAAAAAACAACCAGTACAGAATGAGGAAACAAGAATTGAAAAAAATGAGGAGAGGCTTCGGAACCTCTGGGACACCTTTAAACGTGCAAACATCCGAATCATAGGGGTTCCAGAAGGAGAAGAGGAAGAGCAAGAAATTGAAAGCTTATGTGAAAAAATAATGGAGGAAAACTTCCTGAATTTGGCAAAGGAAATAGACATATATGTTCAGGTAACACAGAGAGTCCTAAACAAGCTAGACCCAAAAAGGAAGACACAAAGACACATCATCATTAAAATGCCAAAAATTCAAGATAAAGAGAGAATCTTAAAAACAGCAAGAGAAAAGCAGAGGTGCCTATAATACTATCAGCTGATTTCTCAAAAGAAACTTTGGAGGCAAGAAGGGACTGGCAAGAAGTATTCAATGTGATGACAGCAAGGACTTACAACCAAGATTACTCTATCCAGCAAAGCTATCATTTAGAATGCAAGTGCAGATGAAGTGCTTCCCAGACAAGGTAAAGCTAAAAGAGTTCATCATCACGAAACCATTATGAGGGACTTATTTAAGTAAAGAAGATCAAAACTATGAACACTAAAATGACAACAAACTCACAATTATCAACAACTGAATCTGAAAAATAAAAACAAAATCCTCAGGAAACCAGAATAGGAACAGAATCATAGGTATGGGGATCATTCGGAAGGTTATCAGCTGGGAGGGGGAAGGGGGAGAAATGGGGAAATGGTGCAGGGATCAAGAAGTATAATCGGTTGGTACGAAATAGACAGGGGGAAGTTAAGAATAATATAGGAAAGGGTGAAGCCAAAGAACTTATATGCATGACCCATGGATATGAACTAAGGTGGGTGGGATTGCTGAAGGGGAGGGATGTACTGGGCAGAAGGGAGCAAAGGGGAATAAAAAAATGGAACTACCGTAATAGCATAATCAATGAAACATACTTAAAAAAAAAAAAAAAAAAGACTGAAAAATAATGAGCTAAACATCCATCTTAAGAAATATTAACCCCTCGCCGGTGTGGCTCAGTTGATTGACATGTTGTTCCATAAACTGAAACGTCTTGGGGTTGGTTCCTGGTCAGGGCACATACCTGGCTTTGGTCCCCAGTCAAGGTACGTACCAAAGACAGCCAGTTGGTGCTTCTCTCTCATATTGATGTTTCTTTCCCTCTCTCTCCCTGTTCCTTCCCCTCTCTCAAAAATCAATAAACATATCCCCCAGGTGCGGATAATAAAGATTTATTAAGAAAAAAATAAATCCAAAGAAAACAGAAGAATAAAGACAAATGCAGAAATTAAGGAAACGGAGAAGGAAGTACAAAAGAGAAGTTCAAAAAGCCAAAAGCTGGTTCCCTTCAAAGAATAATAAACTGATAAACCAAAAGTAAGACTGATTGGGGAAAAAAAAAAGAAGACAGAAATAAGCATGAAAATGGAAGATTAAAATAGCTTCTGTAACATTATAAAATAGGAATATTAAATACTTCAGTTAAAATTTTATGAAAATTAAGATAAAATGAAAAAATTCTAAAGAATATAATTATCAAAAAAAAAAAAAGTAAGAATAAACCAGTAACTGTATAGGCTTATTATTACTAAAAAAGTTAAAACCATAATTTTTTAAAATTCCACAAAAAAGCTAAGAGCTTCTCCAAGAAGTTCTATCCAAAATTAAAAAATAATGCTAATTCATCCAAGATTAGAAAAAAAGGAATCAGGCCTCAATTACTCAGTGAGGAATCAACTTTGATTCCAAAATCCAACAAGAACTGTATAAGAAATAAAATTTACAGACCCGTTTCACTCATAAATATAAATGCAAAGTTTAAACCATATAATAGTACATTAAACAAAACAATATATAAAAAGAATCATGAGAAAGTTAGGTTTACTCCAGAAATGCAAGGCAGGTCTAACATTTGAATGTCAAACAAAATCAATTAATGGAAATTGCTATATTAATGGGTTAAGGAGATAAACCATGTGGCCATCATAATAAATGGAACAAAATCATTTGATGTAACTCAATGTACATTTATAATAAAAACTCTTAGGGAAAGAAGGAAGCTTCCTTAGTATAATAAAGAGCACTTTACCAAAAACAAAACAAAACAAAAGAAAACGAAAAAATCCTACAGCAAAACTCAGCAAACATTATACTTAATGTTGATTTTGAAATTACAACATAACAAGGAAGACCTCAATTTTTACCAGTATTTAGCATTTTACTACAAATCCTGGACAGAGCAATAAGGCAAGAAAGAAAAAGGTATATAAGTTAAAGTGTAAAAACAAACTCATTATTTGCTGATATGAAATATATATGTGTGAAATCCAAGAAAACCTTACAAATAAATTGTAAAAATTTATGAGCATAACTTCTCTATATTAAAAGGTAGGATACAAAAGTCAACTGCATTTGTATATTTCATCAATAATCGTGTGGAAAATGAAAAATATTAAAGATACTATTTACACTAAATTAAAATAAAATAAACCCTGGCTGGTTTGGCTCAGTGGATTGAGCGTCGGCCTGCGAGCTAAGTGTCGCTGGTTCGATCTTCCAGTCAGGGCACATCAGAGAAGGAAAACTCTGATTCCAAAAAACCTCCGCTGCCTTGCGGCATACCTCTTCAGGGAAAAGGCTAAGGGAGTAAACCCCGACAGAAAATCCGGAGCCGGAGTCCCTAAGGCGGTTTGACGTTGTAGTCAACACCGGCAACTCCTGCGGCGCACCTGAAGCCAAGCTGTATTGACTCCGTCTTTCCCTTGGATCCTTCAGCTGCAAAGAGAGGGGGGGTCTGCTGCATGGGCAACAGCAGACCCTCCATATCACCCTGCCCAGGCTCTGTAGCTTCAGCTTCACTGGAGAGGACACTCCAGCGACATCGCAAGATGTCGATTCAACACGGGAGGAGACAGATACCGTGTCACTCCCGAGTCGGACTGCACAGCCATTCTCGGCGGTGCAGATAGACTCTTAAGAAGCTACACCATCGTCTCTCGAGACGGACGGCTGCCGACGACGAAAATAAAATACCTTTACACAGAAAACTAAGCATTATTGAGAAAAATTAAGATAAACCTAAGAGAGATGTGCTGTGTTCATGTATTGTAGACTCAATGTTATAACAATACCAATTCTCTTGACTTATAAAGTCAATGAATTCCCATCAAAATCACACACATTTTTAGAATATTCACAAGCTGATTCCAAAATGTGCATGGAAGTGCAAAGTACTAAGAGCAGTCAAGACCTTTCTGAGAAAGTACAAGGTGGGACACTTATTCTTCTAGGTATCTAGATTTATTATCAAGTTAACATAAGGACAAAGACAGATAAACTTGACTACATTAAAACTGATGACTTTTGTTCCTCAAAAAGCATCATTAAAAGAAAGAAAGGAAAGTCACAACACAAGAGAAGATAACTGAAATGCCACATCAGTGCAAAAGGCTTACATTACACATTATATAGAGGGTTCTTGTAAGTCAGTTTTTCTTAAAGCCTGTAGAAAAATGAGCAAGAGAGTTGAACAGGCATTCTGTATCTGAAAATGTGGAATACTTTATCAGATGTCATTATGCTTTGTTTAAAAAAATTAGAGGGACTTTTGGCCATGATGGAGGCATAGGTAGACACGCTTTACCTCCTTACCCAAACATAAGACGGAGTACATCTACTTCAAAACAGAAAACAAGCAAAACTACCAGAAAATTGAACTGCACAGAAGTCCAATAAAGATATAAAGAAGCAATACTCATTCAGACAAGTAGGAGGAGCAGAGACACTGAGCTGGGACAGAAAGGACACAGTGTGGTAGTAGTGGCAAGGCAATGGCTGTGGCCAGCCAGCAGAATGAGTGGTGACACATTATAAAAGTGGGGAGGGACACCTGGGGAGCAATTCCAGCCCCAGGCCAGACCAGTGCCAGGAAAATAAAGCCTCATTGCTTCTGGCTGTGAAAACCAGTGGGGGTTGGGGTAGAACAAGAAACTGCTAGTTTCTCGGGACAGTCCATTTAGAGGGCTAACATGGTCCTAGAATGTTCACAAACCCTCTCCCTCTGGAAATCGTCACCAGGGCAACAGCTAGACGGTCTCCAGTAGCATATGGGAAGTGGGTGAGATGACTGGAAAAGGGGCGAGTGCTGAGCAAGTGGCGTTCCCTCTCCAACCCCTCCCCCACATACAGTGCTACAAGGCTGTGAAACTGGTTGCTCAGCACTGACCAAACACTTAAAGCTCTGCCCCTTACAATGTAACAGGTATGGCAGCTCTGCCTACGACACAGAGGCAAACACTGGAGGCTGTCAAGTTGAGATGACAGAGAAGCATGGCCTAAAAGAGGGAGCAGATCAAGGCTCCAGAGGGAGAACTTAAGTGAAAAGGAGATTGCCAACCTAACAGACACAGAATTCAAAATGCTGGTGATAACAATGCTCACAGAAATGATTGAGTATGGCAAACACATAAGGGAAGAAGGGAAGGCTGTACACTAAATGAAATGCAAAGAAATCCACATGAAACAATAGCGAAGTGAAGGAAGCTGGGGTTCAATCAATGTACTGGAACATAAGGAAGAAATAAACAGTCAACCAGTACAGAATGAAGAAACAAGAATTGAAAAGAATGAGAGGCGAAGGAAACTCTGGGACAACTTTTAATGTACCAACATCCAAATCACAGGGGTGCCAGGAGACAAGGAAAAGCAAGAAATTGAAAACTTATTTGAAAAAATAGTGAAGGAAAACTTTCCTAATTTGGCAAAGGAAACAGACATACAAGTCCAGGAAGCAAAGAGTCCCAAACAAGCTAGACTCAAAGAGGACCACACCAAGACACATCATAATTAAAATGTTAAAGGTTAAAGATAAAGAGAGAATCTAAAAAGTGGCAAGAGAAAAGCAGAGAGTTATGTACAAAGGAGTTTCTATAAGACTAACAGCTGATTTCTCAAAAGAAAGTTTGCAGGCAAGAAGGGACTGGCAAGAATTATTCAAATGATCAAAAGCGAGGACCTACAACCTAGATTATTCTATCCAGCAAAGCGATCATTTAGATTGAAAGGGCAGATAAAGTGCTTCCCAGACAAGGTAAAATTAAAAGAATTCATCATCACCAAGCCATTATTATATGAAATGTTAAAGGGACATGTTTAAGAAAAACAAGAAGATCAAAACTATGAATAGCAAACTGACAACCAACTCACAACTACCAACAAATGAATCTAAAAACCAAACTAAGCAAACAACTAGAACAGAAACAGAACCATAGATATAGAGATCAGATGGAGAGTTATCAGTGGGGAGGTGGAAGGTGGAGAATGGGGGAAAAGGTACCTGGATCAAGAAGCATAACTGGTGGGTACAAAATAGACACGGAGACATTAAGAATAGTAAAGTAAATGGAGAAACCAAAGAACTAATATGCATGACCCATGGACATGAACTAAAGGTCGGGGAGAATGCTGGAAGGAAGGGATGTACTGGACAGAGGGGGCAAAGGGGTAAAAAACTGAGACAACTATAATAGCATAATCAATAATATACTTAAAAAAAAGCTCTAAAAAAACTAGAAAACTTCATTAGCTTCTTGCTACGTTAGTAAAATTTCACAATGACAATATACTGGGTACTACCAATGAATGGGTATGTGGTACAACTAAATCCAGTTTCCAGATATAAAGCATGATACTTCTATCCCTAGTTTCCTTTTTTGCTTTTGTGTGATACTGGCTATTTCACTTGTCTCAGAACATACAGATTCCCATCTGGTACTCACTTGTGGACTGTTTACCATTTAGTCTTACATAATTATTTATAGTTTTGTGGTGCTATTTCCATTGCTACTTTTAAGCTTCAGTGAACCAACTACTTTTAAGGGACTAGGGATATATAATACAGAGGAGAAAAAACTTTAAACAATGTACAAGCTATATATCAAAGAAATTGTACTTTTTAAGAGAATTTTAGTCAGAATGAGCTATAGTTTTTATAATATATGAAACATTGAAAATATATTCATTATAGAATTTCTGTTAACTATCACAAATCTCATAGTTAAAATATGTGCAGTGTTTTTGAAATATTCATTGCTTTTTCTTCTGATACCAGAGACTACCACATTATGACAAATCAACAGTAACTTATGGGCCTCACTCAGAAGCACTGGTCTAGTACTGTTCATGGCATATCTTTGGAGCCAGGTGAACACTTACCACCTCTCATGTTTGTGTGGGCCTGTACCTGCCCTGAACACAACAGGCCGCAGGCATAATGTGCTTAAGTCCATGGCTGGAACTAGCCTTTGCTACCCAGTGTTTTTTCCAGTGTTTGGTTTGTTCCCAGCTTCAACAGCCTTTGTGTTGCTGCTGGAGTGCTTGCTAGCTGAAAGATCAGGCCAGCTATGTCAGAAGCTTCCTTCTACTGCTCTAAGTGTCAAAAGACTGGCCAAAGTAAATGGAAGCAAAATATCACTGAAAGTAAAAATGTTTAATCTGTTTTCACATGCTGTGTACATGGCACACACTCTGATTCAATTTTTCTGCTGTTCATCTCTACATCTCACCTGTCTACACAGGCCCAAGCCTTTGGCTCCAGGTACTGCTCTTGGACATGCTGCTCCTATCTTGGTACTCACCTTGCATCTGTGTCTGCTGTCACCTTGCATCTGTGTCTGCTGGCTTTCCATATGACCTATTCTGATTCCTTCAAGACTTAAATTCTAGAACAGATGCTTTCAGAATCATTTTTCCTATTCACCCACCCCTTGTCTCACGCAAGTTCTTACAGAGCCATGGTTCAATAGTTTGTTAGCAGCTACCCTAAGTTATTTGTTAATATTTAATAAGATTGCTATAAAAAATTAAATTAACAAAATTTTAATATAAAGTAAAATAAATTTAGAAAGACTGCTGTGCTGAAGGACTTTGATTCTGTGCTAACAGAAGTCGTCGTCGGCAGCCATCCGTCTCGAGAGAGGATGGTGTAGCTTCTTAAGAGTCTATCTGCACCGCCGAGAATGGCTGTGCAGTCCAACTCGGGAGTGACACAGTATCTGTCTCCTCCCGTGTTAAATCGACATCTTGCAATGACGCTGGAGTGTCCTCTCCAGTGGAGCTGAAGCTACAGAGCCTGGGCAGGGTGATATGGAGGGTCTGCTGTTGCCCATGCGGCAGACCCCCCCTCTCTTCGCAGCTGAAGGATCCAAGGGAAAGACGGAGTCAATACAGCTTGGCTTCAGGTGCGCCGCAGGAGTTGTCGGTGTTGACTACAACGTCAAACCGCCTTAGGGACTCCGGCTCCGGATTTTCTGTCGGGGTTTACTCCCTTAGCCTTTCCCCTGAAGAGGTATGCCGCAAGGCAGCGGAGGTTTTTGGGAGTCAGAGTTTTCCTTCTCTGAGCTAACAGAAGTAACTTACAAAAAAATAACTTCTGTATAAAAGCCAAACAGGTATTCAATAAACTTCATAATTCACCTTTCCAGAAAACCTCACATATTTTTAACTATTATAAACAAGATTCTTATGCTAAAATGGTAATTTCTCTGGAAAAAATTTCAACTTTGCTATGCAATAAATTCCAGACTGCAGATTGTTTTAGAAGATAATTTAAATACATCAAGACCTCAAAAACCTAACAAAAAGTTCTAAAATAGCATTTACCAAAAACTTAATTTATTATCTTTCATTGAGTCACAAACTAAATTGATGAAATTTGCTTATATGTTTTTAAAAACCTAGAGATCTTAATCACAAGTAGAAAAATTAACATTATATGATATATAATAATACGGTGTGCTGATATGCAATTTAACTTAGTTAATATCATTTTTCACTTTGAAAAATTAAAATATCTATGTCCAAAAAAATAAAAAGCTTTAAGAAGTTTTCTCTGGAACTAATACCCAAATAATGTCATCAGAGATTTTCTTTCATCTAGAAATCAATACAAGTAACTGCATACAGGTTACAACAAATTTACATTTTGGTGATAAATAAATATTTGCATATTATCTCCAGATATTTTACTTCCACGTTCAATTTTAACAAATGATAACATTGCTTAAGTAGTTTGTACAAAAGCCTTTACTTTGATAAAGTTGCTGCCATACAGTAATGAATCCACTGGGGCTTCCAGAAGGGGAAAAAACAATACAAATTCAGTGTGAAAACGTAAAAGCACAGCCTAATGTTCCAATTTGACTAGAATGTTATGAATACACATAAAATGCAAGCTGGTGTAAGGTACTCTAAATTTCTCCTTCAAAAGGGATACTCAATATAACCCATTGAAAAGGAACTGTTTAATGAAGTCAAGGCTAGTTTTTATTTCTCATACACATCTGAAATTTAGGTAATGTTTTTCCTTCTAGCTTTGTAGGTCAAAGAATACTTTCTAGAATTCTTCAAATCTAAGAATGTGAAAAGAAAACACTGCTGCATATATTTTACAGGGTGAAGATACTAGAACAATGCTGTTCTGGGTCCTAATGACATCTAGAACACAATGGTTTACTAACCACAGATGAATTCCCCTCTGTGAATGTCTAGGTTCCCAGCAGTGGTTTATCTGTGACTACATAATAAGTTTACATCTCCAACAAAAGCCAAATATGCTAGCTCCCAATCAGGCAGGCAGACAGCAAATATACATCAAAGGTTTATTAAGGCCCTATTATATACAGACCACTGTATTGGATACTGTGAGATAAAGAAACATAAAGATTATAAGTTAGGAAGGAAGATAAAAGTTCAGATATGCATGAAAAGTTCATCAACATGAGAGGCCATGCTTGAGAATCAAAATTTCTCCCATATGTTCAGCACTTGATAAATATCTGTTCATTTTAACTGGATTATATTAAAGGTGAGATTCATGGGTTTGTTATAATTGATAAGTCAATTATAACAAAAACAGTTTGGAGACACTAAGGAAAATTTAAATATAGACTGATTATTAAATGATTCTAATGAATCATGCCTAATGTAAGAAAATATAGGAAAAACTTACATTTTTTTAGAGTTACACACTAAATATGTAGGTTGAAATGACATATAGTTAGAAATCAGCTTTGAAATTCTTCAGGAAAAGAAGGAAGGGAGGGAGGAAGGAAAGAAAACTTAACAACTGAATCAAATGTGGTAAAAAATCTAAAATGTTGTGTCTGAATGTTGCGCATATTCCCCAACATGTTCTTTCCAGTACACTATTAAATATATCTACCTTTGGATATGTTTGAAATTTTCATAATAAAAATTAAATGTATCTTCAACACTGAGGCTTGAATTGGCAACTGTTGAAGCACAGATGGGATATGAAAGAAGGAGGGCAGTCTACCTCATTGCCAGTCCCTGTCCATCTGCCAATCCACTAGCAACCACACTCCAACTTTCTTGGCTGCACAACACCACAGTTGAAACTCAGCAACTCTGAGTCCTTCAGTCCTCACCATGGTTAGGGAGACAGCTAGCTCTCTTTTGCTTATTTTCCTGAAAACCCAAAGTTCATACTCTTGGCCCTGTTCCATCTACATCCATCCTTCTCAATTTTGTTTCTAATTCCATCTGTCTCCTAGTCCCGGTAGTTAATAGACTCTGGCTGCACAATGTAACACAGTAAGATAGAGAAAAGCCTTCTAAATGATAAACTCTGGACTAAATAACCTGTGTGAACTCAGTCCCTTCAAAACTCTTCTGTCTATTCTAATATGTCCTTGACACTTGAATGTTTCAACCAAGGTGTGGAGGGAATAAATTCTCTAAGGGTAGATAGTGTTACTTCCTGCTATTAATTCCTAGGTGGTGGCCTTTCCTCCATATCCCTATTTCAACTACAGATTTCTAGATATTTTTTCAATAATTAAAAAAACTCTTCTTATATAAAAGTTAGAAATACCTGCATCACAAATTCCCGACGTCGAGGCATTCCTCTCTCTGAAAGCAAAACATAGTCTGGCTCCTTCTCCTTTTTGGCCTGTTGAATTTGAGCCAGGCGGCTAATGGGGTTCATTCCTTGACCATATTCTGGTCCAGCCTGAAAAGCAGTATAAGAAAAAATTTCAAAACATGCTTGTAAAACTTTTTATTGAATTCTAAAAGTGGTTCTCTCCTTCACCCCTACACCCCAAAACTGTGACTAGAGAAGATAAGTGAGAGTCATTTATCAAGATTTAGGAAGGAAAAGCATAAAACAGATCTGAAACTAAGGCTTGTATGGATGGGACTTAGGGCTTAGAGGTATTACCGATAAATTAGGTCAATTATTCTGCTTTTAAATTCTTCAGAGTAGCTACTTCATACTTCTGTTCATCAAAAAACACCAAAAGAATAGAAGACAAGCCATGAACTGAAAAGAGATATTTGCAATACATATAACTAAAAAAAAATAATAAATCCAGTATCCAAAATATATTTTTAAAACTCCTAAAAAGTATTAAGAAAAGTACAATCTAAAATTAAAATGGGCAAAAAATCAATAGATATTTAACAGATGGAAAACAGATAATCAATCTCATTAGGACTCAGAAAATGCATATTAAAAGCACACCCATCAAATTAGCAAAAATTAAGAAGCCTGACAGCCCTGCTTGGTCAGGATAGAGGGTAACAGAAACTTATCAATGCTAACAGTAATATAAAATGGGAAACAATCTGACAATGTCTAGGAAAGCTAAAGATGGTACATGTATTCCCTGGCAAGGGCCTATTCATCATCATGTATATGCCCTAGAAAAATGTTACACGTATGTGCTACATCATACATTCAGGAGTATCGATAACTACATTATTTGAAATAGCAAAAACAAAACAAAAAAACTAAAAGTAACCTAAACATTCATCAAAAGAAGAATAGATAAATTATGGCAAGTTCATACAATGGAATGGCATAGCACAGTGAAAATAAAAAACTATTGCTTACATGCATCAAGATAAATGAATTTCAGAAAAAAATGTTAAAGGAGAAAAGCAAGCACAGAATACATATACTATGATGTAATTTAAGTAAAACTCAACGCTGAAATTAAGTAATAAGATCTCAATAAATGGAGAAACATGTTCATGGGTCAGAAGACTCAACATTGTTAAAGTGTTAATTTTCCTCAAACTGATCTATCAAGTCATTTCATTCCCAATCAAAATCCCAGCAGGCATTTTTTGGTAATAATTAATAAGCCATTGCTAAAATTCATGTGGAAATGGAAAGGATAAATAACCAAAACAACTCTGAAAAGTAGGGGGAATTAAAGTATCTAATTTCAAGTTCAATATAAAGCTATGGTAATCCAAACAGTATGTGTGCTATCAGCATAAAGACAGAGACCAATGAAACAACTGCATCCAGGAATAGATCCACACATACACGGTTAATTGACTTTTGTTAAAGGTGCAAAAGCAATTTCATATAAAAAGGATATTCTTTTCAACCAATGGTACTAAAACAAGTTGGATATTCATATGCAAAAATATTTTTTTTCAATCCATACTTTATACCATTTTTAAAAACTATTTCAAAATGGCCCATAGACTTAAATATAATATCTAAAACTGTAAAATTTCCAGAAAAAAATACAGAAAAAATTTTTGTGACTTGGTTGCATGACAATTTCTTAGATAAAACACCAAAAATAACACTCCATAAAAACAGTAACAACAATAATAAATTGGACTTATTCAAAATTATTAACTTTTGTTCTTTGAAAAAGACAAGTCATAGGCTTGGAGAAATATTTGCAAACGTTTTTTATCTGATAAAGAACTTGTATCCAGAATGTATAAAGACTTCTCAAAATTCAATAGTAAATTTATTATTTAAAATGGGCAACTAGAAATTTGTAGGTTTAAAGATTTGAACAACACCTCATCAAGCCTCATGTGCTACTAAACACATAAAAAATGCTCAAGTTGATCTGACTTCCAGCCAAGTTGGAGGCCTAGACTGACATGCTCCGTCTTCCTCCACAACTAAGAAGGATTACAACTACCACAAAACCAGAAATAACCAGAAGTCCCAGAAAATAAAGCTACATGGAAATTGAACATATGAAGTTATAAACAAGTGGTGCTCGTCTGGATGGGTAGGAGGGGCAAAGCCGGGGCAGAGAGGTCAAGCTGTGCTGGTGGCGGCAGCTGTAGCGACAGGTGGCAGGACTGAGGTAAACACAGATGCCCGTATTTAAGTGGAGGGGAGAAGCGCCAGGGGAGCACCCCTAGCTGCAGAAGAAACCTGTCAGCTCACGATTCCAATGCCAGGGAAGGCACACCCTCATTACCTTGGACTGTGAGGCCCAGAGGGCATGGGGACGGAGGAGGAGGCGGCGCCCGGTCTCTCAGCAGAGAGAGAACGGCAGGAATCCATCTTGGACCCCTACCCCCACACAAAGAGTCACAATGTCGTGAGAAGGGTTGCCCAGTAGTGATGGGTGCATGGGGCTCCACTCCCTATAGCATAAGAGGTGTGACAACCCCGCCCAGGAAGCAAAAAACTGCCAGGATGGCAGGGATAATGATAGAGATCCCAATCACGCAGCTGATCAGAAAGCAAATACACAAATTAATGGATGAACAGATAAATAATCTTTCTGAGGCTCCCTTCAGAGCTGTAGTTATAAGACAGCTCACAGAAATAACAGCGGGACTTAATCAAGACAGGGAAAGAATGAAGGCTAGTCCTGCTGAAATTAACAAAAACACATACAAAACTAGTGGTGAGGGCAAGAAAACCAGGGATCAAATCAACAAATCAGAACATAGGGAAGGAACAAATAGTCACACAGTGCAGAAAGAGAAAACAAAAAGTGAGGAAAATGAGAAGCTCAGAAACCTCTGGGAGAACTATAAGAGAGCGAACATTAGAATTATAGGGATGCCAGAAGGTGAAAAAGAAGAACTAAAAATTGAAAAATTATGTGAAAAATAATGAAGCAGAACTTCCCGAACTTGGGGAAGGAAATAGATTTATAGGTCCAGGAAGCACAGAGAGTTCCAAATAAACTGGACCCAGGGAGAACCACACATTATAATCAAAATTTCAAAAATTAAAGATAAAGAGAGAATCTTAAAAGGAGCAAGAAATAATAATTATGTACAAAGGAGTCCCAATTAGACTATGAACTGATTTCTCAAAGGAGACTCTGCAGGCAAGAAGGGACTGGCAATAAATATTTAAAGTAATGAAAATGAAAAACCTACAACCACAATTACTCTATCCAGCGAAGCTGTCATTCAGAATAGAAGGGCAGAGAAAGTGCTTCCGGGACAAAGTAAAACTGAAGGAGTTCATTAGATCCAAACCACTGTTATATGAGATGTTAAAGGGACTTGTTTAGAAGGAGGATCAAAACTATGAACATTAAAATGAAAACTGTATCACAACAACCAACAATAGAAGCTCAGGAATCGAAACAAAGGCAAACTAAGTAGGCAACGAGAGTGGGAAAAGAATTATAGGTATGGGGAACATATAGGGGGGAGGTCAGCGGGGAGAGGGAAGGGGTAAAGAGAGGGAGATGATACAGGAATTAAGAAGCATATTAGGAGGGAGTGGAGTAGACAGGAAGATGTTGAGAAGAACTATATGCACAACCAATGGGCATCGACTAAGTGGGGGGCACAAATGGAGGGAGGGGCAGTCACTAGGTGGAGGGGAGCAGAGGGAAAAGAAATTGGGACAACTGTAACAGCATAATCAATAAAACATTTAAAAGTATATATTGATAGACTTGAAATTGAAAAAAAAAAGTGAATCCTTCAAAAAATAAAATGCTCAAGTCATTAGTCACTAGAGAAATGTGAAATCAAACCACAACGAGATACCAAAACATGTATCTGAATGACTGAAATTTAAAACTATACACATTAGGAAGGATGTGCAACAACAAGAATCACACACATGACTAATGAGAATGTAAAATACTATAATCCCTTTGAAAAATAATTGACAGTTTCCTAAAATGTTGAATATATACCTATTAAATGACAAAGTCATTCCACTCATTAGTATTTGCCCACAAGAAATGAAAGCGTATGTCCATAAGACGTATACATAAATGTAAGTGGCAGCTTTGTTTGCAATATCCCCAAACTAGAAGCATCCCAAATATCTGCCTGGGGAGAACAGATAAACAAATTATGGTATATCCATACAATAGAACACTACTTAGCAATAAAATAGAACCAATAATTGGTACATGCAACAATAAAGATGAATCTCAAAACGATTATGCTTAGTAAAAGAAGCTAGACAAAACAAGAGTGGGTTGCTTGGGAACTGAGAGTGGGGGAAAACTAAGGGGCACAAGAACACATTTGAGGACAATGGATAGATTCATTATCTTGATAGTTTCACAAGTGTATACATACGAGATCTGTCTGGAAAGTATCTAGTCATGTACTACGAAAAATATGAGATATTTATTGAAGAAGATACAAGACACAAGAAACATTGTACACAGGACAATCACACCTCAGTCCCCTTAAAAGTAGGCACCTTGGGACTACACACAGTTCTAATCACTATCAGCTGTCATGTCGTATTTTCCTGAATTTCATTGATTCTCTGAAATCTCTTGCCTTTCAAAGGGGATTTTAGTTATGGGAAAAGCCAGAAGTCAGGGGGTGCCAAATCTGAGCTGTAGGGGGCTTAGTCACCTGGGTGATTTGATATTTTGCCAAAAAACTGCATGATATGTGATGCATGAGTGAGTGAATTGTCATGATGAAGCTGCCAATCACCAGTTGCCCATAGCTGCAGCCTTCTGAATCATCCAAATAATTTCCATGGAGGAATGTTCAAGTTTAATGCAAAATTTGATGCAGATCTGTTGCTCTACTCACTCAGTCATTTTGAACGCATTGGCCACAGAGTACACATGCTCACTCAACAGCTTCTACCTCCCTCACAGACTAGTAAAGTGAAGTCGTCATTGTTCATGCATGCGCATTCCAGTCCACTTGCCTTCGCTGCCAGGTTACAGTGATGTAGTGCAAACCGTTCTTTTATTAACAATGGCTGGACTTTTTTTGGACAGACTTCATATATCAAAACATATCAAAGACTATGCTTTAAATATGTACAGTTTACTATGCACCAATTATACCTCAATAAAGCTGTTTTAAAATCTAATCAAATATCATTTTTCAGAAAAATGAACATGCAGTAAAAGTGTAAAGTAAGGAAATGTTAAACACAAAAGTAATGAAAGGTGGTTACCTATGGGAGTTGGGCAGAATGTGAACAAGGGACATACAGAAAGCTTCAACCCAATAGAAAAATGTCCTATATCCAAATCGGATGGTGGGTCTTACTTTCACATAATATGCTTTTTAACTTACTTACAAGTCTATATAAACCTTTTTAAAGGCACTCTATTTTTAACTTTATATAAAGTAATGCTTATGAATAAAGTTTATTTTTTTAACTTTTCAAAAGTTTATATATAGCTCTTTCTTAAAGGTTTAAAAACATTAAAGCATCATCCCATACACCAAAGGGCTGCGGGTTTGATTCCCAGTCAGGGCACAAATGGGAGGCAACTGATCGATGTTTCTAACAATGCTCTCTCCCCCACTCTCAAATCAATAAACATAACCTTAGGTCAAGATTTAAAAATATATATATTAAAAGGTTTAGAAATAAAAACACATTTAAAAATATTCTTTCTGCATGTAAACTAACTTTCTTCGTATATTATTCCTAGAAATGAAGGTTTGCATGTATCATATGGTCATGTATCAAATTTCCTTGAAAATTTATTCTAAAACAGGTATCAGAGACAAGGATAATCACTCTGTTACAGATGACTGTGGCAACACTAAACTTACATTAGAGCTACTACATAGTCTCAGCTCTTCCTGGGATCTGGTGAGTCTCCACCACATCTAGTTTGATGCTGCAGGTATGGCCTCCAGGTCAGGTACTGAAGAATCTTTTACATTATGTTTAGGAGTCTGGACTTTATCCAAAGAGCAACAAAAAATTACTAAATGATTTTAAGCAGAAGCATGTCATGATCTGATCAGTATTTCTAAAAGATAATACTTTTAAAATGACCATTTGATGTCAAGAGTACTTGTAAGAAGGCCAATTTTAAACCAACTGTAATAGTTCAGGTGAGAGATGGTTGTGAGCTGGACCACAAGGGTAGCAGAGGGATGGAAAGAAATCGACCGACTTAAGAAATATTCAAGTGATGGAATCAATAGGACTTGATGACTGATTGGATGTAAGGGGTAAGAGAAAAGTAAGAGATTCCCAGGTTTCTGTTTCAGCAGCTGGATGGTAGTTCCAGTCACTGTAATAATATACATTGGAGAAGAAAGCCATTTAGAAGAGAATATGATGAGTTCTGAACATGGAGTCTGAGGTGCCTGTGAAATATTAAGTGAATATATCCAAGAGGCAGGGGAGAGCACAGAAGACTATGTGGGAATCATCCCCAGAAAAAACTGACCTGAAGCCTGAGAAGTATGAAGTATGAGCTTAGGGAGAGCGTAAGAGAGAGAATGAGACTGTCAGTACTGCAACAGTTAGGTAGGAGGAAAGAAGAGAGAAAAGGGAAATTTTTCATTTTTGATAAAATTCTTGGTTCCCCTTCTATTTACATACCAAACAATAAAAATTAAGTAAATTATAAAGGAAGTAAAAAAGGACTGATGAGAAAAGACAGATAGAGGTAATAATTTATGTCAGACTGAATTCCAGTGAAAAGGTAAAGAGATTTTGAGTCTGGCATTAGAAAAAGTATGCCTAGTTCATGAAGATGTTCAAATAAATGTACTTCAGTGGCATGCTGTCTCTCTTCCTGTTTCATTTGTTTCTTTCATAAGAATGTCTTAAGTGCCAAAGGTATTGTTGTTGATAAAGATTCCAAAGACAATAATGGAGTTCCAGATAATAATGGAGTTCTGAGAACACAAAGATTAATTAGTTTCTTCCTTTGATGGATTAGGATTACTCACACTCTTAACAATTAAGTTACTCCTTGGATATCAGCTCTTAGATTATCACTCTACAAACCAGTAAGGACCGTTGTAACAGTTCTGTCCAGAAAATTTTATCAGAAAGCCTTATTTGCCATCTCATTTTATAGAAGATTAAAAACAAAATATAAACCCTAGACATCATCAGAGAGTCCTACGTTTTAACTCAACAGAGTAAATGCACAAGGAGTTCACAAGCAACCAGTTTCAAATGGGCACCCAAGTCATGAGACTAGAACCGAACCCTGACTCTGCTATGTAATCTTGGGTTAGTCTCTTAAACATCAAGGACCTCATCTATAAAATGGGGATGATACCTACATCAAAGAGTGATTGAGAGGATCAAATGAGACAATGTAACAGTTTTATTTATTTATTTTTAAATCAAGGCAAACCATCAACAGATATTTTCTCTACTGCTATTGCATATAAAGAACTGTAGACCATACATGTATAAGATATATAGGGAAGTGACAAAAAGGCTGAAAACCACTATACTATTCCAAGACAACCCATCTATTTACTGGCCCTCTCTAAGGTATGATCATAGGTGTAATTACCAAGATTCTAACTCATTGTATGTGTGCTGCTTTCTCAAAATAGCCTTACATTTCAGAGGGTTCCTATAGGCTTTATTTTAACATAAGACAGACGTAGTACAAGAAATTTCAAGTGTGAAGTATCTGAGAAAAAAAGGCAGGGGCTAACCTAATCTGGGACTGGGGAAAATCAGAGAAGGCTTCCCTAAACAAGTCAAGTTTAAGCTCAGATCTAAATGGTGGACAGGATGAAAGTTCTGGAATAATATGCTTATGTACTAGAGTTAGTAGCAAAGAATTTTGAGAATTCAAACTATTTCTCTCCTCTCTGAGGAACAGTATTCAAATAGTACTTTTGCTTTTAATAGCTATAGTTAAAATTAACAAGTTATATTTATATCCTGCTATAAAAATGTACAGATCCTTTATAGCCTAGTTTACTATTGTTAATTTGTTAAGATTAGATTTAGTTGAATAAGGTAGATAAAAGGTACTGTGCTACCATTCTGACAAAGAGCACTGTTCTTCCATTATGGATAAGCTACAAACTTTATACATTAAAACATTTAAGGAAACAGATCATGGATATGTGCACATACATATAAAATGTGAATAGATAGAGAATTAGACATAAAATAACAACAGTTAATATTTATTGGGTACTTATTATTTGTATTACTAATAAATACTTAATAATAATTACTAGTGCATTCTGTATATTATTTCAGTTCATTCTTGTAACAGTCCTATAAAGCAAGTGCAATCATTATTCCTACTTTATAAATGAGAAAATGTAAGATTAGAAAAGTTAGGTAACTTGCTCAGTCCACATGGAGATATACTCAAAATAGACTCCAAAGGTCCTGTTCTTAACAGCCACATCCTCCCTGACTGCGATGAGAGCCTATGCAAGAAAGCCAGTTGTCCTCAGAACCACCGTGACTCACAATGAGGGTAGATTGATCTACTTGGCATTTATTTTTAGTCTACCTTACATACAACGTAGAATACTGTTTCAGGGAACACATAACCTACATCTTCTCAGTGATGTAAAGGCAGTATTGATTAAAAAGAACAAGTATTTTTGTAGTTATTTAGGTAAATACGTATTTTTAAACAAAGCAAAGGTATAAAGGTATAAAACCAGAAAAATACCTAAAAGACGCTATTGGAGGAGTTAAACAAAAGAAATTCATTAAAGATAAAATGTATTTATTTTCTGTACCCTTGATTTGTAGAGCCTGATCAGAAGCAGCCTGCTAAATGAGGGATGCTGAGCAGGACACTGACATGCTGGAAAATGCAGTCTTTCTCTGCACATAGAACTCAAGTCCCATATACATCATATATACTGAACACTCATGGGCACTGTCCTCTACCAAGAGCTAATTCATCTAATTTTTCTGACTCTTGCTTCCCTTTTCTGATTAATGTAAATAAAACTTGATCCAATAAAAAAAGAGTCATCTGGAAAAGCTGTGTGTTCTGTATTCTTCCTTGGCAAGGCACACAAGATTAAAAGAATAAAAACCAAATACCAGCATTTGCCTACAGAGCTGCCAGGAGGATAAGCTGATAAAGCATGGAGTCTGGAACTAAGTCCCGCACACAGGGTGCTTCACATTCACTAGCTGCTGCTACCACCACAGGGTCAGCATTCTTCATGATTTCTACCCTGCATCCTCTAACCATTTCAGATGTCCTAAGAAGACATGATATAGCAGTGTGGTGTGCAGAAAGAACATTGGGTTAGAGATCAGAGTAGTTCAGGTTGCTCCATGGAACAAGTGAATAGAAGTAAGCAAATGCTTTGAACGCATTACATAAAACCTAATTCGTAAAATGAGGGGTAACACCCTCTACTTTACATAGTCATGATGAGAATTATCCTAAGGGTGATCATGAACAAGAAAGTATTTTTTTAAGCCATAAAAATCCTAAGTATGTAAGGTATTACCAGATGAACAAACACAGATATACAAGTGTCTAAAAAACAAAACAGAATTGTTATTGACTTATAGTCACATGTCCAACCCTGATTCTAGGACTGTATAGAATCCATAGGTTTAGACACCTGCCCAATGGAAAAACTTTTACCTATGGTTACCATAATATTTACACAGTAAAACTAATGTTCACAAGCACACACTTACTTTGACTATTGTTTTTGGGCGTTTTTTAAAAAATAGTTTTGGCTTTTCAACCACAGGAAGAGGCGGAAGTTTCTTAAGCTCCTGTAAGACAGTGGTTGCAGCTCGCTTCTTGGAGAGTTTTTTGCTATTTCCCTCTCCTTCGGCAGAGAACTCTCCCACTGACACCCGAGTAACAAAGCTTTTCATATGAGGTGGTCCACTTTCTTTAATAACCTATAAAATATAAATACAATATTAAATAACATAGAGGGACTTAAGAAGTGTTCTTATAGCATGGATCTTTTTAATAATGTTCATATCATAATCAAAACTGAAATTAAGAATTACCCCCAAGTTATAGATTTTTTAATAAAGATATTATAAAGGTATTAAATAAGGAGTATTCAGTTGTGATACTTATGATGCTTAAGAAACTAAAGTTGGAAGGACAGAAATCTAAATAAATATATTAAATTGATGCTCAAAACTGTTTTTTACTAGTTTAAAACAGGCAATTCTATGGTTAAGAAACCATAAAACAGAAAATTAAGAATACAAAATTACCACATTAATTAGGTACATAGGACATCAAAAATAATTATTTGTATATTTAAGTATATTTTATTGATTATGCTATTACAGTTCTCCCAATTTTCTTTTTCTCCCCTTTGTCCTCCTTCGCCTGATACCTCCCTTCCTTCCACCAATCCCCATGCCCTTAGATCATGTCCATGGGTCATGCATATTAGTTCTTTGGTTTCTCCACTTACTTTACTATTTTTAAAGTCTCCCTGTCTATTTTGTACCTACCAGGTATGTTTCATGATCCTGGTACCTTTTCCTCCATTCACCCCCTTCTCCCTCCCTGCTGATAACTCTCCATATGATCTCCATATCCATGGTTCTGTTCCTGTTCTAGTTGTTTGCTTAGTTTGTTTTTTTTAGATTCATTTGTTGATAGTTGTGAGTTGGTTGTCATTTTACTGTTCATAGTTTTGATCTTCTTTTTCTTAAACACGTCCCTTTAACATTTCATATAATAATGGCTTGGTGATGATGAGTTCCTTTAACTTTACCCTGTCTGGAAAACACTTTATCTGCCCTTCGAGTCAAATGATAGCTTTGCTGGATAGAGTAGTCTTGGTTGTAGGTCCTTGCTTTTCATTATTTTGAGTACTTCTTGCCAGTCCCCTCTTGCCTGCAAAATTTCTTTTGAGAAATCAGCTGAGAGTCTTATGAGAACTCCTTTGTAGATAACTCTTCTTTTCTCTTGCTGCTTTTAAGATTCTCTCTTCATCTTTA
Organism: Furipterus horrens; assembly: GCF_987537825.1. Classification (NCBI taxonomy): domain Eukaryota; kingdom Metazoa; phylum Chordata; class Mammalia; order Chiroptera; family Furipteridae; genus Furipterus; species Furipterus horrens. The sequence continues at coordinate 58,216,869 of NW_028327177.1, forward strand.
ACCTTTGGCATTTTAATTATGATGTGTCTTCATCTGGTCCTCTTTGTGTCCAATTTGCTTGGGACTCTCTGTGCTTCCTGAACTTGTATGTCTATTTCCTTCACCAAATTAGGGAAGTGTTCCTTCATTATTTTTTCACAGAAGTTTTCAATTTCTTGCTCTTCTTTTTCTCCTTCTGGACCCCTATGATTCAGATGTTGGCATGTTTAAAGCTGTCCCAGATGTTCCTAAGCCTTTCTTCGTTCTGTTCAATTCTTGTTTCTTCATTCTGTACTAGTTGACTGTTTTTTTCTTCCTTATGTTCCAAATCGATTATTTGAATCCTGACTTCCTTCCTTTCACTATTGGTTTCATGTGGATTTTTTTTCATTTCACTTAGTGTAGCCTTCTCTTCTTCCCTTATGCATTTGCCGTACTCAAGCATGTCTGTCGAGTCTCAGAGCATTGTTATCACCAGTGTTTTGAATTCTATATCCATTAGTTTGGCTATCACTTGGTTCTCCCTCTGGAGCCTTGATCTGCTCCCTCTTTTGGGCCATACTCTTTCTCCTCAACTTGACAGCCTTCTATATTTGCCTCTGTATATTAGTTGGAGCTGTCACACCTGTTACATTCTAAGGGATGAAGCCTTAGGTATTCATCACTGCTGGGCAACTAGTTTCAAAGCCTTGTGGCGGTGTGCGTGGGGTGGGGTCAGAGAGGGAACAATGCTGCTTGTTCAGCACTCACCCCTTTTCCAGTCACTTCACCTGCTTCCCATATGTGACTGGAGCCCCTCTAGCTGTTGTCCTGGTGATGGTTCCCAGAGTGGGTGGGTTTGTGGACATTCTAGGACTGTGTGGGCCTCAAAATGGACTCTTATGAGAGACCAGCAGTTTCTTCCGCCACCCCAACCCCCCCCCCACACTGGTTTTCACAGTCAGAAGCAATGAGGCTTTATTTTCTTGGCACTAGAACCATGAGCTGCGTGGTCTGCCCTAGGCCTGGGATCACGCCCCAGGTGTCCCTCCCAGCTTTTATAAGTGTGACCCCTCATCCCACTGGCCAGCTGCAGTCACTGCCTTGCCACTGCTGCTGCTACAACCACACTGTGTCCTCTCCACTCCTGCTACCCATCTGGATGAGTATTCTTTAAACTTTTGTTTGTTGGACTTCCATGCATTTCGATTTTCTGGCAGTTCTGATTCTTTTTTGTTTTGAGATAGATGTAATCCTTACAGTTGTGCAAGGAGGTGATCTTGGCTGGAAGTACTTTGTACATTTCTCATTTTCTCCTCTGGAAGAGCAAATTACTGGAGGATGAGGACCATGGCTTTCTGGAGTTCTACAAGCCATCCTGCATGCAGAAGCTGCTCACAATCAGTTGGTGGGTGGAAAATAATCTATTTTTAACATAGACCTCAAAGGCTGTTTTATAGAAAGGAATGTTTACTCTCTGTGACATGATCTTAAAAAGGAAAGGAGATAGGCCATAAAAATACCAACCTTTCTAGAGTAATGGATTATGAACCTGTCAGCTCTGAATGTTCCCAAACCCAGTATTAATGTGCTATTTGAAACTAAGACAACTTTTCAATGAAAGATGCCTTCTAAAACCTGAGTGCTCAAAATTTGAGTCTCTTTCACAATTCTGATCTATAAAAATACCCTATTTAACTAGTTTACTATTTAACATTATATTAAAAGTTTGTCTTTTTGGATACCAATTAGGAAAAGAAAAAAACAATAGGTCAATAATTCAACAATTCTAAGGATAAAGAATTTGTGATAAGCACACTTTCCAAGTATTACTAGTTGAAATACCAAAAATTTATTTTAGCCACTTTGCTGGACAGCCTCCTGAATTTAAAAAACAAACAACTATATACTTTACTGACATTAGATCACCATTTGAACATCAAATATTCCATAACATACATTGATGCTGTCAAGGACTTCTAAGACTGTTAAAACTGTTCCTATTCATTGTAACCTTTAAAGGCCCCAAATCCAATAGTTTTTGGGTATATGCAATTACTTTGATTGGTTTTTCATACTGTCCCTATCATTTCTTGCTGGGCCTAATAAGTCATCAAGTGCATTCTGTCGCTGCCTTCCCCATTTTGCTGCTTTTAATCTGCTACAGGCTGACATCAGATAACCCAATTTGTTGGAATTGTGTCTAAGGGAAAAGCAAACAGATTCTCAGCCGAGGTCAGTTAATCCTGCCAGTGAGTTAAATGTAGGAGTTTTCTGGTAGGTGAACAATTTGAAGGAGGATACTCCAGAACTAATTTCCTGGGTTTTGCCTATTTTCTAGATATGTGAGTTGAAAAAGTAGTAACTTCTTGATATACGAGGTACCAATAATAATTTAAAATTTTTCTCTTTCACATTTCACAATTTTATAAATATTTTGTGACATATTTATCTATAAATACTTGCAAAGTAGACAGCTGCTTACTTAGTGGCGTAGGAAAATTTAAACATATTTTGGCAAATACAGAAAAATTGCTATTAATACATATGTGTCACTAAACATTATTTTGGATACTTTCTATTTGATCCTATTAAAAACACCAAATCCTCTAGAATACTACTAATTAACTTACACTCAGAAAAATACATTTTATGATAAAAATTAAAATATCATATATACAGATGGTTTAATACTGAAAAGCCAAAGAGATCAGCAGGAACCTATGCCACTGTAATAAGTTCTACAATATGATTTCACTCATCTGTGGGATATAAAACTGTAACTCATGGACACAGACAACAGTGTAGTGGTTGCCAGAGGGAAGAGGGTGGTGGGGGATGGAGGGTGTCTAATAAATGTTGATAGAAGCTGGACTGACTTTAGGTGATGGGCACATAAAAATGTACACTTGAAACCTATATGATCTTATTAACCAATGTGACCCAATAAATTTAATAAAAACAATAATAATAAGTTCTATTCTTCCCACAGCCTATATCATTTCATGATAGAGTATGAACATAAGGAAGAACATTAACTCTTTCAGGATACTAGTATACCAGTTAATTTTATTTATTTGTTGGTTTATTTAAGTTAATGAGGAGCAGGGGTGAGGGGGTTAGAAGTCTCTACTGAGCACATACCTCAAAACTGACGGGCATATTTCGCTTCAGAGCAATTTCAAACACTAAGCTGATCTCAGATTTATTTGCATCTTTGTCATCATCCATTTCTTTTCCTGATTCACCATTCTAAATCACAAAAAAAATAGGATGACACTGAATCTTCACTTTGTAACAAACTTTGTATATAGTCTAAAAGAATCTACAATGAGATACAGAAAACCACAGACTTGATCTTTGGATTTCTAGGTAACCACAGCAGTCAACCACTTTGTTACAAGGCTCTTTGTTTGGTTTTTAGGGTTTTTTTCCCCTCAAAGAACAAGGATAAATGCTAAATGTGAAAGTCTTTTACTCAACCGTACACTAATTTGAGTTTATCCAGTTCTCTTGAAATCTCTGTCCTACCCGACAATCTCTCTCTCTCTCTCTCTCTCTCTCTCTCTCTCTCTCTCTCTCACACACACACACACACACACACAAACTATAACTCCACTGGTTTTATAACATGATATTTAATCTTCTATGAAAACTAGGCTGCAGAACAACTCGTCGTCAGCAGCCGTCCATCTCGAGAGACGATGGTGTAGCTTCTTAAGAGTCTATCTGCACCGCCGAGAATGGCTGTGCAGTCCGACTCGGGAGTGACACGGTATCTGTCTCCTCCCGTGTTGAATCGACATCTTGCGATGACGCTGGAGTGTCCTCTCCAGTGAAGCTGAAGCTACAGAGCCTGGGCAGGGTGATATGGAGGGTCTGCTGTTGCCCATGCAGCAGACCCCCCCTCTCTTCGCAGCTGAAGGATCCAAGGGAAAGACGGAGTCAATACAGCTTGGCTTCAGGTGCGCCGCAGGAGTTGCCGGTGTTGACTACAACGTCAAACCGCCTTAGGGACTCCGGCTCCAGATTTTCTGTCGGGGTTTACTCCCTTAGACTTTCCCCTGAAGATGTATGCCACAAGGCAGCGGAGGTTTTTTGGAGTCAGAGTTTTCCTTCTCTGATGTGCCCTGACTGGAAGATCGAACCAGCGACACTTAGCTCGCAGGCCGACGCTCAATCCACTGAGCCAAACCAGCCAGGGTTAGGCTGCAGAAAGAGTACAGGATACAAACCAGGATTCCAGAGTTCTGGGTCTGGCCCTAGCACCAATTCACTTACTTATTTAACACATATTTCTGGAGGGAGGACCTCAGATATGCTGAACATGGCGTAAGTAATAGAGATGGAGTATTCCTTCTGTCAGGAGGCTTATGATGTAGTGGGAAAGCAGATAAACGTCCTAATGAATGTGCAAGGCAGAAAAATACCTAAGTGTGCCATTAGCCAAGATCAACCTCAGAGGCAGAGAAACAACAGCTTTGGGAACTGTAGAGGTTGACCTGTTTGGTTTAAATAACTAAGTAAAGAACTCAATAAGAAGAGGACTTCTAAGATATGCCTGAGCTGGAGATACTATTTGGAAGTCAAGAGCAAAAGCAGCTAAAGCCATGCGAATGGGTGAAATTACTCAAGAATAACCTCAACATCCTAATTTGTAAAAATTAAATAGAACTGGAAAAATCCATAAAGATCTGATTCACTTTAAAATCCTCGATTCCAGATCAACACAACATAATCCATGCTCAGAAAACGTAGCATTAAATGTAAGGAAAATGAATGTTATTTCTCACACTTGTACACATTCCAAAATCCTGAGCTGCCTGAGAAGTATACTCCATAGGTGAACCAAAGCTCTCAAAGTCAAGGCCATCCTGGCAGGAACACACATCTAATACAGTACACAGGTAATCTGAGAAGCAAATCAGAGGAAAGCACCACTCTCATTTTCTTTCCTATCAGAAGAGATTATTTCTTCTATTTGTAAAAATGCATAGTTTTGTCTTTTCAATAATCTCACTGGGGACCTACAGAAAGAGACTGTCACGTGCAGCAGCACCACACCTGAGGAGATTTTTCTGGAAGAGGCTCGTTCTGCAGTGCTTGGAGGGCTTTCATGGCGGCATTGTGTCTAGCAGCTTGTCGAGTCTTCCCTTCCCCGAAAAATTCATTATTTCCTACAGTCAGCTGAACATAAAAGATCTTAGGCATCGGGCAATGATACCTAAAATAAGAAAATAAAATATTAATGTTAGTTCAATAAAATCACTCTAAATCATTAATAAGATTTGTTTTGTTTAAAACTGGAATTATCTTCCGGTTTTGTTAAAAAAAAAAAAAGCAATTCTTCTCTGGAGAGTAGGCCCCTTGGAGTACAGGCTTCCCTTGCTTGGTGACTGTTCTAGGAACCCATCTGCATCAGTGTATCAGCTGGCATTGTTGTGAGAGGCTGTGTTCAGCTTCAGTTTTTTTGATGACTCTTTCAACACGTTTGCCCATTTCATGATGGGCGATTTATGAGTGCACCTGCCCACATCACACTGTGTGTTCAGTAGTTTTTGAACCAAAATAGCATAACTCTCGTGCCCTACCCTCCCTATTCACCTTATCTTACCTAAGCAACTTTTTTTTGTATGCCCAGATGAAAAGAGTCCCCAAAGGGAAATGTTTTGCTGATGTGAAAAAGGCGAAACAAAAAACAGCAGACACACTAAAAGGCATCAAAATCAACAAGTTCAAAAACTGTTCTGAGCAGTGGAAAAAACATCTCGAGCCCTGGCTTATGTGGTTCAGTGGATTGAGTGCCAGTCTGCAAACCAAAGGGTCGCTGGTTCGATTCCCAGTCAGAGGCACATGCCTGGGTTGTGGGCCAGGTCCCCACTTGGGAGCACATGAGAGGCAACCACACATTGATGTTTCTCTCCCTGTCTTTCTCCCTCCTTTCCCCTCTCTCTAAAAATAAATAAATAAAATCTTTTAAAAAAATGACGATAGGTGTATTGCCCCAAGTGAAAAGTACATACTTTGAAGGTGACTGAAGTTTAAACATGTAAGAATAAATACACAATTTTTATAAATAGACTCCAGTTTTTGAATCCTCCCCTCATAATGTACTATACCCTCTTATAACCCTAATAAAGTTTATTTATTTATTTATTTAGTTTTGTTTGTTTATTTTTAGAGAGAGGGGAAAGGAGAAAGAGAGGGAGAGAAACATCACTGTGTGGTTGCCTCTCACTCGTGCCCCCAACTGGGGACCTGACATGCAACCTGGTCATGTGCCCTGGCTGGGAATCAAGCCAGCGACACTTGGCTCGCAGGCCGATGCTCGATCCACTGAGCCACAGCAGCCAGGGCTTCTAATAAAGTTTTAACTTCAAAGTTAGACAGATTTTGGACTTCCAGCCAATACAGAGGCCTAGACAGACATGCTACAACTCCTTCCACAACTAAGAATAAATACAACTACCTCAAAAGTAGAGACAACCAGAAGTTCCAGGAAATCAAGCTGCATGGGAGTCCAACAAACAAAGATATAAAGAAGAAATACTCATCCAGACAGGTAGGAGGGGCGGAGTCGGAGTGGAGAGGAAGTGGTGTGGTGGTGGTGGCGGCAGCAGGCCAGTGGAAAGTGCAGTCACACATTTTAAAAAGCTGGGAGGAACACCCGCGGAGCACTCCCAGCACCAGACCAGACCACACAGCTCACCATCCCAGCACTGGGGAAAACAAAGCCTCATTGCTTCTGACTGTGCAAACCAGTGGGGGTTGGGGCGGAGGAAGAAACTGCCAGTCTCTCAGCAGAGTCTGCTTGTTTAAAGGGTCCCCATGGTCCTAGAACATCAGCAGACCCACCCGCTCTGGGAACGACAGGGCAACAGCTAGAGACACCAGTCCCATACAAAAGTGGGAGAAGTGCCTGGAAAAGGGGCGAGTGCTGAGCAAACAGCATTATTCCCTCTCAGACCCCTCCCCAACATACAGTGCCACAACGTGGTGAAATGTGTGACCTTGTACTGACAAATAACTAGGGCTCCACCCCTTACCACATAACAAGTACAACAGCTCTACCTAAGACACAGAGGCAAACAAACACAGGAGCCTGTCAAGTTGAGAAGACAGAAAAGGATGGCCCAAAAGGAGGAAAGAATCAAGGTTCCAGTGCGAGAACTAAGCGATGAGGAGATAGCCAACCTAACAAACGAGGAGATAACCAACCTAACAAAAAAGGAGATAGCCAACCTAACAGAAGCAGAGATAAAAAAAACTGGTGATAAAGATGCTCACAGACTTGATAGATATCCTTAAGTAAGGCAAACGCATAAGGGAAGAAGTGAAAGCTATGTTAAACGAAATGAAGAAAAATCCACACAAAACCAGTGGTGAAGGGAAGGAAACTGGGATTCAAATCAATGATTTGGAACATAAGCAGGAAAACAACAGTCAACCAGTACAGAATGAGGAAACAAGAATTGAAAAAAATGAGGAGAGGCTTAGGAACCTCTGGGACAACTTTAAACATGCAAATATCTGAACCACAGGGGTGTCAGAAGGAGAAGAGGAAGAGCAAGAAATTGAAAACTTATGTGAGAAAATAATAAAGGACAACTCCCCAAATTTGGTGGAGGAAATAGACATACAAGTCCAGGAAGCACAGAGAGTCCCAAACAAGCTAACCCAAAAAGGACCACACTAAGACACATCATAATTAAAATGCCAAAGGTTCAAGATAGAGAATCTTAAAAGCAGCAAGAGAAAAGCAGGGAGTTACCTACAAAGGGGTGCCTATAAGACTATCAGCTGATTTCTCAAAAGAAACTGTGAGGCAAGAAGGGACTGGCAAGAAGTATTCAAGGTGATGAAAAGCAAGGACTTACAACCAAGATTACTCTATCTAGCAAAGCTATCATTTAGAATGGAAGGACAGATGAAGTGCTTCCCAGACAAGGTAAAGCTTAAGGAACTCATCATCACCTAGCTATTATGTGAAGTGTCAAAGAGACTTACTTAAGAAAAGAAAGATCAAAATTATGAACATTAAAATGACAACAAACTCACAACTTTCAACAACTGAATCTAAAAAATAAAAACAAAATCCAACGAAGCAAACCAGAATAGGAACAGAGTCATAGGTATGGGGATCATTTAGAGGGTTATCAGCTGGGGTTGGGGGGATGGGGAAATGGTACATGGATTAAGAAGCATAATTGGTTGGTACAACATAGACATAGTTAAGTTATGAATAATATGGAAAGGGGTGAAGCCAAAGAACTTATATGCACAACCCATGGACATGAACTAAGGTGGGTGTGATTGCTAAGGGAAGGGGGGGTACTGGGCAGAGGGGAGCAAAGGGGAAAAAATTGCAATACTGTAAAACATAATCAATAAAATATACTTAAATTTTTTAAAAAAAAATAAGACAGATTTTGACAGAAGTGAGCCAAATGGTCTGGTGCTAAACGACAGAGAGCCAGCACAGAGGATGGTGATGAGCAAGGCTATATGGTGACAACACACAGGTAACTGGGCTTTTAGCAGAAGACAGTTATGATTGGGAGAGGCGGTAATGTCTCCAAAGTGATAAGTACTTTGCAAAAAAATAAGATCAGACTCAACATAAACAGAATAGGGAGTTCAAACCAATTCTTACATATAAAGTATAGTAATAAAATGTATTTACGGTAAAATGTTTAGCAGGTTTGAGTTGAATGAGACTGATGTAGAGAAGCACGACTAGAAAGCTAAAGGAATACAGGCATAAGAGGATAAAAGAGGGAGTAAGAAGAAAGAACCTAGAAGGAATTAAGAAGAAAAATTAAAGTGATATGCAATAAAATCCATTATTTTGGAGTACCTTCTATGTGACAGGGGAACAAGACAATGAACAAAAACACATTATAGTGGAGAAGACAGACAATAAATAAGGTAAATACGAAGAACATAGTATGTTAGAGACATCTGTTAAATAGTAAAGGAGCCCAAGGCTCAGAAGTGTCACAGAGGTGGTCTTTAGATGGGGTGGCCAGGGAGAGTCTCACTGAGAAGATGACTGTGTAAAGAGCTAAAGTAAGTGAAGGAGGAAACCATGAAGGTTCTGGGACAGTGAACAAAAGCAGAGAAAATGTCAAGTGGAAAAGTACTGAGGCAGCAGCGTACCATGCACGATCAAGTGATTCAGGGGGTCCCCATCTGCCTAGAGGTGAGGGAGTAAGGAAGGAAGCCAGGAGATAAAAAGAGGTGGCCAACGGTCCTTAGGGCCTTCATTAGAAATCACTGTAAGGATCTGCCTTTTACTGAGTGAAATGGCCAGCCACTAGAAGGTTTGGAGTAGAGAAGAGACATGATGTGGCATACACTTTTTAAGGCCTGTCTGACTACTACATTGAGAAAAGACTAAGGAATGAGGATAGAAGCCAGGAGATCTATTAGGAAGCTAAAGCAGTAACACGGGAAAGGCGACAACAGCCTGAATAAGAGTGACAGCAGAGGAAGTGACAAGAAGTACAGGATTCTGGGTGAATTTCAGAAGTAGAGAGACAGGATTTACTAAAGAACTGGCTATGGAATAGGAGAGTGGAGTGAGGGATGACCCCAGGGTTTCTGATCTCAGCACCTGGATGATGGGGTACCGTATATGGAGTTGGTGAAGACCACAAAAGGAATGGGTTCATTGGGGGGCAGGCATCGGTAGCTCTGGTTTGAGGATGTGAAAGTAGGCCTGTTAGATATCCATGTGGAGATATCAATGGACAGCTGGATTTATGAGTCTGGACCCCAGGAAAGAGATCCAAGGTAGAAATAAAATTTAGGAATCTTCAATATATCAATGGAATTTAAAGCCACAAGACAGTGAGAACTCTGTGGAAGGGAGTGATAGGAAATCCAGGCAAACAGGGTATGCTTCCTAGAAGCCAAGTGGAAAATTCTAGCATGGAGAAGCGAAGGGTTGATTCTGTCCAATGCTACTCATAGGTCAAGTCCAATGAATTAGCAAAACTCAGGATCAATTTTGATGGGATAGTGCATTTATAATAATGCTGAAAAATTAAGTACAACATCACCACAGTGCTGAAAAATGTCTGTCTCCAGGCAAAAAGAGGTCCAATTGACGTCCTACTGAAGTTTAGATGACTAGTGGACATCCAGGTAGCAGCATTCTATAGTCAACCTGAAATCAGCTGCCCAGAGCCTATCATATACAAATTGCCAGACAGGTGGTTCTAATCAGTGACAGTTTACTGAAGGTGAAGGATGAGAGTGTAGGTCAGCAATGCAGATGTGAGAGGCACTAATTGAAACCATGTGAGTGGATAAGCACCTGGAAAAGGGAAGCAAAAAGAACCAAGAAAAAGAGCCAGAGACTGAGCTCTGATTAATGCCAATGATCAAAAGGCGGGGGAAATAATAGACGGCAGTGAAGGAGATGAAAGCAGGTCTGAGTTAGAAAAGAAACAACACAACGTCAGGGAGACAATCAGCAGTGTCAAAGGTAGTGGCATAAGCCAGAGTCTGAAAAAAGGGGAGAAAGTCGCTGTTTTAAATTCTTAAGTCAATATTCTTGGCACACAATTTTCTACCAATTTAAGATAAAGTATTTTTAATTGTGTTTTATTATGGCATATGTTCTCATTTTTAATTGGCAAATATGAAAAAGTTAAAGGAAGAAAAAAAGTTACTTATAGTAACAGACTATTTTAACATGCAAAGACTAAGAAGCATTAGAAACCACAATCTTTTTTGTTCTTTGCTTACAGTAACTAGTGCACTAAAATGCAGTTTCCTATTACCTGTTTTGTTTTAGATCGCTTTAATGCAGAGGTTTGGACTAACAGGATGAATGCAGGCTATTTTGTGTCCCACAAAATTCATTTTTCCCACCTATATAGAACTGGATGTATGTTTTAAACTGGTCCCACTTATAAAACCTTTTAAGACAGACAACCTGAAATCAGAACTTGATTCCTGAGATCTTACATGGCAAGCTTTCACCATACAGCAAATGTTTACAATCAATTACACACTTCTGAAAACAGGTCCACAAGTGGAATGCTAGCAGACCCTTAACTACAGGAGAGGGAGTGGGCGCCACTGTAATCACTTTGGCCTGCTGACAATTACAAACCTCATTTCGGTTTGCTACAGAGGCAAACAAAGTTTCTGTTCATTATAAGTTTACTGGAATATGATGTCATAACACATAAGCATACTGAAACAATCTGCTGATTTTCTAACCAAAATATTAATTGTACACTAAAGAGCCCTTGGGACCTCTTCCTTTTTGGCCATCAAATACGGCTCTATGTACGCATATGTGCGTGCATGTAGATACATATGTATATATAAGTTATACTAAAGAGTATCAGAGGGAAAATTAGGTATGTTGTGTTATTAGACATTTGAGTGCTAACAACAGGAAATACTGAAACCAGACGCCTGACTAGTTTCATTCCATTTTCATTCCATCCTCTTACTAACAATGAATCTCAATAACCTACCCGACTTGGTCTGAATACCTTACAGATCACATCTCTTCCAATCCTCATGACGATTAATTAAGATTCACCAGAGCACTCTCATTAATGGCACCCAGACTGAATTACAGGACAGATGATGCAGAATGTTTTCTTATGTGTGTTAGGTCCTGGTCTCTGAATATTTATTTCCTTTGATAAAGAAACACTGGAAGTTTATTAACTTCAAAGGCTATGTTCTATTTAATGGAGTTCCTTTTTCCATTTTTATTTATTTCAAACATTCCCCTCATTTTTGCTAAAGTTCTTATGGTAAGTGATATACATATTTCTACAAATTAGTATTTATTTACCTAAGCTTACATTGCTATTCTTGAGTGATTTTTTTTTTTAATTAGAATTTTGTGGTCAAATGCTTAAATCCCCATAGTGATTACTGTTAAAAGATAAGTGGGGAAAACTCACCCATCCATCCAAGCTATTAAAGTTTCAGGGTCAAATGGCTTCTACCCACAACCCCAAAGTATATTTTGCAAAGTGTGACTCTACTTTCATCTGAATTTTTAGTGCTTGTTAAAAATGCAGATTTCTGTGCTTCAACCATGAACTGCTGAATCAGTTCCTGGAGATGGGACAAAATCTTCACTCAAGTTTCCCTGGTGACTCTCTGCACTGAAAGTCTAAAAGCCACTGCCCCATGACAGCACCACATCCCACAGCAGGGCTCCTGTGACTTGACAAGAACTTCAAAATCCATGCAAGCAAAGGACCCCATACAGTCCTTCCTTAGAGCACCATAGTTAGGGTTCTTGTACCTCTTTCTTCTTTAATCCTCAAAGCAGCCTGGTGAGACAGTTGTCTCCATGGTCACCTTGACAGGTAACAAACCTCCCAATAGAATTGCTGGGAGCAAACTCAAGTCTGCCTTACTTCAGAGCTCAGGAATCTCTTAAGGAGTTTCCTAGAGATCAGCTTTATCCTATTTGTGCTATTTTTTTATTAAACTGGATCTGTTCTTGGCAGGCCAGAGAACCTAAGGGTGCATTTTAAACCTAAGGTCCACTAACAGACTTCAGAAGGGTTTTTACTGAGTAGCTGCTGAAACAAACAACTCCATGATCAAACCATATGTTTTTACAGTATGTCAAGCCAACCAGGGCCAAAAATACATCCAAATGAGAGGCCTACCAAGAGTGACACACAGCTTAGCAGTCTAAATTTTATAAAGGCTGCTTGTCAGGCCTTTTTCTCCATGCCTCTTTGCCCTCTCTCTGCTAAAAGTCCTACAAAAAATAACACACAAATAAAATTTCAAGTAAATAAAAGCTTTCTTTTCTTTAGATCCCCCAAAAGTCTTTAGGTTTGGCCTATCTTCAAGATATCACAAGTTGATACCAAAATAAAGAAACGAAGTATACTTGGTTCCTTTGATTTAATACTTGGCATTCCCTATACAGTTTTGCAATTTGAGCAAAGATTTTAAAATGTTTATAAGAATATAAGAATATAAGTATTATTATTATATTTATTTTTGCTTGTCAGTTTTAAGAACCTTCTATATCAGGTCTTTGCCATTCCCCCTAAAGTTACCTCATTAATGCCCTTTTTATAGACTCATTTTGTATTATCTTTCTAAACTAAAATCTCTGTCCTCCCTCTCACTCTGTGACTGCTTGATTCTCCAACATCTCCACTTTTCTAAGTGTCACTTTTACATGGTGAGAAAGACATATACCAAATAACATCATAACTTTAAAAAATTGAAAAATAATTGCTTCATTTTATTTGATAGCATTATTCATAAATCTCAACACAGCCAAAGTGTTCATATCTCTTCTACAGGTTTATGTCTTAAAATGTTGTCTCCTGATCTAATATGAAGAGGTTTGGATTTCTGTGTTTATTTCTAACATTGACTGAAAACAGAAATGTCACTTAATCTTTCTATCTCAGTTTACTTATCTGTAAAATATTTGCAGAATCTATGTTTAAAGAACTCTAAATGCCAAAACTTAGAATTTAAATGACATGTTGATTATTTTGACTCTTTGTACACTTTTTTGGCAATGCTAAGCATTCTTTTTCTTGCTGTAGAAAAATAATAGGTTTTATCAGAAAGCTATAAAATAGTCCTTGGCATATTTTCAAGCTTGTATGTATATAAAATATCTTGATAGGAAAGGGTTCTCTCTCTACTCACATCTATAAATTTTGAAAATATATCTTTTATGAGATTTAAATGCTAAGTCTTGAGGAATTTCAAAAACTAAGACCTATTAGAAAAGATTCACAGAGCAGTTGAAAATAAGCTCTAAGAGCTGTAACGATCTTCTGTTTGTAGAATTATTATAATTATGTTTAAAATGCCTAAGGGAAAATACAGAAGCTGGGACAGAGTGTTTTGAAGTGATGGAATTATAAATAATGTTTTCTTTCATAATTCCAAATTATTAAAAATAATATGATTCTACTGGAGTAATAACAAAAGAAAACATTTAATTGAAGCAAATCTAGCCCTTGTTCAAACAAATAAAGGTAAATCTGTGTCCAAAATGTAAATGTGCTAAGTGGAGTGACTTGTGAAATACAGGACATGAGCCACAAGAGCAAGCAATTTATACTGTTGCTGATACCAACACCATAACAGGACCACAGAAAGCAGAGCATATTATCCAAAAGCCCCATTTTGTAAACACACTATCACCACCCTCTATCCCACACTCAGATCTAGTATACACCTGTTTTGCTCCTTCCCTAAATGAGTACAGTAGTCCCTCTCTACATCGTGGTTCACTTATCGCGGTCTCACTGTATTGCGGGATTTTTAAAAATATTATATTTAATTATTTATCGTGGGTTTTTCACTATATCGCGGGATTTTGCGGTACTGTATACGTATGTTGTTAAAGTTACATAGGTTTAAGAGTGTAGAATATGTTTAAGAACATAAGTAGTGTTTATAAAAGTGTGGGAAAGGTTAATAAGGGACTGGAAACAGTTTATAAGTGTGTGGGAAGGGTTTATAAAGCCTTAAAATATATATAAATACTAAAATAAATGTAAGATTCCTACTTCGCGGATTTTCATCTATCGTGGAGGGGGGGGGTCTAGAACGTAATACCCATGTAAGTGAGAGAATACTGTATCTAGCTAAGTCATCATCATCATCACCATGATTGCAGCAAAAACATACAAAGTACTCACTATGTGCCACACACTATTCGGAGCACTTTACACATTAATCGCATTCAGTGACCATAACAACCCCAACCTCACTGTTCACATGAAGAAATGAGAAATAGAGATGTTAACTAAGTTGCCCAAAGTCACCCCACTTGCACCAGCATTTGAACCCAGGCAGTCTCACTTCAGAGCCCATGCTTTTAACCTCTACACTCTGCTGCCTCTGAATGAACTGGATGAGCACAATAAAATGCAGAGTTACCAGTGTTAACTTTGGAGTAATCATGCCTGACTTGGAACATCAAGGCAATTTAAATCAAGCTAGATGTAAGAGATCTGCCAGATACTGAAGAGCTCTGTAGGCTAATGGTCACATCTGTAACCAAGAAGAATACTGAGGGCCCTCTAAGTCCAGGAGACTGATTTGACTACAGTGTTCTGTTCTCTAGCTTTCTGCCTCCTCTCTTAACCCATCCTTCTGGAGCCAGTGCTTAAATGTTGATGTTCCCATTAGGGAAATGCAAATCAAAGCCATAATGAGCTACCACTTCACATCCGCTAAGTTGGCTATAGTCAAACAAACAAACAAAACAAAAACAAAAACAAGTGTTGGCAAGGATGCAGTGAAAACTGGAACAATCATTCATTCTGGTGGGAATGTAAAATGGTGCAGCCACTGTAGAAAACATTTTGGCAGTTCCTCAAAGTAAAATAAAGTATTACCATTTGACCCAGCAATTCCAATTTGAGACGTATAAACCCAAGAGAAATTAAAACAGGTGTAGAAACAAAAATGTATATACGCCGATGTTCATAGCTCCATTATTTGTAATAGCCAAAAAAATGGAAATAATCCCAAAGTCCAGCAGTACCAGTGAATGAAGTACTGATACATGCTACAATATGGATGAACTTTGAAAACATTCTAAGTGAAACCTAGGCACAAAAAGTTACATATTGAATGATTCCATATAGATGAAATGTCCAGAATAGGCAAATCCACAAAGACAAAAAGTAGATTAGTGGTTGCCAGGGGCTGGGAAGAGGGAAAATGGGGAGTAATGAAGAAAGAGGTGATGAAATGTTCTGAAATTAGATACTGGTGACAGTTGCACATAAAAGAATACTTTAAAATGTCTAAAATTGTTAATTTTGTTATGTTACTTTTACCTTAATTAAAAAAATTTTTTTTCTAATGTTGTTCCTCCCTGGGGTTCAATCTTCTGTTTCTCACAGATGAGACCATCTTCCTAGGTGATCTCACTAATCTGTTTACATTCTTGACAAGCTCCCCGAAATTAGCCTAACCTGTCTGGGGTGGGGATTAGAGCATCCCTCTATTGTGCACTCTCAGAAATTAATGACCTGATCTTCTTCCTCCCCTGATTGCCTAGAGGAGTATGTGAATTCAATTATTAATTCAGCAAATATTTATCAGGGGCCTAATTAATACCTGGAAATGTGACAGCAAGTGGAAAGGACCTGGGAAAGTAACAACAGGCATTATTTTTGAGAAACAGCAAATGTTCGTACACCTGGAAAGCTGTGAGTCAAGGGGTGAGTGGCAGGAAACCATGTCTGAGAGGCAGCAAGGTAGCAAATGAGAACTTGATTCTATATGTGATGGGAGCCACTGGAAGGTTTCCAGGAGGGAAGTGACACAATTTGACTGATAAAGGTCCTTTGTTACTGTTTGCCCAAAAAGAGGCAAGAAGAGAACAGCTAGCAGGCCACTACAGGTCATATCTGAAAACAGGACATTGACATGACTAGGAGAATACAGCCAGACTGCAGGTAGTGCTCAGTGACTGAAGGCCTGTGGTTATATCAAGATGCAACTTCTTTAGAGGGGCTGGACTTAACCAGTTATGGTCTTGCTAAGCATCAGTGGCCATTCAGGCTGTGAGGCACTAGAAAACACAGGAATTAAAGGACTAGAGGACTGGTGGGGAGTGTGTGATAAACTCCAGTGACACAGCCCTGCAGAGTGGTAGGTTAGTAAAGGCTGCCAGCGTCCTGGAGGTTCTGCTCAATGTTTTCCTGAAGCACAGGTCCCAGAGGACACCACTCTCCTCCTTCCCTCCCAGGGGACAGAAAACACATAGCAGAAGCTGCAATTGTGGCTCTCCTGTGGTGGCTGACCTGCAGAGCAATGCTGGAAGTGTTTCCACTTTGTGATTGAAAGGCAGGGCCCCTGCAGAGCAACCTGGAGGGCTCTCCTTCCAGACTGTGCTGCCAGTGTCCCTCTGAGCACAGCAGCACATGTCAGAGACAGTTGGATGGCACTACAGACAGCGCTGTGGAAGCTGGCCATGAGTGAGGCGTGCCAGGACAGGAATGTGAGTGGGTCTCCCACACAGACACCCTCAGGGCCCTGCTGGCGGGGTTGAGGAACCCCTGTTAAAAGGCAGATTGAAGGCTGGTGGAACAGGACTCCTTGGGTGGAGTCCAGGAAACTACATTATTACCAAACAGCCTCGGTGAATTTTGTGCATGCTTAAGATTGAGGAGCACCTCACAGAGGTCTTCTTCACTTCTCCTGTTATGAATATGAAGGCTTTTGAATCCTGAATATTCACTTTGTACCTTATTGCGTCTAATAGGTTTTTAGTTGATTCTCTGCAATGTTCCAAATAATCATACCTGATCTGCAAAAAATGATCATTTTTCCTATTTCTTTCCACATTTTATTCCTTTTATTTTCTCCATAACTCCAAAAGAACATTAAATGGCAGTTGATAATGGAAACCTTGCCTTGTTTCTTACTTCAGTGGGAAGCTAGTACACCCTCATTAAGCATAATGCTGGCTATTGGGTTAGGCTGGGTTAAACTGGGTTAGGTAGAGTTGAGTTGGGTTAGAGTTGGATTGAGTTGGGTTAGGGTTGGGTTGGGTTGAGTTGGGTTGGAATGGGGTGTGAGAATGCAAGAGAGAATAGATGTGTGTATCTACAGAATATACAGTTTACAATGTTAAAGAAGTATTCAATTATTCATAATCTATTGAGTTTTCAAAGTCACAATGGATTTTTAAATGTCTTTAAAGCATCTGTATAAATACTTAACAATTTTTATTTTTATCTCTTAATAAGGTAAATTTTATTAATATATTTTCTAATAGTAAAACAAATTTACATCCCTGGAATAAATTCCACTTGCTTATGGTGTTTCTTTCAAAGTCTGTTGGCCTGTATTTTAATTAGGATTTTTCCATTGATATCCTATAAATAATATTGACCTGAAGCTGTATCCTTTCTTGTTTTTTTAATCTGGCATTGTTGAGCTAGACATCAAATTATTTTTGATTGCCCAAAACAATTTGTTTTCTATTTTTCAAAAATGCTCAATAAAATTTTTCTGTGAAACCATCTAGACCAAGTGCTTTTCTTCAGGATGGTGGGAGTGATAGTGGTAGCAAGCTGTGTGGCTATGTACTTATCCTTTTTTATAGCCTTCAGGTCTTTTTTTTTTTTTCCTAGGGTCAGTTTTGGTCATATATATTTTCATACAAAATCGCCTAATTCATCCAGGTTCTGAAATAGTTTTCCATGAGTTAAACAAAAGTCCTTTATGAGAAGTTTCATTTCCTATGTATCCATACTCCCCCACCCCCATTATCAGGCCATATTTTGCATATTTGTGCTTTAAAATCACATTTACCTTGATTAGAGTACAAATTTCTATGTTTTATCTGTTCTTCCCAAGAACAAGAGATTGGATTCCACATGTTTTCTCTATTATTTTTCTGTGTTCTAATCAGTGTATTTATGCATTCATTTTCCTTCATAAAGAAATACAATTTTAAGTTTTTAATATATATTTACTAAATACTGCATGCTAAGAGTCTAATAGCAGATTCCTAAATTTAAGAAAATTATTGAAAATATGGCTTATTTTTTTCCTTGAGCTGTAAGAAAATTCTCATTATTGAATTTGATCAATAGGTCATGTTTGGTTAATGGTTGTCTGAGAAGGTTCTTTGAAAACCCCCAATACACAGAATCTCCGAAGTCCTTTCCACCAACAAAATGGTTCCTAAAACTGGTTCTAGAAAATATTTTAAATGCTTCTGTTTCCTCATTATCTTAAGCCCAGAAGTATATACTTTCAAGAAGTTTATATTTAAAATAAATACAAATGTAGATTATATTGTTAGAAGGGATTTCACATCCTTTGGAGGGATAAATTAATTTTGTAATGTCTAGAATAAGAAAATCAAATGAATGATTGTGTTTGTAGTGAAATCTTCCAAGGGCTTTAGAAACTGTTTGCTTTGTTACAATGTCCAACTCAGACATCTACTCCAGGCCCTTTCCAATCAGAATTAACTATCAACTTTGGATGCTTGCCCACTTCAAATACTCCCAAAAGTAACATGGAGACATTACATCAGCAGGATTACAGAAAGATTAATGGGCTTTGTTTGGAGATGCAAACAATAATTATACTTATTCCTTACTTCTAACTTTAGGTTTGATTTTTTACCTAAATCTAAGTGAATCTAGTTGTACATTTGCATATAGTTTAATTATAACTATAACGTGAAGTTAACAGATATTCATTGGAATATAAAAAACTTACTTGGCATTTTCCCAACTAATTGTTTTTACAGCTTGCTGTCACTTATGCATTAGCTACATTCATAAAAAGGTTTACAAAAAGCAAATATTTTCATACTAAATCCCATTTTCCCACTGTTGCCCAATATTAAATCTTAAGTTGTATTTCTGTAAGAAAATGTTGGCTCCAACATATCATAAAAATTATAATTAAACATTTAAACAATTATTTTAGAAACTATACCTTATCCTCTCACCTGCAGTAAGAATTAATCCAGTGTATAATCTTTTCGTTATCTCACAATAATTAGAAGGACATGTGTCCTTTAAAAATGCAGAGCTGCCCTGGCTGGTGGGGCTCAGTGGATTGAGGGCCAGCCTGCAAACCAAAGGGTTGCTGGTTCAATTCCCAGTCAGGGCATATGCCTGGGTTGCAGGCCAGGTACCCAGTTGGGGGTGTGCAAGAGGCAACCACACATTGATGTTTTTCTCCCTCTCTTTCCCTCTCTCTAAAAATAAATAAATAAAATCTTTTCTTTTTTTTTTAAATGCAAAGTTCTGGGTGACTTCCTAGGCACTAAAACTAGAAATATAATTTTTTAGCTGGATTGCTACGTAGAGGAGATATATTGTCAGATTCAAATAATGCATGTAGTCTCAGATTATTGATAATAATCATGTAGGGTATTAGAAATTTCTTCTATTGGTAATATACTTTTTTATCATAATCCACACCACCTGATTCTTTGCAATTATACAGATCCTTTGGAGCCAATACCATCGTTTGACTCAGACTATTTTTCAAAGAAATGGGAAAAAGGACTTGCTCAACTACCTGATCCTTTCACACTATGAAAGGGTAAAAAGCATCTTTTTGCTAAAACAGAAAAGTGTCTGAAACTTCTAGAAAACTCTCCTACTTTGAACTACAGGTACTCTGAGGTAATGCTAAGCAATTTAAGTTAATTTTTTATCTTTCTGACACAAGTCCTCTAGAGAATACCACGTGGAATGCAATGATCCAGGCTGTCCTCTTCTTGTGTTGCTGCAGATAACCCAGATGTGCTTTTCATCAGGAAATCAGCGTGAACTTATTCCAGGATGTGCACTAAACTCAGCATCACCAAATCCTCTTAATCTTCGCCATGTACCACGAGGCAAAAACATGATGACAAATAAGGCAATATTGGTAAAGATATAACATTAACATTCAGTCTGACTACCACACTTGTGAACAAGTTCAGTGATATTTAGAGCTTTCTAAGGCTAACAGGTGTGACCTGTGATTATGCTAATTTATTTCTATTCACAATGTGGATAAGAGATTGCATTTCTCTCACTCTGCAAATTCTTTTCTATGGGCAAAACAGCTTCTGGGGATATTCTTAAATAAGTCTGTCGTGACATCCTAATATTCCCAAAGAGCAGATGCTTATGTGAGTTGGCAAAGTGTCAGAAAAAGCATGAGCTTTGAAGACGGCATCCTGGGTTAAAGTCAGCTCAGTCCTTTACTGGCCATGTCACCCTGGGTAAATAAATTACACACAATGCTAGGTGATAGCAGGAAATCACAAGTGTTTGCCCTATGTCTTTCTTGCCAACTAACCCATCATCCTTCTGAGACACTCCACAATGTTCCATGATGCTTCAAGCACCTCTTGTACCTTGTTATTCCCTGTAAATAACTGAGGGGCTTTGCCACCAGCTCTTCCAATCTAGGTACTGCACTGTTATGTCTGCTTGAGGAGGTCCAGGACAGGGCTACAATCACACTGGCTGGTCTCCAGCCTTTCACTTCACATAGTGAACCTGACATTTGGTTCACAGTCATTCGAGAATGCCAATACACTTCAAACTACCAAGCAGTGTTCAGAAAATACAATGATAAGTTCAGATATTGTGAAAATCAACTAAATAAATCATCAGAAGAAATCAAATGTAACATAATAAATAATGTTACTTTTACTATACTTTTGCTTTTTCTTATGACTTAAAGGACATTTATTTATTGTTTGGGATTATGTTATATCTATATAGACTGTTCTGTGACCTGTCAGTCAACCACAGCATAGGAGTCTAGTAACTCATTTATCTTTGAAGAAATGCATCTTGACCAGAGAATGTGAGAATGTCAACAAATAATAAGGAAATAGAGAAAGCAAGTGGGTCAAGGTTCTGATGACTGAAGCCAAGAAAAAGCCTGGGAAATTAGTGAATGATAAGCTCCCAGGAAATCTGAACTGAGAAAGGCAGTAAGCCATGATGAGAATAATACCTTAGATAATTAAATATACAGTCCAAACATTACTGAGTAATAGAGAGAAGAGCTAAAGAGCTGAAGCTGCTCATGTTCATCTCAAGGAGAGAAAAGGGCTGAGGAAGGAGAGAAAAAAAGCATGCAAGCAAACAGGATGAAAAATACATGATGATGTTACTTGTGATATTAAGATTATTTTACTATTGTTAATTAGAAATATAGACTATTGAAACTAAACATAAAGAACTTATTTGGATTTAGGAAAGATCAGAACATAAGACAGCTTTATTTTTGTTTTTAAATTAGATACATAACCCTGGCTGGTGTGGCTCAGTGGATTGAGTGCCGGCCTACAAACCAAAAGGTTGCCGGTTCAATTCCCAGTCAGGGCACATGCCTGGGTTGCGGGCCAGGTCCCGAGTTGGGGGTGTGCAAAAGGCAATTGATTGATATATCTCTTGCACATCGATGTTTCTCTCCCTCTCTATCTCCCTCCCTTTCCCTCTCTAAAAAATAAATAAGTAAACTCTTCTTAAATAAATAAAAGATGCACAGGCAACTAGCAAGTTCAATACAGAAAAAATCTCTTGCTGCCTTAAATGACTTGGAGAAAGCTTTCCACAAGTTCTTAAAAAGACAAGATGTCAAGCAAAATCAATGAGTCATTCAAACTCATTGTGCATAAGGTTCCAGGAGGATTTGAAGAAGCAGCATGAAGAATTCCAAAAAATTGAGACACACATAGGACTAAAGTAAGAATATATCCTGAGCAAATTTTAATTATCCTTTTTGTTATTCTCCTGAAAAATTCACTTAAAAGAACAAAAGAAAGGCTTGCAAATAAGACTATACAATCTTATTTGCAGACATTGGATGGCACTTCTCGTGAGACAGAGAGATCTGTAATGTAACCGGAGACTGCTGGACTCTAAGAACACCAGTGCAGCAGAGGCATCGGGACTGCTGACCATGACCATGGCGAACACTCAGGAGGCTCAATTACCCCACACACATAAGAAATCCCACCCTGAAACTGAACACTTCAGAGCTTGGGAACTTAGGATGACATCAACTAGATGAAGAGCTAAATCTATAATCTTAGTTGTCATTTGACTCTTGTTTTATCAAAATAAAATTGTAATAAAATCAAAATAAGTATATTCTTTTACTTGTCAAATTTAAGGACAGGACTCCCCTGCAAATGCTTGTGAACCTTGTATGAGACCATATAATTTCTTTAACAGAGGAAGAAATAAATGATTTCCCATACTATTCTGGGATTGGTGTTCTAGGAAGGCTGTATGGGACTGATTTCTGCTCAGACATAGGGGAAAAGGGAGTCTTATTCACTCTAGTCCTAGTATCTTGTTATCTGGTATGATTACTGAGCACTTAAAAGAAGTCCAATAAACATTTGTGAACTGAGGGATTGATCATAGCTAACTTTCACTGAGCAGTTTACTATTGCACACACAACTCAGTTAATCCTCACAATAGCCCCACGAGGTAAATGCCATTGTTATTTCCATTTTACAGCTGAGGAAACTAAAGAACAGAGGCTAGCTATGGTTGGTGTGGCCCAGTGGATCAAATGCTAGTCTGTGAACCAAAAGGTCACCGGTTCAACTCCTGGTCATGGCACATGCCTGGGTTGCAGGCCAGATCTCCAGCTGGGGACATGCAAGAGGCAACCTATCAGTGTTTTCTCCCTCTCTTTGTCCCTCCCTCCTCCTTTCTAAAAAATAAAATCTTAAAAAAAAAAAAAAAAAAAAAAAAAGAACACAGAGGCTAAGTAACTGGCCTAAGGAGAACCAGGTTTAAACAAAGGTAGACAGGCTCCACAGGCCTCCTTAACCATGGCACTATGTTACTGTAGTTCCCTTAATGTGAGAGCAAATGATGGGGAGGGAGGACACTGGACTGGCAAAGGCCAGGCTCTGAGTCACATGGGTGCAAAGCAAATCAGGCTCTCAGCAGGGTGAGTTCAAAATAAAAGGATGCATGTGGGATCCAGCTGCGAACATGCCAGGTGGGAATGCGCTTAGCTGTGACAGTGGGCTCTCCAAGTACTTCACATTTGGCATGATCAGTGATCCTGAGGCAGCTGCATAATATACGGATGAGGTCAGGCTAGATATGTAATTTTCATCCTTAGCTATACGTGAAATCAACTGACTTACATATCAGTAGGAAAAAGACAATTCAATCAATAGGAAAATAAGCAAGGTTATAAAGTCACAATTCACACAAAAGGAAATATAAATGACTTACACATATGAGAAGATATGCAACTTCAATCATAAATAAATGTACATTAAAATGCCAAAGAGGTATCATTTTTCACCTAATTATCTTCTTGGCAGCCGTCCGTCTCGAGAGACGATGGTGTAGCTTCTTAAGAGTCTATCTGCACCGCCGAGAATGGCTGTGCAGTCCAACTCGGGAGTGACACGGTATCTGTCTCCTCCCGTGTTAAATCGACATCTTGTGATGACGCTGGAGTGTCCTCTCCAGTGAAGCTGAAGCTACAGAGCCTGGGCAGGGTGATATGGAGGGTCTGCTGTTGCCCATGCAGCAGACCCCCCCTCTCTTCGCAGCTGAAGGGTCCAAGGGAAAGACGAAGTCAATACAGCTTGGCTTCAGGTGCGCCGCAGGAGTTGCCGGTGTTGACTACAACGTCAAACCGCCTTAGGGACTCCGGCTCCGGATTTTCTGTCGGGGTTTACTCCCTTAGCCTTTCCCCTGAAGAGGTATGCCGCAAGGCAGCGGAGGTTTTTTGGAGTCAGAGTTTTCCTTCTTTACCTAATTATATCAGTGGGAAAAAAACCCAAAAGATTCAACACAGTTTATCTCTAGTCTGGATTATTGTAATAACCTCCTACCTGTACTCTTAGTTGCCAAAGTGATCCTCCCGAAAGGTAAATCAGAGCATGTCGCTTTGCTGCTCAAATCCCTGCAATGGTTCTATGTTTTGTTCAGAGTAAAAGCCAAAGTCCTTACAATGGCCTATAAGGCGCTCCACAATGTGGCCCTAAGTCTTCTGACTTGGACTCACTCCTCTGAGCACCGCTCCTGCTCCCTGCAACCACACTGGCCTCCTTCCTGCTTCTCACTCACCACACAGGTGCCCACCGTGGGGCCTTTTCAATGGCCAATCTCCTACTTCTCCTCAGACACCATCAATGTTTACTCCCTCACCTCCCTGAAGTCCCTGCTCAAATCTCACTTTCTCAGAAGACCCTCCTATTTAAAACTGTAATCATCCCTTTTCTCTGGTCCATTTTCCATTTGCCCATAGCACTTTCACTTCCTGATCTACTGTAAAATACACCTATTATCTTTATTTTTTATTGTCTATCTCCCTCAACTAGAATGTAAGCTTCATCACAGCAGAAATTTACCTTAATTTTACTTTATCAAATATTTATCTATTCTATTTACTGATATGTCTAAAGTACCTATAAAAATGTTTCACATGTGGCTAAAATGTAAGTACAGAGATATATACTGCAACATGGTTCCAGCAAGACATTAGAAACGGTGTGTCCATGAATACAGAACTGGTGAAATAAATGACAAAACCACACTGTGGATACTAAACAGTGTAGTCCTGTTTCCAGAATGGCCAAGTGAGATCTGATTGGATAAATCCTCCTTCAGGGAACTATAAACTCTTAATAAAATGAAAAAAAAAAAATCATCTCTGCTGAGACGTTAAGTAGACCTATATGGATACAGGTTTCTAAAATATTCATACAAAAATTAGAAAAATGATACAGTTCCTTATATACAAACATTAAATAATCCATAATGTATATTTCAAATTTTTTAAAAAATCAGATTGTTATGGAATGATACATTTTAATTTTAATTTTTTAATTTTTATTGTTGAACACTATTACAGATATCCCCACTCCCCCCCTTTTGCCCACCTCAACACAGACTCTTTCCCCCTTCCCTCTGGCCGTCACCACACTGCTGTCTGTGTCCATGAAACATGCATATGTGTTCTTGGGCTAATCCCTTCACCTTCTTTCATCCAGTCCCCATTCTCCAGTCCCCTCTCATAGTTGACAGTCTGTTCCATGTGTCTGTGCCTCTGTTTCTAATTTGTTCGTCAGTTTATTTTGTTCATTAGGTTCCACATGTAAGTTAGATCATATGGTATTTGTCTTTCTCTGACTGGCTTATCTCACTTAGCATAATACTGTACAGGCCCATCCATGCTGTCACAAAAGGTAACAGATCCTTCTTATTTACGTCTGCATAGTATTCCATTGTGTAAATGTACTACAGCTTTTTTATCCACTCATCGACTGACGGGCACTTGGACTGTTTCTTGGCTATTATAAATAATGCTGCTATGAACATAGGGGTGCATATATCCTTTCAAACTGGTGTTTCAAGATTCTGAGGATATGTCCCCAGAGGTAGGATACCCGAGTCAAAAGGAAGTTCCTGGCAAGGGCAGATAGTGCTGGAACGCAAGGATAGCACAACGTTTATATTAACATTCAAATGTTTAAAATTTTGTAATACATAAAATACAAAAACATCAAAAGATAAAATACACACAAAAATCAAAAAGTAAAAGCTCTGAGTTCTACAACAGAAAACCTTTAACCTTTCCTTAATTCAGCATTTCCCAAGCTTTATGACTAAAGGAAACAGATTCTTTTTTTTTTTTTTTTTTCAAATAACAGCTATTCTACCTCAAGAGACTAGTTTTGCAGGTACAGATTTTTTTTTAAATCACTTTTTGATTAATTGAGCCAACAAAACACAATAAGAATACTACTCAGTTCATTAGAAATACTATTTTTTAAAAAATTTAGTCCATCAGAGTAAGTTCAAATACAATTGCAATTCCATTGAAAGTTCAACAAAGCTGCATCCACCAGAGTCCAGACTTAATGTTTTCCAAGTGAGTCTTAAGTGCAGTCATCAACCCTTGGCTTACTTATGTCAAAGACTCTTCAGTGGGTATCTCTACACTCCTGGCCAAACAGAATGAAATTAACCATATCTGAAAACACAAGCTATTTGCTGAACATACAAATGATTTCCATAAGAAAATGCCAAACTACATTTTTTAATTCCTAAAGATCAATATGAATTATAACCATTATTTTGGTACAAAACAAGTAGAATTCCAAACATTTTTTACTTAGTTTAACTGATACTATTAGATTATATCCATCTTAGTGTTATAGTCTAATACAGAAAATCTTTCTATGTGATGATAGATGAATTTCACTAGTTCCTTTGGTATTTGGATTCCTTTGGGCTTTAACTCCACTTGACAATCTTCTTTAGTGGTTTATTTACTCAATTTATCTGTGTAAATATATCAACAAAGAAATAAGACCACAGCAGGTGGGAAGTAGGTAGGTAGGTGGGCTGTGTCATGTGCCTCCATCCCAGTCTTGTCTCCCCGTCTCATTCCACCACAGGCCCACGATGCCACAATACCAGGCCTGGAAGGAGTTCAGTAACACGGCCCAGAAACTCTACCTCGCAGACCCTATGAAGGCACATGTGGTTCTCAAATATAGGCATTATGATGGGAGTTTGTGTATTAAAGTAACAGATGATTTAGTTTGGTGTATATAACAGACCAAGCTCCAGATGTAAAGAAGATTCCACAGTGAACTGAGGCAACTCATGGTAGCCAAGGAATCCTGTAGTGTTGCCATAGAAATGGACTGAATGGTTTGAAATGAAGGCTGTTTGCCATGTTCTTAGGAAGTAAATATCTTGAATTTGAGAACGTGTCAGGACAGAAAATACTGTATGTAACTTAGTGGGCTATTCAATTCTTCTTTCCTCATTCTATACTGGTTGACCGTTATTTTCTTCCTTATGTTCCAAATCATTGATTTGAACCCTGGTTTTCTTCCACTCACCATTGGTTTTGTGTGGATTTCCCTTCATTTCACTTAGCATAGCCTTCACTTCTTCTGAGTTTGTTGTGCTGAAGCATATCTGTCAAGCCTGTGCGCATCTTTATCACCACTGTCTTGTTAGGTTGGCTATCTCCCCGGGGATCTGTTAGGTTGGCTATCTCCTCGTCGCTTAGCTCTCCCACTGGAACCTTGATCCATTTCCCCTTTTGGGCCATACTTCTCTGTCTCCTCATCTTGACAGGCTCCTGTGTTTGTTTGCCTGTGTCTTAGGTAGAGCTGTCACTCCTGTTACGTTGTAAGGGATGGAGCCTTAGGGATTTGTCAGTACAGGGTGACCTGTTTCACCACGTTGTGGCGCTGTATGTGGGGGAGGAGTCTGAGAGGGAACAATGCCACCTGCTCAGCACTCATCTCTTTTCCAGGCACTTCTCCCAATTCCGTATGGGACTGGCACCCCTCTAGTTGTTGCCCTGGCTGTTGTTCCCAGAGTGGGTGGGTCTGTGGATGTTCTAGGACCGTGAGGGCCCTTTACACATGTGGACTCTGCTGAGAGACCGTCAGTTTCTGGCTCCACCCCAAACCCCACTGGTCTGCAGTCAGAAGCAATGAGGCTTGATTTTCCCTGGTGCTGGGACGGTGAGTTCTGCGGTCTGGTGAGGAGCTGGGAACGCTCCCCAGGTGTCCCTCCTAACTTTTTAAAACGTGTGACTGTGTTTTCTGCCAGCCTGCCACTGCCGCCACCGCCACCACCACACCACATCCTCTCCGCCACAGCTCCACCCCTCCTACCTGTCTGGAAGAGTATTTCTTCTTTATATCTTTGCTGGACTTCCATGCAGTTTGATTTTCTGGAACTTTTGGTTGTTTCTAGTTTTGAGGTAGTTGTATTCCTTCTTAGTTGTTGAGGGAGATACAGCATGTCTGTCTATGCCTCCATCTTGGCCAGAAGTAGTGGGCTATTCGGAAGCTGAGAGATCATTTTTGACACTTTGTTTTTTAATGTTTACTTTAGATAGCCAGGAATGTATATAAATGCTTTTGGTTAGAAAGCTTTTATTTTTGAAAACTGAACAAGAAAGGAAGCTCTCTTAGAAACTTTCTGCAGGTTATTTGATGCTGGGCAAAAGATTTATTTAGTAGGTTTGTATCAATAATTTGAAAATAAGATATCAAGAAAAGCCTATTCTTCATTTTGTTTCTTCATCTTTAAAAGAGATTAAATGTAATCATTTTGCTGGATGGATTGATTTCTTTTGGGGAATAAAATTTGTGCAGTTGATGACCAACAAATATAAAATGTGCTAACTAGAATCAGTGTAGTCTCAACTGTATCTAAAAGTAATTATGAAAACAAGTATGCTTTATCTTGAATTTTCACATTAAAACTATGTTTTTTAATATAAGGAATTCATAGTTTTATTAGCTTGTTCAGCAGACTTTGAATTTAGTTTTCGGTGCTCAAAACACATGTACACAACAATCACTGATGGACCGAAGTCACCATATTACAGAATGTTTCTCACATATTTCCTTATACAGTTTGTCTTTGCATACCTTTTTGACATCCCTGCCCATTTCTCTCTCTACTCGGTCAAGATGTTAAGCATGACTTCAGAACTGTTATGTTTTCCATTAAACCAGAAGTATATTATTTGATATTAATCTTGTATTTGTAAGCTGAATGTTATCACCTAAATGATTACTACATTAAAATATTTTTTGTTAGGAATTTGTCATGTTGAGCAACATTTTAATAAGGAAAGTTCCACTGGCCATATGAATTTTGACATGTTTCAGAGAGGTCAGTAAATAAAATATGCGAATTAAAAAAATAATAAGACCACACTTTGTGACTACGCAAAAATTCTTCAAACATGGAGATTGTGGAGTGTTGCTATGTTCTTTGAAGGAGAAAATGGTCCTCCTTTCATTTGTACTAACAGGAGATTTTACTATGAGAAGGCCTGCAAGAAGAATGAGAGGCTGAAAGAAAGACATAGAGGCCTTGCTGCATATAGCTGGTTTTCTTCTTCATAAACCAAGTGTTAGTAGTGGGGCATTAAGGACCTAGATTTGGTAGCTATTCTCTACAACTCTCAGACAACTCAGGATAAAAGTAAGTTTCTGTATGACAACCAAAACTAATAATTATATTGAAAAGGATATATTTAAGCACTTTAGAAGTGCCTATATATATCAAGCTGCTTCTTCAAAACTTCATGTTTTAGATAACTTTGAACAGGACACCATAATTCCATTATTCTGGCTCCGGTTTGATATTATTTTTACTTTTCCCAAACCATAAAATTTACAAAAAGAAAAAAATCACCGACAAAAGTGTTCAAATATTTGGAAATAAAAATGAAACCACCCTCTTAAAAGCCAAGAAGAGAGCTACCAAAGTAGAATACATAATAAAAACTTAAAATTATATAAAATTAAACTGGTAGTAGCATTCAAATCAAAGAGGTAAAGTATTCTAAGAATATCTACTCCAGTTGCATTAGGGGAAAAAAATCAATTACGAATTCATTGGGCCAACTAATCCAATAATAATACCATTATGCTGCTTATATGATCATTTGCAATAATAATTTTTAATAGACTTAGTAGTCTATCAAAGTCAACTTCAAATATAACAGTTTTCCCTATAAATCAAGTATATGTGAGAAATATAAATTTATTCCATACTTCTATATATTCTACAAAAAAAATACTTTAGAAATCCAAGTGCTTCCTGATCAATAGGCAAAAAAAAGAAAATTCAAGTTAAAATAAAACATATATCTTCTACCAGAAAAAAAATGGAATCAGCAGGGACAAATAAGTGGAAATTATTAGAAGACATTTATTTAAAGATTGGTTACACATTAAGACACAGTTCCCTATGTTTCCATAAGCTTGACTTATCAAATAACACCATAAACTCTGTTAATCATTAATATAGATCAGGGGTCTGCAAACTTTTTCTGAAAAAAGCCAGGTAGTAAGTATTTCAGACTTAGCAGGCCACACGGGTGCACTCGCACCTACTCAACATGGCTGCTGCAGTGACAGCAGCCACAATGAACGAATGTGGCTGTGCTTCAGTAAAGCTTTATTATGGTCACCAAAATCTGAATTTCATGTAATTTTCACACATCAAGAAATATTATTCTTCTATTGATTTTTTTTCAATAATTTTTAGAAGTACTACCTTAGATTGTGGATCACTACAAAAATAGGCAATGGCTGGATCTGGCCCATAAGCTACAATTTGCCAACTCCTGATATAGAAATTCATGAAAAGTAGTTACTGGCAATACTTTCCAAACCCTTTTTTATAATAGGATATAAATAGTGTTGCATTTTAACTATACCATTATTTTTCTAATAGTATAAGTTCTAAAGCAACATTATCTGCCAAAAATCACTGAACCAAAACAAAAAAAGCTAAAATGAAGTATTCTTAATATTTCAAAGTCACAAAAAAGAGGTAATAAAACAGAAAAATGTTGTTTTGTTACACATTCCTAGATAATAAATTTCACATGATATTGAATTTCTTCTTTATAATATTTGCTCACTGAACTATAATAGATTTATTAGCAATATTTATGCCAAATTTAGAATTTCATTCACCCCACATGTGAAAGTGTTAGAATGTGGCCTTAAGAATTGAGGCATTTTCATAGTTAAAGCTGTTCTCTATGGTAAAACTGAAATGTCTTAGAAAAATCGCAGGACACAGTTGTGGAAACTGTATTGTAGTTGTAGCTTACATTTAACTAGTTAAGATCTTGAGCAAGCCAGCATTTCCCAAGGTTTGTTCTGTATCCACACAAGTATGGAAAATCCTACATATTATATACTTTTCTAGAAGATTTATAATGTACAAAAGTATATCATGAGTTCTGAGAAGTCCTGCAGTAAACAAATACTTTGGTTTAATCTAGAACTCTCCAAACTTACTCAATTACTTTTTTGTACAGTATTTATTAACATTCCTGGAAACTAAAATTCCTTAAAACACTTTGGAAAATTTTATCATCAGTAGAGATTAGATAAATATGCATGCCTTCAGGTAACTTTGCAAAAGTACTAATTCAGGCCCACAAACCTGAACCCTCGAATTAAACATACTTTCTATGCTTCCACACACTCTGAGCCTCCTCTCAGAACACTTACCTTTGGATTGAAATCATCTCTCAAAACTTCTAGACTCAACTCCCTAGGAAAGAGATAGAATCATGTTCTATCCTTGTTTCTTCAACACCTAGCAGAGTGCCTGGATCATTAAATGGTTTTATTTATTTATTTTTGTTTTTGTTTTTGTTTTTATTCTAATCATCCCTATTTGATCACCCATAACTGCTCTTACCCTCGCCCACTGCCACTCTATGCAAATATGGCCACATATCCTGCTCCTCAAAAACATTCATTTCCCACTGCTCCTGAGATGAAAACCAAGTTTCTTACTCTCGTATCATTGCTCCTCTCCGCTTTATACACCTGAGCCACACAAAGCTAATACAGAGGACATCGATGGTACAGATGGTACAGAAGAAACAGCAGGCAGGGGACTGGGCATGTCAGGATGGGGTGATGCGGGGTGCGATTTTAATTAGGTGGCCATGAGCAGTATGGCTTAAAGGTTACAACAAACTGTGGCAAGAGAGAGGGAATAAAAAAATAAGTACTTCTAAAATGAGAGCATGAAAACTTGTTGGAAACAGTGGCCACAGTGGCTTGAGAGAGGCTGGTATGGTGGAGAGCAACAGATGAAGCCAGGACTCCCACCGCAATCAGCTCCACAGTCACTTCAACCTAGATCCTCCAGTGAGGGCCAGCCTCCAATTTCAACACACACTCATTCATACCTCTTGGATGTCTCATTGGCAGGTTTATGCTCAGGTCTTAAGTCCCTCCACAAATCTGTTTCTCCTTCATTCTTCTCTCTTCCCTCTCTCAGTAAATAGCAGGAACCTCTATGCATTGGCAAAAGCCAGATACCGAAAGCTTTCCCACTAAAAGGAAAATAGATGTACAATTCTAACAAAACATTCTCCACACCAAACAACTACACCCTTTAGGCAGCATAGTAAACTAGGTAAAGAGCCTACGCCTGTGTATATAATGCTCCAATGAGGACCACTGCCCACACACATGTCACACACAGACAGGAAGCACATCACCTGCATCTGATTCTGTGTCTGGGAATTAGCATCCCACAGGGGCAGAGGCTGGGGGAAGTGGGACATTAAACCTGATGTCCTTTGAAATGTCAAATATCCGTCTAAAACAGAAAGGTACATACCCTGGGTTCGGCCTTAACAGTAGCTTCGGGCTAGAAGGCAGCAGTCTTAAAGAAAGAGCCCTTCCAGCCTTTGACAGCGTAAGTCTAATAGAGAGAAGAGGTCCAGTGGGCCCCACCAAGCAGGTCTGTGTCGGTTTTTTGTTTTTTTAATTTTTAAAAAGATTTTATTTATTTTTAGAGGGAGGGGAAGGGAGGAAGAAAGACAAGGAAAGAAACATCAATGTGAGAAACATCAATTGGTTGTCTTTCGCACGCACCCTAACCAGGGACAGAGCCCTCAACCCAGGCATGTGCCCTGACCAGGATCAAACCGTTGACCTTTAGCTTTGCAAGGATGGCGCCCAACCAACTGAGCCACACCAGTCAGGGATCAGAGTTTTATTTTTAAAGTCACTAAGCACATTAATTAAAATTAAAACTTAAGTCCCTCAGTTACACTACCAATATTCCAAGTGCTCATAGCCCTATGTGGCTAGTGGCTACAGCAATTTTTTTTAACCTTAAAGATTTAGAATGTGGTGTTTTATTTTCATTATTTTAGAAATAATAGGTATGCATCAGTGTTTTTATGTATTATATATACATGTCATATACATTAGCACATTAGCATATATAAAACATATGTATATAAAGTCAATATTTTAAACATGATTCAAAATTCTGTCTTGTTTTATTTACATCAACTACATTTTTTCATTTGACTTTTTGACCTCCTTCACCCATTTCTCTTAAGATCTTCTTCAAAGAATTTATTCCACTAATTCCTCTTAGTTTCAAAATCCCAGAAAGAACTCTCCAACAACTATCAAGTAGAATTAGCAAACTCAGCTTTAATACTGCTTATTAATTTTTTTTCTCTAACTCGTAAGGGTTGTATTAAACTTACTGTTGAGGACAGTGAACCTTATAATGTACTATCATAATATGTCACATTAAAAACTTGCAAACAGAAAAAAAACTCCAGGGTTTTGGGTATTGTTTTCAGAGCACATTACTATTCAAAGATCCTTTTCTATAATTTTAACTTTGATTTTGGAATATTATTACATATATTAAAAATGGTACAGAGAGTATAGAGAGCTCCTGCATATCCTCCTCCTAGTTTTCCTTACAGAACCACAGGACATTGGTCAAAACTAAATGGCTCAATAGTATTTATAAAGCACAGCTTTTATATGGAGATTCTACTTTTTCAGTAACTGTTGATACCTCTGAGGCAATCAAACATCCAGATTTCCATCTGAGGGAATTCTTAGATTTTACTTATTTATTTTTAGAGAGAGGGAAAGGGAGGGAGAGAGGGAGAGAAACATCAATGTGTGGTTGCCTCTCGTGCACCCCAAATGGGGACCTTGCCCACAACTCAGGCATGTGTCCTGACTGGGGATCAAACTGGCAACCCTTTGGTTTGCAGGCCAGTGCTCAATCCACTGAGCCACACCAGCCAGGGCCAACTAAGGGAATTCTTAATATCATTCAAATTTAAGTTGGTTCCCAGCTGTTCAATGATGAAGTTTAATTCTCTCTGAGAATATGGACTCTTAGTAACAGAGAATCTTGGTACTGGAAGGAACTTCAGAAGTCATCTAGATTAGCGTTTTTCAAAGTACAAATGATGACCCATTAACAGGTCATGAAACTAAGTTAATGATCACAGCTAGCAATTTTAATAGAATAAAAGAGAAAACATTAGAGTACAACAATATGTTAAGGGTATTACAGTTTCAGGGTCTGCTGCATGGGCAACAGCAGACCCTCCATATCACCCTGCCCAGGCTCTGTAGCTTCAGCTTCACTGGAGAGGACACTCCAGCGTCATCGCAAGATGTCGATTCAACACCGGAGGAGACAGATACCGTGTCACTCCCGAGTCGGACTGCACAACCATTCTCGGCGGTGCAGACAGACTCTTAAGAAGCTACACCATCGTCTCTCGAGACGGACGGCTGCCGACGACGATTACAGTTTCATAAATTTTCTGTTTCAGTTATACATGCATGTGTGTATGTGTGTACTGATTATTACCATTAAAAAATAATCATTACTACAGGTTAGTCAAAAAAGGTTTAAAAGTCACTTATCTACATCAAGCCATGGAAGGAATCCTCTCTTCAGTATCTCCACAGATGATAATACCACTTCCATTTAAATACTTTCTACTTTTACTTCACACAGTAATGTTAGGAACTATTTTACATGGAACCAACATCCATCTCTGTTGATTTTTAATCTACAATTCACATAAAAGGGTTTTGTTCTGTAAGAAACAAGGTCATAGTGATTCCCAAACCAGTAAAAAGTCATTAGTAACAAAGGGCAAATGTAATTAAAGGGTCTCTGAGAAGGAAGTTGACAGCATTAGCATATCTACAAATCACAATAGGGGCATTTAAATGAACTCCTTAGATTGTGACGCTGGAGTATCCAGTCATGGAGAAACGGGGAAGAAGGAGAGGGGAGGGGGAGCTAGTGGCGTTAGGGTTGGGAAGCTAATCGCTCTCACTTTAGGGTGGCAATTTCAGGGTGGGGAAGCCAAAACTATAAAACCAGGTTCCTTTGTCTACTTGGGGCACACATTCTCCTGGCTGTGAGGGTGCACCCGGCTCTGCAGACTCATGAATAAAGGCCTCGCTTTACTGCTCAAGTCCTGTGTCCCAGTTTTTATTGTGAGCTTTTCTCACAGTTCTTCCACATAAAAATATCCTGCAGTCCCTTTTTTTTTAAATCAGTGAACAGAGGTTGTTACAACTAAAAATCAAAAATGTAATAAAAAAAAAAGTTCCTTTTTTGGTTGGCAATAAGAGGCTCTCTAGATAGAGGGCACTGAAAGCAAAAGAGAAGAAAAGTATGTAAGGGGCTCTAGATGGGAGAAAAAAAGGAATACCAGATAAAAAGGTCAAGTCAATAAAGAACATCTCTGTAGAGGTGACATGAAAACAATGGTCAAACTCAGCAAATTCCTGAGCGTATGCATTCCTTACTAGCAAATGTTATTTTGAAAAGTAAGGTTCACCTTTAAAAAAGAGAGAGAGAGAGAGAGAGAGAGAGAGAGAGAAAGAGAGAGAGAGAACGAGCTCCTATATTCAAAAGGGAAAAAATCATGCACAAATTAACCCTTTCTATCTCCTTAAGATATACATATATTTTACCATTACATATAATATATATAAATTCACCAAACCTGTATTCAGCTAACTAGCAACTTCATTCTATCCAAAATGCATAAGAAACTCAAAATGTATGAAGGGAAAAGTAAAATCTGAAGTCAAAAAATCCAGACTAAATAAAACTCATTTACTTCACACTTAAGCACCTGAGGTCCTAATTCAAAGCCTCATTACTCTTATGTTGCTCCCAGCTCGATCTACAATGTCAGTTTTCAAGGCAAGAGTAGCAGTTTAAGAGAGTTAAATAAGGAAGTAGGACAAGCACCGCCACACAGAGGTGCACTGAGACACAACAGGAGGTGAGGGGACAACTCCACTGGCAAGGCTGACAACAGCAGACTGGGAACTTGAGAAGCTGATATCCAGGAGTATCTGGATAAACCATTTATATATCTAACGAGGCTTAGAATAATGGTTGTCATTTATAAGTTGACACTGAGTCAACATGAAAGATCCTTCATGTTCGTAATTGTGGCATTTTTAACATGAAAAATATATGCCCTTCTAGAAAAATCTCTATCCACAATTACTGGAATAAGGAAAGTTTCAGTTTGCAAAAAAAGGTAGTAAATCCTCAGCAATTTGAAAAACTCAGAGGGTAATGTGTACCCAACACTGGACATTAGAATCACCGGGGTAACTTGGTAAAATGCTGGTGTTCAAATTCCCCAACCAGAAATTTAGATTTAATTACTCTAGAGAGAGACTGGCATCGGGCTTGTTAAAAGTGTTCCAGGAGAGTCTGATGTTCGGCCAGAGTTGGAAAACACTTAGTTTTCTGCATGACATCTTTAAGGATTGCTAAGGAATCTTTAAAAGGGATACAGTATGCAGCATTTCCCAAATTTGTCTTCAAATCCCTTTTTTCATAGAGCACCTTACACTCTTGATTTCATAATTCTTCAGCTGAAAATCAAAGTAAATATTAAGCTTAGAATCAAACTTTACCACTTTCCAAAATGCGTAAAAACTCTAATATGCTTAGGGGCAAAGGAAGTGAGAGAAGGGGAAAAAGGGGAGCTTAACTTACATGCTGCTATTATGTTTTTTACTATATTACAAAAATTCCAAATGAAAGATTTTAATATTAACTAAAAAACTTCATCATTAATTGAAATGATGCTTATGTTAAGCCTGTAACTTAAAAACATTAGTGTGTTGTAAAAAGCTAATTCCAAACTAAATTCATGCTGCCCTCTAATGGCTCAAAATAAATACTTTCACCTGTACTACACAAGAAATACTGATGGTGAATAATTTTATTATTTTATAAGTGGGAGAATTATATTAAGAACATAGAAGGAAAAAAAGATTTCACCTTTTGAGTGTTCCTGAGTTCAAAAGATTAATTAAAACTGTTATATTCATGTTCAAAATTTTTAAAATTATTAAGCCATTTTCATCAAATTACCACATTTGCCTATGCATGTGAAAATATAGACCACCTCTGTGCATTCCACAACTGCTATCTCTAACTCAGCTTCACTTCAAAGGTCTATATGGCAATACTCTTCAAGCTTAATACTCAGACCCCATAAAAGAATTTTGAAAACTATGTATATTTTATCACACTTTCATTATATCTAAAATTTTAATTAGCATCTAAAATTTTTCATTAGAAACTTAAATATTTCCAAGGGATGTAATTTCCAGTTTACTGTATTAACATTTTAAATGAAAGTACATGCCACTCCTTAAGATGTATCAAAGGAATCTAAGTATCATAAGAAGTTGATATCTAGCCTCATCTACTTCAAAAATACCTAAACTCTGGGAAAGAAAGCAGGAATTTTACATCATTGTTTTTCTTCTTGAACTTGCATTTTATTCCACTCTCTCCATAGCATTTTATCCTAATGTTATTCTACACCTGAAAGTCTTATTGCTCACTCTATAATAACTTTATGTATCAAGAATACATATATTAATTAAAAGTTTCAGAAGTTTGTATCTCCTGTGACCGTACCACGTACGTTTTTAAAAATGTTGTGGAATAATGCATTACTGTAATTATTATTAGCAGATAATTAATGGAACAATATAAATTACAAATTTTGATAATCTGGAAACAAAAAGTAAAATCTTAACGGGCATGCTTCTTAGTGACATGAATAGGGCTCTTTAAAAAATGTATATTTTATCTACAAAAGAATACCTCTTACTGTTAAAATGAGATAGGTTCTCAATTTAATTCTTACTTCACAGTCTTCTAGGTAGGTATAATCACTGAAAAACATAATCCACATTAAGAAGGAAATCACCTCGGAGTTTTGTAAAAGCAAATGTTTTTTCGTGTCATAACTTACATGATCTATCATCAGAAATTATTTTTAATGGTGTGGCCACTGACAACTTGATTAGGTCCTCTTGCAATTTGTTGAAAGCAAAGAACTAGGAAACTATCTGACTTGTATTGGGATGTGTTACACACTTATTGCAATTATTCAGTTTCTCAATTTCTAGGAAGTAGTCTGAAAAGGCATTCCTAAGACTTATCAAATGCCTATTAGTTATATCAGTTATTCTTACACTTCTTTAATTTGGTATACTCAGAAAGGGTAGAAAAATATGAATACCTGTCTGCTGATAACAGTACATATTTGTTTAATAAAATGTTTTTATGTTATCATGAATTTCAGTATATTTTCACCATAACTTTGGAGCAGCAGATGGCCAGCACCCAACGGTACATACTGGCAGCCAATCCCACATCAGGTTATCAAAAAAAAGTCTCACTTTTTTCTCAAGTCAAATATGTGTTTATTGGGCTTAAAAGAAAAAGTTTTAATTTGTCTTGTAAAGCAAGACCGAACTATATGCTACATATATACAAGAGACGTACCAAAAGCAGACGAAGGCTAGAAATAAATGGATAAACAAGGCTAAAGAAAACAATGATTCTTATCCTGGTAGCAAAGTAGAATTCCAGCTAAAGTGTATTAACATCAAAGGGTATTTCTTAATGCTAAAATCTGCAATTCTCAAATGATATATAACAGTTATAAATACCTATGTACAAAATAAGACAGCAACTACCCTTATGAAGCAAAAACTACAGGAAATGCAAGGAGATACAGAGAGAGGCAGACAAATGTTAAGACATTTTAGCATACCACTCTCAATACAAGACAGATCAATTGGCAGAGGGTAAGAGTTAGTAAAGATATAGAAGACTGTGGTTCAGTGGATTGAGTGCAGGCCTGCAATCCAAAGGGTCACTGGTTCAATTCCCAGTCAGGGCACATGCCTACGTTGCGGGCCAGGTCCCCAGTTGGGGGAGTGTGAGAAGCAAGCACACAGTGATGTTTCTCTCCCTTTCTTTCTCCCTCCCTACCCCTCTCTTCCCCTCTCTCTAAAAATAAAAAATAAAATCGTTTAAAAACAAAAGATAGAGAAGACCTTAGCAACAAGAAGAAACTTTCCTACAAAATACAAGGGTATAGGAATTATTTTATTCTAGCATGCGATCCCCACTCCTTAGCAACTTTGGGTTGCCCTAAACATTAGATTCTACACCACAACTATAAGGCACATCTTACCCATGATGCCTGGACTAAGTCACTGCCTCTGTCACTATCCTATCTTCAGCTGCCTTTCTGCTGCTTCTACACCTGGTTATTTAGCCCACTCCTGTCATTAAGCTCTCTCCTAAAGCACACCCAACAATTAAGTCCTCCGTTGGGCTGACTAGACTTGCATTCTATTAATAAACAATTTGAAATTAAAGCTTGAGCAAAAAAGAAAAAAAAGAAAAAAACTCATGGACATGAACAACAGTGGGTGATTATGGGGGGATGGGGAGGTGGAGGAGGGTATAAAGGGGATTTAAAAATATTAAGTATTGTGTCATAAACAGGATTTTGCTTAAAAAACCAAAATATTAAAGAATAAAAGCAAACTAGAATAAAATAAAGGAGGGAATTGTCTCTCTCATCATCCCTGATTTTGTCTGGAACCTTCCTTCCTTCTCAACTCTAACAACAGCAGGAGTAGAAAAGAGGCTCACTCCTACAGACCAGGTGGCACAGAGGAAAAAATGTTTCTTGGAAGGCAAAGGTAGAACTAATGACAAGGTACATTGTTCACTGTAATTAAAATGAATTTTTATGGACTATCTTGGGAACTTTGTCCCCACTTACCAAAATCTTTCTATGAGAAAATCTTAGCATTCTAAGTTTCCAGTAATGAACATAAAAACAAACTTTGGAACATGGCCTATTTGGTGATCACCCAAAATCTTGCCCAGAATTTATTAGACACAATATTCCATTTCCAAGAAATGTTGTTATTGCAGAAACTTCTATAAACATGTCAAATAAACACTCAGTAATACTTACAGCACTTGCATTAAGAACCATACTTAAATTTCTTTCTAAATCCAATTAACATTAAAAATTACAGAAACCCTTCATTAAAAATCAATAGTTCAAGAAAATACATAAAAGGTGATTTGAATATTAAGGAAAAACACCTGGGGTATAATACTGATTTTGGATTCATATAGGAACTATCCAAACCAAAGAAGAAAAAAAGATTCAGAATTTTTCAAATTTCTTATAGCTAATATGAGCAACGTGTATGAAATTTTTGCAAAATTCTAAAAACAGAAAACCCACTCAACTATATGGTAAATTAAAAAGAGCTTCATCCCTGACTGGTCTGGCTCAGATGGTTGGGTGTAGTCCTGCAAAGTGAAAGGTCACCAGTTCGATTTCTGGTCAGGGCACATGCCTGGATTGCAGGTTCAGTGCCCAGGAGGGATGCCAACAAGAGGCAATCAACTGTTTCTCTCTCACATCAGTGTTGCTCTCCTTGTCTTCCTCCCTTCCCCCTCCCCCAAAAATAAATTTTAAAAATCTTTCTTTTTTTAAAAAAAGAGCTTTACATGCACTTGAAAAAAAAATTGTGACTCTCTTTATTCCAAAATTTGTTTAATTGTTGTGGTCTAGAACTGAACCCACAATATCTCTGAACTATGCCTTTATTCGAGATTTAACACATGTATCAAAACAAAATAGATGAAACCACTTGCAAATAAAAGAGCTTCATAAATAGAACTGTCATTTGCCCTGGTTTGAAAAACACAAGTAAATAGGCATTGCTAAAGTGACATTTTGCACAACTGAACAAAAAAAGACATTTGTGATATAACATTGCTTCAACCACAAATAAACATTGTACTAGGGTTTCAGAGCTTGAGCAACAGAGTAATAAAATTAGTCTCCATTAAAACAATAGAGGATGCTGTTTATTTCCCTAATCCAGGATAAAAATTGTTGACATTTTAAAACAAATTTAGAAAGATAGGTCATTTCTTGTTATAAAAATATATATGAATTTAGAACTTATTACACTTTTCCTAAAGAATCCTAATAAACTTGGCGGAGTGGGGTGGGGAGGGACTTAAAGTAATTATTCTCTTGGTGCTAGTTTCAACTATTTGGAGAATAATTTTTTTAACCTTTTAAAAAAATATGCTTTATTGATTATGCTCTTATAGTTGTCCCAATTTCTCTTCCCTTTGTTCACCTCCACCCAGTGACGCCCTTCCTCCAGTTGCCCAACTCCTTAGTCCATGCTCATTGGTTGTGCATATAGTTCTTTTCAACATCTTCCTGTCTACTCCATTCCCTCCTACTATGCTTCTTAATTCCTGTACCATTTCCCTCCTTTTTCCCCTTCTCTCTCCCAACAGACCTTCCCCTAAAATGTTTCCCATACCTATAATTCTTTTCCCACTCTTGTTGCCTACTTAATTTGCCTTTGTTTTGATTCCCTAGCTTCTGTTGTTTGTGGTTATGATTCAGCTTTCATTTTTATGTTCATAGTTTTGATCCTCCTTTTCCTAAACAAGTTCTTTTAACATCTCATATAACTGGTTTGGATCTGATGAACTCCTTCAGTTTTACTTTGTCCTGGAAGCACTTTCTCTGCCCTTTTATTCTGAATGACAGTTGTGCTGGATAGATTAATCGTGATTGTAGGTTTTTGTTTTTACCTTGAATATTTCTAGCCAGTGCCTTCTTGCCTGCAGAGTTTCTTTTGAGAAATCAGCTGACATTCTTATTGGGACCCCTTTGTACATAATTCTCTTCTTCTCTCTTGCTGCTTTTAAGATTCTCTCTTTATTCTTAATTTCTGACATTTTGATTATAATGTGTCTTGGTGTGGTTCTCCCGGGGTTCAGTATTTTTGGAACTCTCTGTGCTTCCTGCCCTGTAAGTCTATTTCCTTCCCCAAGTTAGGGAAGTCCTGCTTTATTATTTTTCACATAATTTTTCAATTTCTAATTATTTTTCTTTACCTTCTGGCAACCCTATGATTTGGATGTTGGCCCCGTTATAGCTGTCCCATTCGTTTCTGAGCCTCTCCTCATTTTTCTCATTTCTCATTTCCTCTTTCTGCACTCATCAACTATTTGTTCCTTCCTTATGTTCCAATTTGTTGATTTGAGTCCTGGTTTCCCTTCCCTCATCACTAGTTTCGTACATGTTTTCATTAATTTCAACAGGACTAGCCTTCATTCCTTCCCCGTCTTTTTAAAGATCTGCTGTCAGGTCTGTAAGCATTCGTATAACCAAAGCTCTGAACTGTGCCTCAGAAAGATTTCCTATCTGCTGATCTGTTAGGTCAGATATTTGATATCTGGTCAGCTGCATTACTGGAATCTGGATCATGATCTCTGCCATCCTGCCAGTTTAGTGTTTATCTTTGTTTCCTGGGCGGGGCTGGCACATCTCCTATGCTATAGGGGGCAGAGCCCCATGCACTCGTCACTACTAGGGGACCTTCTCACCACACTGTGGTGCAGAGGTTCAAGATGGATTCCTGCCATTCACTCTCCGCTGAGAGACCGGGAGTCTCCTTCTCTGTCCCCACACGCTACGGCCTTCACAGTCTGAGGCAATGCGTGTCTGCCTTGCCCAGCACTGGAATCGCGAGCTGAAGGGTTCGGTCTGTAGCCGAGGGTGCTCCCCAGGTGCTTCTCACCTCCCCTTAAATACGGGTGTCTGTGCTTACTGCCGTCTCACCGCCGTCACCACAGCTGCTGCTGCCAGCATAGTTTGTCCTCTCTACCCCAGTTTCACCCCTCCTACCCATCCAGACAAGCACCACTTCTTTAAAACTTCATATGTTGGACTTCCATGTAGCTTTATTTCCTGGAACTTCTGGTTATTTCTGGTTTTGCAGTAGTTGTACTCCTTCTTAGCTGTGGAGGGAAATGTAGCATGTCAGTCTAGGCCTCCATCTTGGCCGAAAGTCCTTTCTGGATGAATATTTCTTCTTTATATCTTTGTTTGTTGGACTTCCCTACAGCTCAGTTTTCTGGAACTTCTGGTTGTCTCTAGTTTTGAGGTAGCTGTATTCCTTCTTAGTTGTGGAGGGAGATGCAGCGTGTCTGTCTAGGCCTCCATCTTGGCCGGAAGTCCTCAATAATATCTGCTGGGGCTGACCACAGCAGACCCACACACTGTTCTGCTCTGCTCAGAGTCCAGGAATTCAATTTTTTTAACTTTTAACATAAAGAACTCCAGAAGGATCTCAAGAGCATTTTTTTAAAAACTGGCCAAATAAAATAAGTCAACCCAGAATTAGAATAAAAATTTTTTTAATTTAAGAATCGGCTTTGTTTACTTCTGCATTTCTTTTTGTTTAA
Source organism: Furipterus horrens (assembly GCF_987537825.1). Lineage (NCBI taxonomy): Eukaryota > Metazoa > Chordata > Mammalia > Chiroptera > Furipteridae > Furipterus > Furipterus horrens. The sequence continues at coordinate 58,260,324 of NW_028327177.1, forward strand.
GGGGAATATGAAAAAAGTTTTTTCACTTAATAAACCTACCAGATGTTTTAAACAGTCTCTCACCTAGATGAGGCAGGGAGTGCTGCTCCTGCCTGACTGCCCATGGGACAGAGCCAAGGAGTGGAGCCTGAGCACCAACTCAGAGGCAAGAAGACACAGACTGGCCATGCACTGGGAATGAAAGTGAGAAAGCTGAAGGATCAAAAGTAAAATAAATGGCTATCAAGCTTTGAGAAGGGAAAAGTATGTGTATAAAATACTGCAAGCAATTACATAAAAGGCACAAATTTTCTGTTTAAATTCCAAATTAGTAACTGTTGATGTGCACAGTATTTTTCCAAGGGAGAAATCACTCTCTGGGCTGCGGTATCAGAATTATTCCAGGATCAACTAAATTCCAACAAAAGGCCAAAGTATACATGTTTGTATTACAGAATCAATCATTCCTGCTATAAAGCATACACTCAAAAATTACAACAGAATCATAACCTAATTTTTTAAAATTGGACAGGAGTCAAGGTCCCACTGCAAATACACTGATATTTAAATTATTTTTAAGTAACTAAAAACACTATGGTAAAGTTAAGGTAATGGGCCATGTCTAGTACAAAATTGTTTTATTTGATCCTGAAAACAACACTATGAGGAAGCATAACTTATTCTCCCCAATTCACAGACAAGCTAACTGAGAATTAGAAGGTTGAGTAAGTTGCTCAAATCCACACAACTACCATTCTAACTCCAGACTCTGTACTTATAACTAGACTATATTATCTATAATAAAAACTAACAATTAAATGAAATTTATTGAACAAAGTGAGCTAAGCAGTTTACAGACACATGATTTTATTCTCAAACACTAAGCAGTAAATATTTTAGTTAAGATATTTATGATATTTATGATGGTTTTGGCCAAATCCTTGAGAAGCAAAAATTTGATGCTCTCTTAGAAATAGTTTTAACTTCAAATAAAATTGAATATTACAAAGGTAGTTTTAGGTCAACTTCATTTATTTACATGTAACGAAATGTACCTACTTTAAGCTCTTGGTTAATGAGTTTTGACATGTACCTATATAGTGGCATTCATGTATTTCAGTGTTTCATTTTCATCTTCCTTTAGTTCAAAGTATTTTTCTAATATTGTGATTTATCCTTTGACCTCTGCATTATTTTAAAATGTGCTGTTTAATTTCCAAATATTTGTGGAATTTTCCAGATATGTTTAGGATATTTACTTCTAATTACATTCATTTGTAGTCAGAAACATAGTTTATATTATTTCAGTTCTCTTAAATTTATTGACAATTGTCCTATAGGACAGCACATCATCTCTCTTGCTGACTGTACTATCTGCACCTGAAAGAATGTAGATTCTATGGTACATGCAAAAAAATGAACCTAGACCACCATCTTACACCATACAACAGAAAAAACTCAAAATGAATAAGAGACTTAAATGTAAGTTGTGATACCATAAAAATGCTAGAGGAAAACATAGGCAATAAAATTTCAGATATTTCACATAACAATATTTTTGCTGATATATCTCCTAGCACAAGGGAAATAAAGGAAAAAAATAAACAAAGAGGACAATATCAAATTAAAAAGCTTCTACACAGCTTCATTTCAGCAAAATGAAAAGGGAACCCACTGTATGGGAGATCATATTTGTCAATGATACATCGGACAAGGGTTTAATCTACAAAATATATAAAGAACTCATATGACTTAACACCAGGAAGACAAACAATCCAATTAAAAAATGGCAAAGGGCCTGAATAAAGGACATACATATGGTCTATAGACATATGAAAAAAATGCTCAACATCACTAGCAATCAGAGATGCAAATTAAAACCACAATGAGATATCACCTCATACCGGCCAAAATGGCTATCATTAATAAATCAGCAAGCAAGTAAGTGCTGGTGAGGATGCGGAGAAAAAGGAACCCTAGTGCACTGTTGCTGGGAATGCAGACTGGTGCAACCACTCTGGAAAACAGTATAGTTTCCTCACAAAATTAAAAATGGAATGGCCTTTTGACCCAGTGATTCCACTACTGGGAATATATACAAAGAATCCCAAAACACCAATTCAAAATAATACATGTACCCCCATATTTGTAGCAGCGCTATTCACAATCGCCAAGATTTAGAAACAGCCTAAGTGCCCATCAGTAAATGAATGAATAAAAAAAGTTGTGGTATATTTACATAATGGAATACTATGCAGCAGTAAAAAAGGGAGTTCTTACCTTTTGCAACAACATGGATGAAACTGGAGACTATCATGCTAAGTGAAATAAGCCAGGCAATGAAAGACAAATACCATATGATTTCAGTTATAACTGGAATCTAAAGAACAAAATAAATTAACAGGCAAAATAGAATCATGAGGCACAGAAACAAGAAACAGAATGACAGCTGTAAAAGGTGAGGGGAGAGGTTCAGACCGGTTGAAAGAAGGTAAGGGAACTAGACAAATAATATACATACCACCCAAGGACATGGACAACAATGCGGGGATTGACTGTGGGGAAGGGGGAAAAGGAGAAAAAATTGGGACAACTGTAATAGCATAAACAATAAAAAAAAATTAACTAAAAAAATAAAAGGATGTATATTCTACTATTTTTAGATGGAGATTCCCATAACAGTGATCCACAGTGCTGTTGAATTCATCAGCTCTCTAAGCTCGAGCTGCAATAACAAAATACCATAGACTGGTGACTTAAACAATATTAATTTGTTTTTCATAGTTCTGGAATGGAGGCTAGAAGTCCAAGATCAAGGTGCCACCATGTTCAGTTTCCAGGGAGACCTCTCTTGCTGGCTTGTAGATGGCAGACTTATGTTCTTACATGGTGGCAGAAGAGAGAGGAGGTGGAGTACAGAGCCAGCTGTCTTGTGTCTGTCCGTATGAGGACACTAAACATACCTTCATGATGTTTCTAAACCAAATTACCTCCCAAAGGTCCTATCTCCAAATACCATCACATTGGGAGTTAGGACTTCAACATATGAATTAGAGGGGAACACAATTCAGTCTATAGCACTAGCAATAGCCTTACTGCGTTTCTGTCTACTTATTCTAAAGCCTATCAGCAGGAGTATGTATATTTAGAATTATTAGGTCTTCTTGATGGTTGTACCCTTTCATCATTGTAACTGTATCTCTGGCAATATTTCTTGCTCTGAAGTCTACTTTGTCTGATGTAAGTATAGCCACTTCAGCTTTAATATGATTCGTGTTTGCAAGGAATGTTATTTTCCATCCTTTACATTTAACAAATCTGTATCTTTATATTTAGGGTGGATTTCTTAACATTGCATATAGTCATACTTCATGCTCTTTTATCCAGCCTGACATTGTCTACCTTTTTACTAGAGTGTTTAAACATTTACATGTAATGTAATTTTCAATATGGTTGGTTAAAATCTGTCAGCATGCCCTTTGTTTTCTATTTATCCCATGTGTTCTTTACTCCTCTTTTCTACCTTTTTCTGTCTTCTTTATATTATAATTATTTGTGATTCTATATTATCTCCATCTCGTATTCTTCTTATATTTTGCTGTGTATGAATATACATCTTTAACTTACCACAGCTTCCCTTCACATCATATTGCATCAGTTCATATATAACCTAAGAACCTTACCTCAGTTTTCTAAATGTTTGTGGTGGTGATCACTCTATCATAGCCAGAAGCATAAGCCCCTAAAATATTTTTTAAATAATTTGATTTTTACCTAATACCTGGAGAATTAGATGTAAGGGGACTTTCTTATATCTCACTACAAATAAAAGGTTGTGTTGCTATTTCATAAAACAAAGAGTGTTACAACTGGTCTTACCAAGCAGTGAGTTTTGTTTTAAAGAATTACAATGTCTACTAGTTTCTATTCTTAATTTTAAACACAGACTGCCTAAGACAAGCTGCTGACCCAGAATCATCCTTCATTTACCCTAAAATCATCTCCCTAGATCTTCCAGTCCCTTGCTTCATATCCAGTTCATGCTTCCTGATCTTTGCTTTGAGAGATCCTACCCAAATTCTTTACTCGAGCTTTCGAGTTTTTTTTAATATGTTTTATTGATTATGCTGTTACAGTTGTCCCAATTTCTTTTCCCTCTTCTCCCCTCCACCCAGTGATCCCCCCCCCCCGCTCCAGTTGTCCCCCCGCTTAGTCCATGCCCATTGGTTGTGCATATAGTTCTTCTCAACATCTTCCTGTCTACTCCACGCCCTCCTATGCTCCTTAATTGCTGCATCATCTCGCTCCCTTTCCCCTTTTCCCCTTCCCCACTGATCTCCCCCCTATATATTCCCCATACCTATAATTCTTTTCCAACTCTCGTTGCCTACTTAGTTTGCCTCTGTTTCGATTCCCTAGCTTCTGTTGTTGGTTGTAATACAGTTTTCATTTTAATGTTCATAGTTCTGATCCTCCTTCTTCTAAACAAATCCCTTTAACATTTCATATAACAGTGGTTTGGATCTGATGAACTCCTTCAGTTTTACTTTGTCCTGAAAGCACTTCCTCTGCCCTTCTATTTTGAATGACAGCTTCGCTGGATAGAGTAATCATGGCTGTAGGTTTTTGCTTTTCATTACTTTGAATATTTCATGTCAGTCCCTTCTTGCCTGCAGAGTCTCCTTAGAGAAATCACCTGATAGTCTAATGGGGACCCCTTCGTACGTAATTCTCTTCTTCTCTCTTGCTGCTTTTAAGATTCTCTCTTTATCTTTGATTTTTGACATTTTGATTAGAATGTGTCTTGGTGCAGTTCTCCCTGGGTCTAGTTTATTTGGAATTCTCTGTGCTTCCTGGACCTGTAAGTCTATTTCCTTCCCCAAGTTCAAGAAGTTCTGCTTCATTATTTTTTCACATAGTTTTTCAATTTCTAGTTCTTCTTCTTTACCTCTGGCAACCCTATAATTCGGATACTCGCTCTCTAATAGTTGTCCCAGAGGTTTCTGAGCTTCTCCTCATTTTCTTCACTTTTTGTTTCCTCTTTTTGCACTGGTTGACTGTTTGTTCCTTTCCTATGTTCCAATTTGTTGATTTGATCCCTGGTTTTGCTTCCCTTGCCACTTGTTTCATATGTGTTTTTGTTAATTTCAGCAGGACTAGCCTTCATTCCTTTCCCGTCTTCATTAAGTCCCACTGTTATTTCTGTAAGCTGTCTTATAACTATAGCTGTGAACTGAGCCACAGAAAGATTATCTATTTGTTCATCCATTAATTCGTGTATTTGTTTTTTGGTCAGCTGTGTGATTGGTATCTCTATCATTATCCCTGCCATCTTGACAGGTTTGTTTACCTTTCCTTCTTGGGTGGGGCTGTCACACCTACAACGCTATAGGGGGCGGAGCCCCGTGCACTCTTCATTACCGGGTAACCCTTCTCACCATGCTGTGGCACTTTGTGTGGGGGCGGGGGTTCAAGATGGATTCCTGCCGTTCACTCTCTGCTGAGAGACCAGGAGCCTCCTCCTCCATCCCCACGCCCTCTGGGCGTCACAGTCTGAGGTAATAGGGGTATGCCTTCCCTGGTGTTGGAATTGCGAGCTGACGGGTCTGGGCTTCTCGCCTCCTCTTAAATACGGGTGTCTGTGCTTATCGCAGTCCCACTGCTCATCACTGCAGCAGCCGCTGCCAACACAGCTTGCCCTCTGCGCCCCGGCTTCACCCCTCCTACCCGTCTGGACGAGCACCACTTGTTTATAACTTCATACATTGGACTTCCATGTAGTTTTGTTTTCTGGAACTTCTGGTTATTTCTGGTTTTGCAGTAGTTTTAATCCGTCTTAGTTGTGGAGGGAGATACAGCGTGTCAGTCTAGTCCTCCATCTTGGCCAGAAGTCCCTAGCTTTCGAGTTTTAAAGACAATGCATCGTTAATGCTTCTTTATTATCCATTTAGATTTTTAGATTTACTTCACATAATGAAAAATGTTCTATGCTGGCTACTGGTTCTGTTAGATGCTACAGCTGTCTCGTCTACCTCCATACTGTTTTCCAATGCACAGCAGATTTCTGTGTGAGGAGGCCTGCAGTAACTGGGTGAGCAGCCATAAATGCTGAAGTTTGTAGTATATAAAGGGAGTTATGGTGGGGTCACTATTCTAGCAGTAACACAGGCACTGAGGAGATTAAGGGGTATCAGTAGCCATAACAGGCACTGGGGGTAGTCCGCCAGAACCTGTAACTAGGACAGTGATACTCTCAGTGACTGTTGGAACTAGTGACACCTCTTAATTCCTTCAATGCCTGTTATTAAAGGCCCCCATAAATTCTGACACTAGCAACGATGAGTTCTTGGGGTTCCTAGAAAACTAGAAGAGTATTTGAACCTTAAAGTCTCTCCTCATTTGTTAATGACAGTGATGATGGTTCTTAATACCGCTGTTGACTACTGTTTACTTTATATGGTTGAAATATTATTGTTATATTTTATTAAATATTTTAGTACACCATTTGGTTCAGAATATTTTTTTCTTGTTTTCCTCCTCTAAACCTAGGTACATCTTATGGTCAGGTGCGTCTTACAGTGTGAAAAATATGGTATACAGTAGTCCCTCTCTATATTGCAGTTCACTTATCGCGGCCTCATTGTATTGCGGAATTTTTTTTTTTAATACTCTATTTAATAATTTATCGCGAATTTTTTGCTATATTGCGGGATTTTGCGGTACTGTATACGTATGTTGTTAAAGTTACATAGGTTTAAGAGTGTAGAATACATTTAGGAACATAAGTAGTGTTTATAAAAGTGTGGACAAGGTTAATAAGGGAGTGGGAATGGTTTATAAGTGTGTGGGAAGGGTTTAAAAAGCCTTAAAATATATATAAATACTAAAATAAATTTAAGATCTCTACTTTGCAGATTTTCACCTATCGTGGGGGGCATATAGAATGTAATACCCGTGATAAGTGAGGGAATAGTGTACAACCAAATCTTAGAGAAACCATCCTGAACAACCAACTGAACATTAGCTGGAGAAAAGCCTTATAACCATGGACAGACAGAAGAAACCAGTTTACCACAATGTGTCTAGTAGGGAGTGCAGAGGTATATAAGGACTGGCTGGGCTCCCATGGGCAGCAGCTCAAGTTCTGGAGGGATATATCAGCAGCTAGGGGGTTCCCCTGAGATGTGTGGGGTCTAAAACCCAAGCTTGGCTCAATAGCCTACAGCACCAGAGGCAGAAAGGAACCCAGATAACACCCAGCTATGAAAAGCAGCAGGGTTTCTCTCTGCCAGGAAGAGAATGCTGGAGACAAAGAGAGCCTCTTAGAGGGCTACTACACAAGATTTACTTTGCAGTCACTTACCCTGGGCTCTAGCAGAGGAAGGGCAAAGTGGACTACAGATACTTGAGGAAAGTCTGGGGTTGGTGGCTTTGGGGAGAGAGCTTAAGGAACAGCCATCATGATTCCCATATTGCAGGAGCAATCTTTCTCAGGCAGAGCAATCCCCTCCAAGTGGCATCAGCCTGAGGGGAAGCAATAGCCCCTCCAATAGGGACTACTCTGCCTCACACTGTGATGCTTAAGCCAGGCTGCTAATTACAGCTTGAGGCTATATCAGTGATTAGTATAATAATTAAGGCAGAAAATACAATGAAGTAGCCAAAGTGGGAAGACAAAGAAACAAATCCCAAATGAAAGAACAAGAAAATTCCCCAAAAGAAAAACTAGATGAAATGCAGGCAAGCAATTTATCAGATAAAGGGTTTTAGAGTAATAATTATGAGGATACTCAACAGCATGAAAAAAGAGAACCCACAAAAAAGGACCAGTCAGAAATAAAGAATGCAATATCTGAAATAATAATATACTGGAGGGAATAAATAGTAGGTTAGATGAGGCAGAGGACTGAATCAGTGATTTGGAAGAGAAGGTAGAAAAAATACCTAGGCAGAGCAACAAAAAGAAAAAAGAACTTTAAAAAATGAGGAGAGCTTAAGAAACATTTTGGACAACATGAAGCGTAACATCATCTGCACCATGGGAATACCAGAAGAAGAGAGTGAGCAAGGGATCAAGAACTTGTTTTAAGAAATAATGACTAAAACTTCCCTAAGCTGGTGAAGGAAAAAGACACACAAGTCCAGGATGCTCAGAGAGTCCCAAAGAGTTGGACCAAAAGAAGCCTGCACCAAGACACATCATAATTAAAATGACAAGACTTAAACACAAGGAGAGAATCTTAAAAGCCACAAGAGAAAAGAAGGTAGTCACATACAAGGGAGCACCAATTAGACTGTCATCTGATCACTCAACAGAAACATTTCAGGCCAGACGGGAGTCACGTGAAATATTCAAGGTGATGAAAAACAAGGACCTATACCAAGGCTACCTTACCCAGCAAGGCTATCATTTAAAATCGAAGGAGAAATAAGGAGTTTCCCAGACAAGAAAAAAGCTAGAGAAGTTTGTTAACACCAAACCAGTACTGCAACAAATGTTAAAGGGCTTGAAAGAAGAAGGAGGAGGAGGAGGAAGAGGAGACAGAGAAGGAAAAGGAGAAGACGATGACTAAGAAAAAGAGAAAGAAAAAAAAACCCAGGAAAATAGTATAACAATAAAATGGCACTCAATATGTATCTATCAATAATCACCTTAAATGTAAAGGGCTTAAATGTTCCAAGCCAAAGACATAGGGTAGCTGAGGGTAAGAAAACAAGACCCATATGTATGCTGCCTCCAAGAGACCCATCTCAGATAGAAAGATACACACAGACTGAAAGTAAAGGGACAGAAAAAGATATTTCATGCAAATGGAAAGGGAAAAAAAAAGCTGGGAAGCAATAGTTATATCCTACAAAACAGACTTTAAAACCAAGGCTATAATAAGAAACTAAGAAGGACACTACATAATGGTAAAGGAAACACTCCAAAAGGAGAATATAACCCTAGGAAACATTTACACAACCAGCACAGGAGCACCTAAACATGAAAAGCAAATCTTGATGGACATAAAGGGAGAGAGCAATAGAAATACAGTCATAGTCAAGGATTTTAACATACCCATTGACTTCAATGGATAGATCTTCAGGCAGAAAATCAACAAGAAGACAGTGGTCTTAAACGATACACTAGATCAAATGTCGTCGTCGTCGGCAGCCGTCCGTCTCGAGAGACGATGGTGTAGCTTCTTAAGAGTCTATCTGCACCGCCGAGAATGGCTGTGCAGTCCAACTCGGGAGTGACATGGTATCCGTCTCCTCCCGTGTTGAATCGACATCTTGCGATGACGCTGAAGCTACAGAGCCTGGGCAGGGTAATATGGAGGGTCTGCTGTTGCCCATGCAGCAGACCCCCCCTCTCTTCGCAGCTGAAGGGTCCAAGGGAAAGACGGAGTCGATACAGCTTGGCTTCAGGTGCGCCGCAGGAGTTGCCGGTGTTGACTACAACGTCAAACCGCCTTAGGGACTCCGGCTCCGGATTTTCTGTCGGGGTTTACTCCCTTAGCCTTTCCCCTGAAGAGGTATGCCGCAAGGCAGCGGAGGTTTTTTGGAGTCAGAGTTTTCCTTCTCTGCTGTACCCTGACTGGAAGATCGAACCAGCGACACTTAGCTCGCAGGCCGACGCTCAATCCACTGAGCTAAACCAGCCAGGGCAAGAGATCAAATGTATTTAATTGATATCTTCAGAGCTTTTCATCCTAAAGCAGCAGAAGATACATACTTTTCAAGCACACATGGAACATTTTCTAGGATAGACAACATGTTAAGGCACAAAACAAATATCAGTAAATTTTAAAAAACTGAACTCATATCAAGCATTTTCTCTGACCACAATGCTATGAAACTAGAAATCAAACACAAGAAGAATACTGAAAAACAAACAAACACATGGAAGCTAAATAACATGTTATAAAACAATGAATGGGTCAACAACAAGATCAAGGAGGAAATCAAGATACACCTTGAAATAAGTTAAAATGAGGACACAACAATCCAAAATATGTGGGCCACTAGAAGGCAATCCTAAGAGGTGAATTCATAGCATTACAGGCCTATATCAAAAACAAAAGAAGTTCAAACTAACGATCTAACACACTTAAAGGAACTTGAAAAAGAACAACAACAAAGCCCAAAGTGAATAGAAGGAAGGAAATAATAAAGGTCAGAGATGAAATAAACAAAATAGAATCTAAAAAAAAAAAAAAAAAGATAACAAAGATCAATGAATCCAAGAGCTGATTCTTTGAAAAGATAAACGAGATTGACAAACTGTTAATTGGACCCATCCAGAAGGAAAGAAAAAGGACCTAAATAAAATCAGAAATGAAAGAGGAGAAATAACAACTGACACCAAAGAAACACAAAGGATTGTAAGAGAATATCATGAATAACTATATGCTGACAAACTGGACAAAAATGATAAATTCCTAGAAACATACAATATTCCAAAACTAAATCAAGAAGAATCAGAGAATCTGAATAGACAGATTTCACCTAGTGAAATGGAAGCAGTAATCAAAAACCTCCAAACAAACAAAAGCCCTGAACCGAATGGCTTCATGGGTGACTTTTATCAAACATTCTGAAAACTAACCTGTCTTCTTCTCAAACCATTTCATAAAATTCAAGAGAAAGGAATGCTCCCAAACTCATTTTATGAGGCCAGCATTATCTTAATTCTAAAACCAGATAAAGACATTACTAAGAAAGAAAATTATAGGCCAATATTCCTGATGAACACAGATGCTTAAAATTCTCAACAAAATATTAGCAAACCAAATACAGTGATGCATCAAAAAGATCATGCACACCCTGGCTGGTGTGGCTCAGTGGATTGAACACCAACCTGTGAACTGAAAGGTCACCAGTTCGATTCCCAGTCAGGGCACATGCCAGGTCCCTGGTTGGGAGGCATGTGAGAGGCAACCAACTGATATTTCTCTCACACATTGATGTTTCTCTCCCTCTTGTTCTTCCTCTGCTTTCACCTCTCCTCTCTCTGAAAATAAATAAATAAAATCTTTAAAAGAAAAAAAGATCATACACCATGATCGAGTGGGATTCATTCCGGGAATGCATAGTTGGTACAACTTCCACAAATTAATCAATGTAATTCACCACAGGAAAAAAAAAAAAGAAGGATAAAACCACATGATCATATCAATAGACACATAAAAAGCTTTTCATAAAATGTAGCACCATTTATAATAAAAACTCTCAGCAAAGTGGAATTGGAGGGACCATACTTAAACACAATGAAGGCTGTATATGACAAACCCACTGCGAGCATCACACTCAAAAACTACAAGCATTCCACTTAAGATTGAGACAAGACAGGGATGTCCACTTTCATTTGTCTTACTCAACATAGTACTGGAAGTCCTAGCCACAGCAATCAGACAAGAAAAAGAAACAAAAGGCATCCAAATTGGAAAGGAAGAAATAAAACTGTCATTATTTGCAGATGACATGATACTATATAGAGAAACCCCAAATATTCCACCCAGAAACTACTAGAACTGATAAATGAGTTCAGGAAAGTAGCAGGATACAACATTTATATCCAGAAATCCATTGCATTTTTATATGCCAATAATGAACTAACAGAAAGAGAAATTAAGAAAACAATCCCATTCACAATTACTACGAGAAGAAAAAATTACCTAGGAATAAACCTAACCAAGGATGTAAAAGACCTGTACTTGAAAAATTACAAGACACTGAAGAAGGAAATTGAAGAAGATACAAATAAGTGGAAGTACATACCATGTTCATGGATAGGAAGAATTAACAGAATTAAAAAGTCCATACTACCCAAAGCAATTTAAAGATCTAACACAATTCTTATCAAGATTCCAGTGACGTATTTCAAAAATTTATATGGAACCTCAATAGGCCCTGCATATCAAAAATGATCCTGAGAAAGAAAAACAAAGCTGGAGGAATCACACTACCTCTTATGAAACTACAGTATGAGGCCATAGTAACCAAAACAGCATGGTACGGGCAGAAGAAGACAACTAGATCAATGGAACAGAATAGAGAGCCCAGAAATAAGCACACACCTTTATAATCACATAATATTTGACAGAGGAAGTAAGCACATAAATGGGCTAAACATAGTCTATTCAATAAACGGTGGCAGGAAAATTGGACAGATACATGCAAAAAATGAAACTTGACCACCTTATTACACCAAACACAAGAATAAATACAAAATGGATAACAGACTTAAATGCTAGACCTGAAACCACAAAAATCCTTGTAGAAAATATAGGCAGCAAAATCTCAGACATTGCTTGTAGCATTATTTTATCGGATATATCTCCCAGACAAGGGAAACAAAAGAAAAATTAAATAAATAGGACTACATCAAACTAAAAAGTTTTTGCACAGCAAAGGAAACTATCAACAAAATAGATAGTTCTCCCATAGAAAGGGAGAACACATTCACCAATACATTTGATAGGGGCTTAACATCCAAAATTTATACAGAACTTACAAAACTCAACACCAAAAACAACAATAACAACTCAATTTAAAAATGGGTGAAGGACCTGACTAAGACACTTCTCTAAAGAGGACATACATGTGTTGAATCTAATGAACAAACTGAACTAACAAACAAAACAAAGGCAAACTCATAGATGAAGAGCAGATGACAGCTAGTTGGGGGTGCGGGGCTTAGAAGGTGAAGAGATTGAGCAAAAAGGAAAAAGGACTCATGGACAACAGTGTGGTGATAGCTTGGGGGAGGGGTTATAAGGGGACTAAATGGTAATGGGAAAAATACAAAAAAGATTAAATCCAAAGAGGACATACAGATGGCCAATAGTCACATGAAAAGATGCTCAACATCACTAATCAGAGAAATATAAATTAAAACTACACCTGTCAGAATGGCCATCATCAATAAATCAACACACAACAAGGGCTGGGGAGGATGTGGAGAAAAGGGAACCCTAGTGCACTGTTGGTGGGAATGCAGATTGGTACAGCCACTGTGGAAAGTAGTATGGAGATACCTCAAAAAATTAAAAATAGATCTGCCTTTTCACCCAGCAATCCCACTTCTGGGACTATATCTGAAGGAACCCAAAACACTAATGCAAAAGGACATAAGTATCCTTATGTTCTTTGCAGTGTTATTTAAAATCGCCAAGATATGAAAGCAGCCCAAGTGTCCATCAGAAGACGAGTGGCTAAAACAACTATGGGACATTTATGCAATGGACTACTATTCAGCCAAAAAAAAAAGTAAGTTTTACCCTTTGCAACAGTATGGGTGGACCTGGAGAAAATGATGCTAAGTGAAATAAGCCAATCAAAGAGAAACAAATACCATATGATTTCACTCATATGTGGAATCTAATGAACAAACTGAACTAACAAAATGGGGACAGACTCATAGATGGAGAGCAGGATGACAGCTAGTGGAGGGTAGCTTAGGAGGCAGAGGAATTGAGCAAAAAGGAAAAAGGACTCATGGACAACATTGTGGTGATTGTTGGGGAGGCGGGGGTATAAGAGGACCAAATGGTATTGGAAAAAAATAAAGATTAACCCGCCCCCAAAATAATTAAATAAATAAATAAATTTTGAAAAGTTATGAAATATATTCCAGTATAAAGCACAACATATATGCATATATATATATTCCACAAACCAAGGAATATAGTACACAAAAGGCAAAATTATATATAATTATTAGAATGAATTCCTATTTTTCACTATTTCACATTTATTTCATTTATCCAAAAAGCTTTAAAGTTGTGTACCTGGCTGATTTTTCCCTATTATGCTGAATCATATGAAGCTGACATATTTATAAGTTGAAAAAGTCAAATATTGGTGATTTCTTATGGTTTTAAACTCTCTTTATCATTTAACCTCCAGCCTTGGAATACTAAATAAAGTGAAAGCATCCAGAGTGTATGTTGTTCTAGCAGTATACAAGCACCATCTGGTGGCAGAAAGCAAAACTGTAGGTTTATACCTGTTTATACCACTACTGCTATAAATATATTCAGTTTCTCAACTGTTCTTTCTTTCCAACACGTCTTTTAAAAGGGCATTACACACTAGTGAAGAATGCTTAGTTTGATAGTTTGAACAAGCTTTAAAAAAAGCACATCTAACAAAAATTAGCAGTTAGTCATCAGCCTACAACATAAACTTTGAAATATAAACAATCTATTCATAAACTAAAATTTCTAGTTTTACTAATAAGTAACTTACATAAAATCAGTTCAGACACTTCAGAAAACTTGTTTTGCCCTATAAGATTTCCACTCCATGAAGTCCTTTCCAAGTCTCATAGATTAATTTCCCAGGGCAATGGTGTGGGAGTGGGGGTGGAGAACATGATGCCTCAAGTAGGTACCTGGCTCTGCCCTTAGGAACAAGTACATTTTGGGGACAACAGTCCAAACTTGCTATGATTCATACCACACATGTTAAGAGAATGCAACTTTACTGGCCTAAGTACAGGTGATTGGCACAGGAACTGGATACACTAGACAAGGCAATCGAATATTGTCTGGACACAAAATATACCAACTACACCTGAGGACGGGGGTGCTTATCATGGTGCAAGCCATGAAATTGTTACAAAATGAATGATGACACTCCCACAGAAACAAACCCTTTTGGGAAGGAAGTATAAATCCTAGATGACCAAAGAACAGAGAGGTCACTCGAACTTAGGTTGTACCCTAAACAAATCCCTTTTCTGCCAGATGTGTTACACATGCTAATTCGGGAAGTTCTAGACCCTAAAGTTCCTCTTCCCACATGTACTTTCAACCAGCACTCAAAGCCAAAGATTATCTTCACATATCCTTCACTGAGGCTTTAAAGAATGATAAAATTACTCCTCCTAAGTATCTCATAGGTAATATGAATTTGACATGGTAAAAACTGAATTCCTTATTTTTCCAAAGATCTGCTCCAACCCCTCCCATGGTCAGCAATATTACTAGCGATCCAGAGATACAAAAGTTATCCTTAATGCTTCCCATCCAATTAATCTCCAGGTGCTATCAAGTCTACCTTCTAAATACCTAGACACTGTCCTTCCTCTCCATCTTCATCACATGAGCCTGAATAACAACATCCTTGTAATTCATCTTTCTCCCTTGAATTTTAAGCGTATGCAAATTATTTTCCATGTACTGTCAAAGCAATACGTAAAGCAATATTCAAAAACTATGAATCCAGTTATTTTATCCCTGAGCTTAAAATCCTTCATTGGCTCTCAATCCTGTTAAGGATAAACTCTAAATCTCTGGGCAAGACCTGAGGACATTCAGCCCAGCACCCTGCCCAAACTTCAGCCTTGTCATCTCAGACATTACCAATCTGCTTGCAAGTCCAGGAACGAATAAACTTCTCAAGATTCCTTGTTGTTGTTCCCAAAATCTAGGCTGCTTATCCTAACCTTCACCTAGCTAATACCTGCTCAATCTTAAAAATTCAGTTTAAGTGTCAATTCCTTCTGGGAGGCTTCTTTGATTCCCCAATCTGAGGAAGGCGCTTATTCTCAATGTTTCCGTCGCACGATATGGACACATATATCATTTTGTTATTATTTATTTTCATTGTCTTCCTTATCTAGTAGACTCGGAATCCATTAGCTGTCTTTCATCAAAGTATCTACTGTGGCAAAGAGGCGGCAGGCATTCAAATAATTGTTTGCTGAATGAATGAGACCTCACAAAAGTCCTTGTATTTGGTATCATCTCTGTTTAGAAAATGAGGAAAGTAAGGGAGGTCCAGTGCGTTGCCCAAAATCACACAGCTAAAAGCATCAGAACTGGGATTTGAACAGAATGTTCTGACTGTCATGGAAATAATTTCTCTCAGAATCTGTGCCTCTGGGGAGCCATTCTATAAAACAGCTGTTTATCTGGGCTGGGCACAAACCCATACTTGGCCAGTTAAAGTTTCCCCAACCCCAAATACAGTCTGAATGACAAATTCTGGAATGGACAGTCTACTCAAAAGTTCTGGGGTTTTTGTTTGGTTTTTGTTTTTTGTTTTCCCTAAGAACAATCCAAAATCAAAAACTTGTTCTCCTTCTCCAGACTACAACACGAAGGACTTAGTAGCATATGAAGTATAGCAAATGAAAGTGAGTTTCCTTGAAAATAAAGTCAAACAGAAGAAAAATGAGACAAGAGCTCAAAAGAGAAATGAGAAATGCGGGAAAACAACACTGAAGCCCTACATCTACCCATACCTCAACATCTCCCTGAGACTCTCGGTGCATGGGGCAAAGTCCCCAGTTCACATGGGCTAGTCTAAGATGTGACTCTTTGGCAATTTGCATTGGCAGACCAGGGACTCTCTGGCCATTAGCCAAGCAATTAGGCTTTTTTTTTTTTTCCATCTATGAATATACAAAACTGATATATTGTAGGAGGCCTGATATTAACCATTCTATTCCTTGAGATAATGTATATAATTTTTTGTAACAAGACTGGAAGTATAAAATGTTCTCCAATCTTTACATCTTATACTTCATCATATAAATTTGTATATGTTTTCAACTTTGTTAGTGAACAGGGCACAAATGAGGGGGAGAAAAGATATAACTGGATGTACTCTTTTCAAACATTTTGGGTATAACAAGGGAAGACCAAGTACTTCAGAATCCAGGTCGTAATAATGATCTCTTTTTTTCTCCAGCCATCAGAAATGGGGTGGAGGAGGGTGAGGCCCCTTTATGAGTTCCTCCTTAAGCCTTTGAATGAGTACAAGTGGAGGAACCTCATCAGAAAAAGACAAAAACAAAAACAAAAAAACAGAAAACAGCATGGGTAATATCTAGGTATCACTTAATATTATCTTAAGTAGAAAATGAAAAGACCTTTTCAAAAATCCCTGTAAATGATACCTATTTCCTAAATGTCTTAATTTTTCATTCCTTGCCTTATTAAGAAGCTACTGATTCATTTGGAATCTGACAAGGAGAGGCTCCTTGATACCTTGGCTCCAAATTCCCAATAACAAATTTAGGTGTTGTTATCTGCAAATTAAGGTCATAAGTGTTATCATAATTTTAACAGAAAAGCAGTGAGCTTTGCCCCTTTACGAGCGGAGAGCTTTTGTGAAACATGGCATGGCAGCATCCCTATCTTCTTTTTACCCTTTTTGTGACCTACAGAAAATTCTCAAAACTCTCCAAAAATCTGAAGGGAAAGTCCGCTTTATCCTTTAAATGGGAATGACCTAAGGCACAACCTCTTGGAGAAGTCAAATACAATTCTGGCACCCTTCATGATAACCATGGAATCAGACTATGAAACTAGGAACTGTCAACAGGAAAAATGTCAACATTTTTAACACAAGATCTAAAGCAGAAAAAATAAAATTGAAGCAAACCACATGACACCTGTCAAATCCTCATTCTCCAACTCCTCTGTCCCTTGGTTCCCTCTGTTCAGTCATATGGCCTCCTTGTGGAGATGCCCATGCCAGGCACTCTCCTGCAACAGGACCTTTGCACCTGCAGGTTTTGCTGCCTGGAATGCTCCCCTCTCTCATGCCATTGACACTGCTTATTCCCTGTCTTCCTTTAGGTCTTTATTAACACTGTCACCCTCTCAGTGAGTAACCAACTGCCTCTTACTGACTGACTGCCTCCCCCATGAAACCTGAGTTCCATCAGGACAGAGATTAATGCCTGACTTTTCACTGCTTTAGCACTGAATTTCATTTGAAAGTAATAAATTATAATGTTATGTATCAATTATACCACAACATAAAATTTTAAATAGGAAATTAATTCACTAATCAAAACTAGCAAAATTTCAATACAGGACTATAGATATCAAAATCAATAAACATTTAAATATAATATCCTCATGAGCCAATTCATTAAAACATATTAAAAGTTAACTACATTGGACTTCCAGCCAAGATGGAGGCGTAGACAGACATGCTGCATCTCCCTCCACAACTAAGAAGGAATAAAACTACCTCAAAACTAGAAACAACAAGAAGTTCCAGAAAACCAAAATGCATGGAAGTCCAGAAAACAAAGATATAAAGAAGAAATATTCATCCAGACAGGTAGGAGGGGTGGAGCCCGGGCGGAGAGGACACGGTGTGGTGGTAGCAGCAGGGGCAACAGCAGCAGGCCAATGGAAAGTGCAGTCACACGTTTTAAAGTCAGGAGGGACACCTGGGGAGCGTTCCCAGCTCCTCACCAGACCTCATAGTTCATGGTCCCAGCACCAGGGAAAATGAAGCCTCATTGCTTTTGACTGTGCAAACCAGTGGGTGTTGGGACAGAGGCAGAAACTGCCCGACTCTCAGCAGAGTCCACTTGTTTAAAGAGCCCCCACGGTCCTAGAACATCTACAGACCCACCCACTCTGGGAACGACGGCCAGGGAAGCAGCTAGAGGGGTGCCAGTCCGGTGTGGAAGTGGGAGAAGTGACTGGAAAAGGGGCAAGTGCTGAGAAAATGGCATTGTTCCTTCTCAGACTCCTCCCCCGCATAGAGCACCACAATGTGGTAAAACAGGTCACCTGTTACTGACGAATCCCTAAGGCTCTGCCCCTTACAACATAACAGGAGTGACAGCTCTCCCTGGGAAATGAAAGCAAACACAGAAGACTTCCGGCCAAGATGGAGGCCTAGACTGACACACTCCGTCTCCCTCCACAACTAAGAAGGAAAACAACTACTGTAAAACTAGCAATAACCAGAAGTTCCAGAAAATAAACGGAAGTCCAACATATAAAGTTATAAAGAAGTGGTGCTCATCTGGACAGGTAGGAGGGGCGAAGCTGGGGAGGAGAGGTCAAGTTGAGCTGTCCGCAGCAGCAGCAGCAGCAGCGACAGCAGCAGGACAGCAGTAAGCACAGACACCCGTATTTAAGGGGAGGTCAGAAGCGCCTGAGGAGCACCCCCGGCTGCAGACCAGACCCATCAGCTTCTGATTTCAAAGCCGGGGAAGGCAGACCCCCATTGCCCTGGACTGTGAGGCCCGGTGGGTTGGGGATGGAGGAGGAGGCTCCCGGTCTTTCAGCAGAGAGTGAACGGCAGGAATCCATCTTGGACCCCCATCCCCGCAGAAAACGCCAACAGTGTGGTGAGACGGGTCGCCCGGTTGTGACGAATGCACGGGGCTTCGCCCTCTATAGCATAGGAGGTGTGACAGCCCTGCCCAGGAAACAAAGGTAAACACAAAACTGTTCAAGATGGCACAGATCATGATAGAGATCCCAGTGAGGTAGCTGACCAGACAGCAAATTTCTAATCTAACAAAGCAGCAGATAGGGAATCTTTCTGAGGCACAGTTCAGAGCTTTGGTTATAAAAGCACTTACAGACCTAACAGCAGATCTTAAACAAGACAGGTAAGGAATGAAGGCTAGTCTTGCTGAAATGAACAAAAACACATATGAAACTAGTGATGAGGGAAAGAAAACCAGGGATCAAATCAACAAATCAAAACATAGGGAAGGAACAGTCAATCAGTGCAGAAAGAGGAAACAAAAAGTGAGGAAAATGAGGAGAGACTCAGAAACCTATGGGACAGCTATAAGCGCACCAACATCCGAATCATAGTGTTGCCAGAAGATGAAGAAGAACAACTAGAAATTGAAGAATTATGTGAAAAAATAATGAAGCAGAACTTCCCTAACTTGGAGAAGGAAATAAGACTTACAGGTCCAGGAAGCACAGAGAGTTCCAAAACAACTGGACCCAGGAAGAACCACACCAAGACACATTATAATCAAAATGTCAAAAATTAAGGATAAAGAGAGAATCTTAAAAGCAGCAAGAGAGAAAAAAATAATTATATACAAAGAGGTCCCATAATACTCTCCGCTGAATTATCAAAAGAAACTCTACAGGCAAGAAGGGACTGGCAAGAAATATTCAAAGTAATGAAAAGCAAAAACCTACAACCACAATTAACTCTATCGAGCGAAGCTGTCATTCAGAATAGAAGGGCAGAGAAAGTGCTTCTAAGACAAAGTAAAACTCAAGGGGTTCATCAGATCCAAACCACTGTTGTATGAAATGTGAAAAGGACTTGTTTAGGAGAAAGAGGATCAAAACTATGAACATTAAAATGAAAACTGTATCACAACAACCAACAACAGAAGCTAGGGAACCGAAACAAAGACAAACTAAGTAGGAAACGAGAGTGGGAAAAGAATTATAGGCATGGGGAAAATTATGGGGGGAGGTCAGCAGGGAGGAGGAAGGGGGGAAAGGGAGGGAGATGATGCAGGAATTAAGAAGCACAGTAGCAGGGAGTGGAGTAGATAGGAAGAATTTGAGAAGAACTATATGCACAACCAATGGGCATGGACTAAGGGTGGGGGACAGCTGGAGGGAGGAATGTCACTGGGTGGAGGGGAACAACGGGAAAAGAAATTGGGACAACTGTAACACTGTAAAAGCATAATCAATAAAGCATATTATTTAAAAAAAAGTAACTACTTTGCAAATATAAAATAGACAAAGTTCCTAACTCAGGTGACCAAACATATCTATTGTGCTCAAATAGGCAAACAGTTTTATTTATATTGGGTAGGCTCAGAATACAAGAAAGGTAACAGGTACCGGTATGTTATATATTAATAGAGAATGGCAAACAACTATAAGACAAATAACATGTCGATCCTGCCTCCTATGCAGTGTAGACACCAAGTTGAGAACTGACGAACCACTGGAGGCTCCATAGCAAGAAGAGGACATTGAGAAGATGAAACAGCATCCCCAGGAGTAAAGGAGAGCGCTAAGGGTTTAGACCAAGGCAGCCAGGAAATATGGTGGATACTGTTGAGGATCACTTAGGAAGAAACAGTGGATCATGATCACCAAGTGCAGGTTTCAGCAGGGCAGGCAAAACAGGTGCCATCTACCTGGTGGACAAGGAACATCATCATAAAGACCAGAGGGGCTAGAGCACAATACAGGACACCCGTACAGAGGTGAGGGCTCCTCCCTTCCTACCTGGTGAGTAGATTACTACAATAAGTTGCCCAAACATATCAAGGAGGAAAGGAGGAGGGGCATGAGTCTAAGATTGTGCATGTTTTTTTCTCAGAGAATCTGAGCAATAATATTTAAATGAGGTTATTTAACAATCTGAATAGGACAAAGTTTTCAATGGTAATTTTTTCATTACCAAGCAAGACACCAAAAAATATCAGATTACATATGTATAGACTAAATAAATACCATCTCCTCACATCTAAGTTGTAATGTCAGTAAAGATACGAAATGATTTTAAAAGCATCAGCATCCCACCCCTAAACAAAATGATAATTATGTGACATGATAGAGGTACTAGCTAACACTACAATGGTGATCATATTGCAATATAAATGTTATCAAATCAATGCCAAACACCTTTAACTTACACAGTGTTACACATCAATTATATCTCAATAGAATTTTTTAAAGCATCTGCAAATATCTGATCACATGTGAGAATTTCTTAAGACATAAAAGAAGTGGATGAAATGACAAAAAAAATGATTAAAAGATTAAACCACATAACATTTAAAACTAGAGTACATTTTTTAAAAACCTACAAAACTAGCCAATTTTTTTAAGCAGGAAAATTAAATAAAGATTTAATGTAACAACCTCAACGCATAAACTTTTGAAGACTGGTCAAGCAATGCAACAAAAATAAGCGAACTAAAATAGACAAATCAAAAAGGATAAGCAACTAATAAATATTTGAAAAACTGTTCAGCCTCACAAGTAATCAATAAATCAAAAATCTAAAAACATTCCACTTTTAACTATTAAACAAGACAATGTGTTCAAGCCCAATTTGTGTTGTCAGAATGCAATGGAATATACTGTAAGAAATTAGTACAAACTTTAATGTAATTGGGGAAAAATTATTCTTTTTAATCCAATAATCCCCTTGCAGTAATCTATCTTAAAGAGATAATGAGTGATATAAACAAAAATTTGTATATAAAGACAGTTTACTACAGCATTATTTATAATTGTCAAAAAGAAGAAAACTTAGATGATTAAAAAAGGTATATTATGTTTGTATACTTATAAAATATTCCTCATTTTTACCTGTTTATATACTTATAAAGTATACCTAGAACATGTGAAGCATTAATACCCATCAAATATATTTTTCAAAGATTACTTAAATATATGAAAATTGATCACTATATTAAGTGAAAAAGTGGCCACATTAAATATAGAAGATGAACAAGTTATGATATAGTCATACAAAGGAACACTATTTGACAATTAAAAAGGGCAAAACCCAGATATGAGCAACATGGATGAATCTCTAAAAAGAAAACAAGAAAACCATTATATGAAGTGAAAAAAGCCAGACACAAAAGAGTAAATACTGTAGGAGTCTATTTACAGGAAGTTCATACAGGGCAAAACTAATCTATGGTGACAGGACAGTGGTTACTTCTGGGAGCAGGTAGGAGGAAACTCCCAGGAGCGACAGAAACATTCTTGATCTGGAAGATGACACTTGTGGATACACATATGTATTAAAAAAATAATCAAACTATAAATGCATATATACATAATCAAAGTCATCAAGATATGCATTTTATCTTTCATGTATTATATATCTCCATAAAGTACTATAGAAACTGCATATAATGGTTAAATATATTTATATGCAAAGTATAAGAATAATATAAAATACACTAAAATATTAAAGGTGGTTAATTCTGGGGTTGTAAGTTATTTGTAATTTCTTTTTAACTTTCTGCATTTTCAACATCCTCTACAATGAGTTACCTTTATAAATGATCAGAAAAAAATAATCTTAAAAAAAAGTCTGCCATGCTTGTAAAAGAAAATTGTGTTACACTAGTAATATCACAAAATTATATAATGTGCAGAAAGACTTAATAAATCGTCTCAACAAATTTTTTAAAAATTATAAAAGCTTTAATAGGAGAAAATCTAAGTAGGCTTTTACTCCTGTTTCACAGTACTGAATTCCATTGAAAAGTCCTATAATTTCATGTTCTTTTCACAATAAAAAATTATCTTTGAAAAAATTATAAACACCCATGTTTGCAGTGTATTCATAAAAATTAAGAAAAATACTACTTAAACTAAGCACCTGCTTGGTGAATAAATAAGCAAGTCAACTTGTCAGTCAGCACTAGACTGTGGAATGACTTTAAAACATGGCCCCACTTGAAACAAATACAGGGGTCTCATGACTCAATAAAAACTAGTTCTTGAAAACCAGTTATTTTTTTTCAAGTTATTACTTTAAATATTCCTTGTAAGTCTGATTTATCTAAATTCCATGCAAAATACTCAAAGTCAATAGTTTACAATGAAATATTCTTTGTGTTTCAGAAACATTTACAATATGCATAAAATAATACATAAGAACAAAACCAAAAAAGACAAACAAACCTCTGATTGTACATGCCCCGGAAGTTGTAATTAGCTCTATAATTTGGAAAAGGCTTTGGATCTAGTGGCCTGTAGATGGCAGGCTCTCCCCTCTTCATGGCAAGCCCATTCAGTTCCACAGTGGGAGTTATACTACCTGTTTAAGGAACATATGAAAGGCACACAGTGAAATCTTTCCATAATAAATTGTGCAAGCTATATCTATAGTACATATGCAAATAATTACCATGATAGAAGGTATGATTTTCTAAGGGAATGCATAAACAAATTACATAAACAGGAAAATCATTTCTAGTGGAATCTATTTGGGGATTTTGTAAATTTTCTGTACATTAACAACCAAACATTCAACTTTACAGTAATACTATTTAAAAACAAGGCAAACACAAGTTTCGCAGATTGCTTAATTTGAACACTATTTTTAAAAAGTATTGAATTTTATTACTTACCTCAGAAAGCTTATAATTATCTAATCATTAAAAACATCCTCTGTGAATATTTTTATTTATATTTTAGTAATCAAGCAACTAAAATTAGCAAGGAATACAGACAGGGTCATCAGTAATTCCTGGATTTATCTAATGAAAATAAATTTCAAATTTTTTCTATAAACAATAACAGGACAAAGTAATACAAGTAATGCTTTCTGTAGATAGTCTTTATAGATACACCCTGAAGTATTTATGGATGAAGTAATATATCTGAGATTAGGTTCAAAATAGCTCAGAGGAGAGACAGATGAGTAACAAGATTGGCCCTCACGTGTGGATAACTGTTGAAGCTGGTGATGGGTACAGAGACATTTGCTATCTTATTCTCTCTACTTTAGTACAAGTTTGAATAATTCTATAATAAATAACACACAATATAAAATTATTATGTCGTTATTAAGAAAACAAGAGGTTTTAAATAAAAATATGTACATATATTTCATATAACAAATAACAAAAATAAATCTAAAGCTTTCATAACAAGTAAATTCTCAATGTAAATTCTGTACCATTTCATTAGAATTCTGCCTTTTGCACCATACACTTAAGACTATGTTCATCACATACAAAACTGGGTCCACTTCCTGCCACAGCAAATTAGGGGCTGACACAGAGCACAAGCAAAGAGGTGGTGGTGCCTAATACAAACACACAATTGGCAGGCAGGCCATGAACCATCCACCAAGAGTCAAGAGCCTACTCACTGGGTCTCATTTCTAAAGAATTCATGTGAAACCACTGAAGAGTTTAAAGAAACAGGAACTAAACCAAGGTTAAGAAGAGGAAAAATATAGGGGATGAAGGACAAAGGAGGAGGCGGGAAAGGAAAAAATATGAATAAGAAAAAGTAAAAAAATTTAATTGAATAGTAAATCAAATTAGTCCAAATTCCTAACTTAATTCTTACGCTCAGGGCAGAGAAAGAGAAAGTCAAGCATGAAGGAATTTTCTTTCTTTCTGTCGTTCAGTATTTTACCAAAGGATAAACAAAATGCATAAACATTAAGCATACCTCCCCATGAATTACTATACATGTAAACATTCATGTGACCTCCACTCAGATCAAGATATAAATATTTCCATCACCCAGAAAGTTCCTCATGCCTTTTCCAGTCAAGACCTACCTCTCCAAGTTACCCATTCTGACTTCTGTCATCACAGATTAGTTTTATCTATTCTTCAAATCTGAATATGTATTATTTTGTCTTCTCCTTTCACTCAACATAATGATTTTGTTGACTATATCACTATTTGAAATTTTTGCATTGTTGAATATTCCAATGAATGAATATTCCAATGAATTCTGCTATTGATGGATGTTTGGGCTGCTCCCAGTTTGGGGCTACCAAGTAAAAAGTCACCTTAAACTTTTTAAAAATAAGTGTTTAGTGAACATACACTTATTTCTCTTGGGTGTGTATACCTAACAGCAGAATTGCTAAGTCACAGAGTAGGTTCATATTTAACTTTATTACAAGTCACCTAACAGTTTTCTAAAGGTTTTTTATTAATACCAAAGAGCAGTCTATGGCTTTAAAAGTACAATTTTCATACTTTATAAAGATTTTGGTTGAATAATTAACATGTAAATCATTTGTAGATTTATGTCATTTTGAATTTTATTGTAGTTTTCAATAATCATACAGACACAAATAGCATAAAGTTCAGATTGCATCTTTGTGAAGGGGAGTAGAAGATAAAAAGAAAAGCACAAACGGTGCTGAAAAGTTTCAACCCTTCCAGAACAAGCATCTCCAACTGTTCATGAAGAAGCAGACTGACATCTCCAAATGTACGCTGCCTGTTTACTTATGCAGTAATGCTTTCCCAGAAAACACTCAACAGTAACTTCAAACTCTGAGATACCTCCAGGTAATTCCCAGTACAATTATTTTCAGCATGTGCAAAGTGAACCCAGGTTACATAATCATTACATAGGAATCTCATGTATTATATGGCTATAAACAACACTATAAACACAGGATAGGTTTTTGGTGGTTTTTAGACAAATTAAAGGAAATTTCTACATTTATCAATGACAAATATAAAAAGGCTAATTGATCAGATATACAAAATGTCTACAACTACAATTGTGGATTCTTAGTTGACAGGTGAAAGAAAATTGCCACAACACATTTTCAAGGCGCAACATACTACTGACACTTGAGAACACAGCTTTGTAGGAAGTTGGAATAGTTCCTAGAATATAGTATTTACTCAATAAACATTTGTTGAAAGAACGAATTGATTTTAATCAATCAGGGCTCTTTGGAGAACTGGCTGGCACCAGGGCCAGGGCAAAGAAAATATAAGACAAGCTAGAATAGCCACTGTGCCAGAAAGTAAGAAGTTCTCAAAGAATGATGAGGAAATAGCCGAAAACAGAGGAATTAACTTGAAGGGGCCATGCCATTGGCCATATCTGGGACAGGTTAAGAATCAAATCAGCCCTGACTGGTGTGGATCAGTAGATTGAGTGCCGGCCTGTGAACCAAAGTGTCACTGCTTCAGTTCCCCGTCAGGGCATATGCCTGGGTTTTGCGCCAGGTCCCCAATTGGGGGTGCGTGAGAGGCAACTACACACTGATGTTTCTCTCCCTCTCTTTCTCCCTCCCTTCCCCTCTCTCTAAAAATAAATGGAAAAAAAAAAAAAAGAATCAAAACAAATAATGATAGATTTAAGCCTCTAAGTAAAATAGGAACGCAAGTGTCTATAGTGATATAAGTAAATGAACAGATGAAAAACTAAGGGAGAAGAGAAAGTTCTTGGGTAGAATGCCAACTAATAAATCTGAAAAGAATATTGGAAGTTAAATATCATCCTTTAGGAAACAATACATTTCTGCTGTTTTAAATCATAAAAGAGACTTCCGGTCAAGATGACCGCATAGGTAAACATGGCTCGCTTCCTTGCACCACCACATCAATATTATAACTAAACTATGGAACAACCAATATTCAGAACCGTCAGAAATCGAACTGAATGGAAATCCTACAACTATAGATTTAAGAAGAAACAACATCATGACTGGTAGGAGGAATGGAGATGCAGAATAGACTGGCCCCACACCCACGTGCAGTGGATAAAAAACAGGAGGAATCTCTCAGGAGCAAAGGGTCCCAGCCCCACACCAGGCTTCCAGTGCTGGGAAAATGAGTCTCTATACACTCTGGCTGTAAAAATCAACGGGGATTGAAACTGTGGAAGACAGGAACTGCTGGAATCCCAGGCAGTTCCTCTTAAATGGCCTGCACACAGACTTACTCAGACTCACTCACTCTGAGCTCCAGTGCTGGGGAAGCAGATTAAAAGACATCAGAGACATATAGGGAGGAAGTGAAGTGTCTGGCATCAGGACAAGAGCAGGTGGGGCAGCTTTTTCCCAGACAGAAGTGCTGGCAGAGGCCACTGTTCCTTTTCCAAGCCCCCCACCACCACTGCCTCTCAGAGCCACAGAGCCAACAGGTGAGTGTTGGGTGCCATATCTGAGACTCCACCAACCTGGCCCACAATTTTTGCCCCACCCTTGTAATTTCCTGAGGCCCTGCCCCCCTCAACATTGGAGCCCTCCCAAGCTGTGTCCAGTGGCTTTTCTATACGATGGCTTATCCTATTTTTTTGTTTTGTTTTGTTTTTCTATTACAGTTGTCCCACGTTTTCCCCCATTGCTCCCCCCACCCAGCCCACCCCTTTTCCCACAGTCAATCCACACTCTGTTGTCCATGTCCATGGGTTATTTATATTAGTTCCTTTACTAACCCCTCTTCTCTCCATCACCCCTCCCCCCTGGTAACTGTTAGTCTGTTCCTTGTTTACATGTCTCTGGTTCAGTTTTGCTCATTTGTTTGTGTTGTTCATTAGTTTCCTGTACTATGTGATATCATATGGTGTTTTTCTTTCATTGCCTGGCTTATTTCACTAAGCATAATTCTCTCTAGTTCCACCCATGTTATCACAAATGGTAGGAGTTCCTTCTTTCTTTCTGCTGCATAGTATTCCATTGGGTAAAGGTACCACAGTTTTTTGACCCATTCATCTACAGATGGGCACTTAGACGGTTTCCAGCATTTGGCTATTGTAAATAGCACTGCTATGAACAGAGAGGTGCTTATATTGGCCCGTGCTTCAGATTTCCCTAAGTTCTCTCAAACAAATAATCTGGCTTCAGCACTCACTAAACAGCCCCAGGCATAGCACTAGCAGCAGCCAGCCTTAGTTCACAGCTTGGCCTCACCTGGGCACCAACAAGCCCAGCACAAATATCAGCCATCAGCAGATCACTTTGTAGCTTATGCTCTGTAACCTTGAAAAGAACACAGGCATTGGATGATCTTGGGTGTGCCAAAAGCAACCAAGGCTCAACTACAACAAAAGGGTGTACATAGCCCAAAAAGTGATGGTACCTCGATTACCCAGGTTGGGTAATAGGGGAGGCTGTACCACTGGACCCTACAGGACACCTACTACATTAGGTCACTCTACCAAGCCCAGGAGACATATCAGCTGTACTTAATACATGAAAACTAACACAGAGAGGCTGCCAAAATGAGAAGACAAAGAAACATAGTCCAAAGGAAAGAACAGAACAAAACTCCAGGAAAAGAACTAAACAAATGGAGATAAGCAATCTACTAGATGCGGAGTTCAAAACAGTGGTTATAAAGAGTCCCAGTGAACTTAGTGAGAACTTCAACAGCTTAAAAAAGGGCATGGAAACCATAAAAAAAGAACCAGTCAGAAATGAATGATACACTAATTAAATTAAAGAACAATTTACAGGAAGTCAACAGTTAGTGGATGAAGCTAACAATCAAATCAGTGATTTGGTATATAAGGAAGCAAAACACCCAATCAGAATACCAAGAAGAAAAAAGAATCCAAAAAAATGAGAACAGTATAAGGAGCCCTGGGACAACATCAAGCAAATCAACAATTGCATCATGGGGGTGCCAGAAGGAGAAGAGAGAGCAAGAAATTAGAAATCTATTTGAAAAAATAATGATAGAAAACTTCCCTAACTTGGTGAAGAAAATAGACATACAGAGAGTCCCAAACAAAATGAACCCAAAGAGGCCCATGCCAAGATACATCATAATTAAAATGCCAAAGGTTAAAGACAAAGAGAGAATCTTAAAAGCAGCAAGATAAAAGCAGTTAGTTACCTACAAAGGAGCCCCCATAAGACTGTCAGCTGTTTTTTCAAAAGAAACTTTGTAGGCTAGAAGGGATTGGCAAGAAATAGTCAAAGTGATGAAAAGCAAGGACCTACAACCAAGGTCACTCTACCCAGCAATGCTATCATTTAAAATTAAAGGACAGATAAAGAGCTTCCCAGACAAAAAAAGCTAAAGTACATCCCAGTAAACCAGTATTATATGACATGTTAAAGGGTCTTCTTTAAGAAAAAGATCAGATATATGAACAATAAAATGGCAACAAATACATATCTATCAACAATTGAATCTAAAAATAAAATAAAGAAGCAGAAGAGAAAGAGAATCATATATACAGAGAACATTTTGATGGTTGCCAGATGGGAGGGGAGTCAGGAGGATGGGCAGAAAAGGTGAAGGAATTAAGATGTACAAGTTGATAGTTACAGAATAGTCATGGGAATGTAATATATAGCATAGGAAATAGAGTAGCCAAACAACATATATGTATGACTCGTGGACATGGACAATGACGCAGGGATTGCCTGAGAGATTGGGGGCGGGGGGGCTAGGGGAGGGGGTCAAAGGGGAAAAATTGGGACAAATGTAATAGTATAATCAATAAAATATATTTAAAAAATAATAAGGCACAAAAGAAAAAACAATCATCTTTTGCAATCTTTATAGCAGTAATTGACTCAGACAAGAATTACCAATGGGTGAGAAACCTGGTAGGTGAAAGTCAGTTTGATGAGGAACACCATGTTCATATAGTCTCAAGGTATCTCCTCAGAAAATATTTATTCCTTACTATTTAATAATAAAGCATACTTATTAATGAACTTTACAATAGAGAAGTCTGGCAGACTTACTCTTTGCCAAGTAGCAAAAGTCACCACTAATGGGACACATCAGTATCAGGTGTCTTCTGACATTAAACACTGAGATAAGCCCAGGTCACTTCTATGATATTCATGCTAAAAATGTGTTAAGTCATGAGGACACACCAGACAAACCAAATTCAGGGGCATTCTACAAACAATGTGGCCTGTATTCTTCAAAAATGCCATGGTCATAAAAGATAAGAAAGACTGAGGAACCATTCCAGATTGATGACAAGATGAAGAGGAATGCTAAGTACATGATCCAGAGTAGGTCCTAGACCTACAGAGAACATTTCCAGACAATCAGTGAAATCTGAATGAAGTCTGTGGTAATACTGGATTAATGTTACTTTCCTGAAAGGAGAGTGTCCATGTACTCAGGAAACACACACTAACGTACTACAGGGTAAAGAACATTATGTCCACAACTTATTCTCAAATGGCTCAGAAATGTTAAAATTGGAGAAACTGGGTGAAAGGTACAAGGGAGCTCTATATTCTCTTTCTACAAATTTTATACAAATCTGAAATTACCTTCCACACAAAAAAAAAAGTTCAAAAAAATTAAAGGAGAGAGAAAGCAAAAACAGTCCTATGATATATTCCTAACTAGCAGAACAACCATGCTGTAAGTGAGTTTAGCTTGTATCTGGGATATAACTACTATTTAGGACCCTCTGCTCTGTGAAGTCTAAACTCCCCTCTTCTGCAGTGCAATGGATCAGACTGTCTTTTCAATAAATGGGAATTAATTTACTGAAATGTCTCTCTATTAAAAAGAAAAATCTTGAACCTCACATCATACATAAACCTTAATTCCTGACAGACTATAGATCTAAATTTAAAAGATAAAATAATAAAGCTTCCAAAAGTATGAAGTCATAACTTGGTTGGAGACAAAAATGTCTTAGCATACACAAAAGCACTAACCATAAGGAAAAAGACAAATTAGACTTCATTAAAATAAAGAATTTCTGTTCATCGAAATGCACCATTAGGAGTATGGAAAGATATTTGCAATACACATAGCTGACAAAGGATATGAATCCAGAATTATGTAAGAACCTACAAGTCAAAAAAAAAAAGAAAAACTTAAAAAACAGACAATGAAGTTTTTAATGGGAAAAATATTTCAACCGGCACTCTACAACAGAGGAGAGCCAACAGGTATATGAAAAGGACTCGGCTACATTTGTTATTAAGAAATGCAAATTAAAATCACAACAAATTACCACTATACCCCCCCACACACACACACACAAACACAAACCTTGCTAAAAATTTCAAAGATACCATATGCCAGCAAGGAAGGGAAAATAAATGATTTTTGACATGATGTATGGATACATTATGTATCTATTTTTTTTTAAAGCAGGAACTTGGAAAGGGGCAAACATTCATTCATTAGTTCCTTCAGAAGACACAGATTCACTGAATCAGGGAGGGGCCCAGGCTGGAGGGCAATGTCTATTTACAGACTGGATCCCACTCCTGATCAGCAAGGGAGTTCTGTTTCTCACTGTGGCTGGTTCACCCCTCCTTAGGCAACCCAGTGACCCCTACTATACTGATCTTGATCAGTACAGGGCTCAAGCGATCCTCCTGCCTCAGACTCCCGAGGTGCTGGGACCACCAGTACACACCACCTGTAGGTATTATGTACATATTTTTGTCATCGTGGCCCTTTTATTGTTTTGTTTTGTTTTTTAAAAAAGACTTAAATGCAATGGTGAACATATAAGGCAAAATTGAGTGATAAAACTTAATGAATTAAGCAGTGAGCTGAATATTTGGGTCTCCACACTGGGTAAACCCAAAACTGCTTAAAATGGATGCATTCAATTAATGGCAATTGGTTTATAGGTGAGAGAATGGTCAAAGTTGTTCCTGTTGAACTTCCAGGAAAATTCTCTCCTCAAAAAACATCCTTTAGCTGTTGTTGCTATTTACTATTCAATTTGGCCGAAACTGTGTTGGTCTCTATTGCATCTAGTTCATGCATGAAAAGCTTTCTAATTTTTTTTCCAACAGATGGAGAAATAGAAGCTTGTGATGCAAAGACAGCATCTAAGACCCCTGTCTTTTGTGACGTTCACTGACTTCTGGTCATAATTCGTCTTCTGATTTGATTTAAACATGAACACATGTACAACCTATGACCCAATAATTCCAACCCTCAGTACATCCCCTACAGAAATGTATATAGACAACAATGATCAAAGCAGTATTATTTCTAATTAACAGCCCCAAACTGGAGACAACCTACTATCCATCAAAAGTACAATGACTAAGTAAGTTTGTGGTATGTTCATGCAATGGAATACTACTAAGCAATGAAACAGTAACTATACTGTTAAACAACACAGATTAATCTCACAAACATAACATTGAGAAAAACAAGCTGTCTAGTGTATGGTTACAACAAACAGGCACAACAAACTAAGATATCAGAAAGCAGAAGATTATTCCCTTTGAAGTTGTGTAACCAC
The DNA here is from genome assembly GCF_987537825.1 of Furipterus horrens. Lineage (NCBI taxonomy): Eukaryota > Metazoa > Chordata > Mammalia > Chiroptera > Furipteridae > Furipterus > Furipterus horrens. The sequence continues at coordinate 58,292,729 of NW_028327177.1, forward strand.
TAGGAAGGACATGAGGGAGGCTGCTGAGGCTTTGGTAAAGCCTGTGGAACTGGTAAAGCAATCAAAGAGCAAAAATCCACCAAGGCTCTACAACTGGAATTTGTGCACTTGCCGGTACATTCTGTATTTTAAAAGTTCCCCCCTCCCCCAAATCTATTTATTCTCTCAGCCTACTACAACTTTCAACAGTGGAAACTCATCTCCACTAGCCCTCCAGACTCAGTCCTATTTCCTTTTCTGGCTCCTTGCTGGTGTGCCTCCCACAATAAGCCTCCAAGGTGGACCTTATCCAGAGCTCAGTGCACACCGCTCCTGCTTCATTCACACTATCCTCTCTGGAAAGCACTGGACTCCCCTGGCTTCAACCCCCGGGTCAGGAACACCTGTCCTGCTCCATTCCAGCTGCCACTCCCAACACCCCTGCAGGGTAGGGACACAGTACTCAGTGCACATGAGTTTCTTTCCTTCTCTCTTCACCCATAAACTATGACAGTGGTTTCCTAACTGATCATGTTTCCATTCACATGTCAAATTGAACTTCCTAAAATACTTTTTTAAAAATATCACCTACCAGCTCATAAATATTAATCCACCAAACTACAATTAAGTGTTGAATATCATCAGGAGGTTGTGTCTTTAATCTAAATGTTGTATAAGGAAACCAATTTACCACAGACTAAGTGATACAAACAAGAGTTAAGTTCCTATAGCATCTAACAGAACAACTTATTTGAGAACCTGCTGTATAGATAAAACTTAATCTCCTAAAGAGGGTATTAAAGTCTATCACAATCACTCCCTAACTACATCTTCAGTCTTATCTCTTAATAGTCACTTACCTGCTCTAACTAAAAACCACCCACAAAACTTTTTTAAACTAAACCCATTGTCTAGATTCCAATTCCAATGCCTTTCCTCAAAATAGAGTATTCTTTCCTCTCCTCCATACCTGCCTACTCTCCAGTCAAGGCCTATATCCCAACTTTACTCCATATCACCCCGCCCAGGCTCTGTAGCTTCAGCTTCACTGGAGAGGACACTCCAGCGTCATCGCAAGATGTCGATTCAACACGGGAGGAGACAGATACCGTGTCACTCCCGAGTCGGACTGCACAGCCGTTCTCGGCGGTGCAGATAGACTCTTAAGAAGCTACACCATCGTCTCTCGAGACGGACGGCTGCCGACGACGACGACTACCTCAGTCCACATTTACCATTACTTACAATATTAATGCCTCCGCTGCCTTGCGTCATACCTCTTCAGGGGAAAGGCTAAGGGAGTAAACCCCGACAGAAAATCCGGAGCCGGAGTCCCTAAGGCGGTTTGACGTTGTAGTCAATACCGGCAACTCCTGTGGCGCACCTGAAGCCAAGCTGTATTGACTCCGTCTTTCCCTTGGACCCTTCAGCTGCGAAGAGAGGGGGGGTCTGCTGCATCGGCAACAGCAGACCCTCCATATCACCCTGCCCAGGCTCTGTAGCTTCAGCTTCACTGGAGAGGACACTCCAGCGTCATCACAAGATGTCGATTCAACACGGGAGGAGACAGATACCGTGTCACTCCCGAGATGGACTGCACAGCCATTCTCGGCGGTGCAGATAGACTCTTAAGAAGCTACACCATCGTCTCTTGAGACGGACGGCTGCCGATGCCGACGACAATATTAATGGCTGTTACTATTCACTTGATGCTTAATATTTATGTGCTTTATGTACACAACTGTAAAATCTTTTATTTTATACTTCTTAGATATATAAAAGTCCTTAATATGCAGAAGTAGTGGCAGGGTACTAACGAGCAACCAGTAATCTAAAGAGATTTTTAAAAATTAAATAAGTAGGTAGCCTCTTACCAACTTCAAACTGTTGGCTTATTTAAGCTTACTTAAAAAATACTGGAATCAGTTGAACAGAAGCAAATGGACTAGTAATAGGAAAGTCATCAAGTTCTGGAAAGAGCAGTCCTTGCAAGAGGAGCCTGTGACCACCTAGCAGGTGCCTCATGAGAAAGAAGTGTCTGACGTGATTATGAGTATAAGCATGTGAACTATAATTAGGTTATAGAGTCCTTGTTAGCAGGCAAAAATGTTTTTTTGTACTCCATCACAAAAATATCTAAAGCAATTATCAGTCAGAAGGTAACTACTTGAATTAATAAGTTACCAAATAAGTACATAGATGTAGGGCTGGTACTAAACTTATGAAACTTTATTAATGTGATGTTGTCAATTCATGCACTAAGTCTAATACAAGTAGGCTTCTTTCCAATAGATAACTGGATGTATAATGTTGTTGGTATTATATACAATCAGAACAACTTTTTAAAATTATTATTAGGAGCTTAAAATTAGAACATTCATTTACTTAGCATTATATTATTCACAATCCCTGGCTGGTTTGGCTCAGTGGATTGAGCGTCGGCCTGCGAGCTAAGTGTCGCTGGTTCGATCTTCCAGTCAGGGCACATCAGAGAAGGAAAACTCTGACTCCAAAAAACCTCCGCTGCCTTGCGGCATACCTCTTCAGGGGAAAGGCTAAGGGAGTAAACCCCGACAGAAAATCCGGAGCCGGAGTCCCTAAGGTGGTTTGACGTTGTAGTCAACACCGGCAACTCCTGCGGCGCACCTGAAGCCAAGCTGTATTGACTCCGTCTTTCCCTTGGACCCTTCAGCTGCGAAGAGAGGGGGGGTCTGCTGCATGGGCAACAGCAGACCCTCCATATCACCCTGCCCAGGCTCTGTAGCTTCAGCTTCACTGGAGAGGACACTCCAGCGTCATCGCAAGATGTCGATTCAACACGGGAGGAGACAGATACCGTGTCACTCCCGAGTCGGACTGCACAGCCATTCTCGGCGGTGCAGATAGACTCTTAAGAAGCTACACCATCCTCTCTCGAGACGGACGGCTGCCGATTTATATTATTCACAGATGGGTTTTTTTGTTTGTGTTCTTTTTTTTATTTGGGGGTTTCTTATTAAGTTTCGTATAAATGTTCTAAACTGAATATCAATCATTTTTACACCAATAAAAATAAGAAGATGCTTAAGCTATTTTTATAATTTTTCATTAAACTAAAGAAAGAATAAGTACTTCAGTAAATTATACATTATATGTTTAAAAAGAGAAATTGATCATTTCTATCTTTACTTTATAAAAAAACTCAATCTTATTTTCTGTTCTTTGTATCCAAATTTCTTTTTGCCAAGATTTGAAGTTAGTAATGCACCATTCTAGTATCCACTAAAGCAAATTTTTTAAATAATTACAATTACCTTTGTCATTCTCTCAACTTCAGTTATCATCCACCTGTCTTTTTCATATGTACTATTAATGCACCTGTTGACTATACAACTGGCCTGCTAAAATGGACAATACAGAGACCAGCCCACACAGAACACAGAACACGACAGAAGGAAATGAGTTTGTGCCATACCTGGGTTATTATTAACATTACTTTTGGGTGGTTTCTGAACTGGTTTGGGAAGCGTAGATTCAGTCAAAGCTTTATTAGCAACAGCTTGTTGGGCCTTCTTGATACTGCTCCCTTCCGATTCCCATGTCTGCTCACCAAGACTCAGTTGCACTGAGAACATCTTAGAAAAAGATAAAGAAAAAGAAAAAAATTAAATTTTTCAGAAAATCAAATGTGCTTGTCTGAGAGATAAAATAGATAAACCATAGAATCAACATTTTAGAGCTAGAGGTGACCTTACAGATTGTTTACAACAAAAATCTTATTCTACCTTGTGAAAGAACTTTAAAAGATTATTCCAAATTCTATTCTGTCCTATCCAGATGCTTAAAGGTATATATGTACATTTTGGGTAGAGTAAATCAAGAAACCACTTCCCTGAGTAGAATTATATTGTTAATGCCATTCAGATAGTCCTGAAAAAAGTGGAATGTATACAAAGATTTAAGAGAAACTGTAAGAGAATCCAAAAGGCCCTGTTTCTGTAACACTATGAAATCATATCCCTTACACAATATACTTAGCACGATCGAGTCAATGAGTCTGACAATCCTATCAAATATTATGTCACCAAGACACTCAATCCTCCACAACCAACATTTAACCAGTCACCAAAATCTGTCCATTTTAACTACGTAAGTAATTCGCAAGCCTCTCTCTGTATGCTAGTGATACTGCGTTGGAGTCATTCTTTCATCATCTTTAGCTTGGAAATAATCTCCCAACTGATTGCTACTAAACTATCTTCCCAAAATACAAATCCAGTTGCATCACCTGAACCAAGAGCAGGTTAAAAACCTTCAATTGTTCACATCTAGCCTGGCACAAGGATTCCACCTGTCCGTCGTTACTTCATACCCAACCTCTCCCTTGCACAGCCTAACCTTCCATTCAAACCATATTTCCACATGAGCCCCAAGCCTACTGTTCTCCTTGAAACTGCAAAATCAAGTTACAGGATACACACAAAATCCACTATTTTACTCCACATACACTTTAATACTCTCTAGGAATACAAAATATTAACCCCAAAATACTTACCAATTATTAAAAAATAAATAATTCTTTACAGGAAGATCAGGGAAAAAATATCTTAACCAAGTGATTAAAGTTAAATCATCAATGTCACACAAAACAACATCATGAACCTCCTGATATGACCCATTGAGAAGTTGTAATATTCTTGACCAAAAACGTTTAACCTGAATTTAATCATAGGAAAACAATCAAAGCTAGATGATGGTATGTTCTATAGGACAAGTGGGCTTACCACTTCAATAATGAAAATGTCATGAGAGGAAAAAGTAAAAGAATAATAGCTATTACTGAAAGGATGCTAAAAAACACATGAAACCACGTGATAAAAGTACAATGTATGAACCTTAATTGGATTTGTACTGGAAAGACAAAATAATAGAAAAGGCACTTAGAGAACAACTTAGGAAGTTTGGCTGTGGACCACACACAGGATATGGCAAAAGCACATTTGCATTTGTGAGTACACGAAACACAGTTTATTCTTGTCTTATTATTTATTAATTATTGTATTATTTCCTATATGAACTATAAACCTACTTTGCCCCACCCTGTATTAAATAATACGTTCAATCAAAGTCAGATTTCTTGAGTGATGATACAGTATTATGGTTATGTAAAAGAATGTCTTTGGTCTTACAAGATAAATAAGAATGTAAGAGTAAATGTCATGATAGTTGAAATTTATTTTCAAATTGTTCAAGGAAAAAGTATATGCCTATGTACAAGGAGCAAGAAATAAAGTGAATGTAGTAAAAAGATTAATGATTAGTAAATTTGAAAGATAGAAATATCCATTGTACTACTCTTTCAAGTTTTCATGTAGGTTTCCTTCAAAATAGTTAGAAATTATTTATAATCATTTGAAATTCAAAATAAGCACGTATCTGTTAAAAGTGATTAATTTTTCTTATTCTGATTCAGTTTAAAATATACACCTAAAACATATCTTGAATACATTTACCTAATTTTAAACATTTTATCAATGACTAGCTCCTTTTTTTTTTTTTTTTTCAAATTCTAGTATTTAACAACAAACTCTACCACAAAGGTCATCTCCTCCATTCTCCTCCAAATCTCCAATCAACTCACAGTCCAAAATGTTGCATCCATTCTTCTTCCATTATTCAGGTTCAAAACCTCCGTAACTTCTTTGTTTACCCTTGCCTTCCTAAGACTTATTTAACAACATCCCAAAACGTCCTTGCAACCTCTATTGTCACCACCAAGTCTCAGGCCACTGCAAACTCAGATTTCAAATACTTCATTTACCTCCTGCCTCCAATCTTCCATATGGCATCATTTTCCAAGTTTCATGGGCCAGACACCTTTGAGTGGTCTTCCTTGTCTCCTCTGCTCCTCTCTTCACTCTGTACTGCATCCAATTTTCAAACTACTAATGCAACTTCAAAAACGTTTTTCAGATCTGGCCTTTCTTTATAATCCTTGCCAATGTCTTAGTGAAGAATATCAATTATCTTTCCCCTTAAACTTCTGAAAGACCATCCTAACATCATTCTCTTAACATAATACTTTCCCTTTCAAACTCTCCTTCTTACCACCATCAACATGAACATTCTATAAAATACAAATATTTCCTAGTCAATCCTCTGTTTTTTTTTGAAACCTCTGTTAAGAGTCCCACTACATTATATACCTAACACTTATGCAATATTGCATGTCAATTATGTCTCAATTAAACTGGAGGGGGGAAAAAGAATCCTTTTACAATAAAAATTTAATAATTTCAGGTAGGAAGCCTGAAACATACTATGCATTTACGAGTTTAAGTTGTAGCTCCACCATTTACTACATGCAACATTAACAGTTATTTATTCTTTCTCTGCTTTCTTCTTGGGTGAAATGGAGCTAATAAAAACAGAGAATGATTGTGAAAATTAAAACAAAGTCGTGTAAATGACTCCATTAAAAAAATACAGATTGTCAAACTTGATTTAAAAAAGCAAAATCCAACTCGACTACCTATAAGTAATGGACTTCAAATATAAAAACACATAGAGATCAAAAGTAATGGGGTAGAAAAGATATGCCAACATAAATTGATGAAAAATCAGAAAAGCTACATGAATATCAAAGTAGATTTCAGAGCAAAGAATATTACCAGTGATAACAAAGGTTAATTCATAGGAATAAAGGGGTAGTTAATCAAGACATAATAATATTAAATATTTAGGCAACTAATAACACAGCTTCAAAATCTATGAAGCAAAGCTCTTCCCTTTTATAACCATCACAGGAGCACAAGGAGCCAAATGAAGTTCAAATACCTTCGTGACCTCTGACCAGAACAAGAACCGTAAAAGGAGTTTCAGTGCACCTTCTCACATTCCACAAAGCTGAGACAGAAGTGCAAGGTTCAGCCCATGCCCGTCCAAAAGGATGATGAAGTTCAGGCTGTGCAAGGACACTGCAAAGGGCAGCAAACTGACAAAATACTCCAGGCCTAGAGAAAGAAATGTGTCATCTACACTGAAGGAGTGCAGTGGAGAAAGCTAATAGGACAACTGTTCATGTGGGCATTCACCCAGCAAGGTGCTTATCAGTAGACTAAAGCTGGACAAAGACTACAAAATGATCTCCAAACATAAAGCCAAATCTTACCAAGTAGAAAAGGAAAAAGGCAAAAACAAGGAAGAAACAATTGAGGAGATGCAGGAATAAAGTAATCTTATATACAGCTTTCATTATAACTGGTAAAATGAAAAAAGAAATCTATGAAACAAAAAATAATAGAACTGTGAAGAGAAACAGAAAACCCACAATTAAAGTCAAAGATTCAATACCCCCTCTCAATAACTGATCTAACAACTACCAAGTAATCTAAAGAATGTAGTAGACTTGATCACCACTCAATGAATATAACCTGAATGACATTTTTAGAACACTCTACCCAAAAAGAACAGAATATACATGAGTTCTCAATTTCCCATAAAACATTTACCAATTTCTAACACTATATATGCCTATATTAAAAAAAAAAGTAAGATTAATTTTGGCTTCTATCTTAAGAAATTAGAAAAAAAAGAGCAAATTAAATCTGAGTAAACAGAAAAAAATTAATAAAGATAAAAGCAAAGATTAAAACAAAAAAAAGAACATTAAGAGAAAAATATCAATATGTAAAACCAAAAGCTAATTTTTTTGCAAAGATCAATGAAATTGGTAAACCTCTAGCCAGAATAATCATGAAAAAAGAGAAGACACAAATTACTAATATCAAGAATAAGAGAGGGAATATCACCACAGGTTCTTCAAGTATTAGAGATAACAAGGGAACATTTCCTAACAATTTTATGACAGTAAGCTCAACAACCTAAGTTCCTTGAAAGACACAAATTATTAAAGCGCATTCAAGAAGAAATATTGTAGATAACTCCAATAGCCTTATGTATGTCAAAGAAAATAAATATGTAGTTAAAACTCTTTCCACAAAGAAAACTCCAGGCCAAGATGGTTTCAATGATAAATTCCACTAAATATCTAAGGAGAAATAATACCAATTTATACAAACTCTTCTAAAAATTGAAGAAGTCACATTCCCCAGCTTATTCTATGAAACCAACATTACCTTGATACCAAAAACCAGAGTATGATACTATTAAAGAAAACAAAATAGAACTATAGACCAATATCTCTCATACAGGTAAATGTAAAAATCCTTAACAAAGTAATAACAAATGGAATCCCTCAATATAGAAATGAGATAACATTTTAACCAAGTGCTTTATTCTAGGAATACCAGGGTTGTTCCCACATTTGAGAATCAATGTAATTCACAATGTCAAAAGATTAAAAACAGAAAACCATACAACATCTCAATCAATGTAGAACCATATATAAAAGTCAACATCTATTCAGGTTAAAAACTCTCAGGAAATGATAAGTATAAAAGAATTTCCTCAATCTGTTAAAAGGCATCTACAAAAAAATGCTATATCTAACACCACAATTAATGGGGGAAAATGTAAATGATTGCCCATAAGATAAGGAACGAGTTAGAGATATTGGCTACCATGACTTCTATTCAACTCTGTACTGTACATTCTAGCCAATGTAATTAGGGAAGAATAAATAAAGAACATTGAGAACTTCCGGCCAAGATGGAGGCCTAGACTGACACGCTCCATCTCACTCCACAACTAAGAAGGAATACATCTACTACAAAACCAGAAATAACCAGAAGTCCCAGAAAATAAAGCTACATGGAAGTCCAACATATGAAGCTATAAAAAAAGTGGTACTTGTCTGGACGGGTAAGAGGGGAAAAGCCGGGGCAGAGAGGTCAAGCTGTGCTGGCAGTGGCAGCTGCAGCGATGGCAATGGGACAGCAGTAAGCACAGACACCCGTATTTAAAAAGAGGTGAGAAACCCCTGGGGAGCACCCCAGGCTGCAGACCAGACCCGTCAGCTCGCGATTCCAATGCCGGGAAAAGCAGAGCCCCATTGCCTCAGACTGTGAAGGCTGGAGGGGTTACGGACAAATGAAGAAGCTCACAGTCTCTCAGGGGAGAGTAAATGGCAAGAATCAATCTTGGACCCCTGCCCCTACAAACAAAACGCTACAGCATGGTGAGAAGGGTCACCCAGTAGTGATGAGTGTAGGAGGTGTGACAGCCCCGCCCAAGAAGCAAGAAGCAAAGGTAAACACAAAATGGTCAGGATGGCACAGATCATGATAGAGATCCCAATCATGCAGCTGACCAGATAGCAAATATCTGATCTAACAGCTCAGCAGATAGAAAATCTTTCTGAGGCACAGTTCAGAACTTTGCTTATAAAAGTGCTTACAGACCTAACAGCAGATCTTAAACAAGATGGGGAAGGAATGAAGGCTAGTCCTGCTGAAATGAACAAAAACACATACGAAACAAGTGATGAGGGAAGGAAAACCAGGGGTCAAATCAACAAATCGGAACACAGGGAAGGAACAGTCAACCAGTGCAAAAGAGGAAATGAAAAGTGAGGAAAAAGAGGAGAGGATCAGAAACCTATGGGACAGCTATAAGCCAGCCAACATCCAAAACACAGGGTTGCCAGAAGGTAAATAAGAATTAGAAATTGAAAAATTATGTGAAAAAATAATGAAGCAGAACTTCCCTAACTTGGAGAAGGAAATAGACTTACAGGTCCAGGAAGCAGAGAGAGTTCCAAAACAACTGGACCCAGGGAGAACAACACCAAGACACATTATAATCAAAATGTCAAAAATTAAGGATAAAGAGAGAATCTTAAAAGCAGCAAGAGAGAAGAAGAGAATTACATACAAAGGGGTCCCAATAAGACTATCAGCTGATTTCTCAAAAGAAACTCTGCAGTCAAGAAGGGACTGGAAAGAAACATTCAAAGTAATGAAAAGCAGAAATCTACAACCAAGATTACTCTATCCAGCGAAGCTGTCATTCACAATAGAAGGGCAGAGAAAGTGCTTCCAGGACAAAGTAAAACTCAAGGAGTTCATCAGATCCAAACCACTGTTGTATGAAATGTGAAAGGGACTTGTTGAGGAGAAAGAGGATCAAAACTATGAACAGTAAAATGAAAATGTATCATGACAACCAACAACAAAAGTTAGGGAACCGAAACAAAGGCAAACTAAGTAGGCAGCAAGAGTGGGAAAAGAATTATAGGTATGGGGAGCATATTGGGGGGAGGTCAGCTGGGAGGGGGATGGGGGAAAGGGAGGGAGACGGTACAGGAATTAAGAAGCATAGTAGGAGGGAATGGAGTAGACAGGAAGATGTTGAAAAGAACTATACGCACAACCAATGGGCATGGACTAAGGTGGGGTAACAGCTGGAAGGAGAGGGGTCACTGGGTGGAGGGGAGCAAAGGGAAAAGAAATTGGGACAACTGTAACAGCATAATCAATAAAGCATATTAAAAAAAGAAAGAAATCATCCAAATATCACAACCTAGAAAACACTATTAGGCTTTTTTCCCTGTGGGTACATTTTTAAAAAATGTTAACTGGGATCATATGGTGTTTTTAGCGTTGCTTGTGTCCACTGTCACTTAACATTAAATGAGTGCAAATTTTAATCCCTTAAAAAAAATAAAAAAATAAACAAAAACCATTGTGATTGGAAATGAAATCTAAAATTGTCTTTATTCATAAGTGGCATGTGGAAACAATATTGGGAAAAAATGCTGGCCCTGGCTGGTGTGGTTCAGCAGATTGAGCACTGGCCTGTGAACCAAAGGGTTGCCAGTTCGAATCCCAGTCAGGGCACATGCCTGGGTTGTGCGCCATGTCCCCAGGTGGGGGCACGAGAGGCAACCACACATTGATTTTTCTCTTCCTCTTTCTCCTTCTCTTCCCCTCTCTCTAAAAAGTAAATAAATAAAATCTAAAAAAAGAAAAAGCTACTAGAACTGATATGTGAGTTTAACATGATTGTAGAATACTATATAAAAATCAGTGTATTTTTATAGACCAGCAATGATTAATAGAAACAAATAGAAACTAAAATATAAAAATACCACTAACATTAGCATCAAAAATATGAAATACTGAGGATAAATCTAAAAGATGTGAAATACCTGTCCAATGAAAGTACAAAACACTGTTGATAGAAATTAAAGAGTAAATAAATGAGAGATATATTTTGTTGATAGGCTGGAAAAGTCCATTTTTCTAATATGTTAATTTTCACCAAATTGAGTTATAAATTCATGGCAGTTTTATTTAAACTCCTAGCAGGGCATTTTACAGAATGGATAAGCTCACTTTAAAATTCATATGAAAATGCAAAGGATGGAAAATAACCAAAGCAATTCTGAAAAAGGACAAAATTAGAGAGCTAATACTATGAGATTTCAAGAATTATAAAGCTACAATAATCAAAACAGCATAGTATTTGCATAAAGATAGGAAAATAGATCAACAGAACAGAACAGAGTCCACAAATAAACAAACACATACATAGCTGATTTTTGAAAAAGGGACAAAGGCAATGCAATGTAAAAAGAATCATTTCTTCAACAACTGGATGTATGCAAATAATAGTAATAATAATAAACATGTTCCATAATTCACATCACATACAAAAATTAACTCAAAATGACAATTAGACCTAAATGTTAAGGCCAAGTGTCAAACCTAGAACTATAAAATATCTACAATATAACATAAAAGAAAATCTTAAAATCTTTGTGTAAAGATTTCGTAGATATGCACTGGCTGGTGTGGTTCAGTGGACTGAGCACCAGCCTGAAAACTTAAGGGTCGTCAGTTCAATTCCCAGTCAGGTCACATGCCCGGGCTGCAGGCCAGGTCCCCACCTGGGGACCTGCAAGAGGCAACCTAATCAATGTTTTTCCCTTAAATCAATGTTTCTGTCCCTCTCTCTCTCCCTTCCTTCCCCTCTCTCTAAAAATAAATAAAAATAAAATCTTTAAAAAAAAAAAGATTCCATAGATATGAAACCAAAAGCACAACTACATGAGAACAAATGGATGTAAAATTCATCAAAATTATTAACTGTTCTCCAAAGACACTTAAAAAAAGATAAGCCCTGACTAATGTAGCTCAATGAGTTGGCGGTCATCCCACACTGGTTCGATTCCCAGACCAGGCACATGCCTGGGTTGCTGGCCAAGCCCTGGGTTGGAGGAGTATGGGAGGCGTGCAAGAGGCAACCAACGGAGGTTTCGCTCGCATATGGATGTTTCTCTCCCTCTTTTTCTCCCTCCCTTCCCCTCTCACTAAAAATAAATAAATAAAGTCTTTAAAAAGAAAAGATAAGGCTCAGACTAGGAGGAAATATTTGCCGAGTATATCCAATAAAGGACTTGTAACCAGAATACACAAAGAGCAACATCACAGAAGATGGCAAAAGAGAAAGCTTCAGTGCAGAAACAGTGCCTGTCGCACAGCAAATACTCAGTAATTATTTTACCAAGGATTTTTTAAAACCCTATACACTACTAACAAGCAATGATAAATTTACCTGGGTAACCCCATCATCAACGTAATTGCTAAGAATTTACAAAACATCATGCCATGATACCACACAAGAACAGGTACTGTATTTCTCAAATTAAAGATGAGAAAACAGAGACTAAGTTAGCTCCTCAAGGCCACACAAGCTGGGTGATGTAGGGCAAAGATCAAGCCTGGCAAAAAAAAAAAAAAAAAAAAAAAAAAGAAAAAAAAGACCTCTTGGCTTCAAGACCACAGGTGATAATACCTCACTCGGGTATTATCTATCCCAAAGAAAACCTTCCCAAAGTGCCAGTGCAGCACAGCACTCTTAGCACTTAGTCATAAACACCGACAATTTATCAAAACAGGGAAATAAAGAAAAAAAAGAAAATACCATTTTATGTTATTGTGGGTTCTCTTACGTATTATACCCTACATAATACTAGCCTCCTTTATAGATTTAAGCAAATCAAAACAATAATCCACAGAAAAAAATGAAAGAACTATGTTGAAGTACCTAGGAGATACAGCAATGTCACAGTCACTCACATTAATATAAGGTATAATAAATTACTTTAGAGTTCCATTAATATGTAAACAGAAAAACAAAAGGGGACAAGGCAGACATTAAAATAATTATTTTTATTTAACAGTCACATATTGAAAGCTGCCCTAAGCTGTTCAGATTCTGAAAGACTGAACGGAGGAAAAAGGAAAGCACATAAATTCAGCTAGGTCTGTACTTCCCAAATAAGAATGTGACCACAGTGAGTCTCTGTGGCCTGCTTTCACCACTAGAAACCCAACCCATTAGAAAGGGAAATTAGTTACACAGCAGAAAGGGAAGGGAAGGAAAGGGAAGCTGGAGGAATGGTCTGGAATAGGTGAGACAGGGTAGCATCTAGTACAGAAATCGTGGGGTTGGTTACTCTACAAGCAGTTCATCGTAATTCAGAAGGGAAGGCCAAATTCAGGTTTAGGCTGGGATGCTGCTAACAGGGGCAAGACAGCTAAAGGCACTTACAAGGCATATGGAATTTCAGCTGGACAAGGAACCAGGTGAGGACTGAGGGAAGTGAGAATCGTAAAAGGGTGGTAGAATCGATGGATTTGTTGTATGGAAGAACTACCAAAGCTAAACTATTAAAGGGGATGGACTAGGAAGTTAGGTGTCAGAGAGAGGTGAATGCTTGACATTAAAAAGTCATGGAGGTCTTGCACTGGCTGATGTGGCTCAGTTGGTTAGAGTGTTGTCCTGTAACTGAAAGGTTGCAGGTTCAAATCCTAGTCAGGGCACATACCCAGGTTATGGATTCAATCCCTGGTTTGGGCACCTATGAGAAGGCAACCAATCAATGTTTCTCTCTCTCTCTCTCTCTCTCTCTCTCTCTCTCTCTCTCTCTCTCTCTCTCTCTCTCTATCTCTCAGGCAAGGAAAAAATTTCCTCAGGTGAGATTTTTTAAAAATCATGGAGGTCTTGCAGTTATTGGTAATGACAAGGTCAACAATGTGACACAAGAATGAGTGGAAGACAAAATATCTGGAAATGTGCAAAAAAGTGGTAGGCATGTTGGAACAATCATTTATAGACAGTAAAATCACCAAAAATTAAAACAGGATGACGGTTAGAGTGAAAGTGAGCCACGAGGAATGTGATGAAATCACCCAGAGGTTAATGACTACCATGAGAGGGCGGGAGACAAGGCAGGGGGCAGGAGGCGCGGAGCATGGTGAAGTCAGTCTGTTGTGAAATTCAAAATAGAGAAGGGAGAGGATCTCTAGGATTACCTGGATTTGGCAATAAGGAGCAAACAGGACATATACTAGAGGAATAGTAACACAGAAAATAAATCTTCAATACTTCTAAAAAAGCTCAGTCTATATTGGTCAACAATAATGACCAATATATACCATTGCACAGCAACTGAGAAAGCTGTAGGGTCCTGCTGGAGGCCCAATGGAAGGTTCAGAGAAGATGCACAGGGGTCTGGAAGATGTGATATGTAAGCTGGGTGTTTAAAAATGAACAAGAGCAAAAGGACCTTCCTAGCAGAGAGACACTACTACAAAGGCAAAGTCAAAGAGATGTGAAAATAACATGAAGCATTCTAAGAAATGCAAACAGTTCAGCATGATTAAGGACAGAAACAGAATGAATATGAAATGGGTATGAATTAGTGGGGATGAAAGAGAAAATATGTACACAGGCAGACCAAAGCCATAACCTTCTTCTCTGCACAAAAGACATTATATACAAATTAAATTGTTGCCCATAGATCCTTCATAAAAGATTCTAATAGAAAACAAAATTGATGGATTTTAATTTCATCTTATTTTCCTTCTTTAAAGGAGATGCTGGAAAACAATTAAATAATCCAAAGGCTAGCTGCATTACAAGGATTAACCAACTTTTAGAATCTATTGCTTCCACATTATATACAAAAATTGATGCTCATTATCATAATCTCCAATATCCAAGATTTAAAATGTACCAAAGAAATTTATGCACAACTGAGATTTTTTAAAACAGATGAATTGAGCTCAAACATAAATGCATTACAGATTTCTTTGAAACATGTATATATGTAAACATATATTATAAGGCTATATATAAATATAAGTTGCTTTTCATTTAAAAGAAAAATATTACAAGTGAATGTACGGATAATAACAATATTGGTTACAGAACTTTTATAAATAGTGAATCTTAGAATTAATGGAAAATACGTCTCATTAGGTAACCATTGCTATCCTTGTATTTTTACTGTAGCATTTATGATTTAATGGAAAAAGCAGTATAATATACTTGGGAGCCAAAGAATACACCCAAATGTTGGCACGGGCATTTATGAACTACTAAGCAAGTCACTTAACTTTTCTGTGCCTGAGTTTCTTAATTTACAAAAAGAAAATCAAAAATCCATATCTTATGTCATTTTGTGAAGTACTGTTATCTGAGTTTTGTAAACCATAATAAGCTACAAAATTGTCTAGTTACAAACTTCAGAATATTTTTCATATAGAACTAAGAGTCTTCAAGCCATCGGCTACCCCCTCCCACCAAATGAAGCACAATTACAATTGGAGATGATAAATCTGATAGACTTTGATAAACATTCTCACCACCTCTATTCATAACCTTACCTTCGAATGAGCAGGCCCTCTTTCTTTCAGAAGTTTATACTGGGGTTGGACTCTATTGAAACGGGCTAACTCATTTACCAGACACATTGGAGTTTTCTCTTTGAGGTTTGCCATTTTATCTTGGAGAGAAGCTGTAAATAAAAAGGCTATAAAGTTTTTGTCATCCTTGACTTTACAAAATGGAAGAAAAGCTAAATTTTACTCTTTTAGTTTGAAATCAGGTTGTATATTTGGATTAAATTATTTTCATAAATTTTATATTAAAAGAACCAAACCATCTGATGTCTTCCATTACATGCAACAGAAATATATATCACATTTTAAACAATAAATTAACTTTTTCCTAAGTACCTAAGTTGCTACTTATACATGTGTGATAATAGCATGCTTCAAGATTTTGAAATAATATAGGATTATAATAATTTCTAACATATCTTATAACTTTCCTTTCCTGTTAAAAAATTTCAATATAAACACATAATTCTCCTGGTTCTTATTACTACAAAATTCAATTTTCTCTACTTTTTCTATCCTTTGATCTTTTTTTTTTCCTTCTTATTTTGAGGCAGCATATTAATTGAAAAGCTCTAGACTTGGGAAACAAGTCCTAAATTTAAGTACTAGCTCTTTCAACTACTATTTTATAATAATTTTTTTCTATTTTTAAATAAAAACTTTAAAATATGAGTAGAATAATCTAACAAATACCCATGTTTTTAGCATCCAGAACTGAAATTAACATTTTCCATGTTTCCTTTAATTCTTATTTACCAAAAAAAAAAAAAGTATTATTTTACAGTTAAGTTCCTTTCACTATTCTAGAAACCACTATTACATGAATTTAGAATATATCCCTCTGGGGTATTTTAAATAATTCATATGCATGCATTCATATCCATGAAAAAATACATAGTCTTGATATATGTGATCTTATAGTCACATAAATAGTAATAAAATAAATATATCATTTTCATTGCTTTCTGCACTCTTAATGTTTTTGAGATTGTAACTTACATATATTTAGTACATTACCTTTAACTGCTGTATAATTTCTATCACGATATCATATCCGCTTCTTAATCCACAGGTAAAACATGCTGCCAAACGGCACCAAGAATGATTATACACAATTACCTTCTGCAGCAGCATGAGAATTACCATCTCCCTCAACCCTAAAAACAGGCAGTGTGGTCTGGTATTCTAATTTTTGATAACCTGATATTTGACAAATTGTATTCCACTATTGTTTTTTTGTTTTCCCCACTATTTTAATTTGCATTCACAGATTACAAGTGAGGCTAATCATTTTCTCATGTTATTGATCATTGGGGTTTCCTCTTCTGGGAATTACTTGTCCATCTTTCTATTGATTATTCTATAGATTATATTTATGAATCTTCTTTGGACTGTGTTTTTCATGCCTTAAGAAATCATTCTCTAACCTGCAAGGTCTTAATGATTTTTACTTAAATTTACTAAGCCTCTATTCTTTATCTGTAAAATAAAGGTAATGAAATCTATCCTACTTAGCTCACAGGCTGTTATGAGGTTAAGGTTTTTAAATGAGTGATATTCTAAATTCTATCACAATTATTACAGCTTCAGAAGTTTTCCTAATACTATATTAAATTTTATCCTATGTTTTCCTTCATTGCATCTATTGACACATTTAATTGCTTTTTAGTTTTTCTTCCATCTCTCATGAGTCAGTGTGAGAACATGCAAGTGGATTGCTTCCTGCTCAATTAAACTGAGTAGCAATGTATGGAGAATACATGAAATGAATGGAAATAGTTGGTTTTAGGAACTTCATCTTCAAACATTCTATAGTAAAGTTTAATGTAGAAAATAACGTATTTTTAACTTTTTAATACTCTTTACAGGACCAATAATTTCCTATAGTAACTTGATCACAATCATTACAATTAAGAAATTACTTTATAAGAAAACTATATAAATACCTAATAGGGCATAAGTAAAAGGAAAGAGAATCTAAGCAACCAATTTGTAAGGCCAATATAGATAACAACTGATTCTACAATTAAACAATTTCAAGTGGCTTACAAAAACAAACAAACAAAACCTAGTAATCATTATTGGTTGGAACAACACAAAAAAGACAAGAGTAAGTCAAGAGAGTTTTGAGAAAACCTACATTTTACTGATTTTATTGTTCATCATTCAAATAAACATTTTATAAATTGTACCAGAGTCATTCATTACATTAAGTAAAAGGTGACCTGGGGCTATAATCAATTTTGGTCCTTGCATAGCATGGCATTAAATACTCGAGTGCAACAGATAATACAGCTACCTGAATATTTAAAAAAAAAGGAAAACAAAAAATGAAAAATTTGTTAAAAATGAGAGAATATTAAAGTATGGTAAGAATCAGTCAATTTTGCATAACTCTGAAATAGCATTTATACTGTTACTATATAATTTTCATAACTCAGCAATGCTGCATATTCATCTTTTGTAATGACAAAACTTGTAGGAACATTGCAAGCATAATGTGACAATTTTACAGTATGAAAAATGTTAATAGCATAGACTTTTAATATATTAAAGGAAAGTGCTAACTAATAATATGGTATTAAACTTATATTCTATTTATTTTGACTTTCTGCTTCATAAAAACAACATGAATTCAATAAAACATTTTAATGTATAACTGAAGTTTTGGGCTGAAAAGTATGCAAAACACATGCAAGATCTCACTTCAATAAAACTTTATAGCTAAAATCCAAACTGTTTCAAGTTGGTAAATTTAAAAATAATTAGTCCTAGTTGAAATCATTTGTTCTACGAAACGATTAAAACTTTAAATAGCTGTTCCTCTATTTAATCAGAAATTGTATTAGTATTAACTACTTCACAGAGCTCAGTGATGGACCAGTAAGTCAAAATTAAACTAAAATTTTGATAACGTATCTACAAAATTACATAACAAACTTGTCTACAAAAATTGAGATTTGCTCTAGCTGGCGTGGCTCAGTGGATTGAGTGCCGGCCTGTGAACCAAAAGGTCACTGGTTTGATTCCCAGCTGGGGCACATGCTTGGGTTTCAAGCCAGGTCCCCAGTTAGGGTCAGGGTCATGCAAAAGGCAAGAGGCAAGAGGAAACAGTTCAATATTTCTCTCACACATCGATATTTCTCTCCCTGTCTTTCTTCATCCCTTCCCCTCTCTCTGAAAATAAATAAATAAAATCTCTTTTTAAATGTTTTTAAAATTAAGATCTATAAACTTAATTTATATGTCACTTTTTAAAAAGTCAACAGTTGAAAAAATGAGAAATATACATACAGTTGCTAAGAATGTCTTCAATGAGCTACTCTGAAATAGGCTTCAAGTCCATCTGGTGGCTGGAATAGCAAAGGACTGCTCAGAAGTAAATAAAATTAATGATAATGGAATTCACAATATAAGACTTTGCTTTTGAGACAGCAAATGCCACACAATGGTAAACAGCCTGTTTTAAACTTCTCTGGGATCTTGAAAAAGTACTTAAATATTGCTTTCCTGGACAGTAAGATAGAAATAATAGTTATTTTTATATTACTGTTTGATGGTATGGGTTAAATGAGATGACGTAAGACACACTAACAATGATAAGAATGCATTATTACTCTGATTATAAAAAAGTTGTTAAAATACTACCATCAAATATGAAAACAGTGATAGGGTTTTATAAACTTTTTTCATGGCTTTCTAAGCTAAAATGTTCTGAGTTAAAATATTCTGTTACGATAAGCTGATCTGATTCATACAGATATATTTGATATTCTGTATTTG
The DNA here is from genome assembly GCF_987537825.1 of Furipterus horrens. Lineage (NCBI taxonomy): Eukaryota > Metazoa > Chordata > Mammalia > Chiroptera > Furipteridae > Furipterus > Furipterus horrens. The sequence continues at coordinate 58,312,123 of NW_028327177.1, forward strand.
TTATTTTTCCACTGACTTATTATAACATCATAAGTTGGCTTTCCACTGAAAAATTTCCACATGATATAAATTATGTTAAGATTTTTCATATTTTATCTTCGTTAATATGAAGTATTTTTGTAGGTACCGCTCTGTAACTTTGGTAAATAACATTAATAAAATAGCTATTTATAATAACAATATCTGCACACTCAACTAAAATATAGATTTCTCTCTATTTTTTTAGATTGACTCTATTCATAATATTTATAAAATGTCCTGTACTCTCTGAAACTTGAATCTACAAACTGTACCAAAATAATGTAGCTCACAGTTTTCAATAAACAAGAAGAGCCCCTGTCCCAAAGGAACTCACAGTCTAGTACAAGAAAAAACACAAATGAACCAGTCCATAAACTACAATATGGTAAGTGCCATAATAATGCTGTTACAGGAATGCAGTAGGTGAAAGGAGGATAAAAGGTAGGTTTCAAGAGGTGGTAATTAGATAGTTAAGCAAAGTAGAAATTCACCAAGTTATCAAGGGAAGAAGACAGTCCAGGCTTGTCCAGAGCATAACAGCAAGAAGAAAGCAAATAAAGCACATCACATTCCAGAAAACCTAAGGATGTCATTAGCAGTCTACAGAATGCATACGACGAAGTAGCAAAAAAAAATTGACCAAAATCCATCAAAACACCAAAAGTTTCCTAAGCCAGGACTGAGAGTAGCAATGTTTGTGAAGTAGTTAGGCTGCAGCTAGAGCTGTTGCCAGCGAAGTCACCATCTATCTACCTCACCTGCCAACAGAAGAATTCACTTCCATCCCTGGTCCCAGAAATGATTTGGACAGTTTCTGTCTCTTTGCCAGCTTCCCTTTCCCTATTCCCTGCTATTGGAAGGGACTCATCCTAATTCCCCGGTAAAATAAAAAGAAAGAAAATAGTCAAGAGAGCAAAGGAATTTACTTCACACTTGCTCCTGCCTTTGAGGAGGAATGTGACTACCTCTCCATATATATGACTGAAACAAACCTTGTAACTTCAAATTATACTATAACCTAAGGTTGTCCATGAAAAATCACTAACCAAGCATCAAATTGCTCTATTATAGTTGGCTACCAACCAGGAAAAAATTAAGTTTCTAACTCATATAAATACAAAAATAAATTACAGAAGTATTAAAATAAAAAATATGACAAAGCACAAGAAAACCTAGGTAAATATTCATCATAATCCTGTAACATAGAAGGCTCTTCTATAAGATGAGAAACCTAAGTCATAATGGGACAAACTGACAGAGTAAACAACACAAAATATAAAACTTTCATACAGTAAAGCACATAAAAAATAACACTAAAAATGTCCGCAATCTGGAGGAGAAATACTTACAACACATAAAGACAAATTGTTAACATCCATAAAATACAAAGATGATATAAATGTTTTTAAATCCAATAGAAAACAGGGAAAATGCATGCACAATTAACTCACAATATAATTTATTAAGTAAGCACATGTATTAAAAAACCTAATGTTTAAATAAATGAAAATTTGAACTCAGTGAAATATAATTTATCCCATTAGACTGATAAAGGTGAAAAACAATCATATAAGTAAAGGCAAGGGCGTGGATCAAAAGGTAGATCCACTTTTAATTTTTTGATGTATCTCCATACTGCTTTCCACAGGGGCTGCACCAGTCTGCATTCTCACCAACAGTGCACTAGGGTTCCCTTTTCTCCACATCTGCGCCAGCATTTGTTGTTTGTTGATTTATTGATTATAGCCATTCTGACCTCTGTGAGGTGGTATCTCATTGTGGTTTTAATTTGCGTCTCTCTGATGATTTGTGATGTTAGGATCTTTTCGTATTGTCTCTCGGCCACCTGTATGTTCTCTTTGGAGAAGCGTCTATCAGGTCGATTGCCCATTTTATATTGGGTTGTTTGTTTTTGGCATTGAGATTTTAAGTACATTATAAATTTTGGGTATTAACCACTTACCAGAGGTATTGGTGAATATATTCTCCCATACGGTGGGTTGTTTTTTTATTTTATTGATGTTTTCCTTTTCTGTGCAAAATCTTTTTAGTTTGATGTAGTCTTATCTGATTTTCTTATTTTGCTTTTGTTTCCCTTGCCTGGGGAAATATATATGATAAAATACTGCTACAACTCATGTCCAAGGCTTTGCTGCCTGTATTTCTTATAGGATTTTTATGATTCTGGGTCTAGCCTTTAAGTCTTTATCCATTTTGAATTTATTCTTGTGTGTGGTGTAAGAAGGTGGACTAGTTTCATTTTTTTGCATATATCATCCAATTTTCCCAACACCATTTATTGAATAAACTATCTCTAGCCAATGATATGTACTTGCTTTCTGTGTAAAATATTAATTGACTAAAAAGGTGTGGGTTTATTTCTGGGCTCTCTATTCTGTTCCACTGGTCTGCTTTTATGCCAGTACCATGCTGTTTTGGTTACTATGGCCTTACAGTATAGTTTCATAAGAGGTAGTGTGATTCCTCAAACTTTTTCTTTCTCAGGATCACTTTCGATATGCGGGGTCTTTTGCGGTTCCATATAAATTTTTGAAATATTTGCTCTAGTTCTGTTAAATTCCTATCAATGGAATCATGATAGGAATTGTGCTAGATCTATAGATTGCTTTGGGTTGTATGGACTTTTTAATTATGTTAATTATTCCTGTCCATGAACATGGTATGTATTTCCACTTATTTGTATCTTCTTCAATTTCATTCTTCAGTGTCTTGTAATTTTCTGAGTACGGGACTTTTACATCCTTGGTTAGGTTTATTCCTAGGTATTTTATTCTTTTTGTAGCAATTGTGAATGAGATTATTTTCCTAATTTCTCTTTCTGTTATTTCATCATTGGCATATAAAAATGTAACTGATTTCTGGATATAAATGTTATATCCTGCTACTTTGTTGAATTCATTTACTAGTTCTAGTAGTTTTTGGGTGACATCATTGGGGTTCTCTATGTACAGTATCATGTCATCTGCAAAAAATGAGTTTTACTTCTTTCTTTCCAATTTGGATGCCCTTTGTTTCTTCTTCTATGATTGCCATGGCTAGGACTTCCAGTACTACATTGAATAAGAGGGGAAAGTGGACATCCCTGTCCTGTTCCCAATCTTAAGGGAAATGCTTGTAGTTTTTGCCCATTGAGTATGATGCTGGCAGTAGGCTTGTCATATACGGCCTTCATTCTGTTTAGGTATGGCCCCTCTAATCCCACTTTGCTGAGAGTTTTTATCATAAATGAGTGTTGGATTTTACCAAAAGCTTTTTCTGCATCTATTAATATGATAATGTGGTTTTTATCCTTCAATTTGTTTAGGTGGAGAATCACATTTATTGATTTGTGAAAGCTGTACCAACCATGCATTCCTGGAATAAATCCCAACTGATCATGGTCTTTTTGATGCACTGCTGTATTCGGTTTGCTGATATTTTGTTGAGGATTTTAGCGTCTATGTTCATCAGGAATATTGGCCTATAATTTTCTTTCTTGGTAGTGTCTTTGTCTGGCTTTGGAATTAGGATAATGCTGGCCTCATAAAATGAGTTTGGGAGCCTTCCCTCCTCTCGAATTTTATGAAATAGTTTGAGAAGGTCCAGGGCTTTTGTTTGTTCAGAGTTTTTTGATTACTGCTTCCATGTCACTAGGTGAAATCTGTCTATTCAGATTCTCTGATTCTTCCTGATTTAGTTTTGGAGGATTGTATGTTTCTAGGAATTTATCCCTTTCATCCAGGTTGTCCAGTTTGTTGGCATATAGTTGTTCATGATATTTTCTTACAATCCTTTGTGTTTCTTTGGTGTCAGTTAGCTCTCCTCTTTCATTTCTGATTTTATTTGAGTCCTTTTTTTTTCTTTCTGGATGAGTCTGATTAAAGGTTTGCCAATCTTGTTTACATCTTTTCAAGGAACTAGTCCTTTGATTCACTGATCTTCTGTATCATTTTTTAGACTCTTTTATTTCATCTCTGGTCTTTATTATTTCCTGCCTTCTACTCACTTTGGGCTTTGTTATTGTTCTTTTTCAAATTCCTTTAAGTGTGTTAGATCATTTGTTTGAGCTTTTTCTTGTTTTTGATATAGGCCTGTAATGCTATGAATTCATCTCTTTGGGTTGCTTTCCCAGTGGCCCACAGATTTTGGGTTGTTGTGTCCTCATTTTCATTTGTTTCAAGGTATCTTAATTTCCTCCTTGATCTCATTGTTGACCCATTCATTGTTTGATAACATGTTATTTAGCTTCCATGTCTTTGCTTGTTTTTCAGTATTCTTGTGGTTAATTTCTAGTTTCATAGCATTGTTGTCAGAGAAGAATCTTTATATGATTTTAATCTTCTTAAATTTATTGACATGTGCCCTAACACGTGGTCTATCCTAGAAAATGTTCCATGTGCACTTGAATAGTATGTATATTCTGCGTCTTTAGGGTGAAAAGCTCTGAAGATATTAATGAAATCCATTTGATCTAATGTATCACAAAAGGCCACTATCTTCTTGTTGGTTTTCTGTCTGGAATATCTATCCATTGATGTCAATGGGGTGTTAAAATCCCCAGCTATGACTGTATTTCTGTCGCTCTCTCCTTTTATGTCCATCATGGTTTGCTTTTCATATTTAGGTGCTCCTATGCTGGGTGCATAAATGTTTCCCAGGGTTATAATCTCATCTTTATCATTATTCTTTTTGTCTCTTACTATAACTTCAGTTTTAAAGTCTATTTTGTGGGATATAACTACTGCTTCCCAGCTTTTTTTCCTTTCTATTTGCATGAAATATCTTTTTCCATCCCTTTACTTTTAGTCTGTGTGTATCTTTCTATCTGAGATGGGTCTCTTGGAGGCAGCATACATATGGGTCTGGTTTTCTTATCCATTCAGCTACCCTATTTCTTTTGGGGGGACATTTAAACCATTTATATTTAAGGTGACTTTTGGTAGATATGTATTCTTTTTCTTATCCTTCTCCTTGTCCTCTGGCAACTCCTCCTTTCTTCTTCGCAAGCCCTTTAACATTTGTTGCAGTACTGGTTTGGTGTTAATTCCTCTAGCTTTTTCTTGTCTGTGAAGCTCCTTATTTCTCCTTTGATTTTAAACGATAGCCTTGCTGGGTAAAATAGCTTTGGTTGTTAAGTCCTTGCTTTTCATCACCTTGAATTATTTCATGTGACTCCCTTCTGGCCTGAAATGTTTCTGTTGAGTAATCAGATGACAGTCTAATCGGTGCTCCCTTGTATGTAACTACCTGCTTTTCACTTGTGATTTTTAAGATTCTCTCCTTGTGTTTTAAGTTTTGTCATTTTAATTATGATGTATCTCAGTGCAGGCTTCTTTTGGTCCAATTTGTTTGGGACTCTCTGAGCTTCCTGGACTTGCATGTCTATTTCCTTCACCAGCTTAGGGAAGTTTTGGTCATTATTTCTTCAAATAGGTTCTTGGTCCCTTGCTCATTCTCTTTTCTTTCTGGTATTCCCATGATGTGGATGCTGTTACGCTTCATGTTGTACAAAATGTTTCTCAAGCTCTCTTCATATTTTAAAATTCTTTTTTCTTTCTGTTGCTCTGCCCGGGTGTTTTCTTCTGTCTTCCAAATCATTGATTCAAACCTCTCCTTCATCTAACCTACTGTTTATTCCTTTCAGTGTATTATTTATTTCATATTGCATTATCTGTGATTGGTCCTTTTTTATGGTTTATATGCCTTTTTTCATGCTGTTGAGTATCCTAATAATCATTATTCTAAACCCTCTGTCTGATAAATTCTCTTGTTCTTTCATTTTGGTTCTTTGTCTTCCCATTTTGGCTGCCTCTTTGTATTTTCTGCCTTAGTTGTTAAACTAGTCAGTGATATACCCTCAGGCTATAATCAGCAACCCTGCTGAAAATCCACAGGGTGGGGCAGAGAAATCCAGGCAGAGGGGCTACTGCTTCCCCTCAGACTAATGCCTCTTGGAGAGGAGTGCTCTGCCTGAGTAAGATTGCTCCTGCAGTATGGGGAATGCCGCAGCACAGGATCCTGACACCTGTTCCTTAAGTTCTCTCCCCATAGCCACCAACCCCACACTCTCCTCAAGTGTCTCTAGTTCACTCTGCCCTCCCTCTGCTGGAGCCCAGGCTAAGTGGCTGCAAACAAAATTTTGTGCATTGGCCCTTCAAGAGGCTCTCTGTGTGCCCAGTCATCTCTCCCTGGCAGAGAGAAACCCTGCTGCTTTTCACAACTGGGTGTTATCTGGGTTCCTTTCTGGCTCTGGTGCTGCAGGCTATGGAGCCCAGCTTGGGGTTCAGACCCCACACTTCTCAGGGGGATCCCCCTCAGCCACTGAAATATCCCTCCAGAACTTCAGCTGCCACCTGTGGGAACCCAGCCAGCCCTCTCCCACCTCCTCTGTGCTCCCTACTAGTCTTGTTGTGGTGAAGTGGTTTCTTCTGACTGTCCTAGTGTTCAGCTGGTTATTGAGGATGATTTCTCTACAATTTAGTTGTAATTCCAGATTGTTCCTGGGAGGAGGTTACTGTAGCTTCCACTTACTCCTCCAACATCTTGGGTCACTCCAGCACCATTCATTTTAATACCACCTTACAGCTAGACCTATTTTGCTGGTCCTAAGGAAACAGACAGAAGTTCCATTTATGCAAGTTATTATGGCCATCAGGGAAGACCCTCAGCTGTAAACTAGGAAAATGTACCTTTGGTTTGATATTTTTTTTTGTTCCATCTGCTTTTTCCTTTTTTCATCTTTACCTACCTTCGAACTTTTTTAAAATTCTTATTTATAGAATTTTTAGAGAGGAATGGAGTGTGGGAGAGATGGAGGGAGGGAGGGAGAAAGAGAGGAAGGGAGGGAAAGAGAAAGAAAAATAAGAAACATCAATTTGTTGTTCCACTTATTTATGTATTCACTTGTATGTGCCCTAACCAGGGATCAAACCCACAACCTTTCATATCAGGACAATGCACAACAAAGCTACTCAGCCAGGGCTGAACTGATTACTTTTTAGTATTCAATTTTATTTCCCTTATGGACTTATAATTTTTTTTTACTTGGTTTTGTAGCAATTGCTCTAAAATATACACAGCCTACTTTCAAATAAATATTATATCATTTTACGTATGGTATAAGCACCTAACAATACTATATGTCCCTTTCCCATGCCCCACTTCTTTATGCTACTGACATCAACTTACTTCTGCGCATGTTATAAGCCTCCAATTGTTATCATCGCTTAAAAGTCAATAATCTTTTGAAAAGGCTAAAAATTAAGAAAATCTATTTTCTATTTACCACATAAAGGTCTATACAGAAAATTTCAGCCATCATTAATATAATGAGAACCATTTGCATGACATCTATGTAACCTGGCAGCCAAGGAGAATGGACTGAAATGCACGTGTGAGATCAATGACAACTTCACTGTACTAGTCAGTGGGGGTGGTAGACACTGTTGAGTCAGCATGTGTGCTGAGCAAGTACAGCAACAAACCTGCATCATTCTGAGTTAAGCTTGAACATTTCTCCTTGGAAACTATTCAGATGATTCAGAAGGCCGCAGCAATGGGCAACTGGTGACTGGCTGCTTCATCACGATAAAGCACACCACTCATACATCGTATCTAATGCAGTTGTTTTGTGAAACATCAAATCACTCAGGTGACTCAGCCCCCCTACAGCCCAGACTTGGTGCCCTGCAAATTCTGGCTTTCCCAAAAACTAAAATTACCTTTGAAAGGGAAGAGATTTCAGACTGTTTATGAGATTCAGGAAAATATGATGAGACAGCTCATGGCGACTGAGCAAACTATGTGAGGTCCCAAGGTGCCTGCTTCAAAGGGGACTGAAGCATCATAGTCCTATGGACAACGTTTCTCGTATGTTACATCTTTTTCAATAAATATCTATATTTTTCCTCCCAGCTCACAGGCCAAAGGGCAGAGATTGGAAAGAGAGCAATGCATTCTTTCATGAGTATCTGCGTGGTTAGCAATGGTGTGGTGTGAGGGCACAGAGAAGGAAAACTCTGACTCCAAAAAAAAAACCTCCGCTGTCTTGCGGCATACCTCTTCAGGGGAAAGGCTAAGGGAGTAAACCCCGACAGAAAATCCGGAGCCGGAGTCCCTAAGGCGGTTTGACGTTGTAGTCAACACCGGCAACTCCTGCGGCGCACCTGAACCCAAGCTGTATCGACTCCGTCTTTCCCTTGGACCCTTCAGCTGCGAAGAGAGGGGGGGTCTGCTGCATGGGCAACAGCAGACCCTCCATATCACCCTGCCCAGGCTCTGTAGCTTCAGCGTCATCGCAAGATGTCGATCCAACACGGGAGGAGACAGATACCATGTCACTCCCAAGTTGGACTGCACAGCCATTTTCGGCAGTGCAGATAGACTCTTGGGAAGCTACACCATCGTCTCTCGAGACGGACGGCTGCCGACGACGATCTATATTTTTCATATTACTGGGTACCTTCTAGATAGACCTCATATTTTACAATTTCTTGTATTCTTCATTCCTTTCCAAAGATCCAAATTCCCATTTGCCAGTATTTTTCTTCTGCCTAAAGAACTTCCTCTTTTTTTGTATGTTTTATTGATTATGCTGTTATAGTTGTCCCAATTTCTTTTCCCTTTGCTCCCCTCCACCCAGTAACCCCCCTCCCTCCAGCAGTCCCACACCCTTAGTCCATGTCCATGGGTTGTGCATAAAGCTCTTCTCAACATCCCCCTGTCCATTCTGCACCCTCCTGCTATGCTTATTTCCTGCACCATTTCTCTCCCTCTCCCTCTTCCCCCTCCCGGCTGACCTCCCCCCACATGCTCCCCATACCTATGATTCTGTTCCCACTCTAGTTGTATGCTTAGTCTACCTTTGTTTCCATTCCCTAGCTTCTGTTGTTCATAGTTGTGATACTGTTTTCATTTTAAGGTTCATAGTTTTCATCTCCTTTTTCTTAAGTAAGTCCCTTTACCATTTCACATAATGGCATGGTGATGATGAATTCCTTCAGCTTTACTTTGTCTGGGAAGCACTTACTCTGCCTTTCCATTCTGAATGATAGCTTTGCTAGATAAGAGTAATCTTGGTTGTAGGTCCTTGCTTTCCATCACTTTGAATATTTCCTGCCAGTCCCTTCTTGCCTGCAAAGTTTCTTTTGAGAAATCAGCTGAGAGTCTTATAGTTACCCCTTTGTAGGTAATTCTCTTCTTCTCTCTTGCTGCTTTTAAGATTCTCTCTTTATCCTTTAACATCTGGCATTTTGATTATGATGGTCTTGGTGTAGTCCTCCCTGGGTCTAGTTTGCTTGGGACTCTCTGGGCTTCCTGGACCCGTATGGCCATTTCCTTCCCCAAATTAGGAAAGTTTTCCTTGATTACTTTTTCACATAATTTTTCAATTTCTTGCTCTCCCTCTTCACCTTCTGGCAACCCTATGATTCAGATGTTAGCATGTTTATAGCTGTCCCAGAGGTTTCTAACCCACCCCTCATTTTTTAAAATTCTCGTTTCCTCCTTCTGTACTGGTTGACTATTTCTTCCTTCATTATGTTCCAATTTGTTGATTTGAACCCTTGTTTCCTTTCCTTCACCAGTTGTTTCATATGGATTTTCCTTCATTTCAGCTGGGATACACTTCATTCTTTCCCTGTCCTGTTTAATCTTTGCTGTCAAGTGTGTGAGCATCCTAATCACCAACGCCTCAAATTGTGCACCTGTTAAGCTCTCTATCTCCTCATCCATTAGGCGTGCTATCTACTCATTGCTTAGTTGTGTCACTGGGACCCTGACCTGCCCCCGCTTCTGGGTCATACTTCTCTGTCTCATCTGTTTGCCTCTGTGATTTGCGCAAGGGCTGTCGCACCTCTTACATTATAGGGGTCAGAGCCTTAGGTTAGTGCGGGCGACCGGTTCACCACGTTTTGGCGCTGTATGTGGGGATAGGGGTCTGAGCAGTAAAAGCGCTGGTTGCTGCTGCTTTTCCAAGCACTTCTTCCCCTTCCCGTACCAAGCAAGCTGCCTCCTTTTCAAGACTGGCAGCTTCTTTCGCCACCCCAGCCCCCACTTGCTTTCACAGTCAGAAGCAATGCGGCCTTATTGTCCCACGCTCTGGAACTGCAAGCTGTGTAGTCTAGTTTGGGGCAGGGATTGTTTCTTGGGTTTAAACAGTGTGTGTTTTTCCTCAGGGCTGCTGCTAGCCATGCCCACCCCCCACTCTCCCGAGAGCCGGGCGCCTCTAGGCCATGCTGCCGTCACACCGCCCCCACAGCTGCTGCTCTGCCCCTCCTACCTTTCTGGTTGATTATTTATTCTTTATTTCTTGCTGGACTTCCCTGAAGTTTTAATTTTGGGGGGTTTCTGTTTTGGTTATTTTTTTTAGTTTTGAAGCAGTTGTAGTTTCTTCTTAGTTGTGAGGAGAAGCAGCGCATGTATTTACACCTCCATCTTGGCCGGAAGTCAGAACTTCCTTTAAGACTATGTGCAATGCAAGTCTGCTGAAAATGAATTCACTCTGATTTTGCTTTTCTTAACTCACTCCTTTGCAATCATATATCTGATAAGGGGTTAATATCCAGAATATATAAAGAACCTTTACATCTCAACAATAAAAAAAATATACCAATCAAAAAATGTGCAATGAACTTGAATAGACATTTCTTCAAAGATGATATACAACCCTGGTCAGTGTAGCTCAGCTGGTTGGAGAGTTGCCCTATAAACCAAAATTTCACAGGTTTGTCTCCTGGTCAGGGTACATGCCTGGGCTGCGCACCAATCCTTGGATTGGGTGTGCGAGAGGCAACCAATCAATGTTTCTCTTGCACATTGATGTTTCTCTCCCTCTTCTTTTCCCTCCCTTCTCCTCTCTTTAAAAAATATTTAAAAAGAAAAAAGAAATTCTGCCCTGGCTGATGTGACTCAGTGGATTGAGCACCAGCCTGCAAACCAAACAGTGACCAGTTCGATTCCCAGTCAGGGCACACACTTGGGTTGCGGCCCAGATCCTTGGCTGGGGGTGTGTGAGAGACAGCCAACACATCGATGTTTCTCTCCTTTCCTCCCTCCCTTCCCATCTCTCTAAAAATAAATAAAACCTCTTTTTTTTAAATTGATCATGTAAGCAGCTTGCCCTCTGTACTCTTTCTGCAGTATTTAAAAAAAAAAAAGAAATACAGACACAAGCTGCAGCATGGATGAGCCTTGAAGACATTATGCTAAGTAAAATAAGCTAGTCACTATGGTACAAATACTGTATGATTCCATTTAGAAAATCTTTGTTGTTGGTGGTTTTTCATGGTGCCTTTGTTTAGCTTCGGTATCAGAAATGCTGGTCTCAGAATAAGTTATTATGAAGAGTTTGAAAGGGATTGGTGTCAATTCTTTAAATGTTTGGTAGAGCCCCAGGCATTGCGGCTCAGTTAGTTGGGCATTTTCCTGCTAACTGAAAGGTCACCAGTTCGATTCCTGGTCAGGGCAAATGCCTGGGGTGCAGGTTCAGTCCCCAGGAGCACATATGGAAGGCAACCAATCGATGTTTCTCTCCCTCTTTTTTCCCCTCCATTCCCCTTTCTCTAAAATTGAAAATATTTTAAAATAAATAAATGTTTGGTAGAATATGCCAGTGGAGCCATCTGGTCCTGGGTTCTTCTTTGTTTGGGAAGGAGTTTTTTCTATTACTAATTCAATCTGTTCATATTTTCTATTTCTTCTTGAGTCAGTTATAATAACCTCTATTTCTAGTAATTTGCCCATTTCATGTAGGTTATCCAATTTTTTCCTAAATTCATTCATAGTATTCTCTCACAATCTTTTTCATTTCTTTAAGGTCAGTGGTAATGTTTTCCTTTCAGATTTTAGTTACTTCCATTTTTGTTCTTCTCCTTTGCCAGGATAAGCTTGTCACCTTTGTTGGTCTTTTTAAAGAACCAACTTTTGGTTTCACTGATTCTCTACATTGTTTCCTATTCTCTCTTTTGTTTATCTCTACTTTAATCTTCATTACATCCTTTCTTTGTTGGTGTTAGATTTATTTTGCTTCTCTTCTAGTTTCCTTAAGGGGAAAAGTTACATTAATTGTTTGATATCTTTCTTCTTCTTTTATGTCAGTGATTTTAAGCTGGTGTGCTGCATGAATTTTTAAAACATGCAATTCATGACTATGTAGTCAGGGGCACTGACGTCTTTTCCCTTAGATTGTCAAATTAAAAAACAAAAGTGATAACAGTCCTGACTGGGTAACTCAGTTGGCTGTAACATTGTCCTGATATGTCAAGATTCCAGGTTCCATCCCCAATCAGGGCACATACAAGAATCAACCAATGAACATATAATAAATAAGTAGAACAACAAATCAATGTTTCTTTCTCTTCCTCAAATCAATAAATTAAAAAGAAAATTAATGACAACCAACACAATAATAGCCATCTGATGTGAATGCCCTGTCTTCAACCATAAATATATAGGCCATATAATAGTTTCATCTTATTGGTAACATCACATAAGGTTGCATCTGATTGGTTAATTCTTGGTACCAGAAATCTTTACATACAAACATAGGCACCTGATTTTCTAGAAAGTCACTTGGAGCAAAAAAGATAGGTTATTATATTTTTTTATAAATCAATAAAAATTATTCTTTTTGTCAGATCTGCAATTATATATGCCATGAGATGAAAAAGGCTGAAAATTGCTGCTTTATGTGTTTACTGCTATAAATTTCCCACTCTTTTGCAGCACCTCACATGTTACAGTATACAGTTTGCATTTTCATTCATCTCTAGTTATTTTCTAATTTTGCCTGTGATTTCTTCTTTAAACTATTGGTTATTTAACAGTGTGTTGTTTAATTTCCACATTATTTGTGAGCTTTCCAGTATTCTTTCTGTTACTGATTTTTAGCTTCATTCCACTGTGAAGGAAGAAAATACTTTGTATGACTGCAATCTTATTATGATGTATTAAAGTTTGTTTTGTGGTTTAACATATGGTCTATTCCTGGAGAAAGTCCCATGTGCACTTGAAAACAATGTATATTCTGCTGTTGCTGGGTGTTTTACATGTTTGTTAGATCTAATTGGCATATATTGTTGTTCAAGTCCTCTGTTTCCTTACTGATCTTCTGCCTAGATGTTTTATCCCTTATTACACTGAAGCAAGCATTTTAATTTTTGAGTGGGTGACAAAATCCATAAATTTAATTGTTGGGTTCTGGATTGTGTTGTATTCCTCTAAATAGTGTCGGACTTTATTTTGTGTAGTTACATTACTACAGATCACTTGGAGCCTTCTGAGGACTCTTCCCAATGCACCATGTACAATAGTACAGGGTCTTTACACTCTGGATAGTAGAGACACAAAATATTCCCAGCATTTGTGAGCTCTGGAAATTGTTTTCTTACTGTTTTCCAGTAGTTCTTTCCTGATTTTGAGTACGTCCTGTGATTATCTACAGATCAAAACTTAGTCAAAGACTGAAGGAGAACCCTCTGCAGATCTCCAGAATGCATACATGCTGAAGTGCACACTTCTGCTTTAATATATACTCAATATACCTGTCCCCTACAGATCCCTTTTCTCTGGTACTCTGCCCTGCAATTCTAACTACCTTGGTCTTCCCAACTCTTATCTGTGTTCCTATCTCAACAAGATCGGGCTCTGCTCTGATATCGCCTCCTTGCAGAGCTGCCTGTAAAACACCTCTCGGCTCTCCTATAAACTGGTGTGACACAAGGGTTTATCCCATTTGTTTCCACACTCATGGACCACAGTCTGGTGCCACCTGTCATCTAACACCTGAAAATCACTGCTTATACATTTGTATGTTCTCAAGTGGCTTATAAAGAAAGGGCATATGTTATTGCTGTATAAGAAGTTACCCCTAAGAATTTGTGAGGGTCAGCAATCAAAGAGCAGCTTAGCTGGGTAGTTCTGGCTTAGGATCTCTCATGAGGTTGCAGTCAAGATGTTGGAGGGCCAGTAGTCTAGCGCTGGAAATATGACAAGGCCCAGGAACTCAGCTTCAAAGAAGGCTCAGTCACACACTATAGGCTAGAGGCCTCAATTCCTTGTCAGCTGTTAGCAAAAGGCCTCAATTCCTCACCACGCAGTGCTCTCCATAGGGCTATTCACAACATGGCAGCTAACTACCCTCAGAGTATTTTACTATTTTTTCAGTCCTCTTACTGTAGATTGTATCCTATGGCTTCATGATAGATGGGCAGGTTGCAGATATTATCCTACAGCCAAACACAGAGAAAAAGTAACTAAGAGTAAGTGGCTGAAGGTTTTAAGAGAAAATGAGTTTCTGGTGCTTGTGACAAGAAAGAGGAGAACATGTATAGCTGACCTGGTCTTGAGAAAGGTTCAAGAGCTCCATTCCCCCAAAAGACCAACCTAAATGTCTCTTTCTCATCAATCTCAAGGACCAGACAGCAACAGCGACATACATACAAATACTAATTGCAGTAGTAATCGTCCCAGGACCAAAACTAAACATTTGCCTTTGTTACCTCAATTACTCCTCACAACACACCTGTGAGGTAGAAATCACTATCCCTTAAACTCCAGGCCTTTGTTTCTTGAAGCTCATAAGGGTATATACATTTTTTAGTATATCATGGTGCAGCTTTATTCTCCCAATATAACAAACACCTGGTTCCCTCTTAACCTATAGGGGGCACTGAAATTCTCTTTTGTCCTGCCTATCCTTCCACTCCCCTTGATTCAGGCCTGAAAGCTTCCTCTTAGCATCTATGTTCCCAGTATCTACTACCAAACCTCTTAAAAGAAACCATTTAAACCTCTTTTATTTTTTTTAACTTTTAGTATTTTTTAATTTTATTTATTATTTTTAGAGTGAAAGGGAAAGAGGGAAAGAAACATTGATAAGTTGCCTCTCACACACCCCCAGACAAGGACCTGGCCCACAATCCAGGTATGTGCCCTGACCAGGAATCAAACTGGCAACCCTTCAGTTTTTGGGAGAATGCCCAACACACTGAGCCACGACAATCAGTGTTAACTTTTTTTTTACATCAGACCTCTTTTAATCCCCTGCTCTGGACTCTCCCAATGCTACAGCTGCCTAATACAGACTTCCCAACCCCTCAGAACACACTGCCCTGTCAAGTGTGCCTAACTAACTAATCCCCAAAAATCTGCCCCACATCAGCCACTTGTTTTAACATATTATTTCATAACACCTGTGTCTTCTTAATTTATATTTGCTACAGCTTCATGTTAAGATGGGTTTCCTTTCCCTAGGGGCTTAAAATTAATCATCAGGGAGAAAGGTCAAAACTATACCAAATTCCTACATAGGTTTCCCTTAGTTATTTATTAAATAATGAATAAAAAAATACATAAAGAAATGACTATAAATATTAGCTCAGAAAATTCTCAGGGGCTCATAATCAAAATAATTTTATTTACAAAGAAAAAGAAAAAGATACCAGTGGACACATATAAGCAATTCACAAAAGACAAAACGAAAAGGAACAGTAAAAGCAAATCACAGGAATGCAAATTAAAATAACACTTTTTGTCAGATTGGCTAACATTAAAAAATGTTCAAGGATGTAAGGAAACAGGCATTCTAATAAACTTCTAATAGATGTAATTTTGTATTTTAGTATTTATGCATTAAATATATGTAAAATCTACATACCCCTTTGGCTAGTATTTTCATTTCTAATAATTACAAGAAAATAATAGACAAAGGAACATAGATGTATGTAAAAAATGACTCACCATGGCACTAACTATAATATTAAATCTGTCCAACAGTAAAGGTCTGACTAAGTAAATTTTAGTACTTCCAACTATGATTATTAATTCAGAATATTAGATGTTGTATAATCTCAGTTTTTTTAAATAACCCATATTCACACAAAAACATACCTGCATAGAAAAATATCTAGACACATACACCCCAAAATATTAGCAGTGATTATCTCTGTAAAAGAATAGTGGAATTATTTGTGATTTTTTTTTTCCTTTTTGCTTATTTTTACCACCTAACTTTACTACATGAGTTGCACATGGATAACAAGACACATTCCTAAAAGACAATAGTAAAACTGAGGAGCACAATTTAAAGGGAGAAGTGCCATTTTTGTAACAGAACATGAACATTCCCAAGTTGCCTAATAATAATAATGTCACACAGGATTAATATTTAAAAAATCTAGTAACTTAGTATAAAGAGCCTAGGTTTTAATTAGTTCTAGGAACATACGTGGAGGAATTTGTTAGTACTGTTCAGGCATTTCAAGACAACAAAGTAAACTCCCAAATAAAAATTTAGTACTAATCCTAAAGACAGTGTTGAAAATCACACAGTAAAAACTTCAACTGGAGTGTTGGTTTCAATAGCCTTTTGTCACATTTATCTCTAGAATCCTCACTCTAAAGGGAAAGCAGCCACTGTGAAAATGAGCAAACATAAAAATCACTCAGAAGTTGAAGAATTCAATGTGACTTTAAGTTTGGCTGAAGAGAAAGTCTTTTCTATAACTTCTATAATCCAAATTAGGTTAACTTTCCCCCTCAGACTTGAACATTTGGGGGGATAAAACTTAGTAACAAGTGAGGGTCCTAAAGTGGGTCTATGAATACCCATACTATTACAAGCAAGGCATGTGTATCTGCAGGCACTATAGACAATTTCTAACCAAAGCCCAGGGACCCGTCTGTGGCCATGCACAACATTGCTTAATAATTGTTCGCAATGCCTGACTCAACATGACCGGCAGCACAGTCAATCCTGAGGACTCATCTATGAATTATATTTTCAGTGATGTTGACTGGAATAAAATGATCATTTCCACCTGTCTGCAGTAGAATATAAAACAAATTATTATAATTGGACCCAAATAATTAATGGCAGGTACCCACAAGGTCATTTAGAGACAACTTAACACGGTCAGCACAGTTTGGAAGTCATGTCTCATAAAGCTCTGTGAATGCATTCAGTGGAAATTTACAGCCACTTTGAAGGTACAGGAAGCCCTACGTACAGTATAGCTTTAAGATGCCTTTAAACTGATATTAGTGGTATCTTTGATGAAAGAAATATTTGTTGCCCAAGAAAAGTTTCTAGTGCAAGGAGAAAAATCAAAGAACAACTTTGCCTAAGGGAGAGATTTTACATGAATGGCTGTTAGGTAAAGTGAGCAGCATATAATACCAAAATCGACAACACAATTATATGGTTATTGTTGAAAAGAATGCAGATCTCCTTGCTTTCATGACAACCTTAGCAGCACTCATCCCCTCATTCAGCAAATATATTAAAACCATACACAACAAGAACTATTCCAGGACCTGGGGATACAAGAGTAAAGCAAAGTCACTGCCTTCATGCAACATTCATCTAATAATATACATATAAATAAATATATAATAAACAGACATTAAACAAATAATTACACATTTAAATAGCATGGAAATGTCTGGATATTAAATACAAGGGCAGTCAGGGTGCTGTGAGAGCCTGTAAAGTGAGCCAAGCACAGGAAAGCCCAGAGATGTCCAGGCAGAGGTCATCAGTGCAAAACCCCTGTGGTGGAATGACCTTGCCCAATCTAGGAACTGAAAAACGGTCTGGTGTAACTAAAACATTTTGATTGTTTTCCTGGGCACATGTTAAATCTGAGATCTATAAAGACATCCAAGAGATCAAGTTGGTAACTGCTACATGACTCTGGAGCTCAGAAAAGAAGTCTAGACCAGGTATAAACTTTTAAATTATTAGAGATGGTGTGTGATGCACAAGAACTGGAGATGTCTTAGGCAACGTATGCGGGATGGGGGCAGGGTGGGGGAGAGATGTGTATTACTTCCTCAACCACAAAAAAAATATTAATTCTTGCAACGAAATATTGCAATGAAATTAAACTTTTCTTGATTTATGAATGTGAGATAAAACAAAATATTTTCTAATATTATAGTTATGGTAAAATGTCCAATTTGTTCAGGCAGGATTAAGACTAGGTGTATAAAGTTCTTGGAGAAATGCCAAGACCTAAAAAAAATATATAGAATATATAGCATATTCTATGCTATAATTCATTTAGCAGACCACTTCCTTCTAGCCTTTTTCAGTCCCCTAAAAAAGAAACCCCTTTTAACACACTGATATAACTACTTCACAAGATTTGCTGCTAGACATGCCTTCAGTCTGCAGAACTGCCACCTACTGAAGAAAGATGAGGATCACAACTGTCAGCATTCTGAACGTACCAAGTCCTGAAGGGATGAGACATCAAAAGAACCAGCAAATCTGTTCTGCATGCCCAACACTCCTGAAAGGTATCACCACTCAGGATTACCACTATTATCCAAAATAACCCACCCTACACAGTCTCCTATAAAGAATAGACAGCACGTAATTCTATAAAGCGGTGGTCAAGTTATGGTTATAGAAAAGCTGAGTAAAAACGTTTCACAATTTATGGCCCAAGCACCGTATTAGTTTGACAGGCCTCCACACAAACTCACCTGATTGATTTGAAGCATGTTAAAACAATATTGACCGAACTGCTGTATCCCTCACAGCTCCAAAAACTGGAAAATGAAAATGAAGAAATAAAATTCAACTTAGTCAGTGATTTCAATGATTAGTACTTGAAACACGTGTCCTTGATCAAAATTTAGTATAAAATGGAATAGACCTAGATAAGCATAGAACTTTTTATGATGTTCTATATCTATGCTGTCCAATCCAGTAGCCACTAGCCACATATGGCTGCTGATCACTTAAAATGTGGCTAAAGCAACAAAGAAAGTAATTTTTTAATTTTCTTTAATATTAATTGAAATTTAAATAACTATGTGCGTCTAGTGGCTACCTTACTGGAATGTGCAGGTCTAGATTGAACAAAGTTCCCCCCGCCCCAGGTTCTACAATTCTAAGACAATTCCAGCAAAAGTGAAACTTAAAATTATCTAAAATTTTATATTTAATATATGCTCCCCCACATTTAATATATACTCATATCAATATTTAATATATACTTTCCTTGCTCCAATTAGGTTTTAAAAAGCTTTTTCCAGTCCAGTCCTGTATAAGATAAGTTGAACCTAAAGATAACAACACACATGCATTCTCTTAGGTGGTATAAGAAAGAGCACACAGATTATCTACTTGAACTTTTTTGTCATTTTTTTTTATTAACACCATTATAAAAATAGCATGCACATTAAAATTTTACATAAAATTTTCAAAAGGAAAATCATCATCCTGACACATCCCCATGTTACATTTGAATTTGCATCTTTCTGGGTCCGACCTCACCACAGTTGTATTTCTTTTCATGTGGCAAATTTCTTGTATACTTGATTTAAAAATACATACTAAAGAAGGGAAGGAACACCTACATTTATAAACAAATAAATCATGAGAACTTATGATGGGAAAAGTTTACAAAAAAAAATAAATTATGTACACAGCCCCCCCCAAAATTATCTAAAAAGCAATAAGTTTCCATATACAGCAAAGTTATCTAATAACTTGTATATAAATTTACATGCTATAAAATTTTTATATTCAACTTTCCCTCAGAAGCAAAAATCCTTGAGATACATATACACGTGCAGAGACACCATACACACAAACACACACATATATGCCTATTATAAATGTGTGTGTGTGGTTGTGTGTGTGTGTGTGTATTTGGCTACCAGTTTTTCAAGATGACAAACTGGGGTCAATTGTAAATGACTTTGAAAGTGTTTAATATATTTCTAACAATAGTGACCTCAACATCTGTACCAAATTTTATATTTTCAAGAGAAACGTATTTTATAGACACAGCACAAGGCCTGAATATCAGTAAACTTGAGATTTAGTCTAAGCTCTTCAAGAGGTTACCTTCTGAGCCTTGGTAATTATTTTGTGTATCTCTGGGTTCTTTTTCTTTCCTATTTTCTTTATTTTTCCATTTTTATTTTTTGAAATATTTACAAAGCAAACTGAAGTCCTTATAGTTGGCAGCCTCTAACAAACAAAACAGTGGCAATAATGAGCTACCATGTCCAAGATTGGGTTATGAAAAGACCATAACTGCTCTGCTCCTCTCATCTGTCTGTTCTGAGGGGAGTCAGCTGCTATACTGAGCTGCCCTTTGGATAGGCCCACATGGCAAAGAACTGAGGCAGGCCTCCAGCCAACAGCCCAAGAAACTGAGGCCTTCAGTCCAGTACCCAAGGAACTGAATCCTGCCAAGAGCCACATGAACAAGCTTTGAAGCAGACCTTCCCCTAAATGTGTTTTCAGATAAGACTACAGCCCTGATTACAGCTTACCTGAAACCTCAGAAGAGACCCTGAGCCACAGACACCCATATAAGCCACACCCAGATTTCTGAGATAATGTTTGTTGTTTTAAGCCCTTAATTTTCAGGGTAGTTTGCTATGCAACTATAAATAAGACAGTTCAGTTCAATTCTAAAATTCTATAATCCTATGGTGCTTCCGGTATTAACATAGGTAGGTAGGCCAAAAAAAGAATTAATTCCCATCTCAAGGTGAGCAAATGATTACCATTAGATTTAGAATGTAGTAAATTACAAAACTTAACCATTTGTATTTTATTCAAAAGAAGAAATCATTAAGAAGCGTAGCATTAGCCCTGGCTGGTATGGCTCAGTGGACTGAGTGCCAGCCTGCGAACCAAATGGTTGCCAGTTCAAGTCCCAGTCTGGGAACATGCCTGGGTTGTGGGCCAGGTTCCCAGTTGGGAGCGTGCAAGAGGCAACCAACTGATGTATCTCTCATACATTGATATTTATCTCCCTCTCTTTCTCCCTCCCTACACCCCTCTAAAAATAAAACAATAAAATCTTTTTTTAAAAAGGTGCAGCATTAGTCAAATGATATTAAAATATACTAGCTATAACTAAAAATATAGACCCATGCAATTTCCATTTCTTAATTGTAAATAATTAATTTGGAAGTTAAAATGTAAATAAATTACCAAAAGTGAGTGTGTCCCTTACTTTCTAGAATTTAACATTATTTAGTAAGCACTCATCAAATCTGAGAAACCCCACTTTGGTTTTGTTTTCTGTAAACCTCTAAAAGCTACAAATGCTCATCGCTAGACCTGTGTATGTTTGTCTTCAGTGTTAGGAGTTTGGTAACACTGGTGGCTGATTCCAAGAAGTATACACAGTAAGATACAGGGGTATAATTTTTAAGTTCTAATCTTCTGATATAAAAAGGCAGTTTTATGAAGAGCAGTTTTATGAAGAAACAAAAATGAAAGCACTGATTTGCTTAAAATTGACCATACCATTTTAAATATTCTGTAATCCTTTTCTTCACAATTATGAAATAAAGAAACTAGTATCTACCACAGCACTCTGTGAGGTAACTGGATAACATTCTGAACCTATTCTTTTTCACAAACAAGTTTTATTAGATTTACATCAAGATAAAATTTGTAATTTACAAGTATACTGTGGACAATTCAGAATACCACTGTGGTACATCTTTAATGCTTCATTTCTTCTTTTAAGACATGTCTGGTCTACTGTCCTATATTTAAAACAATTTGATAAAATATCAAGGCATATCAATAAAATGCAGAGCAATTTTACACTGTCTATGGCTTCATAAAATCCCTCCCTCTTCTATCAAGTTTCAAGCTCCAGTTCATTCCAATTACAGCTAAGTAGCTTTAGAGAAACCTATTCACATGCCCCCCAAAATGACGTAGTATGGTACCCACTCAGGCACTTTAGAACATAGTTTCAGATTCCATCTAATAAATGAAAATATGCAGGCAGTTTATGGAGAGAGGGCACTACTAACTGGAGACAACTTGCTGCCCATGAGGACTTAAGAGGTCCAGCGTGTATCTGAAATGTACTGCTGATATAATTCACTACTTTTATTTATTTTTTAATATGCTTTATTGATTATGCTGTTACAGTTGTCCCAATTTCTTTTCCCTTTGTTCCCCTCCACCTAGTGACATCCGTCCCTCCAGTTGTCTCCCCCCAGCCCTTAGTCCATGCCCACTGGTTGTGCATATAGTTCTTCTCAAATTCTTCCTGTCTACTCCACTCCCTCCTACTATGCTTCTTAATTCCTGTATCATCTCCCTCCCTTTCTCCCCTTCCTCCTCCCTGCTGACCTCCCCCCATAATGTTCCCCATACCTATAATTCTTTTCACACTCTTATTGCCTACTTTGTCTTTGTTTCAGTTCCCTAGCTTCTGTTGTTGGTTGTTGTGATACAGCTTTCATTTTAATGTTCATAGTTTTGATTCTCTTTCTCCTAAACAAGTCCCTTTCGCATTTCATATAACAGTGGTTTAGATCTCATGAACTCCCTTCAGTTTTACGTTGTCCTGGAAGCACTTTCTCTGACCTTCTATTCGGAATGACAGCTTCGCTGGATAGAGTAATCGTGGTTGTAGGTTTTTGCTTTTCATTACTTTGAATATTTCTTGCCAGTCTCTTCTTGACTGCAGAGTTTCTTTTGAGAAATCAGCTGAGAGTCTTATTGGGACTCCTTTGTACATAATTCTTTTCTTCTCTCTTGCTGCTTTTAAGATTCTCTCTTTATCTTTAATTTTTGACATTTTGATTATAATGTGTCTTGGTGTGGTTCTCCCTGGGTCCAGTTGTTTTGGAACTCTCTCTGCTTCCTGGACCTGTACGTCTATTTCCTTCCCCAAGTTAGGGAAGTTCTGCTTCACTATTTTTTCACATAATTTTTCAATTTCTTGTTCTTCTTCTTCACCTTCTGGCAGCCCTATGATTCAGATGTTAGCCCACTTATAGCTGTCCGATAAATTTCTGAGCCTCTCCTCATTTTTTCACTTTTTGTTTCCTCTTTCTGCACTGGTTGACTGTTTGTTCCTTCCCTATGTTCCAATTTGTTGATTTGATCCCTCATTCTCTTTCCCTCACCACTAGTTTCATATGTGTTTTTGTTCATTTCCTTCATTCCTAGTCTTCATTCCTTCTTCATCTTGTTTAAGATCTGCTGTTAGGTCTGGAAGTGCTTTTTATAACCAAAGCTCTGAACTGTGCCTCAGAAAGATTTCCTATCTGCTGCTTCGTTAGATTAGAAATTTGCTGTCTGGTCAGCTGCATCACTGGGATCTCTATCGTGATCTGTGCCATCTTGAACAGTTTTGTGTTTACCTTTGCTCCTGGGCAGGGCTGCCATACCTCCTACATTATAGAGGGCGGAGCCCCATGCACTCGTCACAACCGGGTGACCTGTCTCCACGTTGTGGTGTCTTCTGTGGGGGTGGGGTACAACATGGATTCCTGCCGTTCACTCTCCGCTGAGAGACTAGGAGCCTCCTCCTCCATCCCCACCCACACCGGGCCTCACAGTCCAAGGCAATGGAGGTCTGCCTTCCCAGGCTTTGGAATCGCAAGCTGATGAGTCTGGTCTGCAGCCGGGGGTGCTCCTCAGGCGCTTCTCACCTTAAATACGGGTGTCTGTGCTTACCACTGTCCTGCCATTGTCGCTGCTGCTGCTGCTGCAGACAATACAGCTTGACCTCTCCTCCCCAGCTTTGCCCCTCCTACCTGTCCGGACCAGCACCACTTCTTTATAACTTCACATGTTGGACTTCCATTTATTTTCTGGAACTTCTGATTATTGCTGGTTTTGCGGTAGTTGTATTCTTTCTTAGTTGTGGAGGGAGACGGAGCGTGTCAGTCTAGGCCTCCATCTTAGCCGGAAGTCTCCTGTGTTTGTTTGCTTCCATGTCCCAGGCAGAGCTGTTGCTCCTGTTACTTAATTCACTACTTTTAGTATGAATTACATTTGGCCCACTGATAAACTGAAAAGTGGGTATAAATCTATAAAATACTCAATAATTAAATACTGCTTTAAAAAATGGTAATACTAATCTATTATAAATTTTTATATCAGCACCTATCCCACAATCCTCACTTAAATGTCTGTTTCACAATAAAAAAAACAAGAACTTGTACTATCCCCATTTTTAGATCCCCAACCCCTATAAAACTAAGTATCAACTCAAAGCTCTTTATTCTAAAAAATTCATGGGGTCCTTAAAGAGTGTTTTAAAAATGTTTTTAATTTTCATTTCTTTTTAAAAGTAGGCATCCACCTCAAAACTGCTTTTATGTTAAAAAATTTTTATATTAATTTTAATATGTCGTAAGAGCCTATGAAAGATTCTAAGCATACAGATGTCTCTCTCCCTGAACTTTTCTGGTAAAAGAACCTACATACCATCAGCCAAAAAAAAAGAAGAAAAAGAAAAAGAAAACTAATATTTATCAGACACGAATTTTACATTCCAAGTGCCATATTTTGCCATTTTTATATTAACTCAATCCTTATCACCTTAGATGTAGGTGTTACTCCCATTTTTCTAGAAGTTGGGTTTCTTTCCCATAGTCCAGTGCTAGGATTGAAATCCAATATGGTCTGGTTCAAATCCTCTTCATTATACATGTAATTATAAATGAAGTAAAATTCTTAAAAATTTTCTTGTCACAATGGGCATGACCTGAACAACTTTGGAGATTTATTCAAAATAAAATAATTATACATATATAAATTATAATTATTATGGATTCTAGACACTCATTTAATATTTTCTTTAGTACTAATAAGCAAAAATATATCTATATGATTTGATCATACTGTGCATAGCTCTATTCAGTCTAATATTAACCAATTTTACAATATCTAATTTTTTTCCCCTCTTTATGATCTGTACACATAAATAATCAGATACCCAGCATAAAAGGAAACAGAGTAATAGGAGTAAACAGAAGATCAGCCACCAAACAAAACAAAACATGTTGGCCAATTATATCTTCTAGAACCTGACCCTAAAACAGGAAAGCCACTCAACCTCACTTTCTGTGTTGTTTAGATACTAAAAAGTTCGATGACCATCTTAGATATTTTTAATATCTTTATCTTTGCTGAAAACCAGACCAAAGCAATCTTTCCTAGAATTTCATTCCAGGCAAGCTAAATAAGCTAAAATGTACAAGGTATATGTTTTCCATGCTGTGTGTTTAGGAGTAAAGAACCATGATGTGTAACACTTACTGTTATGGTCCAGGAAAAAAATATTGTGTGTCTCACAGAGATCAAGTGATAAATGGGTAAAAATAACAAGTGAATTTGAATAAAGGTTACATGAGTGTTCTTTGTATTATTATTATTGTTACTTTTCTGTAAGCTTGAAATTATTTTCAAATACAAAGTTAAAACTTAAAAATTACATGGCATTCTATCTGAAGTTAACAATACATATTTGGATTATACAGCAACATTTTTACAAATACAAAACTAGTTTTTAGGGGAAAACATTAATGATTTGTGAGGAAATATGCACCATATCCTACCAACTAATGATCACTTAGGAATAAATTTCAAAGAACACTGACTGCTATGTAAAGAAGGGTGGCAATGGGGACTTTAGTTGAAACCATAGCAGGGAAAGGAAAAAGCATATACAACCCATAGTTTGCTCTAAGTGCTTCAAAAATTTAATACAGGCCTGCTGCAAAATGCAGCAAATCTACAATTCAAGTTACATGTGATATCTCTAGTTTGGAATAAAATATAAACAACTGAAAACTGACAAACTTGTCCTATCACAAAACAAACAAAATGCATAATATCTTGCTTTAGATAGTTTTATTAAATATGATCCCCCAGCACCCCCACCACCCCCCGCAGCTCAATTAACAGTATATTTGAACAATCTTGAAAACAAGGACAGGGAAGAAATATCTCCAGGAGAAATGCTGCAATCTTTTCTTCCACTAGGTTACTATTATCCTGCCTGTCCATCACAATTTTGGTTTCAAGTGTTCACCATGGTTTCTTAAAACGTAAGGATGCATCATAAAAGAATATATTTTGCTTGGCAAAAGTGCACCAACATTGTGAATGTAAACATTAAAAATAAAGGTTTTCAGCTAACAGTGTAATACCTTTAAAGGATCATCTCTCACCTTTCTGCGGGAACCACCCACTTTAAAATCCTTTAGTACATTCTCCTAATTGAATGGTTCTTCTCTATCCAGGTAGTTCTTAACCTTTGTGGGGGTGACCCTTTCCGAAATATTATTCACAAATGTAAAATTCTGCACATATTTGCTGGGACTTCCAGGATCCCTGAGGCCATTATCCCCGCCCCCCTCCCTAAGAATCGAAGCTCAGCGTTGCCCCGATCGCCTCTGCAGAACCCCCACCCCCTCAACCCCGGCTCTCCCAGGAGGGACTGGCGGCGCTGCCCGCACACTGAGGATTCTGTAACTGATCTTTGTCTCTTCGCCCAACTCCCTTCACCCCGACAAGGTCACTAACTGCCAACTATCCCTCCTTTAAGCCAAGCCTTCACGGTGGTGGTTCGTAAGAGCCGCCGAGAACTTGCCTGTCATAGGATCTATTTTGTCCCCTTGGCCCCACCTACCTTCCCCATTTTGGCTTGTTACGTCTTTACCACTTGCCCATTATACAGAAATAGCTATCCCCACCGCTGGCGCGCCCCAAGGCCCACTCCCCGAAGACCTCTCCTCTCCTTTTAACTCCTCTCCCTGCCCCTCCCCTCCCTCTCTCCCACTTCGCCGCGGCACCCGCCTTCCGCACCCGCCGTTCCCACCCGGCCCCCACCTTCCAGCGCCCTCCGTGGGGGTTCTCGCCCCCTCCACACTCGGCGCCCCACTTATGCCGGCCTCCCACCGGCTCCTCCCCTCGCGACACCTGTGCCGTCCCACTCCCTCCACACGCCCCCACCCCAAATCACTCACCCCTCCTCCCCGGTTCCCCTGCCCCCACCGGCCTCCTCCCCTCCCCCTCCAGCTAGGAGCGAGCCCGAGAAGGGGGGAGGCGCGGCGGAGGGGAGGCCGCGAAGGGGCCGGCTCCTAGGGGTTTGCCGCGCGCCACGGACCTGCAGGACTCCCCAGCGCCCTCTGTCTCCTCCGCTGGCGGGGCGGAAGTCTGAGCCTCCGGGCGCCCCCCAGCCGGGTATTTACCTTCAGGCCAGGGACCCTTTGCAGACCGCTCCAACATTGGCAAACACTCCACAGAACTGGGCCCGCTCGGTTACCGCCGCCGCCGCCTCGGCTTCCACCCCTCAGGCTCCCCGCCCCCAGCCTACGCCCGCCTTCCCAGATCTCCCGCCGCACCCTCCCTGGTCCGCGCCGCGCGACCCCGTCCCCAGCGCGCGCTCCCGGTCTCCCTCCCTCCCTTCCACCCAGCCTGCTGGCGGCCGAGCGCGGCCATTGTTCGCAGCACCGCTCCCGCCCCCTGGCGGCCATGAGGGCGCCGCAGCGGCGGCGCCCTGGATGTTATGTTGCAGGCATCAGCTGGCTGGGTCCCGACGCGAGGGCCCTTCCCTGGGGCCAGGGTAACGAGTGCGGGTGAGTGCATGGGGAGGGTACCCCGTTCTCAGCCTTCTGGTCCCCGGCCCGGCTTCCGGCATCCTCGGCTGCAAAGGGTGGGCGTGGGGCAACCGCTTCCACACCTGCATTCGGCGGCCGCCTCCCCCGCCCAATGGACCCTCTGCTCTTTCTAGACCGCGATCCGCGCCAGGATTCCCTGCACGTACATGCCCCAGGCTTTCCGGCTGCCCGCCTCTGCTCTCCTAGGTACGCGCGACCATCCCGCGTCTGCTCCCGCCGCCGCTGTACGGTGCACGGTTTAGAGGATCCTGTGCCTTCTCAGACTAGGGGAAGGAGGGGTCAGGGAGGAGAAGGGGTTATTGCCACTGTCTCGCCTAGAAAACACCAGTGATCAGTAGTCACCTGCTTCCAACATCGGCAGCATGGCCATACATCCTCCTCTACTCCAAAAAAAATTCGTACTTGATCACATGAAAAGAAACCCTTGGAACTAAAAATGAGGACTATTTTACAACAGTGCCCTAGATCCTGGATTACTGAGACGAGAGTGCCAGAAAACTGCAATTACTTCCTGATTCGTCCTGATTTTGATGTGGGTTACTGGTGCCCAGATAACTTAAACCTAGATCAGCCCAAAGAAATTCCACACTTCATTTAGTAAATGGCACCAAAAATAATCTGACAATAAAGGCTAGAAATAGAAATATCCTGCGTTTTCAGAAACGTATTCATTTACATTATTATTCCCAGGGTTCCTTCCCAAAATCTGTTCAACTGAGAAATGTCTAGCAGGCCTGTGGTTTCAGCCATCACTTAAAACCAATGGCTGTCTTTTTAAAAACTGGGAAACAGTATAGTGCGTGGTTAAAAGCAAAGGCACCAGAAGTCAATAACCAGGCCTAGTTATACACTTGCATGTTACTTACCCAATAAGTCAAGTTATCCTTTTGTCAACAGGCGATTTAATGTGATAAAATGTGTTTAAATGTGATACTATATATAAAGCCCTTCATGCAGGGCCTGGTATTGTGGTAGGTCTCACGTAGCGTGATATGAGCTACTGGTCCCTACATTTCCTCCTAGAAGTTACCTCTGTTCCTTCCCCTCTACACCTCTGCCAAGACCCTCAAACTTAACATGTGGCATCCTCTCCAAATCTGCACTAGTCCTCGATCAATGACTTCTAGCTGATCAAGCCTAGCATCTAGTCAACATTCAAATACTTGTAGCATGTTTGGAATGAATACTAGCCCTTTACAGCAAAAGTACCAAGGGACAAGCTCCCCACCTCTGTGCCTTTCCATAGGCTATTATTGCCTTGTCCGCAATCCATCCTTCCCTCCCTGATAAATAAATCATCCTTCAGATCATTCCAACCAACATCACCTCTTTGACAGGCATTCTCAGTTATTTCAACATCACCTCTTTGACGGGCAGGCCAGTGTTCTCCGGAGTCTTCTCTAACATTGCAGGTATGTTAGATTGTTTGTTTTTGAGCTTGTCTCCACCTCAGGACAGAGCGCTAAGGGCAGCCTCTGTGTCTCAATTATCTTTGTAGTCCCAGCATCCAACAGCAAGTGAGTGCAGGTAAATGCTTTTGGAATAAATGGATGAGTTTATGTTTTTGGAAATGACTCTGAAGTGGTCAGAAATTTTATTCCCTTTGTTTCAGATCATTAAAGTTAATTGAAAACTTTATCTCCACTGTAACTTCCTTTTTTAAAAAATTTATTGATTATAGGGAGAGGAAGAGGGGGAGAGATTTGTTGCTCCACTTACTGATGCATTCATTGGGTGATTCTTGTATGTGTTCTGACGAGGGATCAAACTCGAAACCCTGGCACATTAGGAAGCTACTCCAACCAGTTGAGCTAAGCCAGGGCTGTAACATTTTCTTATAATTGATTTTAAGTCTTTGGTTATCCACTTGCTAACTAGGAGACCATGGTCATGTTACATTTAAGCCCCAAATAGAATAAGTTTTTAGAAGCCATAATTATCAGAGAGAACATTGTTTTTAAGCTTGAATCAGCACCTTCAATTGCTCAAGGTACATAGCATCAGTACATGAAATCACATGAATGACATGGTATTCAAACATAAATCTGATTTTCTGATTTTATTTTAAAATGAAAATTTTTCATAGGAGTTGAAAATAATGGATAATTCAAGAACAGTGGTCCTATTGGCATCTGATTAAAACAGAGCAACGAATTTATCAATGTATCATTAACAGGTGCC
The DNA here is from genome assembly GCF_987537825.1 of Furipterus horrens. Classification (NCBI taxonomy): domain Eukaryota; kingdom Metazoa; phylum Chordata; class Mammalia; order Chiroptera; family Furipteridae; genus Furipterus; species Furipterus horrens. The sequence continues at coordinate 58,341,745 of NW_028327177.1, forward strand.
ATCACAGTCAAATGTTCAACCATCAGGAAAAAATAGTGCTTTCAAATTCCTTGTGGTCAGATTTAAGCATTTTGAATGGGACAGATTCCAGAATCACAAACCACAATTTCTCTTCCAGCTGTGTCTTCCTTTTTCTTATTATATCCTTTTCTTGACATCTATTTTCCTGTAAAATTCATTTAGCCCCCAGCACCCACCATGTAAGTTACTCTTTCTCATATGCTTATAGCTGAACATATTTTTATTACTACCCAATATTTGTTTCTTCTAGCATACTCTCAACTCTTGGAAGACAAAAATACTGACTTCCTCGTTTTTGCTTCTCCAACATCTAGCACAGTATCTCTGGTGATCAATAAATACTGGTTGAATAAATGGATTAGTAAATTTGACAAACACTTATTGAATACTGTTGGAAAGGAAAATTCTTTCCTTTACCCTTCTTTTAGCTGGTCTAATAATTAATTGACATGAGACAGATTAACAGGAGAAAAACCAATTTAATTACTTAAATACAGGAGCCCCATAAAAATATGAGGCCCAAGGGAAAGGTGGGTAATTGAGGCTTACATGCCATCCTGAGTTAAGGAATGGGATAAGGGACTGGGGCTTCAAAGGGAAGGAGGGTAATTCACAGGACAATAAGAAGAACAGATGTTTGGTAATTAGATGTTTGCCCTGCCATACAGGTAAGTCATTCAGATAAAAGTTATCCCTGGTAATAGCTCTTTCTGGACCAGGCCCTCTATCTAAATTCTTTTAGGTAGTTAAGGCAGATGTAAGAGTCTGTCTTGAGTCTGTTGAATGTTGATTGCCTTCAGTTCAAAACAGTTCACATGCCAAAGTGGCATATTTGGGGGGTCATGTATTCTGTTCCCCTTCAGTACCTACTATAGACCAAGTACTATTCATAGCCCAAGAGTATATAGCAATAAAAAAATCTGCAAAATCTGTCCTCATGGAACTTACAGAGGAATGAATAAATGAATTAATTAATTAAACACTTTCAAATCCTTTACCTGTATTAGAATACTATTCTGGATATTCCTAATGTATTTATGTGTTCACTAATAAACTGCTTGGAACTAAATAATTTTTCTGTAATAATGATATTTTCCCCAAAATATCAGTTGTCTACACATTGTACTAAAATACAGCAGAAATAAACTATATTACAAATATCATCACTGAGAGTAAGGAAGTAAAATTTTATTTCATAAACTGTACAAAAGTCATTTTAAGTTTTATGAAACACAGTGTTCAACAAATATTTTAGAATAATAATAGGAAACCAATTATGTTTATATTTACTTTTCCTTCGTATCTATCATTTTCTCTCTAAGTATCTCAATTTTCAGGGGGGAGGCGGGTATCTACACTTTCTGCTATGCCAGAAATTTGATTCCTCTATATCCAAATGTCTTGATTCTAATTTGTTAAATTTGTAATGGCATTGGTTAAGTCTCAATTTCAATCTTAATATATAAGATGAGATAGTTTTATAACCTGCTTTTTCATTTCAGTCTGTATTTTATCATCTGTAAACTGGGTTCTTTTATTAAATGTATACTCTAGGGGTTCAGAATGAGCCACCAAAGATGTGCCTCTGCGATATGCAGATTATTTTGAGCTAAAGCCTACAGAAACCCTGTGGGCTCAAGAGAAACTTGCTCATAATAAGTTATCACCAGAGCCCTGCCTGGTGTAGCTCAGTGGACTGAGTGCCAGCCTGCAAACCAAAGGGTTGCTGGTTCAATTCCCAGTCAGGGCACATACCTAGGTTGCAGGCCAGGTCCCCAGTAGGGCGCATGCAAGAGACAACCACACATTGATTGGTGTTGCCCTCTCGCCCTCCCTTCCCATCTCTCTAAAAAGAAAGAAATAAAATCTTAAAAAAAAAAAAAAAGAATTATCACCAGAAATAACTTTTTATGAACAATCTATATGGCAGAGCAAACTACTAATTACTGAACATCTGTTCTTCTTACTCTCCTCCTGCAGTGACCCTTTGAAGCCTTGAGGCACCTTACCTCATCTTTAGCTCAGCATGCCATATATACTCTTTAACTTTCTGTCCCTGAACCTTTCATAAAGGTAGGGCTTCTCACTCACCCATGTATGTGGGGGTTCCCATGCATACATATGTATTTATTTTTGGTTATTTTTTTTTTTTGTTAACATGTCTTATGTAGATTTAATCACTAGACCAGCAGAAAAAACTTGAGGGTAGAGGAAAGGTTCTTCCTCTTCCTCAGTACATAGTTATACTGCATTTATCTGTAGGACAAAGCACTCACAGAAAGTATTCTGTTCACTGGGTTTTCTTCTAGCTTGGTTCTTATTCTGTCTTTTTCATGAAATGGTCCATTTATGGCTATTATAATAATTGACATAATTTCAACATACAGGTATCCCCCGTATAACATGGTACTTCTATAACACAGTTTTTCACTCTAACACAATATGACTGTAGAAGATATCCAAGAATTGCTGGTAGAAGAAGAAACTGATGAAACAATTTTGGTAGAAATGACATCTGGAATATGCCAAGATAACTTAGGGAATGATAGCAATGATGAAAATGAAGAAGTTAAACGGTTTACTCTAAAAAGCGTAAAGAAAGGCCTAGATTAGCTAAACAGTTAAGTCATATTTCTTTTTTTAAGTACATTTTATTGATTATGTTGTTATAGTAGTTTCCATTTTTTCCCCCTTTGCTCCCCTCTGCCCAGTACACCGCTTCCCTCCAGCAATCCCACCCACCTTAGTTCATGTCCATAGATCATGTATATATGTTCTTTGGCTTCACTCTTTCCTATATTATTCTTAACTTCTCCCTGTATACTTTGTACCAACCAATTATGCTTCTTAATCC